>NC_056745.1:1548724143-1549332893 GCF_019279795.1 Protopterus annectens | reverse complement strand
CCAACTAGCTAGCCACTCCAGCCGCCAGTCAGCTGGCCAGCTAGCCACTCCAGCAGCCGGCCAACCAGCCACTCCAGCAGCCATCCGTCGTACCCATAACAGCATCTCCTTCACCGCTCCTGTGGTGACGTCATAGTAGAGGGTGTGGCCAGTGTCATATTGGTCACACTCCCATGTCCCACTTTGGCCCGCTTAAAAGGTGACAACCCTATTGGCGATGAATACAATAGTCAGTGAAAGAAAGATTCTAAATGTGTGATTCAAAAGGAAGTGGTGATACCAGTAGTTTTGAGATACATTGGCACTAAATATGTTCTGCAGTCACACTGCCTTACGGGAGTTAGGGTAGTAGTGCCCTGATACCCTCCTCAGAGTCCCACCCACTGCCTGTCAGTGGGTGTGATGAACCAATCACCTGGCTGTACAGGGACTGCCTTACAGACCCACAGACAGGACCCTTTCAGTTTTCTAGTGCCATAGTAAGCGAAGGATCTCTTGAAAAATAGTTCCTTACTCTGGATTTCTTCAGCTGATGAGCTCTGGTAATAAACCTTTTGGGTTTTTATTTCCTCCCTCTGTTTTTTCTGTCAGGGCTGGAATAGTGTACTCTGCTGCTTTGACTATTTTTTCTGAGTAGAAATTTGACATGTATTTGGGTTTTACCTTGACTGTGCAGTATAATTCTTACACCGTTTATTTTAAGTTGATTGATGTTTTTTGGGGGGGGGGATTAACACTTCAGATGTGTTTTAAGGCCATTTGTTAATGTTTAGGTGAGTTTCTGTATTAAGATCGTTTGACTTGCGTGCCTCTCATTACTTTGAGCTTCCAGAGCGACAAATTAATCTCCCATTGTGTTTTTTTTTTTCTGCTGATTAAAAGCTTTATTTGTACGTTTTGACAGGAAAACATTATGTTGCACTTTTTTCTTTGTTGTTATGATTACTTGAACTGAATGAGTAGTATTACAGCATTTCAAACAATTCCTTTTTGTTTAAGTCACAATTTTGATGCTATTTTGTTAAATATTTCTGACAGGAATTTTTCATAACTTTATGCTTTGTTTCTTGTCTAATACTGCTAGGCTGCATCTGTTCATTTGGACTTAAACTAGCCTTTCATTGCAGTGTTCAGAATAGTAACTCTTGCAGAAATAGACCAGATTGCTATTTAGAGGGGAGAATAGTGGAATGTGTTAACTGGCTGACTGTGCGGCCATTATTTTGTATCGCTATGAATAGTTTTTTGTCCCCTGACTTGACCGACTCAGATAAGGCGCCCCTTTTTCCCCACCTACCACGTACCCCTTGTGCATCTAAAAACTTAAAAGTAAATCTAAGAATATGCTTCAGCCCATGGCTTGTGACTTCACAGAAGCCTTGGGCAGGCAGTCGGACCACTCACTTTCATTTGCCTTTAGGTCCCTTGGTGTGGTGATAGTACCACAACTGTGCGTCACATAGAGTTAATCTGGTTCAAGTACAGGATAACCAAGCTCTTTAGGTGCTGGGAGAAGTCAGGGGTACAGAACATCTTGCCAGTACTGATTCTCCTACTAGTGCAGTGCATGTGAAACAAAGACGGAAGACCCACCACATTACAGGGCAACAATCTTCAGTTGTGTTTTCACCTGAGATGGTGGCTGTGGCTAGATTCAGTAATCATGCCATTGATCATGGAGTGCAGACTTGGGTTATGAGTAAAGGCAGCACCCCTACAGCTCTTCAACCACCCCCAGGATCCTGATTTTGAAATGGTTCTGGAATCTAAGATTTTGCAAGTGTCTGAGTCTGACCAGTCAGTTTCTTCAGTGGACAAACAGGTTTAGAAACCCAAACAGATGTTTTCTTTTTCCCAGATGCTGGCTAGATTTAGGGATGTATTAATTTGGGAGTAATCAGTAGCTGCCACCGAGAGTAGCAAGGTGTATGATCTTTTAGTGGATGAGGCCCCAGACATGATAATCTCTCCACTGATTCCAAGCATTGGAGGATGTTTTTACAAAACCTTGCAATTCTCAGCTGAGTGATCCTCTGCCTAAAAAAGTGTTCAAGAAATTCATTGTGTGCTCGGCCATGCCTGGCCTCAAAGTGTCCTTATCTACGGATCTTGTTTCTATGTCCCCAGCGACCTTTGCCAATAAAAAGACCTTGTTTTCTTCTAATGCAGTCCCTCAAGATAAAGTAGGCAAATGGCTGAATTTCAGGGAAGGAACTGGCACAGTCCAACATGGCAGCTTTTTAAGTGTCTATCTACCAGTGTTTTATGTGGAAGTTTGTGTTGAGGTATTTGTATAGTTTAGACAAGTTTGCTATGTTGTTGCCTGATGAGCAGAAAGACTATGTGGAAGAAATTGTTTCCAATGTTTCTCAAGAGTCTAAACATGCTCTAAAGAGTGCCTTGGAGGGGATCGATACTGTGTCTAGAAATTCAGCAACTTCGGTGATGGTAAGAAGGTTTGCTCGTTTGCAAAACGTAAACTTTTCTAATGACTTAAAAAATAAGATTATGAATGCTCCACTTGACTCTGATTGTGTGTTTGGCGTAGCATTTAATCAGATCATAAAACATTGGGATGACAGAGATAAACCAGTGCAAGAGGTGTTTAAAATCGTTCTTATCCCCAAGTTACTTCTCAGTAAGCAGATTAATTTTTGGCAGTCCAACCAACAGAAGCCCCAGACAAAAAATAAGACACCAAAAGGAAATGGCAGGATGAGAACTCCACCAAACCTAACAAGAAGGATTCCTTTCCCAAAATGGATGACTCCCTATCTGACCTGTAATTATGTTGAGGCTGTGTTCCCATCATTCCCAAGTTCCTCACCGGGTGCCCCATCCTGAAAGTTAGCTCTAAACAAGGCGGCCTGGCTATTAGTGGTTTCCAAGAAATGGGTGCTCAACATCATTCAGAGTTTACAGGTGGCAGTGAAAGGAACATCCTTTCGGGAGGTTCTCCCCTCAACTGCCTGACCAGACTTTGTTATTCTCATTCCTCCTGTACTGTGGCAAATGCTGGACTCAAGGGTAGTAGAGCCAATTTCTCCTTCAGAGAAAATTAAAGGTTTCTACTCTAGAATTGTTCTGGTTCCCAAAAAGTAGCTTTGGAGAATGGTGTTGAACCAATTCGTTCTGAATATTTTTGTCAAGGTCCCCAAGTTCAAAGTGCTCACCCTGCAGACAGTGCTTTCTCTTCTGCCAGACCACTGCTTTATGGTGACTCTTGACTTGGAAGGATGCGTATCACAATTTCCCCATTGCTTATCACTTCAGGAGATATCTTGAGTTTTGTTGTGTCTGGTTCCCACCGTCAATCCTCTGCATTGTCCTTTGGGTTATCCACTGCACCTGTAGTATTTACCAAATGCTTTATTCCAGTAGTGGCTCACTGCTGGTCTGTTGGCATTCACCTTTCCTTACTTGGACAACTTGCTGATCTGTGCAGAGTCTGCATCTAGTTGTTTGGAATCACTAGAGATGGTGTCAACCTTACTCTCCTAGCTTAGGTTCAAGTCGAACCTTCAAAAGTTGTGCCTGTGACACCTTCACAAAGACTTGTCTTTCTGGGATGCTTAAACAACACTGACAAAAGAATGGCCTTTCTTCCCAAAGACAAGGTCCTGCCCTACCAGATGATGATTCAGGAATTCTCCAAGAGGAACGTCACCTCAACAAGAGATTTCCTAAAAATTGATGGGCGGATGATGTCCATTATTTTCATGATACAACTGGCCTGTCTCCTTGTGAAAATCCAGTGAGGTGTTCAGAATTGCTGGACCCAGCATCTACATTCCCCTGGAAACCCATTTTCCAATGTTAGTCTTCGTCAGACAAGAGTGACAGTTATGGGTAGTACAGTTGAGTATCAATCCAGGACTTCCCTTCTTCTCGCCTGTTCCAGTGCTCCCTCTCCAGACAGATTCATCTGACTTTGCTTGGGGAACAGTGTCAATGGGAGTGCAAGTGTAAGCCACTTTGGAGGCCCAAGGATGCACAGAAGCACATCAGTATCAAAGAAACGCTAGTAGTGATCCACACCTTGAAAGTCTTTCACCACTTATGGACTCCAGGTCCTCTCTTTGTGGTTATGGACAAACACCACAGTGATGTAGTATCTCAACAAACAAGGGTTTACAAGGTCATACTCTTTGTGTTCATTGGCAGTGATGCCCTAGGAGCTGGATTTACTGCATTCCCTGACTGTTCAAGCATTATATATACCATCAGAGCAAAACTTTGTGGCAGACAGACTGAACAAATCCTGGGCACGCCCACAGAAGTGGCTGCCCAGGACGGTGGTGTTTCAGGATTTAGTCCAGATGTGTGGAACAGCTCAAGTAGATTTATTTGCCTTCTTTCAAAACAGACAGCTGGAGAAATTTTGTTTCAGATATCCTTGTAACCATGCTTGGAGGACAGATGCATTCCCGTTCCCTGTTTTTGTATGTTGTTCCCACCATGGCAAGGCAAATCCAGGTAAAGTAAAGGAGCATTTCACCAGCACCTTTGCCTCTTCAGTGGTGTATCAGAAAGGAGTGGACTCTAAAAGTATTCTAGAGGCAGCAAGTTGGTCTTCTGCAAAGCTCTACAGGTTGGATGCCTTTTCTAGATACAGAGCAAGTTTTGCTAGGACCATTCTCCAATGTCTGCTGGACCCTTATTTTTCCTCCTTCCAGGTTGGGTAAACTTTGGGAATCTACTCAAATGCCAGTAAGGCAGTGTGTTTGTTGAGCATAGTACAATTGTGCAAGTCCTGCTTACCTGTAACAGTAGATGTTTGTAGAGCACACTGTCTTACTGCAAGTACCCATCCACCATACCCTATTTTGGATATATATATATATATATATATATATATATATATATATATATATATATATATATATTAATTTATTTATTTTTGGTGTGTGGGTTACCATGGAGCACTGCACCACTGCCTGTATTTTGTGTGTGTGTGTATGTGTTTTGGTATAGGACAGGAGTTGTTTGAAAAGTCTGTTCATAGATTCATAGGTGTGTACTAAGTTAATGACCACAAGGGCCTTTTTAAGCCTAGCCATGTATCTCAAAATCTCTGACAAGTTCTGGTACCCATGATAAATGTAAGCAGGGGCTTGGGATGTGAAACATTTACAAGCAGTGGCTTGGGAGATTAACTATTTATAGACTGCTTCTGTCCATTAGAAACATAGGTGCCAAACCAGGGATAATTTTCCTATGCCCCATCCACTTGTCTAAGTTACACTTGAATTGGGTTAGGGAAGAACTCTGCTTCACATGGATAGGTAGCTTGTTCCAGAGAAGGGGTAGTGTCTGGGATACATACCTGTCTTACCTGCAGATCCTTGTTGTATAACAGGGAAGGTTTAAGCCTTTAAAACAAGTAATTCTGGTGCTGTTTGTTCTGCAGATTTGCAGGAGGTCCATCAGAGTGGGGTTTGGCAATGCCTTGTATTCTAGGCATAAATCTCCCTTCAACAACCCGTAGGAGACAAAATACTGGGATAGGGCTTTGAGGAGGTCTGCATATGACATGTTACTTACGCCCTGTATTCTTTTAGTGAGAAACCTCTGTGGACATTCCAGTTGTTGAGTGTGCCTGGTTAGGTACATACCAAAGGAGGAACTGTACTCAGTGATAGGTCTGAATACAGTGGAACAATGACCTCCTTGGACCTAGATACCATACCTTTGTTTATAAGCTGCACAACATTGAATGATTTCCTCACTACTGTAGACACATGATGGTCAGAGGATAGATTGCTGTCTATGTGTGTCCCCAAGTCCCTGACTACTGGGTCAGCTCTTAGGTTTGTGTCATGTTACTATTGATAGTTAACATGTATGTATGACTTCCTGAAGGGAACTGTTATGCATTTCTTGACATTTAGTTTTAGTCCACAGCTCTGACGCAAGTTATTTGTCTGTGTCAGCCCTTCTTGGAGAACCCCACAATTTTGTCAGCCAGAGGCCATTGACACTGACCTTGACTTCAGAGAAGTAAATAACAAAAAGCAATGGTCCCAAGTCTGATCCCTGAGGGCTCCATTTGTGACTGGCCTCTTTGTAACTTCTTGGGTCCTGTTTGTGAGCCAGCTGGCTGTCCGCCTGGAGACTTTGTTTATACCTAACCTCTTGTATTTTTCAACAATGCCTGAGTGAGGTGTTGTCAGATGCCTTGGTCAGGTCAAGATAGGCAGTGTGAACCATTTTGCCCTCATCCATTTCTTTGGTGACCCTGTCAAAGAAATCCACCAAGTTGAGTAGGCATGACCTACCCTCGGTGAAACCAAATTGAGTTGGGTCCACTGTCTGGAGGTTTCCTGTGTCATTATTGAGCATTTCCATGATAATTCTTTCCATGGTTTTACATATGAGACTAGTGGGTCTGTAGTTTCCAGGGTCTATAGATGGCCCACCCATGTGCAGAAAGGATAACTGTGCCTGTTCTCCATTCGTGAGACACAAAGCCTGTTTGGGAGGTACACTTAAATAACAATTCCAGAGGGCCTGATAGATTATGTTTCATGCTATTTAGAAGTAATCCTGGGATATTGTCTGGGCCCATTAATGCAGTGTTTTTGGCCTTAGAGAGAGCATTAAGGACCTGTTCCCTAGTGATAGCAGGGGGAGTTATATTTGATGGTGTTTCCTGAGGGAAAATGAGGGGAGAGAGGAGTAAAGTTGGAGCGGAATTTGTCAGTCAGTGGGTTTGCTGTATCTTCTGGCTCAGTACAGGTGGCTCCATTAACAGTGAGCTCCATACACTATTGTGTATTGTCTTTGAGACTGCGAACATAACTAAAGAATGCTTTGAGGTTGTCCTTGCCCTGGGAGGCCAAATTTACTTCAAATTTGGCTTTATTAGACTTTGTCTCTGAGTTGTTTGTTTAGTTTGATGAGATTTTTTTTTTATTTTGTTAAGTGCTACACCTCCTAATTTTTGCCATAATTTTCTTCCTTCTGTTGTACAGCCTATTGATGATGTGGTTCCATCAGGTGCCTTGTTTTTTTTTTTTTTATCTAGTTCTGTACTTCCTAGTGGGCACAGCTGCCTCAGTGCAGCTATTAACATGCTTGTATATGGTTTCTGTGAACAGTTCCGCAAAGGCAGCAATGTTGTCATGGTTTATAGAGGCTTGGAATTTTGCCAGGTTATCACTTAATAGTAGGAAGTTAGCCTTAGAGTAGTTCTTGAACATTCCAGGATTAGCTGGGTGTTCCAGGTTTTGTTTTTACTTCAAGTGATGCCCTTTTGTGGTCTGACATTACCAGAGAATACGTTAGACTAGGGGGTGTGCGACATTCTCCCATATTAGTGAGGACTATATTCAGTTTGTTTGCACCCCTGGTTGCTGTATTGACAGTCTGGTGTAGGGAGTCTTTGTTTACAAAATCCAGGAATCTCTGTGTGTATGGCATCATATACAGTTCCCAGATAATTGTGGGGTAATTAAAGTCGCATATGAATATGGTATTAGGGTGGATGCCATTTAGTTTAAGTACGTGTTATAGGTTTTATAGGTCATAGAGGGGGATCTATAGCTTGCAAGGAAGTGGTAAGGGAGTTGCTGTATAATGATTTGAACATGGAGGAGCTCAAGTGCATTGTCCTGTTTGACTGGCCTTGAGGTATACTTATTTTTGATATAAATCAAAACACCTCCACCTTTAGTCCCTGTCTGTGTAGTAGTTGGTCTAAATGTGTGGAAGGCATTATAGCCTTGCACTGTCGGTGTGTTCTTGGTGGCTCTATATCTGTCTCAGTGGCAGTACAGATTCTCTAGGGTAGATACAACTTGTAGGGAGTGGATTTTTCTGTTTAGACTCCTAGCATTGAGCAGTAACATATTTAGATTTTCTTCGTTTTGATTTCTTATATCAGAAGTACTTTCAGTCTGTCATTGCCTTAAAAAGCCACTATTGGGGAGGACAATATTTTAGCTAATATCTGAAAGCCTAGGGAGGAGAGATGCGACCATCGTGGTCTGTTGACATCTCCTTCCATGCTGACAAATATTGAACTCCCTTAGAGTGACTGTTTCCATCTTCTCTTTCTGCTAGACACTAGAAAGCTGAAAAGGTGCCATCTGTGGGTTTGTAAGGTAGTCCCTAGTACTGCCAGATGATTGGCCCATCACACCCACAGACAGGCTGAGGAAGAGAATCTGGGCTTTAGTAGACTGCCAGAGGAGGGTAGCAAGGCACTACTACCCAAATGCTAGTAAAGCAGTGTATTGTTTGAACATCTGCTGTTACGGTAAGTAGGACTTGTGCAGCTGTACTTTGCAGTTGCTAAGAGCTAAGTATGGACAAGGAAAGTGTTGGTCTGTCTGAATAAATGCTTAAAGGAAATGGAAATTACCTTGAATAAAGATGAAAGTAAGGGTTTCGGTGATGTGGTGTAAATTGGGGGGGGGTGTATTTTTCAGTGAATGAAGCGTCTTTGCTAGGAGCAAAATTTGGAAAAAAATGATGCAGTTATGATGCAATGTTAGGAATTGATAAAAGAAATTAGATAAATGTCTTCCCTGGAGGACGTATAAATTAGCATTAAGGAAAAAAGCTTTATCTGTTAAATTCAAAAATAACGTGTTTGACAAATGTATATATGATCCCATTAAAATATAGTTGGTGTTTTCTTTCATATGAGCCCATAAAAGGCACTACACAATGGATAAAGTTTTAACCAGTATTTGAAAGCCTAGAGAGGAGAGGTGTAGACCATCCTTGGCAAAGCAATGTGGTCTATTATCCATGTCCTTCCACGGTAATAAATATTGGTTCCCCTTAGAATGATACCAGAAAGACAGTCCGTTTCTAAAAAAAAAATTTTGCTCATACTGTGGCATCATCCTCGGTGATAGTGATATGCCTGCTCAGTGCTAGGTTCATACCAGACTGTGGCTCATAGTCTGAAAGCTCCATAATATCAGTCTTCACCAGGGAGGTACATCTTTATTTTATTTTTATTTTACATTTGTTGACCGGGCTAGTCTAACTGGATATATGTCCATTTTCAGTAGAAGCCCGGGGAGATAAGTTCCGAGGAAACAAAAACAAAATCATATATACAAAAATTAATGTAAACGATGCACATTGCAGGTACAGAACAGAGAATAATCAAAGAGGTCAGAAGTTCATAACATAGTGCAAAATATACAGCTACAATTAGTACAATACAAAATGTAGTTGCAATACATCATAAAGAAAAAGATGGCAGCTGAATTATACAATATATTAGTATAAAAGTAGTCACATTAATGAGATTCAGAAGATGTAAGTAATAGTATCTAGAAGGACAAGGTCAGTTGCTGTTAAGAAAAGGAACTTGATTACTGAGAAGAGGAGGGTAGGGTGAACCAAGTAAGAAGAGCTAGTTGATTAGTCAGGTTTAGTACAGGGGCACAACCAGTGTGTTCTGAGGAAAAGTTTCTCTTTGGTTTTGAAAAGTGATATAGAGGGAAGTGAGGAAAGTTCACTAGGAAGAAGGTTCCAGGATTTTCCAACAGTATTAGAGAAGAGCGAGTCCCCAGCCCTGTTGTTTGATTTACAAATATTTGCAAGAAGTTTGTGACGATCGTAAGGTCTTCAGATTGTTGTAGGGGGTAATGAGGGCAGATAGTATAGGGGTATTGGTAGGTTGGTAAAGGGTTTTATGGGCAATGGTCAGTTGGTGGAATTTAAGATGATTTTGTAATTCAAGCCATCCTAGCTGCTTTAGATTAAAACAGTGGTGGGTTCTAAAAGGGTTGCCTGTAGCAAATCTGGCTGTGTTATTGTAGGAGTTTTCCATTTTATTAAGGTTGTTTTTAGAGAGATTAGTATGTATGGGTGAGGCATACAGGAGAGGAGAGATTAGATGGGTGTGAGCAATAGTTATTCTAGGTGCAGGAGAGAGGAATGGTTTGATCCTGTAGAGAGAGCCTAGTTTTCTATTAACAGTTTTTAGGGTATTGTTAATATGGGTGTCGAAGTTAAGGTTGTTGTCTGTGGTGATACCTCGTAGTTTGGTAGTTGGATCTGGGGCTATGAGAGTACCATTGTTGGATGTTACTGTGAAGTCTATTGGACTGCGGTGGTGGTGCTGCGGTAGCGTTGTCGCCTCACAATAAGACGTTGTCCTGTTTGATTCTCAGCTAGACCGTCTTCTGTGTGAAGACATGTGTGAATGGGCGTACCTTCATTGAAGGTTGTGCGTCAGAGCTGGCAACTCGGCACGTAAAAATCTACTGCCAATCATTAGTGGACCGGAGTTCCGCTGTGGCGACCCCTAACCGGGAAAAGCCAAAAGATACAACAACTGTGAAGTCTATTGGGGGGACTTAGAGTAGAAGTAAAAAGGAGGAGTTTAGTTTTTTGGGGGTCAGGACATCTCAAGTCATTTACACATACATGGACTAAGATGGAATCATACTGTTACTTTTGATGTAATAACTTGAGTGTGTGTGATTTGATGGATCTTGGCATCAGATAAGCAACTAACAGATGTTATATGATCCTATCTCGCCTACATTCTGACTGATGGGGTTCGGAGCCGATCCCTCGGCTCCGACTCGGCACGCTTATGCCAAAGAGCGAAGTCTCTTATTGGCTGAGCTTACTATATCCCAGGATGCACCACTACCAGTCCCCCAGATCTCGTTTGCCGCTAACTAGCAAAGACGTGGTCTCGAGCTGGCTGAGCTAAGTAGTGTTTTTCACTAACTTTTTCTGTCAGAAATTTGCTAATTTCTAACAAAAAGCTGTTTTAACGGCTACTCTGTGCTGTTGTGTGTGTTTGACAATTTTTCTGTGGAAAATTTGTGTGTGATTGATACTTGTTCTGGTTACAGGCTCCCTTGGTCTGTAGGGCCTTTCCTGTTGGTTAATTCCTTTTAAAACCTTAGGGTTTCTTTCTTTTTCCTTTATACGGTTGTTTACTGTTGTTCAATTGGCTATCGTTATGAACGGCAAGTTAATCTTGACTAAGACTAAGTTTGTCTGTGAGAGAGTAATTAGTTTTACTTATAATGTCTCAGGCACCTAGGCCTTCGGGCTTCAAGAAGTGCACTAAATGTAGCTTTAAAATGTCTATCGCGGATGACCACTCTCTGTGTGTATATTGTTTGGGCGCCAAACATTTGCAGGAGTCCTGCAGCGTGTGTCACGCTTTTTCCTCGAGGGTCCTCCAAGAGAGGAAAAATAAGCTTATATTGAAAGGCCTTATAAAACCCTCTTTTGAAGAAGCTTTAGCATCCTCTCCTTCTCCTGCTAAAAAGAAAAGGGCATCGGCTCCGACCAGTCCGTCGGACCCGACCGCCAAAAGACATAGGCAGGCTTCTCCTTCGGCTCCAAGGACTTCGGAGCCGAGGGCGGAACGGTCTGCCTCGATGCCCCCAGTCTCGACTCCTCTGTCTTCGGAGCCGATGGCTGGGGCATCGAGAGGTGGGTCACCTTCATCGGCTCCACTGGTCTCGGAGCCGATGAAGGTTGTCCGCTCAGACACTTCCTCCTCGGCGCCTAAGTCCTCCTCGGCACCGATGGAAACTGGTTTGGGTATTCCTTCGGCACCGATAGTTATCGAGTCGCCTCGGAGCCGGTCCCCTAGCCCCTTGGGGCCGTTGGAGAGGCCAACTCGAACCCGTTCAGTCTCCTCTAGGTCATCGAGGATGTCAGATTCGGACATAGACAGGGTGCTCCAAAGACTGTTCCAGTCCCCAGTCTTTCAAAAATTTGTTTCGGCTCCGACCCAGTTGGCTTCGGAGCCGATAGCCCATGCCCATGTCATTGCCATTCCTCCTCCGACCGCTTTGGCTCCGTCGGAGCAGGTAGCGTTGGAGCTGGTAGAGATCCTAGGGTCGGCTCCGACCCTTACTCCAACCCCGGCCTTCGGGTCCGAGTTTGGCACGCGGACTTCTTCGGCTGGACCCGGGGGTGACGTTTCGGGACCTATGCTGTCGGTTCCGAGCCTCCCTCTCGGTGCTTCGGCTGCGGGACTTCCGTCTACTGTCATGGCTCCAGGGACCGGACACTCCCAGGATTCTGGGGGTCCGGCTTTCAGAGCTATGAGGAGTGCCTTGGCCAAGTCTTCTTCGGCCATCTCTCCGGCTTTACCGGCACCTTCCCTGGGCGTGGAGACTGGGTCTTTGGCAGTTCCCCTGTCCTTAGGCAGCGGAGCCCCGGGGCCTGAGGTTACCCCCACTGGGGGTTCCCCTCCTCCTGAGGGTTCTTCGGAGTTGTCTTCAGAGGAACCCCCAAGGAAGAGATCGTGCAAGAGGAAGCACGTGGACTCCCCCGAGTCTATTACATCGGACACTGATCTTGATGATGCGGAGGGGTCCCCGAAGTCGTCCTCGGATGATGTCTCATTCACAGACATTTTAGAGATCCTCAAACAACGAGGCGGCTGGATATCCAAACCCCCCTCTGCTGATGAGTCAGTGCTTCTCAAGGCCTTTGGGGCTCAGCCCTCCGCCTCCTGGGTGTCTCCGCCCTTCGACGAGCTCCTGGATTTGGTTTGTCGGAGGGCGTGGGAACATCCAGATACTGTGGAACCAGTGCCTTCTCGCCCTAACAAATTTTTGTCTGCCCCACCCGAGAAGGAGTTCTTGACAAAAGGCGTGGCTGTAGATGCCATAGTGGTGGCATCTGCTACACAACAGGACGTGGCAGAGGCTTCAACATCCGTCCATCCTCCTAATAAGGAATCTAGGAGCATGGACCGGTACGGGAAGCGCACCCTGACTTCAGCGGCCTTTACACTAAGGTCCCTGAATTATTTGGCACATTTTACCAGGCTACAGAGGGATCTGGTCAAGGAGCTGTCAGATTCCCTCTCGGGTAACCTACCTGAGCAGCTAGCCCAGTCAGTTAGCTCTCAGTTGGCTATCCTTACCTCGATTTCTAACTCGTCCATGAGGCTCATTTCATATGCGGCCGAAGGGGCGGGCAGAGCGGCAGGCACAGGCGTGGCTCTATGGAGACAAGCCTGGCTCCGTTTGTGTCATTTTGCGGAGGCCTTCAAGTCTTCCTTCGCCGACGCTCCCTTTGATGGGTCCTCTTTGTTTGGACCTAAGGTTAAAGACACTCTTACCCGCTGTGAGCAAGAGGGAAAAACTTTATCTGCCGTAGGTGCACGTTATTCCACTCCCTTTCGGCCTTATCCCAAAGCTAAAGGAGGAGGGAAGATGTGGTTCCGCAAATCTCGTAAGTTTTTTCCTCAACAGCAGGAAGATTCCCCTTCCAGAGGCAGAGGACGGGGAAATTTTTCTGGGAGACGCCGTCCCAGAGGCGGCAGAGGGCCCCGCAATTCTGGAGACCGCGAGTCCTTTCGTGGCTCTTCAGCCTCCCACACTTCATGAGGGATTGCCCGGCTGTGCTGCTCGAGCCAGTCGGGTGCCGTTGCCAAGCACCTAAAAGCCTGGGAGTCTATCACTCAGGACAAATGGGTGCTTCGGATTATTGCCGGAGGTTACACCATTCCCTTCACACACTCACCCCCACCGTCCAGAAAAATCCCGGACCCACCACCCAGTCAAAGGGAAATTGCAGCCGCAGAAGCGTCAAAGCTGCTAGAAAAAGGAGTCATCCAACCGGTCCCCACAGACCAGATCGGATCCGGAAATTACTCAAGGTTCTTTTTAGTGCCAAAAAAGACAGGGGACCTAAGACCAATATTGGATCTCAGCAAACTAAACCAATCCGTCATGAAATCCAAATTCCGAATGGTCACTTTACAATCCATTCTCCCATTGTTGGAGAAAGATGTTTGGATGTGCTCCATAGACCTCAAGGACGCCTATTATCACATACCGATACATCGGGCGTCCAGGAAGTATCTGCGCTTCAGCCTGGGAGACAGTCATTTCCAATTTTGTGCACTGCCCTTTGGTCTCACCACAGCCCCCAGGGTGTTCACCAAGTGTTTGGCAGTAGTGACTGCTCACCTGAGGAGTCTGGGATTCCAAGTGTTTCCCTATCTGGACGACTGGCTCCTGACTGCCACCACCAGGCATCTACTTATGGACAACCTCAAAGCCACCATCTCCCTGGGTGCTACCCTGGGAATTACATTCAATTGGTCAAAGTCTGTCTTGCTGCCCTCTCAGCGCATAAGGTTCATAGGAGCAGAGATAGACTCAAAATTGATGCGTCTTTCTTCCTACCGAAAGGATTCAAACTTTACAAGGTCAAGTTCAAGCCCTGCTTTCAAGATCCAAAGCCCCAGCCAGGATGGTCCTGCAACTTTTAGGTTCGATGTCTGCCACGGTTCTCCTAGTTCCACTGGCAAGATTGCACATGAGGATTCTTCAGTGGCTGTTATCGACTCAATGGTCCTTTCAGAATCTCCCCCTCAATCACCCCATTATGATTACAGAAACGTGCAAACGGGACCTCCGCTGGTGGCTTCAGCCATCCAATCTGAATCAGGGAAGACCTTTTGTTATGCCCCCTCCGGTGTCCACCCTGACGACGGATGCCTCCCAGACAGGGTGGGGGGGGGCATTGTCTGGGCAGGTTAGTTCAGGGTTCTTGGCTTCCAGACGAAACCTTTCTCCATATCAATGTATTGGAAATGAGGGCTGTACTTCTGTCCCTACAGGCCTCCACAAGTTTCTCCCTCAAGGCATTATCGCTATCCACACAGACAACATGTCGGTGGTCTGGTATCTAAACAAACAAGGAGGGACCAGATCTTACCCCCTTTGCAGAGAGGCCATGAGGGTGTGGGAATGGGCTGTAGCTACCAACCGTTTCTTGGTAGCGACCCACATTCCAGGGAAATCCAATATATTGGCAGACAGATTAAGCAGGACGATTCTCTCTCCTCACGAGTGGTCCCTGAACAAAACAGTAGCAGCTTAGGTTTTCAGAAGATGGGGAACCCCGTGCTGCGACCTATTTGCAACACCACAAAACGCAAAGTGCAAAAGGTTCTTCTCCTTGACTCCACGTCAGGGGGAGGCAGCTATGGATGCTCTAGTCCAACCTTGGCCAACAGGACTACTTTATGCCTTTCCTCCGGTTCCACTTCTCCCCAAAGTCATCCAGAAAGCTTCTCAATTGGGGTCCACAATGATACTAATTGCTCGGGACTGGCCTCGTCAGGTATGGTTTCCCTACCTGAAGAAACATGCTGTGGACGATCCTTGGTTTTTGGATCTAACTCCGGATCTGCTGATTCATCAGTCGGGACAACAACACCAGTCCCTTCACACTTTGAAATTGACAGCTTGGCTCCTCCACTTCCGACTTTAGTCAGAAATCACACCCTAGACCCGGAAGTTATTCACATTTTATCTTCGGCCCACAAACCCACCACTAAGAAATTGTACCTCAGTAAGTGGAAGAGGTTTGCTATCTGGGCTCAACTCAGGGGCTTAGACCCTATCACTGCCCCGATTCCAGAGGTTTTGAAATTTTTAACATCCTTGTTTAATCAAGGATCTTCAGTTTCTACTATTAAAGTCCAACTAGCAGCTATCTCTAAATTTCACGAATCCATGGATCCACCGTTGATGAGCAGCAGATTATGCAAAACTTTCATTAAAGGTGCTGGGCTGTTAAGACCCCCAGTTTTTCATCCTGCGCCTCCGTGGGATCTTGATTTGGTACTTCGTGCCTTAACATCTTCCCCTTTCGAACCGGCTGCTACATGTGAGTTAAAATATCTGTCTTGGAAAACTGCCTTCTTGGTTGCAATTACCTCTGCAAGAAGAGTTTCAGAGCTTCAAGCCCTATCTATCAAACCACCGTACTTGATTTTTCACAAGGATAGAGTATCACTTAGGCCTAACCCATCTTTTGTCCCAAAGGTTTGTTCTAATCTCTGTCTCCAACAATCTCTAGAGCTACCAGTTTTCTTTCCAAAATTCTCCAATGAAGCGGAGTACACCCTCCATAAATTGGATGTTCACAGGCAATTACGCTTCTATCTAGACAGGACTCAGCAAATTCGAAAATCAGACCAGTTGTTTGTGTCCTTTTCAGACAATAAATTGGGTAAAACCATCACAAAAGCTACTATCTCCAAATGGATTAGAGATTGTATAACTCAGGCTTATTCCTCTTCGAATAAGCAACTTACAACATCTATCAAAGCTCACTCTACCAGAGCTATGGCTACTTCTATTGCTTTTCATTCCAAGCTCGCTATTTCTGAGATTTGTGCTGTGGCTACTTGGTCCAACCCGCACACTTTCATTTCCCACTATAAATTGGATGTGGCATCTAAAGGGCGAGCATCGTTTGGTTCCACGGTACTCAGGAGTGTTTTCCAGTGAGCCACCCAGGATTCAGGTGCTAGGGACGCTGTCCCATTAGTCAGAATGTAGGTGAGATAGGATCACATAACATCTTTTAGTTATGTACTCACCATAACTTCAGATGTTTGGGATCCATCTCGCCTACATTCCTAATACCCACCCTCCTTCCCCCTGCCTTGGAGATCAGAAGAGATTGAACGGTTTTGAGTTCTACTGTTTTTATCTTGTTTCATCTGACGATGTTATATAAGCAGTGCGTGCATGTGTGCATGTATGCGGACAAACTAGATCTGGGGGACTGGTAGTGGTGCATCCTGGGATATAGTAAGCTCAGCCAATAAGAGACTTCGCTCTTTAGCATAAGCGTGCCGAGTCGGAGCCGAGGGATCGGCTCCGAACCCCATCAGTCAGAATGTAGGCGAGATGGATCCCAAACATCTGAAGTTATGGTGAGTACATAACTAAAAGTTATCCTCTCCTTGCACAGCCTGGTTAAAGGGGCATCAGTATATCTTACAGTGGATTCCCCTATGATGAGAGTCCTGAGAAGTGTATTTGCCTTCATTAGGGGTTTAGTGTTTGTTTCTCCACTGATAGTGACAGTATGTGTGTTGTTAGGTGGTGTTCTCTTTGAGAACCTTTGGGCTTGCTGAGGCATAGCTTTGACAATGAGCAGTCTAGGCAATCTTTCTTTAAGAAGATTACTTTTAAGTATCTCAGCATATGTTAGTCTATGTGTGTGTTGTGTGTTATGTGAGGTGGGTGGTGTGTGTGTGGTTTTGTCAACCTGGTGTAGACTTGTATGTGATAATGTAGCCTCCAGTATTATTACGCTAGTGCAACTCTTGCATACTGTATCTACTTCTTTAAGGATTAAGTGGTTGTCGGTGAAATGAGACATTGCTACATTGCCTGAAGATGCCCATATCCACCAAGCTGACTTTGACTACAGAGAAGTTTGGACTGGACAGTATCAATATGCAATTTTCTTTGATTGGTGAGCTACAAGAGGGTAGTGTATTGGGGTTAGAGGCTATTAAGGGTGCTGGTGCCGACTGGTAAGGGTGCTTTATTGGAGCAGGTTATGCTAAACACTACTAAATTTTATTAGCTTTAATGTTTACAAAGCACTGAATTCTACTAAATTTTACACGTTGCCACTCAACGCCCAACTAGCTGCTTTAAGCTTGTTGGCTTGCAAGTTATTTATCCTGTATTGCTGGTTTACATGGTACAGTTTTATAGACCGTTCTAGAAGGAAAATTTGCTTTCCACACAAAATTTATAGCAGCACTGAAGAAAAACAAAACAAAAAAACCCAGAAAACTTGCTAATGAGCCCTCTATCCAATAAAGTGACTACTACACTGCAAATTCTTTTGTGCATATCCTAGCTGAGATAGACCAGGTAAACACCTCCTGCCACAAGGTGAATAATCCCAGTCCTGTTAATGTAAAAACACAGTAGAAGAGACCCACAGGTGCAGTTCTACCACAAACCAGATAAACAGCTAGGTGGAAATCCCTTGCTGAAGGCTATTTCAAGACAGTCATACAGCAGTAACAGTGAGAGGAAGAGTAATTTTTGTACAAAAAATACAGTGAAGTGCACACACAAAAGCAGGAAATGGTGATCACTCAGAATAACTTAAGCAAGTATGATTTAGCAGTCAAAGGTACTTAACTTTGCCTGGATGGCACTAGATACAAGTAAAACACTTGTGGAACACAGACTAGGACTCCAATCTTTGCAGAGCTGCAGGATAATGTGCAGGAGACAGTATGTAGTAAAAGAGTTTTACTTGAGCTATACTGATTTGTCGGGTGGACACTCGGTGTCATGAATCTATGGAAAACAATGCGTGGGAAGAATACGTAAATAGCTTACACAACAGTCAGTAGCAGTGAAGGAAGGGAGGGAGGGAGGTACTTTGAAAATCAGATTACTATAATGGGTGGAGGCCAGAGGGGACAGTCTTATAAAACCACCACAGCAAAAGGCTGGAAGGGTTAGGAAATTGTTTCGAGCAGACTAGCTAGAGAGGCATCAAATAAAGCCAATATTGGAACTTTCTTTTTCATGCACCTTATGATTCTTCTGCAGTTGCACTATTGCAGATGACCTTAATATTAAGACTGTATATTTGTTTCTTGTGTTTGCCTTGCCATTAGATCTTAGAATGACCCTTGGCAGTGGATGTTAATTTATTAATTAATTAATTTATTTTACATTTGTTAACCGGGGGTGTCTGACTGAGCTGAAAAGGCCCTTTTTCAGCAGAGGCCCGGGGAGAAAAGCTCCACAAAGAAAAATTACAGATACATTTAGACATGATCAGTTTCCCAGCTGTTCGTCTCCTTGGGGTTCCTGTAGCCATGATGCCCATTTACTGTATGCATATGTAACTAGAAAAGTAAGTTGAAGTCAAATGGTTTATAATTTTAGGAATCTTTTGCTGCAGTATAATCTTTATATATATATATATATATCTATGTGCTTTGTTCTTTGAATGTAGGTAGAAGGAGAGTTCATTAAGTAGCTCACTTCCTCTATCCCAGGTACAGTGACCGAGGCAAAAGCCAGGGAGTTTGTAACCCATGAGGAAATGAATGTTGAAATTCATGGAATGGCTGTGTAGCATATCACTGATTGTCTGATTATATGATAAACGCTCACGTCTTTACATAAACAGCATTGTATATCTGCTATGTGTCAAGTTCTCCCATATTTCTGGGCATAAAGCAGTTAAGATGTTCCCCTTTTAATGCTTTTGCAAGTTGCAGCAAAAATAAATCTGAAATTATTTTTTTTGACAGATCCCAAATTTGTTAGCATTGAAGTACCTTCCAAATGTGGTTTTTGCTGGTATTGATTGTCCAGAAGATCTGATTGGGTACACATATCAGGAGCTGTTTTTATCAGGAGGTTTTGTCGTCTCTGAAGGATCTGTAGTGGAAAGTTTAACATTAGGTAAGATTTAAGTACTTGTTTTGGCTCATTTATGTACTTTTATTTTGTCATTCTGTCAATTGTGAACATCAGCTATCAAAGTGTTAAAGCATAGTTGCAGTAAATAAGTGGGAGAGAGATGGATTTCAGCTCATCACTAATTCATTTTAAGTATATTATGCTGATGTCCTCCTATTCATATGCTGCAGTATCCATAACATGAGGGAGTCAACCTCTGGTAGACTCATACGTCCAGTCATTATACCAATGTTAAAATGCTACTGTGAAGGTACATACAATGGCCTGCATCACACAGATAAGTCGGCCATAAACTGGCATTGGGTATAAAACGGATGTCAGCACACACCTACCTCAGAACTTTTCTGCCGCTTGTTTGACTGCCAGCTCCAGTCGTCGCTTGCTTTGGAAAGTCACCTTTGTGCTTTGCTAGTGCTTTAGGTAAGTACCCCATAGGGCGTTTTTGTTATCTAAATTGCCACTGCGTTGTTTCTTGTGAGTTATTGTCAGCTTGGAAGGGTAGGTGTTGTGGAAGGCAGATTCCACATAAAGATGCCCATGAGCTCTGTTTATTCTGTTTAGGCCCAGAACACGATCATACGTCTTGTGATATTTGTAAGGACTTCATCCCTAAAACCCTTAGGAGCTGTCTGTCTTCTCCTAGGCTGTACTTGGAAAACCAGCAACGTAAGTGCCTAGCGAGGGATATGGACCTGACGTCAGGACCTTCGGAACAGCCGCAACCCAAGAAGGCCAGAAAGCCTCGGCCTGACCCTACGGCTGCTCCCTCTATTCTGGGCATTCCTCCTGAGGCTGATGAAGGCCCAGAGGCCATACTGGAAATTGTAGAATCTCATTTGACGGGTACCTTGGGGAAAGTCATCAAGGAATCTGTTAGTACGTCCTAGGGAGACTCACAGCATCCAACAGCTACACTGGGGTGGGAGGAGCCACGGATTATTATTTCCAAACGCCCACATGGGATTACTCAGATAGTGGTTCAAGAAGACATTCTTTTGGACATTGTGAACTGTCGTCCAACATTTGGCCCTCCTACTCTTCACTGTAAGTTGGAGGCCCCCAAGAAGAAAAAACAAAAAACATATTTCTTCTGGCCAGCAGGCAATGCCATCAGACCAAACCCCTGAGTGGCAGGCCTTTACACAAGGCCTCTTTAATGCCTTTATGGCCTTATGCCAATCTTCAGCTCCTGTACATGCCCTAACCCCCTCCACTACTGGGAAAAGGCCTGTGGAAGAAGTTTCTTCTGAAGAGGACGACTCCTCTGGAGATGAGTCATTAACGTACTCATCACAGATTGCTTCTCTTCTGGTGTGTGCTTTCCCTGAGGCGGAATCTAATGGCACAGATTCCCCTGGGGAGGATATTACATTTGGGAAGATCATTGTGCAAAAGAAGGATTTTTCAACTGGGACTCAGATGGATTCCCCTAGCCCGTCGGGTGTTCCCCCAGTTCTGTCTGCCTTTCTGAATGCCTTCTCCTCAGCATCCTTAAATCCTGGCTCACAACCACCTGCTCCACGCAGACCTGATAAGACTTTATAAAGTCCCTGTGACTGCCACGTATCTCAAGTGTCCACCAGCAGACCCACCATCTCCATTTCAATAAATAAGGCATCTAAACTTTTACCCACCACCACTGTCCTTCCTGCTGACAAAGACAGCAAAACCATGGAACGTCTGGGTAAGAAATCTGTACCTCTGACACTCTGTCCTCCAGGGCTACTAACTACCAGACACATGGCTTAATATGCCTTATCACTCCTGGAGAAAGCCTCCATCAGAGTTGGCTGATGCACCAGATTGTACTGTCAAAACTTCACTGTCTTTCCTTCTGGCTCTCACCTCCCAGGTTACCAAGCACTCAGTAAAGTGCAGTTATGATGCTGCTGAAACCTCAGCAAGGTCAGAAGCATCAGCAGCTGCCTTACAAAGGTCCTCCTGGCTACGCCTCCAGCCCCTTCCAGATGATTTCAGGGCAAAGCTAATTGATGCCCCCTTGGACAACACAGCTTTGTGCAAAAGTGACTGATTTTTTTAAGTCACTTCAGCAAAAGGGGAAAGAAATGCAAGATTTGAAACACCTGCTAGTCTCCCCTATTCCTAAATTTCAAAGGAACTACCCAGCTAAAACACAGTTCATTAGAAAACATTCTCACCCTGCTGCTCCCTCAAGGTCCAGAAAACCTACCAAAAAGCAACCCCCTCCAGCTAGAGCTACACCAGCCTCTAGCCAGAGGCCACCCTTCCAAGACAGGGCAGGTAGCATCTGACTACCTGTCAACCTTACAACCCCCTCCTCCCTGTCTCCCTCTGTTGGTTCACGTCTCTCACTGCCTCCCTATGTGGACATCTATCACCTCAGACAAATGGGTCCTTTCAGTCCTTCAAAATGGGTATTTCATGACCTGGCTTATGCCCCCAGAGTGAAAAGGCATCCTACAACCTCCAAAACAACAGCTACACCTCCTGCAGCCAGTGCTACAAACACTGCTGGCTCAAGGAGCCATCAAACAAGTGCCTCTCGCAGCAAAAGGAAGAGGTTTCTACTCCCAAGATTTTCCTGGTTCAAAGAAAAGATGGTCCTTGGAGACCAATTATGGATCTCTCATATCTCAACCTGTTCCTAAAGGTTCCAACCTTAAGGACGTTGACCCTAGCAACCCTTTTTCCCCCTGGGGTTTATGGCTACCTTAGATATAAAGGATGCCTATCTTCACATCCCCATAAAACCCACTTTCAGAAAATACCTGAGGATGTTCTTCATCTCACATTGCTGCAGTCCTTACACTTGGGTAGTCCGCTGTCCTCGGTCGGCCCGAATATCAAAGTATTAGGCTGACGTCGGTCAAGGCGCTTAAGACTGACATCAGGACGTCAGGGTACAAATGCGCATGACCGACGTCATATCCTCAGTCTTTTTTGCCGCATGGTCCGATGCAGAAGCAGCGTTGCAAGTGCCGTTCGGCGTTCTGAAATTTTTCGAATTCGGAGTTTCAGACCGAGTCAAAGTTGGCTAAGTACCCCGTTGGGGAATATTTTAGTTTTTTCTTGCCTCAGTGGTTTACCGGATGTCAGAAAAAGTGAATAACTGTATTTCTTGTGGGAAACAGATACCGCATAGAGATTATCATACTTTGTGTATTCCTTGTTTGGGTCCTGAGCACGACGTTGTGGGGTGTCGCTTTTGTGCTAGGTTCAATAAACGCACTATTAAGCGAAGGTTAGATTGTGCCAGGTTGGTCTTCGGGAAGCGGTGCAATTATAATATGCCGTCGGATGCTCCGGCCGCTTCTTCAAGAAGCGCAAAGACAAAGCAGCTAAACCCAGGCAAGAAGAGTCGTCCGTACCGGACGCCGGTTCTTTAGAGGTGTCAGTGGAACCGGTGGTTCCGCCGGAGGTTTCTCTGGAGTCCCAGGGGGAGACTTTGTTATTGCAGGATGTGGCCTCTCAGGAGGCAGGTCAGGCTGAAGGGGCTTCTTAGGTTACTGTACTCCCCTCCCTTCCTAGGGTGGTTAGGCCCTCTCCTTCTGTTTCCAAGGCTTCTCCCAGAGGCAGGCCAGGTTTAGCTTCTGTTGGTGTCACTCCTAGTTCATCAGGATCTGTGCCCAAGAAGCACATGCTTAAAATGGCAGAAGATTTAATTACTTTGATTAGAGGTTCTTTGCCCCCTCCTGATAAGAGACCTAGGGTGGAACCAGAGTTGGGGAGTTTTGAGCAGGCTTCGGATGTTTCAGAGTCTTCGGCTGAAGACTTGCAGGAGTATTCTCCTTATTCTGATTCTGATGTGGATGATTCTACTCCTTCTGCTTCTCCTCCAGAGGATTTTTCCTTTTCAGAGACTCTTCATTCCATGAGGGAACATTTTAAGTGGGAAGGTCAGGACTTCTCTGATTCCAGGAAAAGGCTTAGGGAATTTTTGCTTTTACCCCAGCATAGGCCTTTGGCTATACCTCCTGTTCTGGATGTTGTGGAAGATGTGTTTGCAGAGGCTTCACTTAATCCTGATTCTTTGCCTCCTGCTCCTGTTAAACCGGATAGGTATTACAGGGTGCCTGAAGCGCATAAATATCTTTATAAGGGTCCTAGGGCGGACCCAGAAACTGTTAGTCAGGGACCTAAGGGTGTCAAGGCCTCGGTTGTAAAAAATCCGGTTCCTCCAGATAAGGAGGCCAGAGCTTTGGATAGATGGGGAAAGAAAGTCTATACTTCTTCCACCTTAGCTATGAGGGCTTTAAATTGCCAGTTTCACATGTTGAAATATCAAAACTATCTACTTTCTCAATTGAAGTCTAAGGTAGATGCTCTGGCGGAAGGTATTGAGTGTAAAGAATTACAAGATTTGGTACATGTTTCTGAACAGGTGGGTAAGCATTCTTTGCAATGTGGTTTTGATGCTGTACAGGCCTCGTCTAGGGTGGCTGCCACTGGGTCAGTTCCTCGCAGGCACGCCTGGCTGAGGGATCAGAATTTATCTGAACATGTTAAGACAAGGATTTTAGATGCTCCTTTACAGTCTGATGTGTTGTTTGGTTCACCTGTGGAGGCAGTCTTAAAGAAAATGGAAGACAAGGCTAAGTCTATGCAGACTGTTAAAGATTTTTTGCAAGTTCAGCCTCCGAAGTTTAGTAGGAATTGGCCTGCTAAGGGGTGGACGTACCCTTCTTATGATTCACAGTCTAGGGGTAGATCTAGACGTGGTAGGGGCAGAGCTCAGGGCTCTTTCAGGCCTAGAACAGGGAGTTCACCTGCACAGTCTTCGGGTGAGGGCAGGGGCCAGTCCTTTCGTAAACAGGCCCAATGACCTACCTTTTCAGCTGCCAGAGCCTTCTCGTCTAGCAGCACCTTTGGGAGGAAGGTTGGCACTGTTCAAGGAAAATTGGAGTTTAATTACCCAAGACAGATGGGTATTGGATATCATACACCGAGGTTACAAGTTTTATTTCCATACGTTGCCTCCTTTCAAAGGCATGCCAGACATTCCTCCTCAGCAAAGAATAGAGGCTCACAAACAAATTTCTCTGCTGCTTCAAATAGGGGCCATACAGCCAGTCCCTCTGCCAGAAGTGGGCCTAGGATTTTATTCTCGCCTGTTCCTAGTACCAAAGAAGGGGAACACGTGGAGACCAATTTTGGATTTATCTATCCTCAACACTTATCTGGACATTCCCAAGTTCAAAATGTTGACGTTACAACAGCTTTTACCTCTGCTGGGCAAAGATCACTGGATGGTAACTCTGGATCTCAAGGAGGCTTACCTTCATGTTCCTATCAGGCTAAGTTGCAGGAAGTATCTGCGTTTTCGGACTGGGACTTCTCATTATCAGTTCTCTGCATTGCCCTTTGGCTTATCTACTGCCCAGAGTGTTCACGAAAGTTCTGGCTCCAGTGATAGCTTTCTTCAGGCTAAAAGGAATACAGATCTATCCTTATTTGGACGATTGCCTCATTCTGGCTCAAGGAAGGGACGAACTTCTTCATCATTTGCAATATGTGATAGCAGTGCTAAGATGCCTGGGGTATTCTGTGAACGAAATAAAGTCCAGTCTAGTACCCTCTCAGGACATGTGCTTTCTGGGTGTGAGACTGAATACAGCATCCCAGATGGCCTTTTTGACCCCGGACAAACAAAAGAATCTTTCCCTTTACTTCCATCAATTGTCTCATCAGTCCAGGCTGACTGCAAGGACAGTCCTTCAAGCCTTGGGGTTCATGGCATCTTGTATTCTGGTGCTTCCCAATGCCAAACTGCATATGAGGAAGCTACAATGGTATCTCAAAAATGTATGGACACAGCACTGCCAGGATATGGACACTGTCATTCAGATAATACCTTGCATTCAAAAGGAATTTCTGTGGTGGGCTCAGGAATGTCACCTAAACAAGGGACTCTCTGTGACCGGCCAGAGGCGAGTCAGATTCTAACGACAGATGCCTCAGACAAAGCTTGGGGAGCTCATCTAAATGGAAAGTGGATACAAGACACGTGGCCTGCCAGACTACAACATCTACATATCAACTTGAAGGAGATGTTAGCAGTCCAATTTGCATTAATAGCTTTCAAGGATTTACTTCTTCCAGGGCAGGTGTTGATTCTAACAGACAACACAACTGTCATGTGGTACATCAACAAGCAAGGGGGAACGCATTCTTATCCTCTATGCAGGCAAGCAATGATTTTGTGGGAGACTGCTCTCAGTTTACAGCTAAATCTTCAGGCAAGGTTTCTGCCGGAGCACAGAACTCCTTAGCAGATGTGTTGAGCAGACGAATTATGGATCCCCACGAGTGGAAATTGGATCCTCATGTATTTCAGAAATTGACAGTGTCATGGGGAACTCCAGACATAGATCTGTTCGCTTCTCCACTAAACTACCAGCTGCCAAAGTTTTGCACAAAAAGGTTTCATCCCACAGCCTGGAAAGTGGATGCTCTTTCTTTCAATTGGAGCAATCTTCATGTGTATGCCTTTCCACCTCTGCCTCTCCTCCCAAAGGTACTCCTAAAGGTCAGACAGGACAAGCCAAAGATGATTTTAATAGCTCCAGATTGGCCGCGACAGCACTGGTACCCATTACTGAGAAGTCTGGTACGGGAGCCTCCATGGCCTTTGCCTTCGATTCCACACCTGCTGTCTCAGGAGAACAGTCATTTACTCAATATCAAACTTCACTCTCTTCACCTATCAGCCTGGCATATTCTGTTTTGAACCCTGGAGGGTCTCAGCTTTCACAGCAAGTTTTGAATGTTATTTTGGAGGCCAGAAGGCCTAGTACAAGGAAAGTGTACGCAGATAAATGGAAGAGATTTTTACTTTGGAGTACTGCAAAGGAATTTGATGTTTCTGAGCCTAATTTAAGTGTGGCTCTTCAATATCTTACTGAGTTACTGGACAAAGGTTTGTCCTTCTCTTCTATTAAGGTTCATGCTGCAGCAATTTCTGCTCACTATGATTGTGACCCACCATTGTTTTCTCATCCTTTGTTCAAGCAATTTCTTAGAGGGGCGAAGAATATAAGACCCCCACGTAGAGCTCCTACTCCTGCTTGGGATCTCAATTTTGTGTTGGAGAAACTCACTCTACAACCTTTTGAGCCTGCAGCTACTGCCGAGTTGAAATATTTATCATGGAAGACTGCTTTTTTGTTGGCCATTACCTCTGCAAGAAGGGTTTCTGAATTACAGGCCCTTATGGCGGTTGAGCCTTTCTTAATTTTCCATAAGGATAGAGTATCTTTGCGTACTAATCCTTCCTTTATGCCTAAAGTGGTTTCTAGTGTGGCTTTAAACCAAACTATTCATTTGCCTACTTTCTATGCAAATCCCCAAAATAAAGGGGAAAAGATTTTGCACACTTTAGATGTACACAGGCAGTTGCGATACTATTTGAGCAGAACTAAAGGGTTCAGGCAGTCTCAGCAGTTATTTGTTTCATTTGCTTTGAGTTCTCAGGGCAAGCCTGTGTCAAAACAAACTATTTCTAAGTGGATTGGGTTTTGCATTGCTTTCTGTTATTCCCATCATGGTAAGGAGATTCCAGCTGGGATTAGGCCTCATTCCACTAGGGCTACTGCCACTTCTACAGCCTTTTTAAGGGGGGTGGCAACTAAGGATATTTTGGAGGCAGCTACTTGGAGTTCAGTGCATACTTTCTCTAAGCATTATCACCTTCCTCTTTACTCTAAATCTAGGGCTGGTTTTGCCACTGCTATTTTACAGGGCATTTTGGCAGCTCCTTCTGCTTTATAGTTTTGCCATCCTCCCTTACCTCTGTTTTGGGATTCTACCCAAGTGTAAGGACTGCAGCAATGTGAGATGAAGAACATAGTACAGTTTTGTACCTACCATAAATGTAGATGTTCGAAGATCCACATTGCTGCAGTCCAATTTACCCTCCCTCCTTCCCCTCTGTAGTTAGAGGCGGTTGTGTGGGCTGGGTTGTACATATTGTGTATTTTGTATATATTGTACATATAATTAGTGCAAGGGTGGTTGGTTGGTTTTGCTGTCTTTTGGTTTTGACCTTTCTTTTTAGGGTCTTCTGACATCTGGGGCAAGAAAAGACTGAGGATATGACGTCGGTCATGCGCATTTGTACCCTGACGTCCTGATGTCAGTCTTAAGCGCCTTGACCGACGTCAGCCTAATACTTTGATATTCGGGCCGACCGAGGACAGCGGACTACCCAAGTGTAAGGACTGCAGCAATGTGGATCTTCGAACATCTACATTTATGGTAGGTACAAAACTGTACTTTTTTGGTGGGCCCTTCTCACTTTCAGTTCTCTGCCTTGGCCTTTGGGCTTTCCACTGTACCCAGGGTTTTCACCAAATGTTTGGCTCCAGTGATTGCCTTCTGCAGGACATAGGGAATCTAGATATTCCCTTATATGGATGACCTGCTGATACAGGCAGGCAACAAGGATACCCTCGTGCAACATATGCGCTTTCTTTCACTCCTACAGTCTCTGGGATTCCAGATAAATTACCCAAAATCCCACCAGCAACCTACTTAAGACATTGTCTTCTTGGGGTGCAGAAATTGGACAGATGTCATGAAAGCCTACCTTCCCCTCCAAAAGGTGGTCCTTCAGTCAACAGAATTGACAGCAAGGCAGTATCTCAGGCTACTAAGCTACATGGCAGCCACTTTCCCCATGTTACCATTAGCAAGACTTCATGAGAAAGTTGCAGAGGTACCTTCAGTCAGTCTGGACCCAACACTCCCACCTCTTGGAGTACAGGGATGTTCATCGTATTTCACTGTTGCAGTCATGACTGTAGGGTTCTCCCCTGCCGACAGGCAGCCCTCGGTCAGACAGAATCCCAAAGTCTGGGTCCGGCGTCGGCTGTTCAACCACCCTCCCTGACGTCAGAGCACCAGGAGTATAAAGCTGACATGCGATGCCATCTTCTCCAGTCTTTCTTGCCGTGCGGTGATAGCAGTTCGCAAGTGCCGGTCGGCTGACTCCTGACGATTTTTCCTGATATACTTCAGTCCGAAGATTTTCTTCTCCACTCAAAGCTAAGTACCCCATTGGGGAAACTTTTTTCTTGCTCCACTCCGATGTCAGAAAAAGTTAATAATTGTATTTCATGTGGGAAGCAAATACCTCATAAGGATTTTCATTCTTACTGTATTCCTTGCTTAGGCCCTGACCACGACGTAGCTAGTTGTCGGTTTTGTGCTAGATTCAATCAACGTACAATTAAGCGAAGGTACGATTTTGCTTTTCATTACTTCGGTAGGCGCTTTAACTACAAAATGTCGGATATGGTTCCGGCTACCGGAGTTCACAAACGTCGCAAGGATAAAGACAGGCCTCCGAGATCCAAATCTGATGATAGCGCACAAGCGGAGCCAGCTTCAGGTTCGGCCGTCGTCAGTGAGGTGCTTTTGCAGACCCTGTCGTCGGCCATTTCAGAACAGACGGCCGAAACGGACTCTCATGAGGAGCCAACCAGGCCTTTAAATATTTCTGTTGCAGGACCTTCGGACAATGCTCCTTCGGATGGGTCTGGAGCCGCTATGCAGGTACCGGCTTCCGAAGGGGTTTTCAGGCCTACTCAACTTCTAATAAAGGCAAAGCCAAAGACAAAGACTCCTTCTAAATCAAAGACTACAACACAGGCCTCCTCTGAACCGGCTCCC
This sequence comes from Protopterus annectens, assembly GCF_019279795.1. Classification (NCBI taxonomy): domain Eukaryota; kingdom Metazoa; phylum Chordata; order Ceratodontiformes; family Protopteridae; genus Protopterus; species Protopterus annectens. The sequence continues at coordinate 1,549,304,007 of NC_056745.1, read as the reverse complement.
AAGTCACAGAAACAGTTACTCAAGATGGCGGAGGATTTACTTACTTTGATTAGGGGTTCACATCCCCCTCCAGATAAAAGGCCAAGGCAGGATGTTTATTATGATTCCTCTGATCAGGCTTCTGTTTCCTCAGTTTCTTCTTCTTCTGATCAGAAATATTCTTTCCCTCCTTATGAGGATTCTGATGCTGAAGATTCCATTCCTTCAGCTTCTCCCCCTGAGGATTTCTCTTTTGGGGAAACTTTGCATGAAATGAGGGAACATTTCCACTGGGAAGGACTGGAGTATTCGGAATCTAAGAAAAGACTGAGGGATTTTCTTCTTCCTCCCCAACATAGACCCCTGGCTATTCCTCCTGTTTTGGATATTGTGGATGATGCCTTTTCGGAGGCTAACTTAACCCCTGACTCCTTTCCTCCTGCTCCTGTTAAGCCTGATAGATATTACAGGGTTCCTGATTCCCATCAGTTTTTATACAAGAACCCTTCTGCTGACCCTGAAACCATTTCTCAGGGTCCTAAGGGAGTTAAGGCCGCTTCTGCCAAAAATCCCATTCCTACTGAAAAGGATTCTCGATCCTTAGAAAGATGGGGCAAAAAGGTGTACACTTCTGCTACTTTGTCCATTAGGGCTTTAAACTGTCAGTTTCGTATGCTAAAATACCAGCAATTTTCTCTTGTCTGTTTTAAAACAAAAGCTTACTTCCATTTCTGCCTGTGCAGATGATAAGGAATTACATGACTTATTGCATGCCACTGAACAAGTTGGGAAGCATGGTTTACACTGTGGATTTGATGCCTTGGAGGCTTCTTGTAGGGCTGCGGCCTCTGGCACAGTCATTAGAAGGCATGCATGGCTAAAAGAACAAAATTTGCCTGAACAAGTAAAGGCTAAATTATTGGATGCTCCTGTTCAGCATAATGTTTTGTTTGGATCTAAAGCTGAAGAGGTGATTAAAAAGATGGAGGATAAGGCGAAATCCATGCAAACAGTTAAAGATTTCTTACAAGTACAGCCACCTAGATTTAGCAGGAATTGGCCTTCAAAAAATTGGTCCTTTCCCACTTCAGACAGGCCTCAAAGGGGTAGATATAGACGCACCAGAGGAAGGCCTCAAACACAAGCTTCTTATTTATTTATTTTATTTTATTTTATTTTACATTTGTTGACCGGGCTAGTCTAGCTGGATACATATCCTTTTTCAGTAGAGGCCCGGGGAGAAAAGCTCCAAACATAGAAAGGAAAAAAACACAATACATTTATATGTGATAGTAAATAGCATAACATAGAGACAAAAAGATAAAAAAAACAGTGAGCTTACATATTGGTTAAATAACAATCACAAAATTGTGTAGATAATCTTAAACATGGATTACATTGTGAAGCCGAGAGGTTAAGTTAAATAAACTCTGGGATAGGGAAGAGACTGTGGTGGAATGAGACGTTTGAGATTAGTCTGGTTTAGGACATGGGCATAACCAGTGAGACTTGAAGAATGCTTTGAGGTGATTTTTAAATTGATTAATCGAGGTCATGAGTCTTAGGTTATTTGGTAGGGAATTCCAGAGCTTTCCGATGGAGTTGGCATAGAGAGCATCACCTCCTGAGTTATTAGATTTAATGGTTAGTATCTGGACACTATTTGATGACCGGAGGGATTTTAGGTTGGAGTAGGGGGTCAGTATTTTGCTCAGTGAGGGGGTTCTATCCGGTTGGTTGATTATTTTAAAAGCTTCAGTGAGTTGGTTGAGTTTGAGAAGATTGGGCAGTTCTAACCAACCAAGTGTCATTAGGTTGAGGCACTGGTGAGTACGATATGGTGTTCCTGTTATAAATATGGCTATGTGATTGTAGGCAACAGATAGTTTGTTGAGCTCACGCTTATTGAGGAACGAAAGTACTGGGGAGGGGTAAAGGGGGGCGGAGAGGAGATGAGTGCGAGCAATGGTTAGTTTAGCATAAGGGGTTAAGAAATTCTTTATTCTATACATAGAGCCGAGTTTCTTGTTTACGGACTTAATGGTTAGGTTAATGTGAATATCAAATTTAAGCTTGTGGTCAATAGTCACACCTAGTAGTTTGGTATGAGAGACAGGCTCTATTATGGTACCATTTGTGGATACCACATTGGAACGTGTTGTCAACATTTGGAGGTTCTTTTCCTAGGGGAGTAGTTGCAGAGGGGAAAAATAGTAATAATTTGGTTTTAGTTGGATTAAGTATGAGTTTCAGTTCAGAGAACCATTTTTCAACTATAGTAAAACAGTTTTGGGTCATTGCTTGAAGTTTCAGGAGGGAGGCGTCAGAACAGATCAAGGTGGAGTCATCTGCATATTGGATGCAGGTAGTTTTGGGGATGACTGAGTGAAGATCATTAATGAAGACGGAGAAAAGAAGAGGACCGAGTATAGAGCCCTGAGGAACGCCAATGGTGTTTGGAAGTAGGTCGGATAGCCTGTTTTGCCATTGGACAGCTTGTTGCCTGCCAGAGAGGTAGGCATTAAACCAGCTTATGGCTGGGTTGTCGAGATGTAGGGTTTCCAGGGTGTGAAGTAGATGCTGGTGATTAACCATGTCGAAGGCCTTCGATAGGTCAAGAAAGAGAGCAGAGGATATTAATTTATTGTTACGGTTGTTATTGATTGAGTCAAAAAGGAGAGGAGGGCAGTGGTTGTACTATGATGGGGGCGAAAACCATGTTGGGTATAGGACAAAAGACTGTTAAGGGTGAGGTAGTGTAGGAGTTGTTTGTGAACACACCGTTCTATGACCTTAGCTATTGGAGACAATATTTCTATGGGTCGGTAGTTGGATGATGTCCTTCAAGGATGCATCTGCAGTCATAACATATGGGTTGTCCTGCCTCAGGCAGCCCTTTGGTCGGCCGGATTCCAAAGTCTGGGTCTGGCCTCGGCTGATGTCGCACTTTCCCCAACGTCAGAGTGTCTGGGGTATAAAATCATCAGCCGACGCCATTTTCCCCAGTCTTTCTTGCCGTGCAGTGCCCGAAGCAGAAGCTGTTCGCAAGTGCCGGTCGGTCAGATCCAGAGATTTCAGCTACCGAAGACTTCGAAAAAAGCTAAGTACCCCGTCGGGGACTCTTTCTTGCCTCAGCCGATGTCAGACAAAGTAAATAATTGTTTAACTTGTGGGAAACAAATACCTCATAAGGATTTCCATTCTTACTGCCTTCCTTGCTTAGGCCCAGACCACGACGTATCAGCTTGTTTAGCCTGTGCCTCCTTCAACCGACGGACTCTTAGACGTCGGTCGGAGTTTGCAGAGGAGTTTTTTGGAACCGCTTTTGCTTATAAAATGCCGTCTGAGACTCCGACTTCGCATATGGTCAAAAAACGCAAGGAAAAGGACCGACACTCGCGGCCCGCGGTTTCGACTGAAACCACGGCTAGGCCTACCGCGAGTGTCTCGGTTTCGGCTGAAACCGAGTCCACGGCTATTCCTACTACCGAAACCATTCCTCCGACCACCGAGGCCAGAGAGGCCCCGGCTGAGTCGGCTTCAGAACTCCCTGCCAAAGCTAGTTTTCAGGATTTGTCCGACACCATACCTTTGGACATTTCTACCCCTGCACGTGGGGCAGCTAGGCCCCCAGCTTCTATGTCTATTAAGGCCTTCTCCAGGGCTAAAGCTGCCAAACTTTCAAAAGCTTTGCCTGCCAAATCTACATCCCAGAGGCCTTCCTCTAGTTCTCAGATCCTTAGTCTTACTGAGGACCTTATCTCCTTAATTAGGGGTTCCCAACCTCACCCAGACAGGGCCTCCCAACCTCCTCCAGACAAAAGGCCCAGGACTGACCCTTCTGAACCTCACTCTTCGGATTACTCCACGGATGGATCTGATTTGTCAGACCACCAGGAAGGGGCCTACTTGCCTTATGAGGATTCAGATGCAGAAGAATCTATCCCTTCGGCCTCCCCCCTGAAGAATTTTCTTTTGGGGAGACTTTACACTCCATGAGAGAACACTTTCAATGGCAGGGTCAGGATTTCTCTGATTCTAGAAAAAGATTAAGGACCTTCTTGCATTTGCCCCAGCATAGGCCCTTAGCTATACCTCCGGTTCTAACTGTAATTGATGATGTGTACAATGATGTCAGTACTGCACCTGATTCACTTCCTCCGGCCCCCTCCAAACCTGACAGATATTACAGGGTCCCGGATTCTCACTTCCACCTGTATAAAGCCCATGCTGCAGACCCAGAAACTATTTCTCAGGGCCCTAAAGGGGTTGCAGCCGCTACTGCCAAAAATCCCCTACCCTCTGAAAGAGAGTCTAGAGCATTAGAGAGATGGGGAAAAAAGGTTTATACATCTGCTACTCTTTCTGCCAGAGCATTAAACTGTCAATTCCATATGATACAGTACTAAGAATTTTTGTTAGATCAGCTAAATAAGAAACTTTCTGCACCTGAACCCTTAGACCGTAAATCCCTTCAGGATTTGGTACACAACTCACAACAGGTCAGTAATCATTTCCTAAAATGTGGCTATGATGCACTGGAGGCTTCATTTAGATCGGCTATGACTGGGGCAGTAATTCGTAGGCATGCCTGGCTGAAGGAGCAATCTTTACCAGACCGTGTCAAGGCTAAACTCCTCGATGCTCCAATGGAGAAACAACATTTATTTGGCTGCCCTGCACAGGAGATTCTAAAGAAGGTTGAAGAAAAAGCAAAAAATGTGCAAACAGTTAAAGATTTCCTGCAAGTTCAGCCGAAACTGGCCTACAAAGAATTGGTCCTTTCCAGACTCCTCCAGAGCACAGAGAGGCAGAAACAGGCGCCCTAGAGGCAGAGGTCAATCCAAGCGCCCCCACAGAGGCAGTCAGTGGCAGCCTGCAAACCAGAGGAGTAGTGCAACAGCTACAACTACTACCACTACTACAGGACAGACCCAATGACTTGACTCTGATTCCGCCTACCAGGGATCAACTGGAAGCACCCTTGGGCGGAAAGTTGGCTTTATTCTCAAAAAACTGGCATTGCATTACAAAGGATACATGGACATTGCAAATAATCGACAAAGGATACAGGTTTCACTTCCATACTTTGCCAAAAAGAGGCGGAATGCCAAACCTTCCACCAAACCAGAAGGTAGAGACTTTAAGACAAATCAGCAAGTTACTTCAGATGAAAGCTATAGAAAGAGTGCCATCTACAGAACAAGGCCAAGGATTTTACTCCAGACTATTCCTTGTGCCAAGAAAAGAAAACCAATGGAGGCCTATACTCGACCTGTCCGCACTGAACACTTATCTCATTGTGCCAAAATTCAAAATGCTGACCCTACAGCAACTTCTTCCCATGTTGGGCAAGGAGTCTTGGCTGGTGACTCTAGATCTCAAGGAGGCATACCTGCACGTCCCTATCCGACCAGATTGCAGAAGACACCTCAGATTTCTTGCAGGATCAGAGCATTATCAATTCTCAGCATTGCCCTTTGGCTTATCTACTGCGCCCAGAGTATTCACGAAATGCCTGGCATCAGTAATTGCACACTGCAGACTTCAGGGAATTCAAATTTATCCATACCTGGACGACTGCCTAATACCAGCGGACAGCAAAAAGAAATTGTTAAAGGACTTGGCCTATGCCATACACCTGCTACAAACTTTGGGATACACAGTCAACATCCAAAAGTCAAGACTAGTACCATCCCAAAGGATAACCTTTTTGGGTGCGGATCTGGACACAATCACTCAGATGGCTTTTCTCACAGAAGAAAAACAAAAACAACTTCCAGATTACTTCATGACTCTGACAAGACAAACTCACCTTACTGCAAGGAAAGTCCTGCAGGCCCTGGGTTACATGGCATCCTGCATAATTTTAATTCCACATGCCAGGTTGCATATGAGGAAATTACAATGGTACCTAAGGAATGTATGGTCTCAACACAGTCACAGTCTAGAAACCATGATACAAATCATTCCATGCCTTCAAACGGAATTCCTGTGGTGGGCTCAGGCCTGCCAGTCCAACAGAGGGTTGCCTTTCAACAAACCAAAAACAAGGCAGACCATCACCACGGACGCCTCAGACCGAGGATGGGGAGCACACATGGAGGACAAACGTATCCAAGGCCTATGGCCTCAAGGGCAGCTAAGCATGCACATAAACCAAAAGGAAATGCTGGCAGTAAGGCATGCAATCGAGGCATTCAGACCCTTCCTCCAGCAAGGACATCTGTTAATACGGACAGACAACACCACGGTCATGTGGTACATAAACAAACAGGGAGGCACACATTCCTACTCTCTATGCTGGATGGCTATGAATCTGTGGAACCTATGCCTGAATCTCAATATCCAGCTGCAGGCCAAATTTGTACCAGGAAAAGAGAATACACTAGCAGACAGCTTAAGCAGAACTACCATGGATGCACACGAATGGATGCTGCATCCAGACATCTTCAAACTCATAACAAAGAAATGGGGAATCCCAGAGATAGATCTGTTCGCCTCCCCACTCAACCACCAACTGAAGAAATTCTGCTCAAGGACATACCACCCACAAGCCTGGAGGGTGGACTCTCTCTCTTTCAGCCGGAATGCCCTAACAGTATATGCCTTTCCACCTCTCCCATTGATGTACAAGGTTCTACAGAAGATCAGGGAGGAACAGCCAAAAGTCATACTAATAGCTCCGGACTGGCCAAGACAACATTGGTACCCGCTATTGAGAAGCATGTCTCAGGCAAACTCATGGCCTCTTCCCCTATGGCCTCTTCTTCTAACGCAGAACAATTTCAAGACCCTGCATCCCAACTTGAAAACATTGCAGCTAACTGCCTGGAAGATTCCTTAAAGCCCACCCAAACTGTTTTATCTCAGAGGGTGAAGGACATTATCTTGGAGGCTCGCAGACCTTCCACAAGAAAAACATACTCAGCTAAATGGAAGAGATTTCTCATTTGGAGCGCATCAAAGGGCACAGATGTCACAGTGGCAAACCTAGCACACATCCTAGAATACTTAGCAGAACTGTTCCACAATGGGCTGTCTTATTCATCCATTAAGATTCATGCTTCAGCAATTTCAGCAGAATACAATATGGATCCACCTATCTTCTCACACCCTCTTCTCAGACAATTTTTGAGAGGGATCAAAAATGTTAAACCTCCAAGAAAGACCCCCCCCCCCCCACCTGCATGGGATCTCAATTTTGTGCTGGAAAAACTGACACTACCTCCTTTTGAACCAGCAGCATCAGCAGACCACCAGTTTTTATCTTGGAAAACTGCATTCCTTCTGGCAATCACTTCAGCAAGAAGAGTATCTGAGTTACAGGCATTAATGGCAGTGCAGCCTTTTCTTATTTTTCACCAGGATAGAGTGTCACTGAGAACCAATCCTACTTTCATGCCAAAGGTGGTATCTAGGGTATCCTTGAACCAAGCTATTCACTTACCTACGTTCTTCCCTAACCCACAGAACAAAGGGGAAAAACTTTTGCACACCTTGGATATACACAGACAACTACGCTACTATTTGGACAGAACTAAAACTAACAGAAAAACTGACCAACTTTTTGTAGCATATGCAACTGGGGTGCAAGGAAGAGCAATTTCCAAACAGACAGTTTCAAAATGGATAGGAAATTGCATTCGTTTTTGCTACTCCTTTCATGGAAAGACAGTTCCTGAAAATATCAGGCCTCACTCCACAAGAGCCACAGCCACCACTACAGCTTTCCTACGAGGGGTGGCTACCAAGGACATTTTAGAAGCTGCTACTTGGAGCTCCGTGCATACATTTGCCAAGCATTACAATCTACCTTTATACTCCAGATCCTGAGCAGGTTTTGCAACTGCAGTACTGCAGGGGATCTTAACTACACCATAATTCTCTTAGTACCTCCTCCCCCAGATTGGCTATGGTATTCTACCCATATGTTATGACTGCAGATGCATCCTTGAAGGACATAGTACAGTTTTGTACCTACCATAAATGTAGATGTCCGATAGGTATGCATCTGCAGTCAGGATTACCCACCCTCCTTCCCCTCTGTGATATTCCTAGGGTGCTTACCCCTCTTTCAGCTAGCTGGGGGAATCTATTATGGTGTATTTGTTTGTTTGTTTATATATGTATATAATTTGCAAATGTTTGGAACTTTTCAGCCTTTATCCAAATTTAGCCTTCCTAGAGGGCACCTGGCATCTGGGGCAAGAAAAACTGAGGAAAATGGCGTCGGCTGATGATTTTATACCCCAGACACTCTGACGTCGGGGAAAGTGCGACATCAGCCGAGGCCAGACCCAGACTTTGGAATCCGGTCGACCGAAGGGCTGTCTGAGGCAGGACAACCCATATGTTATGACTGCAGATGCATACCTATCGGACATCTACATTTATGGTAGGTACAAAACTGTACTTTTCCGTGGATGTTCCTCCTTTGTGAAGAGGGATGATATATGAGATTTTCCAAATAGAGGGAGTGGTAGTTTCAGTTATAGTTCTGTGAATCAAGATTGATGTGGGATAGGCAATGGTGTCTGACGCTATTTGTAGGTATTCCGCTGGGAGCTGGTCGGCCGCTAGGGTGGTTGGTTTAAGTTTTTTTAAGAGGGTGCATATATAGGAGGTAGATACAGGTTGTAAGTTAAAGGATGGGTGAGCTGAGTCTTTAGTATGTGTTACAGATGAGGAGGTAGTGGTAAGCTGACTGGCTAGGGACTGGATGGTCTCGATAAAAAAAGAGTTAAAAGCGTTGGCTATTTTTTCTGGTTCTTTCCCAATGAGTTTCTCCGGAGTGGGGGTAGTAGATTTACCCGGATGGAGGAGGTTGTTAAATCCAGCCCAGAATTTCTGTGGGTTATTCTGGTGTTTATCCTGGAGATGACAGAAATACTGTTTTTTATCTCGAGTAGTGGCTGTTTTAGTAGTGTTTCTAAGCTGTTGAAACTTGATGCGATCTAGAGGAGTTTTGGTAGCTCTCCATTTATCCCAGGCCTGGTTACGAAGTTTAATTTTAGATTTAGTTTCACTAGTAAGCCAAGGTGCTATCCGCACCTTGGTTCTGATTAGTCGGTTTGGGGCGTGAGAGTCGAGTATCTTCAGGAATGTGTCATTAAAGTATGTCACACTCTCTTCTAGGGGTAGAGTTTTTAGGATGGACCAATTACAGGATTTGAGTTCTGCAAGGAATAGTTTTGGGACAAATTTCTTCTTGTTCCTGACAAGTCTATATGAGGGAGGATTAGTAAGTGGACACTTATGTTTTAGAATATAAGTTATAAGGTGGTCACTGAAGTCATTGGGAAGGGTCCCTGTGGTATAGTTGTGTGTGTCTTTGTTGGTAAGAATCCAGTCAATGATGCTCTCTTTTTGCTGAGCATTACCAATTCTGGTTGGAGATGAAATATTTTGGGAGAAACCATATAAGTTAATAGAGTGGGGGTTTATGAGTGCGGAGCAGTGGGACCAGTCGATGTTGAAATCGCCTAGTACTATGGTTTCTTGAGGGTAATTGGAGGCTAACCAGCTGAGCGTTTGCTCAAGGTTTTCTGAATTATTCCCAGGTGGAATGTAAATTACAATGAGATTAATGCATTTTTGGGTATTTAGGCAAATCTTTAGGGCAATAAGTTCTATGTTAGAGACCTTTGGAGGTTGGAGTGGATTAATAATGATATTTAGTGTATTCCTGAACATTGCGGCTATTCCCCCACCCCTTTTGTTGATCCGATCAGCCCTAAGGAGATTATATCCAGGTGGAAGAATTTCTTCATCCATAGTGGCTGGTTTGAGCCATGTTTCTGATAGGCACATAATGTCAGGGGAGTGGGTAGCTAACATAGCATGTAAATTGTGAACCTTATTGTTTATACTTCTTAGATTAAGATGGAATATGAGGAGGGAGTTGGTAGAAATTCGGGTGGATTTTGAGGAGTTAGAGTCTGAGGCAGTGGTAGGACCTGGGTTGGGGTGGATGTCACCATCTGTGGTGATACATTTTTTCAGGTGGTCTGAGAACCTTTGGAGTTTGAGTAACAACTTAAGATTAGATTTACTGGTGGATACTTTAGGGTGGCGGAGGGTAAGATACACTATATTGGAGCTCAGTGTATTAGCAGGGTAGAGCAAAGGTGTGATAGGGTTATAGGGGAGGTTTGAATTTGTGGTAGTGTAACTCTTGGGGAAGGGAATTCCCGAGAGTGCTTGGTTTTCATACCTGGTTAAATAATACGGAATAAGGAGGAGTAATACTATAAGAAGGATGATAGAATATGTGGTTTTGCCCATGGTATAGCAAGAGGAAGGCCAGTGGGTAGGAAGAAGCAGAAGAATTTACTTGGTAGTTAAGGAGGGCCGAGAGTGTGGGAGGAGAAGTGGCAGATTGAGGGGCGGTCGTGATTGGTAGAGAGCAAGGGGGATGGGCTAACAACCTAATAAATGTAGAGGTAGTGGGGGCGGGTGGAATATGGGGGCAGGGTGGGGCGCGGAGCAAGCCCGAGCGAAGCGAGGGCGAAGCGGAGTGGGGAATACACCACCAGGAGTCTGCAGGGTCCCAAAGGTAACTATATGTAGGTTCTGCAGTCTGTTTTTGCAGTAAAATACTTTTCTTAAGGAAAAGGTCTTAGTTTTTTGGGAATGTAGTTACTGTTGCCAGTTATGATATAGGTACTGACTAGTTCCTGCCAGCAGAACGCTTTCCTGGTTAGCAATTTAATGGTACGGATAACTGTTTTTACCCTAAAATCTTTTTTAAGTGATACAACTTTTTCTCTTAATTTTTACACTGGTCTGTGCATTCGCACTGGGTTGGAGTCCTTAGATAGATAGTCCAGTAGATATATCCTGGGAGCCACGCGGTGAAGGATAGTGAGGGGGCTTCCTAGGATGAGATAGGGAAAAGGACAGCAGTTATAGTGACGCAGTAATCAATACACAGGCTATTACCCCTAACATTGAGTAATCAGCTTAAACCAGAAGTTCATAGTGAGCACAGGCAGTCCACAGTTAAATTGCTTCGCATAACTAACTAAAAAACACAAGTAGTATGCATTAAGGATAAGGCGCCATCCAGTCAAGCACTAAATAGTGAAATAACAGGTTAACACTAGGTTTACATAAGCTGTATGTGCTATAGGTAGTAAAAGCCCTTAGTCAAACATGTTGTATTCCATAAGCTTGACACAAGCTGTACGTGTTTACTCAAAGGTAGGTTGTGCCTTGTTAATAATAGAAGGGCTTACATTCAGGCAGAGACAAGCGTGTTCTCGTGTGCCCCCTCTACAATTAGTTTATGGTGTAACAGCGCCATACAACGTCAACACAAACTTCACTGGCTGTTAATTATACAGACGCCAACACAAAACTGTACTAGCTTTAACTTATATAAACGCCAACACAAAACTCCCCATGCTGTAACTTATGCAAACGCCAACAACACGAAGCTGTAATAGTTATAACTTGTTTAAGACATGAAAAGTCATGCTACTTAAAAACAGATTGTGACAGTGTATATGCTACTGCAGCGATAGACTTGCAGATGTTAAACAATTTGTATAGCATGTAACATACCTTCGTGAAAGGAGATGCGTCCGGGCAGGAGGACAGGACAGTACCTGTTAGTTACAGATTTAAAAAATGGAAAAAAAAGATAGGGTTTAAAATACCTCGCTGACATCAGGGTAAGCCCGCCAGGAGTCTGCAGGGTCCCAAAGGTAACTATATGTAGGTTCTGCAGTCTGTTTTTGCAGTAAAATACTTTTCTTAAGGAAAAGGTCTTAGTTTTTTGGGAATGTAGTTACTGTTGCCAGTTATGATATAGGTACTGACTAGTTCCTGCCAGCAGAACGCTTTCCTGGTTAGCAATTTAATGGTACGGATAACTGTTTTTACCCTAAAATCTTTAAGTGATACAACTTTTTCTCTTAATTTTTACACTGGTCTGTGCATTCGCACTGGGTTGGAGTCCTTAGATAGATAGTCCAGTAGATATATTCTGGGAGCCACGCGGTGAAGGATAGTGAGGGGGGCTTCCCTAAAATCTTTTTTAAGTGATACAACTTTTTCTCTTAATTTTTTCACTGGTCTGTGCATTCGCACTGGGTTGGAGTCCTTAGATAGATAGTCCAGTAGATATATCCTGGGAGCCACGCGGTGAAGGATAGTGAGGGGGGCTTCCTTCGTGAAAGGAGATGCGTCCGAGCAGGAGGACAGGACAGTACCTGTTAGTTACAGATTTAAAAAATGGCGGAAAAAAAGATAGGGTTTAAAATACCTTATAGACCAAGACAGTGGACTGCTTCCACCCCTAGGGGAGAAGAGGACAGGTCACAATCTCGAAACAAACTCAATGACTCCCTCTGTTGGGCTACAGGAACTTCTTGCCTGGAAACCCCTCTCGGAGGAAAACTCTCTCTTTTTTATCAAAATTGGACTCAACCCAAGACAGGTGGGTTTTGAATGTGGTTTTAAGAGGTTACAAATTCCATTTTCATACCTTGCCAAGGCCAAGCGGATGGCCAGACTTTCCAAAACATCAGTGGACGGAGGCCTTAAACCAGGTGGAAGCTCTTTTGGCTATGAATGCCATAGAACTGGTTCCACTTTCAGAGATGGGAAAAGGCTTTTACTCAAGGCTCTTTCTAGTCCCAAGGAAGCAAAACTCATGGAGACCCATTCTGGATCTGTCGGTCTTGAACACCTTTCTAGAGATTCCAAAATTCAAGATGCTTACTCTACAGCAGCTATTTCCAATGCTATCCAAAGATGCATGGATGGTAACTTTGGATTTAAAGGAGGCATATTTACACATTCCCATCAGGCAGGATCGCAGAAAATACCTCAGGTTCAAGGCCGGATCGAGGCACTTTCAATTCTCTGCGCTGCCCTTTGGATTGTCTACTGCGCCCAGGGTCTTCACCAAATGCCTGGCTCCAGTAGTAGCTTACTGCAGACTCAAGGGAATTCAAATTTACCCTTATCTGGACGATTGTCTAATTCAGGCAGACAGCAAGGATGTCTTAGTCCAGCATCTAGAATTTGTACAGAACCTCCTCAAGTTCCTAGGATTCTCTGTAAACATAAAAACGTCAAATTTGACACCATCACAACAGATAACTTTTCTGGGTGCACTTCTAAACACCACAACCCAGATGGCATTTCTGACATCCGAAAAACAATTACAGCTGGCTTCAACTTTCAGAACCTTGGCAACTTTAACTCAGCTATCTGCAAGGAAATTCCTGCAGGCTTTGGGTTACATGGCCTCCTGCATCCTTCTCATACCATATGCAAGACTACACATGAGGAAAATTCAGTGGTACCTAAAAAGTGTATGGTCTCAGCATTGCCATAGTTTAGACATACTGATTGTCATCCTTCCTTGCCTTCAAAAGGAATTTCTTTGGTGGTCCAGGGCATGTGCTCTAAACAAAGGGAAACCCTTCCGTCTGCCTCCTGCCACTCAGATTCTAACCACGGACGCCTCGGATTTTGCTTGGGGAGCCCATTTTCAGGGCAATTGTCTGCAGGGCCTTTGGACAAAGGATCAGAAGCACCTGCATATCAACTTAAAGGAAATGTTAGCCGTTCAGAAAGCTCTATTGGCCTTCAGGAATCTCTTACAACCAGGACAACTGCTAATATGGACGGACAACACCACAGTTATGTGGTACATAAACAAGCAAGGGGGATCTCATTCCTACCCCCCTTTGCAGACTAGCCATGGATCTATGGAACACAGCTCTAGCTTGCAATCTGGATCTTCAAGCTCAGTATCTACCAGGGAAACAAAACTTCCTGGCAGACAGTCTGAGCAGAAACCTTTCGTATCCATACGAGTGGATGCTGGACACCAAAATATTCAGGATGATAACAGCAGTCTGGGGATGTCCTCACATAGACCTCTTTGCATCCCATCTCAGTCATCAACTACAGCATTGTTGCACCAGGACTTTCCACAGAGAAGCTTGGAAAGTGGATGCCCTGTCTTTCAGTTGGAGGAACCTCTCGGGATATGCCTTTCCGCCTCTTCCTCTTCTTCCACGGGTTTTGTTGAAGATAAAACAAGACAAGCCCAAGATGATAATCTTACTGGCTCCAAATTGGCCTCGGCAGTTTTGGTATCCAACTCTAAAAAACCTATGCCTGGAGCCCCCTTGGGTTTTACCTCAGTCTCCGAACCTTCTGTCCCAACATCAGGGTCAGGTTCTACACTCTCATGTCAGAACTCTCAGCCTGGCGGCCTGGTTAATCCAGGACCTTTGATTTCTTCTTTCCTACCCAAGCAGGTTATGGATGTCATTTTAGAAGCCAGACGTCCTAGCACTAGAAAATCGTATACAGGAAAATGGAAAAGATTTTGTTCCTGGATGCAGGCTCAGGATTCTGATCCTCTTCTTCCTAACATTACTTTAATTTTACTTTACCTGACAGATCTCTTACATAAGGGTCTCTGTTTCTCTTCCATTAAGATACATGCCTCTGCTATTTCTGCTCATTATAATACAGACCCTCCCATCTTTTCCCACCAGCTCATGAGACAGTTTCTCAGAGGAGCTAAGAACTTAAGACCTCCTAGATCTCCTCCCATTCCTGCTTGGGATCTCAACTATGTTTTGGAAAAACTAACCTTGCCTCCTTTTGAGCCAGCTGCCTCTTCTGACATCAAGTTTTTATCTTGGAAGACAGCTATCCTGTTAGCACTAACTTCTGCCAGGAGAGTTTCAGAGTTACAAGCCCTTATGGCTGTGGAACCTTATATTATTTTTCATCAAGACAGGGAGTCTTTGAGGACTAATCCTACCTTCATGCGTAAGGTGGTTTCCCAAGTGGCTTTAAATCAAACTATCCACTTGCCAACCTTTTTCCCCACTCCTCAAAATAAAGGGGAAAGGATCTTACATTCCTTGGATGTACACAGACAACTACGTTTTTACCTGAACAGAACCAAGGGCATCAGAAAATCAGAACAATTGTTTGTTTCTTATGCTTCAAGTTCCCAAGGTAAAGCCATTTCTAAACAGACCATTTCTAAATGGATTGCTCATGGAATCAGATTTTGTTATTCACACCATGGAAAGCAAATCCCAGGGAGTATACGGACTCATTCCACCAGAGCTGCAACCACTTCTGCAGCCTTCCTCAGGGGAGTTACTACCAAAGACATTTTGGAAGCTGCAACTTGGAGTTCAGTGCATACGTTTTCTAAGTACTACAATCTACCTCTCTACTCTAAGTCTAGGGCAGGCTTTGCCTCTGCTGTCTTGCAGGGCCTTTTAGCCGCCCCTTCTTCTTTATGACCACCTCCCTTTCTTTCAGCTTTGGGATTCTACCCTACAGTCATGACTGCAACAGTGAAACACGATGACAATAGTACAGTTGTGTACACCTACCATAAATGTAGATGTTCGAGTGTCGTCACTGTTGCAGTCTGGGTTTCCCTCCCTCCTGTCCCCTCTTATTTTTACTTTTGTGTATTTCCTTTTTTTCTCCATTCTTCTGAGGTGTATTTGCAAAGGTTATCGGACCTTTTTCATTTTGGGACTCCTGACATCTGGGGCAAGAAAAACTGGAGAAGATGGCGTCGGCTGTCAGCTTTATACTCCTGGCGCTCTGACGTCAGGGAGCGTGGTTGAACAACCGACGCCGGACCCAGACTTTGGCATTCTGGCCGACAGAGGGCTGCCTGCCGGCAGGGGAGAACCCTACAGTCATGACTGCAACAGTGAAGACACTCGAACATCTACATTTATGGTAGGTGTACACAACTGTACTTTCCCCTCCTACCGTACCTCAAGCTAGAAATCCAGTGGTGGTTGACACAAGTGACCCTCAGTCTAGGTCTTCCCCTCCAACCACCCCTACCCACACAGATAATGCACACAGATGCCTCAGACTTGGGCTGGGAAGCAACTCTGAGCCTTCAAAAAGTGCAGGGTCTGTGGCCAGAGCCACACAAACAAGAACACATCAATGTTCGAGAGATGAGGGCAATTCTTCTGTCCCTTCAAACCTTCCAACCATATCTACAGCAAGGTTCACTAAAGATTTTCATAGACAATGCCACGGTTCTGTGGTATCTCAACAAACAGGGAGGGACCAAGTCTTACCTACTTTGCAGACTAGCTCTCCTAGTATGGGAATTGGCCGCCTCACAGGGAGTGACCCTGCAGGCAGTCTACATTCCCTACCTACAGAACTCCCAGGCAGACTATCTCAGCAGAACCATCGCAAACAATCACAAATAGATGCTTCACAGGGATGTCTTCCTGGATCTGGTCCACCGGTGGGGTACACCTCGAGTAGACCTGTTTGCCTCCATCATCAACTCCCTGCTGGCCAAGACAGCATTGGTCCTCCCTACTCTTACAACTATCCAAGGGCAATCACCACATATTACCCCTCAGACTGGACCTTCTCACACAGCACAAGAGATCCCAAATACAGCCACAGTGACAGTTACTGCACCTCACCCTGTGGCTGATAGGATTCTGGTCCCCAACAAACACCTTTACAATGAGGACATACTCACTGTCCCGCAGGAGGGCAGGAATCCAAATACAAGAAAATTTTACTTTTCGAAGTGGAAGAGATTTTCTATATGGTGTCACAAAAGACAGTTGGACGTGCTTGCAAATGAGGCATCTCTAGTTCTGTTTTACCTGTGTGAGCTACTGCAGACAGGATTGGCCTAGTCCTCCATTAAAGCCCACTTGTCTGCTATTTCAGCATGCCTTCCTCTGGACCCCCCTCTAGCAACTAGACTACCAGCTAAGCTTTTTCTCAAAGGGGTTCTTTACTTGAAGCCCCCAGGAAACCATCTCCACCTCCATGGGACCTTAACTGTGTTTTAGAAAAGCTCACGCTTCCTCCATTTGAGCCAGCAGACATTGCTTCTCTAAAATACTTTACATGGAAAACTGTACTACTCATGGCCTTGACCTCAGCCAGAAGAGTTTCAGAGCTGCAAGCCCTCATGGCTATTCCACTTTTCCTAGTTTTCCACAATGACAGGATTACTCTTAGAATGAATCCTTCTTTCATGCCCAAGGTGGTGAATGACCTGTCCATGAATCAAGCCATCCATCTACCTACCTTCTTCCCTAACCCACAGGGGGGCAGTGAGAGAGTATTCACTCCCTGGATGTTCACAGGCAACTCAGGTTTTTATCTGTATAAAACCAAGCTCATCAGACAGGCTGATAAACTCTGTCTCCTTCCACCCCAGAGCCCTAGGGAAGGCAGTAACCAAACAAACAATCTCTGATAAACTCTTTGTCTCCTTCCACCCTAGAGCCCTAGGGAAGGCAGTAACCAAACAAACAATCTCTACCTGGATTTCCAGAGCCATCACCTTTTGCTACAAATGCCATGGGAAATCCCTGCAAGGTACTCTTAAAGCACGCTCCACCATGGTTATGTCTTCTTCAGGAGCCTTCTTCAAGGGTCTGGATACCTTTACCATTCTTGAAGCAGCCACTTGGTCGTCCACACCTTCACCAAACATTACAACTTAGACCACATTTCCACAGCTAGGGTGGGTTTTGCCAGGGCTATCCTTCACGGATTCCTGGAGACCGCCTCTAGACAACCACCCCCTCCTTCACAGTGAGCTGTGGCACTCCACCCATATGTTGAATACTGCAACATGGGAATAGAAGGACATAGAAAAGTTGCGTAAAATCTTACTATAACCATAGATATCCTCTTCCATGTTGTAGTATTCTTTCCCACCCTCCTTCTCCTCCTGTTAGGCTGCATTTCCCTTTCTGGGTGACACAGGACTGGCATTGCCCTTACTCTAGGATTGGTTCCGACTGGCGCTTACAGTTCTGAGGGCTGGTGCATCCAGACATCACTTTTATGGCCCACATTCCTAGAGCCACATCAGACATCCCACACACCATACAGTGACTGAAAACCTTTGTAAACTGGCCAGATGTTCGCGAAGCAAGAGCAAAACCCATATGTTGAATACCGCAACGTGGAATAGAAGGAAATCTATGGTTATGGTCAGATTTTACACAACTTTTCTTTACAATGCTGTGGAGGCCTCAGCCAGAGCAACAGCATCAGGGTCTGTCTTAAGGAAGTATTCATGGCTTAGGTTGCAGTCTTTGCCAGATGATATTAAAGCCAAGCTCATAGATGCATCTTTAGGCAACAAGGCTTTATTTGGCTATGCAGCTGCAGAATTCTTTAAAGCTCTTCAGGAAAAAGTGAAGGAGCTACAAGACCTTAGGCACATTTTTGTTTCTCCTATTCCCTGCTTCTAGAGGAATTACCCAGCTATGACTACCTATGTGAGAAAGTTCTCTAAGTATCACACTCCCAAAGGGAAGAGGGATACTAAGAAGCAAACACCCACTAGATCTTCCCCTTTAGCACATTCTCAAAAGAAACCCTTTCAGGTAAAACCTGGTAGCCTGTGACTAGCCGGCCCTAAACCCCTCTACCCCTATCTCTCTTCGCCTGTCCCTCTTAGCATGGAAATAGATAACCCAGGACTCTTGGGTCCTTACCATTGTCAAACACTGCTATTTCATGATGTGGGAATCCATGCCAACCTTCAGAGGTATACCACAATCCCCTCAGGAACAAATGGCTCACCCCCACCCCCGTCCTGCATTCCTTGCTATTACAGGGTACCATCTAAGAGGTGTCTCCAAATCGAAAGGGCAAAGGGTTTTACTACAAGATGTTTAGGCCCCTGGAGGCCTAGCTTAGATTTCTCATCTGAACACCTTTCTGAAAGTCCCTATCTTTCGCATGCTGACTCTTCTTACACTCCTTCCCCTGATTCTCCCTCAGGAATACATGGTGTCATTGGACATAAAAGATGCCTATCTTCACATTGCTATCCATCCACATTTCAGGAAATTCGTACAGTTCTTTGTGGATTCTTCTCACTTTCAGTTTTGTGCTTTGCTATTTGGTCTTTCTGCGGCCCCCAGAGTATACACAAAATGTTTGGCCCCAGTCATAGCCTTCTGCAGAATGCGGGGTATTCAAATATTCCCATACCTGGAGGACTTCATTATCCAGGCTTCATCCCCATAGTTGGTGCAGGAGCACTTGGACTATGCCATGTCCCTTCTGAGGAGTCTAGGGTTTACCATAACCCTTCAGAAATCTACTCTGACCCCTTCCCAAGACCATGTCTTTCTGGGCTGCAGAATTCTCGTGGTCCAAATGAAGGCCTGCCTACCTCCAGAAAAAAGTTCTGTCTCAAGACTTACTTTTGGGAACTAAATCCACTACAATCTCTGACTGTCAGAGAATTCCCACAACTTCTGGGATTCATGGCTTCCACTATCCCTATGGTACCCTTGGCAAGGCTACACATGAGAAAATTTCAGTGGTTCTTGAGGACATTCTGGAAACAACACCTTCACCCCTGGAGTTTATGGTTCCACTCTTGCCCTGCTTAACAAAAGAACTAAAATGGTGGATTTCACAGGTTACAAACAATCCATCCTCTTTCCCCCAATCAGGATCTGTACACAGATGTGTCAGACATGGGCTGGGGTGCAGTTTTAGGGAATTGGAGGGTGAGAGATGTCTGGACCCCCCCTCCACACACACACACACACACACACACACACACACACACACACACACACACACACACACACAGTCAAGGGAACATATCAACATCAAAGAAATTAAGGCTTTGATCTTTGCTCTGAAAATTTTCAAGCCCAGAATTCTACCAGGAGTGCTGAGATTGTTCACAGATGGCACCACATTCCTATGGTACATCAACAAGCAAGGAAGGACAAGGTCCTACATCCTTTGCAGATTGGCTCTGTATGCCTGGGAGATTGCTCAACAGAGTCAAGTTTCTCTAAAAGCTGTTTAGATCCCATCAAGTTCAGAACATGATGGCAGATTCACAAAGCAGGTCAGTGACTCAATCCCATGAATAGATGTTAAACAGGGATGTGTTCTTGGACCTGGTCCATCAGTGGGGTACTCCACAGGTATATCTGTTTGCCTCCCCTGTGAACAGAAAGCTTCCTAAATATTGTACCAGGATTCACTCCCCCTGGGACATGGAAGGTGGACACCCTTTCCTTTCCCTGGAAGGGGATGTTTATGTATGCATTCCCCCCTCCTTCTTATTCAGAAAGTTCTGCTGAAAATTCAGAAAGAACAACCAAAAATCTTGCTGGTGACCCCCTTTTGGCCAAGACAGTATTGGTTCCCCCTTCTTAATCACCTAGCCAAGGGCAGTCACCACAAGTTATCCCTCAGGATGGTCCTACTCACACAGGACAAGGGAACTATAATACACCCTTAAATGTGCACCCTAAACCTAAATTTGTTGTTGATGGGGCTTTGATTCCCTTTAGACACTTTTACACTGAGGACGTGCTACAAGTTCTGCAGGAGGCCAGAAAACCCACTACCAGAAAATTTTATCTCTCCAACTTGAAGAGGATGTCCTTCATGGATGCATCTGCAGTCATAACAAATGGGTTGTCCTGTCGTCAGGCAGCCCTTCGGTCGGCCGGATTCCAAAGTCTGGGTCCGGCTTCGGCTGATGTCGCACTTCACCCGACGTCATCTCTGCTGGTCTTCGGGTATAAAGGCATCAGCCGACGCCATTTTCCTCAGTGTTTCTTGCCGCGTGGCCAAGCAGAAGCTGTTCGCAAGTGCCGGTCGGTCAGATCCAGAGATTACTACTACCGAATACTACTTGAAGACTTCTAAAGCTAAGTACCCGTTGGGGACTCTTTCTTGCCTCAGCCGATGTCAGAAAAAGTCAATAACTGTTTAACTTGTGGGAAACAAATACCTCATAAAGATTTCCACTCTTACTGCCTGCCTTGCTTAGGCCCAGACCACGACGTAGCAGCCTGTTTGGCCTGTGCTTCCTTCAACCGACGAACGCTTAGGCCGGTCGGAGTTTGCTGAACAGTTTTTCGGCTCAGATTTTGCGTACATTATGCCATCGGATCCTCCGACTACCCAAATTGTTAAAAAACGCAAAGAAAAAGACCGACACTCGCGGTCCGCGGTTTCGCGAAACCACGGTTAAGCAAGTCATGAGTGTCTCGGTTTCGGCGAAACCGAGAAACCGGTCAATCTTCAGCCGAATCCATGACTACTACTGAGGCTCCTGCTACCTTAGTTGAATCGGCCTCAGAAATTTTGCCTACAATTGTGGTTCCTAGTGATTTATCAGACACCATCCCTTTGGATGTCTCTACCCCAGCACGTGGTTCTGCTAGGCCTCCTGCAGCCATGTCTATTAAGGCCTTTGCCAGGGCTAAAGCAGCCAAATCTGTTAAATCAGTGCCTGTTAAGCCCCCCTCACACAGACCCACTTCAAGTTCACAAATGCTTACTCTGGCAGAGGATTTAATATCCTTAATTAGGGGATCCCAATCTCACCCAGACAGGGCCTCTCAGCCCCCAGAAAAGAGACCTAGAGTAGAGCCCCCCGAGCCAGTGTCCTCTGATGATTCTGCGGATGACTCAGACATTACAGACCAGCCAGAGGCTCCTTTTTCTACTTATGAAGATTCTGATGCTGAAGAATCCATTCCAGCTGCCTCTCCACCAAAGGAATTTTCCTTTGGGGAAACCTTACATGCCATGAGAGAACAATTCCAATGGCAGGGACAAGATTTCTCAGATTCAAGAAAAAGGCTTAGGACTTTTCTGCACTTACCACAACATAGGCCCTTAGCTATACCTCCTGTACTGCCTGTTGTGGATGATGCATTTAATGATGTTTGCACTGCTCCTGATTCTTTACCTCCAGCCCCTGCCAAACCAGATAGATTTTACAGGGTGCCAGACACTCATCACCACCTATACAAGGCCCCACTTGCAGATCCCAAACTATATCCCAGGGGCCTAAGGCAGTAGCCTCGACCTCAGCAAAACCCTATTCCTTCTGAAAGGGAATCCAGGTCCTTAGAGAGATGGGGGAAAAAAGTTTACACCTCTGCTACTCTCTCAGCTAGAGCTTTAAACTGTCAGTTTCATATGATCCAATACCAAGAGTTTATGCTTGATCAGTTAATTAAAAAGCTGTCCTCTGATGAATCCTTAGATAAGAAATATGTATTAGAAATGGTGAATAACATCCAACAGGTTAGTAACCATTCCTTAAAATGTGGCTATGATGCACTGGAGGCTTCATTTAGATCAGCCATGACTGGCACAGTGATAAGAAGGCATGCATGGTTGAAAGAACAGGTCTTACCGGATCATGTTAAAGCAAAGCTGTTAGATGCTCCTATGGATAAGGCCAGTCTATTTGGGACACCTGCCCAGCAAGTAATGAAGAAAATGGAAGAAAAGGCAAAATCTGTTCAAACAGTTAAAGATTTCTTACAGGTTCAGCCCCCAAGGTTTAGCAGGAACTGGCCTGCCAAAAATTGGTCCTTTCCAGACTCCACAAAATCCCAAAGGGGCAGGAATAGACGCTCTAGAGGCAGAAATCAATCCAGAGGAGGTGCCTACAGAGGACGACAGTGGCAAGGCAATAACCGAGGCACAGACACAACCACTGCCACTGCAACAGGACAATCACAGTGACTTGGCTCTGACACCGCCTACCAGGGAGCAAATAGCAGCACCTTTAGGCGGAAAGTTAGCCTTATTTTGAAAAATTGGCACTATATCACAAAGACAAGTGGATTTTGCAAACCATAGACCAAGGCTACCGGTTCCACTTCCACACCTTACCAGTAAAAAGAGGAATGCCAAACCTACCTCCAAATCAAAAAACAGAAGCTCTACAGCAGATAGAGAAATTAGCAAAGATGAGAGCTGTGGAAAGAGTACCAATAACAGAACAGGGCAAAGGATTCTACTCCAGACTCTTCCTAGTACCAAGAAAAGAGAAAAGTTGGAGACCTATTCTCGACCTGTCCGTCTTAAACACATACATCATTGTCCCAAAATTCAAAATGCTGACCCTACAGCAACTTCTTCCCATGCTGGGCAAGGAGTGTTGGCTGGTAACTCTAGATCTCAAGGAGGCATACCTGCACGTCCCCATTCGACCAAATTGCAGAAGATACCTCAGATTTCTTGCAGGATCAGAGCATTATCAATTCTCAGCATTGCCCTTTGGCTTATCTACTGCGCCAGAGTATTCACAAAATGCCTGGCATCAGTAATCGCTCACTGCAGAGTACAGGAATCCAAATTTATCCATACCTGGACGACTGCCTGTTACAAGCGGACAACAAAAGCAAGCTGACAACAGATTTACAAAGGGTCATTTACTTGCTACAAGCCCTGGGATACACAGTCAATTTACAAAAGTCAAGGCTGATACCATCCCAAACAAGAACATTCTTGGGCGCGGAATTGGACACAGTAAAACAAATGGCATTCCTAACTGCAGAAAAACAAAAAGAACTCCCTCTTTACTTCTTGGCATTAACAAAGCAGAACAAACTAACAGCAAGAAAAGTTCTGCAGGCCTTGGGCTTCATGGCATCATGCATAATCTTGGTCCCACATGCCAGACTGCATATGAGAAAGCTACAGTGGTGCCTAAAGAATTTATGGTCTCAACACAGGCACAGCTTAGAAACCGAAAACCCACTAATCCCATGCCTAAAACAGGAGTTCCTATGGTGGGCTCAAGCATGCCAGTCAAACCCAGGCTTACCCTTCCACAACTTTCAAGCAAGCCAAACCATCACAACGGACGCCTCAGACCTAGGATGGGGGGCGCACATGCTGGACAAATGCATACAAGGATTGTGGACTCAAGACCAGCTGCACCTGCACATAAACCAAAAAGAAATGCTGGCAGTAAAACTAGCAATCCAAAAATTCAGACCATTCCTCAAAGAAGGCCATTTAATGATAAGGACAGACAACACCATAGTCATGTGGTACATCAACAAACAGGGAGGCACTCATTCATACCCCCTATGCAGAATGACTCTGGACCTTTGGAATCTGGCTCTGAGCTACAACATCCAGTTACAGGCAATATTTGTGCCGGGAAAAGAGAACATCCTAGCAGATATGCTAAGCAGAACCACCTCGGATGCTCACGAATGGATGCTACACCCGGACATCTTCAAGGCCATCACAAAGAAATGGGGAATGCCACAAATAGATCTATTCGCATCCCCACTCAATCACCAGCTCAAAAAATTCTGCACAAGGACATTCCACCCACTTGCATGGAAGGTGGACTCTCTATCCTTCAGCTGGAAAGGCCTGACAGCATATGCATTTCCACCTCTTCCCTTGATGCACAAGGTACTACTGAAAATCAAAGAGGAACGTCAAAGGATAATCCTGATAGCTCCGAATTGGCCAAGACAACACTGGTACCCATTGCTGAGGAGCATGTCTCGGGAGAATGTGGTCAATACCCTGATGCCTTTGATGTTAACTCAGAACAACTACAACATCATGCATCCAAACCTAAAAACCTTGCAACTGACTGCCTGGAACATCACATAGCAGCAACTAACCCAGACCTTTCCCAAAGGGTTAAAGACATTATCCTTGAAGCCCGCAGACCTTCAACAAGAAGGAACTATGCAGGAAAATGGAAAAGGTTTGTCATTTGGAGTACTGAAAGAGGAAAAGATGTGTCGAACATAGATATTGCTAACATTCTGAAGTACTTGGCAGAGCTTCTACATACAGGCCTGTCCTATTCCTCCATCAAGATACATGCATCAGCTATTTCAGCAGAATACAGCTTCGATCCACCTGTCTTTTCGCATCCTCTACTCAGGCAGTTCCTCAGAGGGATCAAGAATGTAAAACCTCCTAGGAAACCACCATTACCAGCATGGGACTTGAACTTTGTGCTAGAAAAGTTGACACTCCCTCCGTTTGAACCAGCAGCAACAGCAGATCTGCAACACCTGTCATGGAAAACTGCTTTCCTACTGGCAATTACTTCAGCAAGGAGGGTTTCGGAACTACAGGCCTTAATGGCAGTGCAACCCTTCTTAATCTTCCATCAAGATAGGGTGTCCATGAGAACTAATCCTACATTTATGCCTAAGGTGGTATCCAGAGTGTCTTTAAACCAGGAAATGCACCTATCTACCTTCTTTCCCAATCCACAGAACAGGGGGGAAAGACTGCTGCATACCTTGGATGTACATAGGCAGTTACGCTACTACCTGGACAGAACCAAAAGTAACAGAAAAACTGACCAGCTTTTAGTAGCCTATGCAACAGGAAGGGAAGGAAAAGCAATTTCCAAACAGACAATCTCCAAATGGATAGGAAATTGCATAAGATTCTGTTACTCCTACCATGGAAAACCAGTTCCACAGAACATAAGACCTCATTCTACAAGGGCTACAGCCACTACCACAGCTTTCTTACGAGGAGTGGCAACCAAGGACATTATTGAGGCGGCTACTTGGACCTCCGTGCATACATTTGCCAAGCATTATAATTTACCTCTATACTCTAGATCCCGAGCAGGGTTTGCCACTGCTGTACTGCAAGGGATCCTAACTACACCATAATTTTTCTTCCTCCACCCCTAGTTTGGCTATGGTATTCTACCCATTTGTTATGACTGCAGATGCATCCATGAAGGACATAGTACAGTTTTGTACCTACCATAAATGTAGATGTCCGAACTGGATAGCATCTGCAGTCAGGATTACCCACCCTCCTTCCCTCTGTGGTACTCCTAGGGTATTTACCCTCCTAATAGCTAGCTGGGGAGTCTCTTATGGTGTATTTGTTTGTATATATGTACATACATGCTTATTTTTGTGTTTGCCTTCTACTTTTTGGAAACATTGGCATTTATCCAAAATTTAGCCTTCCAAGAGGGCAACTGGCATCTGGGGCAAGAAACACTGAGGAAAATGGCGTCGGCTGATGCCTTTATACCCGAAGACCAGCAGAGATGACGTCGGGTGAAGTGCGACATCAGCCGAAGCCGGACCCAGACTTTGGAATCCGGCTGACCGAGGGGCTGCCTGACGACAGGACAACCCATTTGTTATGACTGCAGATGCTATCCAGTTCGGACATCTACATTTATGGTAGGTACAAAACTGTACTTTTTCTTTGTGGTGTCCAAAAAACAACTTACAACTACTATCTGTGGAGCCACCAGTGGTCCTGTTTTACCTGTGTGAACTAATGAAAAGTGGCTTTTCATACTCCTCTGTCAAGCCACATTTGTCAGCCATCTCAACATGTTTGCCTTTGACTCCTCCGTTGGCATCCATGTTGGAAGTCAAGTTGTTCCTGAAAGGAGTTCTGCACATCAGACCACCAAGGAAATCAGTTCCTCCCCATGGGATCTCAACTTTGTGTTAGAAAAGCTTGCCTTAGCTCCTTTTGAGCCTGTTAACGCCTCTTCTCTACAACAGTGCTTGTGCAAAACTGTTCTTCTGGTGGCTGTTACCTCAGCCAGAAGGGTTTGTGAACTGCAAGCCCTCATGGCATCTTCTCCTTTCACAGTTTTCCATCGGGACAGGGTATCCCTATGTACCAACCCATCCTTCATGCCCAAGGTAGTGAACAAGCTTTCACTGAATCAGGCCATCAATCTCCTTACCTTCTTCCTGTCTTCACAATCCTTTAGTGAAAGGATCCTTCACACTTTGGATGTGCACAGACAACTCAGATACTACTTGGCAAAGACCAAGTCCATCAGTAAGTCTGATAGGCTTTTTATTTCCTATCACCCAAGAGTCCTGGGACATCCTGTTTCCAAGCAAACTGTTTCCTCCTGGATTTCTAAAGCCATTTCCTTCTGTTACACCACAAATGGGAAGCATCCTCCTTCTCCAGTTAAGGCACATTCTACTAGAGCTGTGTCTTCTTCTAGGGCATTCTTTAAAGGTTTGGATACAGCCTTCCATTTTGGAGGCAGCTACATGGTCATCTGTTGGCACTTTCACCAAACACTACAAATTGGATATTGTATCCAGGTCCAGAGCAGGATTTGCCAGGGCTATTCTGTATGTATTTGTGGAAAATTCCCTTGCTCCTCCTCCCAATCCCTCTTATGCATGAGCTTTGGCATTCTCCCTCATGTTATGGATGCAGCAGCAAATGAATAGGAGGACAGAGAATAGTTGTGTAAAATCTTACCATGACCACAGATGTCTTTCTCTTCTATATGTTGTAGTATAGTTCCCCCCTGCCTTCCCCATATACTTGCCTGACTTCTGGATACTCATTCCCTTAAGGCTGATGCTTGTCTGCATTTGTTTCTGAGGTAGGTGCGTGCTGACGTCCACTTTGTACCAACATCCGTTTATTGCCGACGTATGCTGTGTCCAGGCTGTCTCATGTACCTTCACAGTAGCATTTTAACTTTGGTATAATGGCCAGATGTACAAATCAACCAGAGGCGGACTCCTTTATGTTATGAATACTGCATCTTATAGAAGAGAAGAACCTCTATGGTTATGGTA
The DNA here is from genome assembly GCF_019279795.1 of Protopterus annectens. Classification (NCBI taxonomy): domain Eukaryota; kingdom Metazoa; phylum Chordata; order Ceratodontiformes; family Protopteridae; genus Protopterus; species Protopterus annectens. The sequence goes on along the minus strand of NC_056745.1, from coordinate 1,549,276,630 downwards.
AGATTTTACACAACTATTCTTTCACTGGCTTATGGCACAGAGGAATGAATCCCCGACTGGAGTCTTGTTAACCTGGATTTTACCGAAGAGCTCAGGAGTTGGAAAAACTTGCCAGGCCAGGTACAAAAATGAGCAGCCGAAGGGTCAACTAGTTCATCCGTGTGAGGGATAGTTGTGCTTACTGTACATACAACTGCATTTTGGTGGTGGTTGGCTTGTAAAGCAGTAGTACAAGGGCCATGCCCAGAGACACTCTGACATGCCAAACAGAGCAGAATGCTGTAACTGGATTTCATTGTGTGTATCTGTGTAGGCATATGCAGGTGTATGTGTGTGTAAGCACACACTTCCTGTTGGGTTGGTATAAAAATTTCTGCTATGTTGCACCCATTGACTATGGACAGTGGGGGGTAGGTATGAACCCTGAAAAACTTCCTGATCCCCACTGCATGACTCGCTTCCTTCTCCACATTTCCTCAGATGCTATGAAATTTGGGAGTGGGGCATGCGAATGAAGCCTGTAAGTGATGAGGTCTGAGTTGGTCATAAGGATGTGAGGTGAAAAAGTCCTATATGAAGAAAATTATGCTCTTATATATTTAAACTTAAACATTTCACTTGCTTTCTAATGCAGAACAGTTTTAACACATTTATACTGTCAGAGCTTAAAACGTTTTCCAAAAATGTTCTCAGTGTGTGTGTGAGCTGAACTGCAATACAGTGTAAGTACTGAATGCTAGCAGAGTGTTGTATTGCTACAGTGGTGTTAGTATTAGCAGCTTAGCTTAAGAGAACAAAAGTGTCAGATTCAACTTCCTGTCTTTTGAATCTGTATTATTTGAATTTAACACTTTTTTTTTTCCTGAATTTGGCGGACTGCTTGGTTAGGTGTTCCTAAGTTACACTGCCAGACCTGTTCCTGGCCATGTCTTTCATCAAGCAAACTTCAGAGCTTTTTGGAGGGTGAGCCTTACATTCTTATAAAGATCAAGGCAGTAAAAGTGTGTATGTCTGAGTGTGATGGTGAATGGCAACCTGAACTTGTCATACTGTAAGCTACAGACTCAAGAATTCTGTCATTGCATGGCATACAGTAGACTTACACAGGTATATACCACCTCAGTGCATATGCTTGTTTGCCACGTGTGTAACACAAGTGGCTCTATATCCACACCACCCTATCCCCCAGGCAGGGAGAGCAGACTTTTGGCCTCTCAGCCCTTTTATCATAACTGGTCTGTAGCTTGGATTTGTTATTTAACTAAAATTGCTAGTAGGGATTTTCTTGACATGTTTTTATGGACTTTTAGTGACACTAGTGTTATTCCACTTGCACCAGTCATTTGACTGGAGTACATTAGTACCTCTGCAAATGCCCCATTATTAGACATTTAATTTGCATGTAGTATTGTCCTGTGGGGTGTGTAACTGGGGTACAGGGAGCTATATTTGTCATATTAGAGAAGGTAAGTTTTTGTTTTTCTGTGCCACAAGTTTCTTCTGCTGTAAATGAGCAGTACCTCTCCCAGACTATGACATTTTGTTCATGTGTTGACATGCTCACTTAAGGAAGTGTACCATGTACATATGTGATTTTTTTTTCCCTTATGGGGTAAGTGAACAGGACTAAAATTAATCTTTTTAGACATAGACAGTTACTTTAACAAAATGAAAACTAATGTGCAATACTGGTATTCACTACTATTTATAAATTTACAGTTATTTATTTATTTTACAGTTTGTTTACGGGATAGTCCATTGGGCCAAGAAGAGCCCATTTTCAAGAGAGTCCTGGGGAGAAAAGCTCCATGAACAGCAATATAATATGAAAACAATGCATTTACATTTATGTAGTACTATTGAAGAACAATGGTATTACATAACATGATAAAAAAATCAACGATCTCTGTGAAAATTCATGTACATCAGGAGGGTGGCCTAATGGATAATGGTTAAGGTGCTTGCCTTACAAACAGTTAAAAAAGTAAAAGGTAAACTTACACACACACACACACACACACACACACACACACACACACACACACACACACACACACACACACACACACACAGGTCAATTAAGATAAGAAAAATCCATTGTTGCATATTCCTGTTAAATTTGTTAGATTGTGAAATAACACGGGGTTGGCATTACAGTTTTACATGAAATCTTAGCAGAGTTAAAGTAGGATGGGGATAAAAGGTGTAATTATATTAAATATTTTGAGAAATCAGAATAAACAAGTAGCATCGACGGTAACACTGTTGATCTTCTTGTAATAAAAACATGGCTGAGGGACACTATTTAAATTCAGAGAAAAGAAAGGAGTTTTTTAAGGAAAGTTAACAGCAAAAAGTCGGAGAACACCCTGGCAGAGCAACAGTCTCTATGACAAATTCAGTCCTTTACTTAACAGTTAGTTAAAAACAAGTTGAAGGTAACACCTCAGGAAACTGACGATAACAATATCCAAGCAGTTACCAAAAGCACACTGTAACTGGCTAGACAAAAACAGGTATTTTGGTATTTGGTAATGATTTAAATGCAATCTGAACCATTATATCTTATATTTTTTATATTATCTTCGATAATTCTGATGCAGGGCTCTGCATAGTTATGCTACACCGACTGAATGATCTCACATCCCTTTTTTAATATATTACGAGTTAAAGAGCGAAATGTTGCTTATGTCTGTTTTTGAGTATTACATAGAATGCTTTATTGGTCATAAGCATAATTATATGCTTCTGTTTGATTTTGTGTACCTAATTTACGACCGATTGTTGTTATTAGGCAAGTTTATATATACGTGCTCAAAAATAATAGATGGTTATTGTAATTATAAGATGTGTAACCTTGATGTTAGGCTCCGTACTGCCATTTTATTTTGGCCGAACCATATCATAATTTCACTTGCATACTTCCAGTGATTTGATGTTTGCGAAGATAGTCCGTCTAGCATAGTAAGCCTTATCTGTTATTAATATAATCATCGGTTATTATTTGATTCACAAGTACCTATTTAAAAACTTTTTTGTTATTAGGTTAAAAGATATGATCTAGTATTGAAAGGGTGTCACTAATTTTAAAATTTTGAAACATATATATATATATATATATATATATATACACACATGCAATTTATTTATGATTTTATTTTTATGCAAGTGATCTTAAATAGCACTTGTTGAGTCGTCGACTGTTGTCGATGAATTTTGTATTTTATATATTTTATAAAATTGTTAGTATTGCCCTTTAAAAGTTTGAATGTTAATCAAATACAAAGGGAAGTGGTGTCAGATAGATAGAATGTGTATGTATGTATGTATGTATATATATATATATATATATATATATATATGTAAAAAGCGTTACATTGTGTTTGGCCTGAGGAAGCTTACAAGGTGAAAGCGCTTGCCAGTTTTTTGTTATTAAAGTGTTGTAACTCATTGGATTATATTGCTGTGGTTTTTTTTACCAGTGAATTCTTACCAGTGATTTGTGGATTGTGGATATCATATGTGACGAGGTGAAGACCGACTTCTAAATTCAGTTAATCTTTCTGTATGCAACAGGCTGTGATTTTCTAACTGTGGAATGTGCGTTTCCTCTGGTGAGGTGAAAACCGACCTGGAATTTTGAAAAACCTGTTGCTTTTTTAACAGGCAGCTCACTCGTAAATCTTTTATTAACCAACCCATGGTAACTGTTTCCAGAAAGTGAGATACTTTAACTGTTGTAATATTAAACGGGCTGTTTTTGTCTAGCCAGTTACAGTTTACTTTTGGTAACTGCTTGGATACTGTTATCGTCAGTTTCCTGAGGTGTTACCTTCAACTTGTTTTCAACTAACTGTAAGTAAAGGACTGAATTTGTCATAGAGACTGTTGCTCTGCCAATGTGTTCTCCGACTTTTTGCTGTTATTTTTCCATTATTATTATTATTGGAGACACCAATGTAGCAGCTATTTTTTACTTGATTCTAATTTTTAAGGAAAGTGTTTGATGTAAGTTGTTCACTCACACATTCTTGCAATATTTGAGTTGTTCACTCATACATTTTAAGAATGTTGTTGTAGATCTGGGACCAAAAGAAAACTGTATGACTGGTACAAGTGAGAAGTGACCAAGGAAGGTGTAATGTAAAAGAGGAAACCATAGATAGAAGAGTCAGTCATTCTTAAAAATGCTTTGGTATCTAACAGAGCTGTTACAGAAAGACAATTGCTCTTATGTAGCACCTTGAGTGAGTCCTAATTATTTGTTGAAGGGAGATGGCAGCCAATGTGCTTTCCCTAGGGAGAGAGAGTGATGCTGCCTGAGGTTAGAGTTGCACTTTGGTCTTTAGATTTTAACTGCAGCCTGAGGCAGGGTTTCATTGTTTAAAAAGATAGCTGTAAGTAACTGGCCTTACTGAATGGTAAAGATTAATATGTTCTTGTGGAGTACAAACCTTCCTTCTTTAGAAAGAGTATCCTGGACTTTCTTATAAGTTATTAGAATCCCCTCAGTTTTATTGTTGTCCTTGGAAAGGTGAGTGATGGATTCACACCCATGCCCAGCTATTTGAAAAAGAGGAACTCACTCAATGCAATCTACAGTGGGAGAAGGGACATATTTTAGGTGAGTAAACCGTAACACTTAGCTCCATCCTTAGTAGGTCCTTAGCCACAGAGGCCACATGCTTAGTCTTCTGCTTCTTTTTCAAAGGAACATCAACTGTAACAAATGTAGGAGGTTCACACCCCTACCTAGATTCAGTGAGGGTACCAGACATCTCTTCCCTAACAAATACTTGGGGAATCCCCTTAGGCCATTCTGAAATAATCAGCCATGGTTATCCCTCCACATCTACACAAGACAGCCTCAGAGGATATGCATGTAAACAACTCCATGTTAGCCTCCTACTGGGTTGCAGCAGAGGGGCTGACATTGGCCCTATATGTTCCTCAGGTTTTTCTTTCAATCCGACGGAGACGTCCAGTGGAGGTTGGACAGCAGCAAGCTCAGTATGTCTCTTTTTGTTTTTTTCTTAAGCTGTAGCTGAACGTCGGGCAGATTCAGCCATGATACCCTAAGCCAAAAGCTTCACCACTGTTTCTCCTAATAAATAGGTGATTTTGCAGTGTTTTAGGGACAAATCCCACCATGCGTATAGTTGTGTGTAGCACCCAAACAAGAGTGGCACTTTTCGTGTCTGTCTTTATGGGGAATATGCCTCCCACAGTCTTTTCCCTTCTTGGATGACATGTAAACTAAAGTAAAAAGAAGAAGGGAAGGAAAGAAAGAAAGCTGGGTAGCTGAACCAATTCTGTGAATGGCTTGCAGACTGAATTCAAAGGTAGTGTTCAGACTGGCGGCAGAGTAGATGTCCTTCAAGAATGCAACTGCAGTCCTAACATATGGGTTTTCCTGCCTCAGGCAGCCCCTCGGTCGGCCGGATTCCAAAGTCTGGGTCCGGCGTCGGCTGATGTCGCCTCTTCCCTGACGTCAGAGCGGCTGGGGTATAAAAGCATCAGGTGACACCATCTTCTTCAGTCTTTCTTGCCGCGCAGTGCCTGAAGCAGAAGCAGTTCGCAAGTGCCGGTCGGCCAGCTCCTGTGTTTTCAGTTACCGAAGTCATCAAAAAGCTAAGTACCCCGTTGGGGAACCTTTTCTTGCCTCAGCCGATGTCAGATAAAACTGCAAAAGTTAATAATTGTTTGTCTTGTGGTAAACAAATACTTCATAAGGACTTCCATTCTTACTGCCTTCCCTGCCTGGGCCCAGACCACGACACCTCGGCCTGTGCTGCCTGTGCTTGCTTCAATAAGTGTACTCTCAGGCGCCGGGCAGAATTTGCTGAAGACTTTTTTGGGGAAAATTTCTCCTATATCATGCCGTCGGAACAACCGACAACACATATTTCCAAAAAACGGAAGGATCGGGACCGACATCCTCGGCCCGCGTTTTCCACCGACGACACGTCAAAGCCTACCGCGAGTGCATCGGTCTCTTCGGAGGTGGTAATTCTACCGCTCCAGACCAACGACACCGCTTTACCGCACACTTCGGTCCCAGAGGTTACCCCGGTGCCGGTTGTTGATTTTCCTCCTGAAACCGAAGCCCAGGACTTACCTGACACCATACCGGTGGATAAAGTTACTCCAGCACGTGGGGCAGCTAGGCCTCCGGTCCCTATGTCCATCAAGGCCTACACACACGTGCTAAGGCTGCCATCCAGGCTAAAGCTCACCCTCCTAAATCCTTTTCCCAGGGTTCCACTTCTGATAAACAGATCATGACTTTAGCTGCAGATCTAATTTCTTTAATCAGAGGCTCTCAGGCACACCCAGACAGAGGTTCTCAGCCGCCTGCAGATAAAAGGCCTAGGGTTGAGCAGACAGATACCCTTTCCTCAGATGAAGCCTCTGGGGACTCGGACCATTCAGATTCCCAGGAAGAATCCTTCCAGGCCTACGAGGATTCTGATGCTGATGAATCCATTCCCTCTGCCTCTCCTCCAGAGGATATTTCTTTCAGGGAAATTCTCCACTCCATGAGAGAGCATTTTCAGTGACAGGGCCAGGATTTCTCTGACTCCAGGAAAAGGCTACGTACTTTCCTTAAGTTACCCCAGCACAGGCCTTTAGCTATTCCACCAGTGTTAGATGTATTGGATGATGTGTATTCAGACTCCAGTGCTTCCCCTGATTCTCTCCCTCCTGCTCCTGTCAAGCCAGACAGATATTACAGGGTTCCTGAAACTCATAAGCATCTCTTTAAGGCCCAGTCTGTGGATCTAGAAACTATTTCTCAGGGTCCCAAAGGAGTGGCCACCTCCACGGCCAAAAACCCTTTGCCCGCAGACAGGGAATCTAGGTACTTGGAGAGATGGGGCAAAAAAGTTTATACCTCAACCACCCTTGCCATGAGGGCACTTAACTGTCTTTTTCATATGTTTCAGTATCAGGATTTCTTGATGGATGATTTGCAGAAAAAGTTAGCCTCTCCTGAGCCTTTAGATAGAAAGGCCTTGCAGGATTTGGTTCATAATACTCAGCAGGTTAGCAATCATTTTCTTCAGTGTGGTTATGATGCATTGGAAGCTTCATGTAGGGCAGCTATGACAGGGCCCGTCATACGTAGACATGCTTGGTTGAAAGAACAGGCATTGCCAGATCATGTTAAAGTAAAGCTCCTAGATGCACCTCTGGAAAAACAGAAGCTATTTCGTGCTAATGCACAGGATGTGTTGAAATCTATTGAGGAAAAGGCTAAATGAGTACAAACAGTCAAAGATTTCCTCCAGGTTCAGCAGGAATTGGCCTCCAAAGAATTGGTCCTTTCCAGACACTGACAAGTTCCAAAGGGGAAAAAACAGGCGTGCTCGAGGTAGAGGGCAATACCGAGGCTCCTACAGGGGCCGCCAATGGCAACCAACTAATCAGAGAAGTGGCGCAGGGACTTCTACTGCTCCACAGGGACAATCACAATGACTTGACTTTGACACCGCCGACCAAGGCTCAAAGAGAAGCACCTTTAGGCGGAAAATTATCCTTATTTTCAAAGAATTGGCATGTTTTAACAAAGGACAAATGGATTCTGGACATAATAGACAAAGGTTACAGGTTCCACTTCCATACCTTACCAACAAGACAAGGCATGCCAAACCTGCCACAAAATCAAAGGGCAGAGGCACTCATACAAGTTTCAAACCTGTTACAGATCAAAGCAATAGAAAAGGTTCCTCCTCAGGGTCAGGGATTCTACTCAAGACTGTTCCTTGTTCCAAGAAAAGAAAAGCAATGGAGGCCTATACTGGACTTGTCCGCTCTAAACACTTTTCTCATTGTACCAAAATTCAAAATGCTGACGTTACAGCAACTTCTTCCCATGGTGGGCAAGGGGTCTTGGCTGGTTACTCTGGACCTCAAGGAGGCATACCTGCATGTCCCAATCAGACACAGTTGCAGAAGATACCTCAGATTTCTTGCAGGGTCAGAGCATTGTCAATTCTCATCATTGCCGTTTGGCTTATCTACTGCGCCCAGAGTATTCACGAAATGCCTGGCATCAGTAATTGCACATTGCAGACTCCAGGGGATACAAATATACCCTTACCTGGACGACTGCCTTATACAAGCGGACAGCAAACAAGCCTTGATAAGAAACTTGGACTATGTCATACACTTACTACAGGCTTTGGGATACACAGTCAATATTCAAAAATCAAGACTACTGCCATCCCAACAAATAATTTTTCTAGGAGCCAAACTGGACACAAACTCACAAATGGCTTTCCTCACAGAAGAAAAACAAGAACAATTACCAGATTACTTCAAAAGCCTAGCAAAGCTCATCCAGATGACTGCAAGGAAAATCCTGCAGGCCCTGGGTTTCATGGCATCTTGCATTCGTCTGATTCCACTGGCAAGACTACACATGAGAAAACTACAATGGTACCTAAAAAGTTTATGGTCTCAACACAGCCACAACTTAGAAGAAATTATACCACTCATTCCATGTCTCCAAAAGTAATTTTTGTGGTGGGCACAAGCAAGTCAATTAAACAAAGGCATGTCTTTCAACAAACCTCAAGCAAGTCAAACCATTACAACAGACGCCTCAGATCATGGATGGGGGGCGCACATGGAGGGCAGATGCATGCAAGGGCAATGGACTCCCCGGGAAATGCATCTGCACATAAATCTAAAAGAGATGTTGGCAGTGATTCATGCAATCGAGGCCTTCGAAAAATTTCTTCAACAAGGTCATCTGCTAATAAAGACAGACAACACCACTGTCATGTGGTACATAAACAAACAGGGAGGCACTCATTCTTACCCCCTCTGCAGACTAACAATGACTCTTTGGGAAAAGGCCCTGAAACTGAACTTACAGTTGCAATCCCAGTTTGTTCCAGGCAAGGACAATGTTCTGGCGGACAGTCTAAGCAGAAACATTTTGGACCCGCACGGATGGATGCTGCATCCAGACATTTTTTCACAAATAACTCATGCATGGGGAAGGCCGGACATGGATCTCTTTGCCTCTCACCGCAATCATCATCTGAAGAAGTTCTGTTCGAGGACACACCATCCTCAAGCCTGGAGAATGGATGCTCTCTCCTTCAGCTGGAATTCTCTGACAATCTATGCATTCCCACCTCTACCATTAATGACCAAGGTGTTACTGAAGTTCAAAGCAGAATAACCGAAAGGTATTTTGATAGCTCCAGACTGGCCAAGGCAGCACTGGTATCCATTACTAAGGAGCATATCTCGCACCAAGCCGTGGCCCCTGCCTCAATGGCCTCTGCTTCTAACTCAGCACAAATACAGGACGGTTCATCCCAACCTGCAAACATTGCAGCTGACAGCTTGGAGGGTCCCATGACTTCCACCCATATCTCTCTCTCCAAAAAAGTTCAAGAGATCTTACTGGAAGCACGCAGACCTTCCACCAGAAAAACTTATTCAGCCAAATGGAAGAGATTCATCACCTGGAATTCCAACAAGGGTCAGGATGCATCAGTAATAAGCATGCCACAGATACTAGAATACTTGGCAGAAATGCTTCATAGTGGCCTTTCATATTCTTCCAAAAAAATACACGCTTCAGCAATCTCAGCAAAATACAACTGCGATCCACCTGTGTTTTCACATCCTTTGCTAAGACGGTTTCTAAGAGGGATAAAGAATATCAAACCTCCCAGGAAACCACCAGTGCCTGCATGGGACCTCAACTTCGTCTTGGAAAAATTAACTCTTCCTCCTTTTGAGCCAGCAGCATCTTCAGAAATGCAATTTCTCTCCTGGAAAACAGTTTTCCTGTTGGCAGTTACCTCAGCAAGAAGAGTCTCGGAGATACAGGCCCTCATGGCAGTACCTCCATTCCTCATTTTTCATCAGGACAGAGTTTCTTTAAGAACCAGTCCTTCATTCATGCCAAATGTGATATCCAGGGTGTCTCTAAATCAAGCAATTCACCTGCCTACTTTCTTTCCCAATCCTCAAAATAAATGGGAAAAGCTGCTGCACACTTTGGACATACACAGACATATATGCTACTACTTGGACAGAACAAAGGCCAACAGAAAGTCTGACCAACTATTTGTAGCTTACGCTGCTGGAGTGCAAGGAAAGGCAATTTCCAAACAAACAATTTCAAAATGGATTGGACACTGCATCAGATTCTGTTACTCCTTCCATGGAAAAGGTGTGCCAGCCGATATCAGGCCACACTCCACCAGAGCTATAGCCACCTCCACAGCCTTTCTAAGAGGGGTGGCTACAAAGGACATTCTAGAAGCTGCTACATGGAGCTCCGTGCATACGTTTTCCAAACACTACAACCTGCCTTTATACTCCAGATCCCGAGCAGGCTTTGCTTCGGCAGTCCTGCAAGGCATTTTAGCTACACCATCTTTTTCTTAGATCCTACCACCCCCAGCTTGGCTATGGTATTCAACCCATACGTCAGGACTGCAGTTGCATTCTTGAAGGACATAGTACAGTTTTGTACCTACCATAAATGTAGATGTCCGATAGATATGCAACTGCAGTCAGGTTTACCCTCCCTCCTACCCCTCTGTAATTTACTTTTTTGGGTCCACTACCCCTTTTCCAACTTAGCTGGGGATAGCTTTTATGGTGTATCTGTTTATTACTATTGTGCATGTCTGGAATTTTATCCATTCTCTAAATTTAGCCTTTTTTGGAGGGCACCTGGCATCTGGGGCAAGAAACACTGAAGAAGATGGCGTCGCCTGATGCTTTTATACCCAAGCCGCTCTGACGTCGGGGAAGAGGCGACATCAGCCGACGCCGGACCCAGACTTTGGAATCCGGCCGACCGAGGGGCTGCCTGAGGCAGGACAACCCATATGTTGGGACTGCAGTTGCATATCTATCGGACATCTACATTTATGGTAGGTACAAAACTGTACTTTCTAAGGATTAGGTGCTTGTATGTCACATATGTACCTTATGCTCTGCACATAGGACATACATCTGACAGTACAGCACCTGGAAGTTATAAAGACTTTGGTATTGCTGGCAGGACGTTCATTTATCCTTGGCAGAATATCCCAGGAGTGAAGAATACTGTAACAGTGAGAAGACAGACATCCATTGTTAATGGTAAAATCTTACCCAACTGTACTTCTTGTTTTTTTTTTGTTTTTTCTGTTGCTGTCTTCCCTCTCCTCTATGTCATGTAGCTGCAGCTAGTGTCCTGACAATTGCTGTGCTTGTTTAGTGGATACTGTTTATATTTCAGTTAATTTTTCTTTACTTACATATTTTTACTTAAGCACATCTTAATTTATCAGTTTATTATTTATGCTTTCATCTGACAAGTTAAGACATGCTCCAGGATTCATTAAAGTCCGTGTAGAGCCTACACGGAATGTATCCATGTACATGACCACAGTTCCTCTTCAGCAGCACGCCATACATATTAATTATGATGTGCACCTAAAGGAGGTCACAGCAGCACGGATATTGAATCAGTGTAAGACTGATGGCACAGCCACACACCCAGCCTTTCGGCTCATCCACCTTGACCAAAAGGTGTACAAGACATTTTATTTTATTAAATAGCATTTTCATTTTTTTGTATGTTTATGTGCTTGTTTGCGCTTTGCACAGATATACATCAGACATCTGCTAGACATCTAAAGATGAAAGCCTAATGCATTCAATTTTAATTTTTTTTTCGTTTTTGTGCTTGTTTGTGCAATGTGGCGTGTTGCTTAGCTAGGTGTAGTGTGGTGTACTTAAGCATTAGACATATTTTTTTTCTTTGTGCTTGTTTCACCGATGCTGCTGATTGCTTAGCTAGGCATACTTGAGCAGTAGATATCTGCTAGACAGCTAAAAATAGAAACTAGATGTATTCAATTGTTGTAGGTCTGCTGTGCTTAGCAATGCACAAACTTGTGCAACAAAGCTGTGCTACTCTTTCAGACACCTTCTCACTATATTTAAAGATATTCCAGATGTCCTCCTATTACAGTGTTGCAGTATTCTACATGTGGGTTTACCCCTCTTCCTTCGCGTACATCCGGCCAGTATTCCAAAGTTTTTCAGTCCCTCAGTGGTGTATGAGTCATCTGACATGGCTTAGGGAAAGTGGGCCATAAATGTGACGTTGCACGCACCAGCCTCAGAACTTCTCAGCTGCCCGTCGTACACCAGGTGTTCCTGCTACTCGCTGACTTTGGATTTGAAAAATCTAAAATTCATTATTCCAGTGGCTAAATAGGTTGCGTCATGACCTACAGTGTAATAGGTCCCAGGTTCGAGTCCTGGTTAGTAATGCTTTTTACATATAGTGCTGTGAAACTGTGTCAGGTGACTGAAACATCGGTTGACTTTAATTTAAATAATTGTTACATTTAGAAACAGAAAAGCTGTGTGATGCTAAGCAGTACTTAAACATGGTCAACAGTCTTTTCCAGTTTCCGCATTGCTAAGCTTCTCTTAAACATGGAGTTTGTGAATGTGCACGATGCTAAGCGTCATGGCATATCTCTGAAAGTTAGAGTATGACGTGCAAGAGCGAGAATGCAGCCTATTTAACGGCCAGTAGGTGGGGAATTTCACATCATTCCTTGGAGTGTGACCTTGACTGTGGGTATGGCTGCTGGAGTTGGTGAGGGAGTGCATTTTAGGACACAAACTTGGTGTGTGCAGGAGTCCGGGGTTTTTATTGGACTCCTTGTACAACACCATGAACCCTGGCTGTTGCAGGGTGATTACCAGGGCTCAGAGTTCAAGTCTGAGGTGTGGGATAATTTGGCCAAGGACCTAACCAGTGCAACTGGTATCCCCCACACTGGTGAGCAGTGTCATCACCACTATGATGACCTGAAACTTAGGAAAGGGTGACTGTGTAAGGTAATGCAACTCCTCCACTACTATGCATGTGTGTAAATTAAGATTTGAAATGACATACATCAATAAAGTGTAAAAGGAGGTGTTGCAGATAATTTAAGGTTTTCAAATAAAATGTACAGTATTCCTGTAGTTACTACTTGTGGGTTCTAATCTGATACAAGTCAGCTGATGCATGTGAAGTACTAAGTGTGCCAACATATCTCAGAAATAAATGCAGTGCAGTAACTAGATTAAGGGTCAAGCTTGTGTTCTGCTCATTTTGTCTGAAATATGCTGTAGCTTGCACTCAGTAAATGAACAGGGTATACGGGTAAGTTAACAGACGTCCTAGACAGTTATCCATGTGTGTAAATGCCAGATTTGAAGCGACATTAACCAATAAAGTGTAAAAGGAGATGGAGCTTTGATAATTATTTTTTTCAAATAGTGCTCAGTTTTCCTATAGTCAGTGCTTCTGGGTTATAATCCAATACCAGATACGACTATGCATGTGTGTAAACGCACGATTTGACACAACATAAATCAATAAAAGTTTTAAAAGAGATGGCGATATGAAATTTTATTTTTTAAAATAATTCGTTCAGTCTTCCTGTAGTCACTGCTTGTGAGTTCTTCTAATCCCACAGCAGCCAACTGAGAAATGTCCAGCTGACTAGGGTAATTTGTGTACATGAGCATACCTCTCAACTGTCACAATTTTTGCAGAATGTAATGACTACCGCCCATACCTCTCAACCTCTTAGTACAAGAAATCTGGACAAAGCCAACCAAATGGGTGGACAAAGGCCCAAAAATAGGGACATATTTTAAATATTGCTCTTATAAACTTAGAAAGTTGTTAGAGTAACAGGGTTTGTTTTAACATATATTTACTGAAAGATTTGAAGTCTGAAACTCAAATGTATGTCATTATTTAGTGACTTCATTCCTCAGATCATCTCAGTGATTTGTCAAAAAAACACAAATTTTATGAGGAACAAGCCAAAAATCTGGACTTTCTGTGAAAATCTGTACAGTTGAGAGGTATGTTACTGCCCCATATGTCTGGTCCTTTGATTTGCAGATATATGACATAATTTGGAATGCGATTTAATGGCAAATCGGTTATCAGAACACCTTATTACTTAATGTATGAGCACACTATGTAAAAATGTTCCCTGTTGATGTGCCTTTGTACCACCATTTTGTATGACTATAATGTGCCATGCTAACAGGTTGAAAGCTGTGTACATGCAACATCATCTGTACAATACCAGCAGCCAGTGTTCTCACAAGTGAAATCTAACGTATCTAGAGGTATGTAGTAGTAGACTGTGTAGTTATATTATCTGTGAAATTACTCATGTTCTTCTTTTTTTCCTCTCCCCACCTCTTCTTTTGTTTATTAATTATATTTATTATTATTATAATTTGATATTATGATATTATTTGTAATTACCTCTTATGTTGGGCTTATGTATAATTTAATATTGTTTTCCTGTTTAAAAAAAAAGTTAATTTACATTATTTATTGTTGCGTTCCTCATATTATTTTCAATTTGTTTCCATTACTCATTATTATTTTCTCTTATATTGTTAATTATATTTGCTTGGTTATGTTTATTTTTCCTTATGTTTATATTTAATTTGCCATAGCGCAACAAGGTAGGCCAGATGTTCATCGTGTTACACTGCTGCAGTCATTACACTTGGGTTATCCTGCCGTCAGGCGGTCCCGCAGTCGGCAAGAGTTCCAAAGTCTTGGACTGGCGATTGTTGCTGTCGCTTCTTCCCTGACGTCAGTGCGCCAGGGGTATATAAGATGCATCCAACACCATTTTCTTCAGTCTTTCTTGCCGCGCAGTGCCCGAAACAGAAGCAGTTCGCAAGTGCCGGTTGGCCGACTCCTGAGATTTTCGAAGTCGAATTTCAGATCCGAAGTCTTCAATAAAGCTAAGTACCCCGTTGGGGAAACTTTTTTCTTGCCTCAGACCAATGTCAGAAAAAGTTAATAATTCTATTTCTTGTGGGAAGCAAATACCTCATAAGGACTTCCACTCTTATTGTATTCCATGCCTAGGCCCTGATCACGATGTCACTAGTTGTCTGTTTTGTGTAACAAATGCAATATAAAAAGACGTTTTGATTTTGCCGGTTCTCAGTGAGGCGCTTTCGCAGCCCCTGACACCCGCTACCTCAGAGCCACAGACCGCCTCCGACTTCCGCGTGGAGACAACTAGGCCTCTGGAAACTAATCCCTCAGATGGGTCTAGAGCCGCTGAGCAGGCATCGGCTTCTGAGGGTGTTTTCAGACCTTCACAACTTACCATTAAAGCAACAGCCAAGATAAAAGTACCATTAAAGACAACGAAGTCAGTACAGCATTCTCCTGGACAGTCCTCCATGCCTAGGAAACAGATGCTTAAAATGGCCGAAGACCTCATTACTGTAATCAGGGGTTCCCATCCCCCTCCTGAGAAAAGGCCTAGGCAGGATACAGACTATGATTCCTCTGATCAGGTTTCCATTTCCTCTGATTCCTCTTTAGACCAAGGATACTCTCTACCCCCCTATGACGACTCTGATGCTGAAGAATCTATCTCTTCAGCCTCTCCTCCTGAAGATTATTCTTTTGGGGAAACTTTACATGCCACGAGGGAGCATTTCCATTGGGAAACTGAGGATTATTCAGAATCCAAGAAAAGGCTCAGGGATTTCCTTTTATTGCCTCAACACAGGCCCCTGGCTGTTCCGCCTGTGCTAGATGTTGTGGATGGTGTGTTCTCTGAATCCAGCTTATCTCCTGATTCTTTGCCCCCTGCACCAGCCAAGCCAGATGGGTATTATAGAGTCCCTGACTCTCACAAGTTTCTGTATAAAAACCCTTTTGCTGATCCAGAAACTATATCCCAGGGTCCAAAAGGGGTTAAGGCTTCCATTGCAAAAAATCCAGTACCCTCTGACAGAGATTCCAGAGCTTTGGATAGATGGGGGAAGAAAGTTTACACTTCTGCAACTTTAGCAGTAAGGGCTTTAAATTGCCAGTTTCATATGCTTAAGTACCAACAATATTTAATGGCTCAGTTAAAACAGAAAATGCTTGTGAGCTCAGAAGCTCCTGACTATAAAGAAATGCAGGATTTATTGCATGTAGTAGAACAGGTGGGAAAACATACTCTGCAATGTGGTTTTGATTTTAGAGGCCTCTTGTAGAGCCGCAGTTACAGGTTCTGTGATTCGAAGACATGCTTGGTTAAAGGAACAGAGTTTACCTGATCATGTTAAGGCAAAATTATTGGATGCTCCCTTACAGCATGATACCTTGTTTGGTGTTAAGGCAGAAGAGGTGTTAAAGAAAATGGAGGATAAAGCTAAATCTATGCAAACAGTCAAGGATTTCTTACAGGTACAGCCACCTTGATTTAGCAGAAATTGGCCAGCAAATAATTGGTCCTTTCCAGTGTCAGACAGGGCACAGAGAGGCAGATACAGATGCCCAAGGGGCAGATCTCAACCCCAAGGCTCTAACAGACAACGACAGTGGAGCACCTCAACCCCAAAAGGAGGTGAGGACAAGTCTCAACCTTACAGGAAACAGTCCCAATGACTTCCCCCTTCGTACTCCAAGCACTTCCTTTTTGGCAGCCCCCTTAGGGGGAAAACTAGCACTTTTTTCTCAAAACTGGCAAACAATTACCCAAGACAAATGGGTTCTGAATATTGTGTCTCAAGGTTACAGGTTCCACTTTCATACTTTACCAAGGCTAAAAGGAATGCCAGACCTGACACAAAATCAATGGGCAGAGGCACAAAAACAAATTTCAGCCCTCGTGGACATGAGAGCTGTTCAAAATGTACCACAACTGGAACAAGGTCAAGGATTTTACTCAAGACTCTTCCTGGTCCCCAGAAAGGACAAGGCCTGGAGGCCCATACTAGACCTTTCAATTCTAAATACTTACCTGGATATTCCGAAATTCAGAATGTTGACATTACAGCAGCTTCTACCCATGCTGGGCAAGAAGGCTTGGCTTGTTACTTTGGACCTCAAAGAGGCATACCCTGCATGTCCCTATCAGACAAAATTGCAGAAGATACCTCAGATTCAAAGCTGGTACAATGCACTACCAATTATCTGCACTGCCCTTTGGCTTATCTACTGTGCCCAGGGTCTTTACAAAGTGCCTGATACCAGTAATTGCATTTTGCAGACAAAAAGGAATCCAAATATATCCATACCTGGACGACTGCCTCATTCAAGCAGAGACAAAGGACATTCTTCTACAGCATCTGGCGTTTGTAAAAAGGTTGCTAATTTCTCTAGGGTACACAGTAAACGAAAAGTAATCAAAACTAGTGCCCTCACAACAGATTATATTCCTGGGTGTCAGCTTAAATACAACGGCCCAGATGGCTTATCTCACGCCAGACAAACAAGTTCAACTAACTCAATATTTTCAATTAATGGCAAAAAAGTCCCATCTCCCTGCAAGAAAAATTCTGCAGGCCCTGGGATTCATGGCATCCTGCATAGTACTAATACCATATGCCAGACTGCATATGAGGAAATTACAATGGTACCTAAAAAGTGTTTGGACTCAACACTGTCACAGTTTAGAAGCAGTAATACCAATGATTCCCTGCCTACAACAGGAGTTTCGATGGTGGGCACAGGCATGTCACCTAAACAAGGGTCAGCCTTTTACCCTACCCACAGCCAGGCAGACTCTAACAACAGATGCTTCGGATTGCGCCTGGGGAGCACACATGGCAGGAAAATGCATTCAGGGCAAGTGGACCACAGACCAAATGCATCTTTACATCAATCAAAAAGAGATGTTGGCTGTTCAAAATGCCCTAACAGCTTTCAAGGACCTTCTGCATCCAGGACAATTATTATTAAAGACAGACAACACCACAGTAACGTGGTACATAAACAAGCAAGGGGGCAGTCATTCTTATCCCCTATGCAGGCAAGCCATGACCTTGTGGAACACAGCTCTAACGTATCAAGTTCCTCTGCAAGCACAATTCCTGCCAGGAAAGAAAAATACTCTGGCAGACGATCTAAGCAGAAATATCATGGACCCTCACGAATGGAAATTGAATCCACAAATCTTCAGTGTGGTAACGCAAAAGTGTGGGGATGCCCAAACATAGATCTTTTTGCCTCCCCACTGAATTGCCAGCTACAAAAATTCTGCACAAGGACTTATCACACACAAGCATGGAAAGTGGATGCTCTCTTGTTCAGCTGGAAAAACCTAAAAGTTTATGCCTTCCCACCACTGCCTCTCCTTTCAAAGGTGGTACTGAAAGCCAGACAAGAAAAACCACAGATGATCCTGATTGCTCCAGACTGGCCATGCCAGCACTGGTACCCAATCTTAAAGAACTTGGCTCAAGGCCCACCATGGATTTTGCCTCAAACTCCACACCTTCTGACTCAACAAAACAATCAGATCCTGCACGGTCAGCTCAAAACCCTAAACCTGGCTGCATGGCAGATTTATTAGACAAACAGGCAACACCTCTCTCTAAAGCTGTTATGGATGTCATTTTGGAGGCCAGGAGGCCTAGCACCAGGAAAGCTTACTCAGAAAAATGGAAGAGATTCTGCGCCTGGAACCAGGCTCAAAGCCTTGACCTTCTTGTTCCAAACATTCCTCAGATTTTACAATACTTAACTGAGATGCTGGACAGAGGCCTATCCTTCTCATCAATTAAGATCCACGCCTCTGCCATTTCAGCACATTACAACACGGATCCTCCTTTATTCTCTCATCCCTTGCTAAAGCAGTACCTCAGAGGGGCTAAAAACATAAGACCGCCCCGGAGTGCACCACCATCAACTTGGGACCTCAATTTCGTTTTGGAAAAACTGACCCTACCACCTTTTGAGCCAGCCAATACAGCCAATCTAAAATTTTTATCATGGAAAACAGCTCTGCTGGCAGTAACTTCAGCACGAAGAGTCTCAGAGTTACAGGCATTAATGGCAGTGGAACCTTTTATAATTTTTCATCAGGACAGGGTTTCCTTAAGGACAAACCCTACCTTTATGCCAAAGGTGGTATCTAGTGTGGCTCTTAACCAAACCATCCATTTGCCAACCTTTTATCCAAACCCCCAGAATAAAGGGGAGAAACTTCTGCATTCTTTGGACATACACAGGCAGCTACGCTTCTACTTGGACAAAACAAAAGCTTTCAGGAAAACTGAGCAACTGTTTGTAGCATATGCTGCAGGATCACAGGGCAAGGCTATCTCAAAGCAGACTATATCCAAATGGATAGGACACTGTATTCGTTACTGCTACACACAGCATGGAAAATCAGTCCCAAATAACATTAGGCGAGGAGTACCTACCATGAAAATGTTGGAGACCGCAATTTGGGAGTTCAGTGCACACCTTTACCAAGCATTTCCACCTACCTCTTTACTCTAAATCCAGAGGAGGATTTGTCACTGCAGTTCTGCAGGGCCTCATAGCCAATCCTAACTCTTTTTATAGACCAGCCACCCAACCTTAGCTTTGGGATTCTACCCAAGTGTAATGACTGCAGCAGTGTAACACAATGAACATAATGCAGTTTTGTACCTACCATAAATGTAGATGTTCAAGTGTTCACACTGCTGCAGTCCAGGTTACCCTCCTTCCCCTCTGAACTAGCTAGACTTATCTATACCTTTCTATCCTATACAACCTTTGTGGTGTATTTGCTTGTAACTGAAAGTATTGTTTTTTTATTTTATATGTATATTTTTATTAGCAATATGTATTGCCTACCTCCTTGGATGCACCTGACATCTGGGGCAAGAAAAACTGAAGAAAATGGCGTTGGATGCATCTTATATACCCCTGGCGCACTGACGTAAGGGAAGAAGCAACAGCAACCGGCGCCGGACCAAGACTTTGGAACTCTGGCCGACTGTGGGACCGCCTGATGGCAGGATAACCCAAGTGTAATGACTGCAGCAGTGTGAACACTCGAACATCTACATTTATGGTAGGTACAAAACTGTACTATATGTCACTTCTCAACACCTTCCTGGTGGTCCCAAAATCCAAAATGCTTACACTGCAACATCTTCTTCCTATGCTAGCCAAGGATGCCTGGCTAGTCACCCTAAACTTAAAAGAAGCTTATCTGCACATCTCCATAAGGGAATCTTGCAGGAAATATCTACGTTTCAGGGCAGGCTCTATGCACACTCAGTTCTCTGCACTTCCCTTTGGCTTATCTACTGCGTCCAGGGTATTCACAAAGTGCCTGGCTCCAGCCATTGCATAACGCAGGCAGAGAAATATTCAAATTTACCCGTACTTGGACGATTGCCTGATTCAGGCAGACAGTCAGGAATTGCTACTTCAGCACCTGGCATTTGTAAAGAGTCTCCTAACTTCTCTGGGGTACACCATCAACGAAAAGAAATCACAAAGATTGTATTCCTGGGAGCAAGCTTGAACACAACTTCCCAGATGGCATTCCTCACACCAGAAAACAGGTTTATCTGACAAACTACTTCAAAGTAATGGCCACTAAAACCCAGCTGTCTGCAAGAAAAATACTGCAAGCCCTAGGGTTCATGTTCTCATGCATTCTACTAATTTCATATGCAAGACTGCATATGAGGAAACTTCAGTGGTACTTAAAAAGTCTCTGGTGTCAAGATTCTCAGGACATGGAAACAGTGATTCATATCATTCCTTGTCTAAGGGCAGGATTCCTTTGCTGGGCAGAGGCATGCAACCACAACAAGGAACTTCCTTTCACTCAACCCTTCACCACCTAAACCCTGACAACAGATGCATCAGACTATGCATGGGGAGCTCACATGGCAGGCAAATGCATTCAAGGCAAATGGAGCCCAGGGCAGATTCCCCTGCATATTAATCAAAAAGAAATGTTGACTGTACATACTGCTCAGACAGCCTTCAAATACCTTATCCTTCCAGGACAACTCCTGATAGACAGAGAACACCACAGTTATGTGGTACATAAACAAGCAGGGGGGAACTCATTCCTACCCACTCTGCAGGTTAACCATGGCCCTGTGGAAAACACAGCCTTGAGCAACCAAGTGCACCTGCATGCTCAGTTCCTGCCAGGCAAACAAAATTCACTGGCAGACGACTTAAGCAGAAATCTACTGGACCCACACGAGTGTAAACTGGAACCCAACTCATTCAAACTTCTAATCCACAGGTGGGGGATACCAGAGGTAGACCTCTTTGCCTCCCCCCAAAACCATCAATTGACCAAATTTTGCACCAGAAATTCTCACAGGAAAGCGTGGAAAGTGGATGGCCCTATCCTTTACATGGCAAAGCCTCTCAATGTATGCCTTTCTCCCCTCTGCCCCTCCTCTCAAAAGTACTACTCAAGATCAAACAGGACAGACCAAGGACAGTCCTTATTGCCGCAGACTGGCCACGCCAGCACTGGTACCCACTCCTACGCAATCTGACAGCAGTGCTACCCTGGCACCTACATCAGACCCCCCTCCCTACTGTCCCAGCAAGAGGGACAGATTTTGCATCCACAGCTGCAAACCTGAACCTTGCAGCCTGGTTTATTCTCTGAATACACCACCAGCAACCCTCAGCAAACAGGCCCTGGATGTCATCTTTGAGGCCAGAAGGCCTAGTGCTAGGAAATCCTATTCAGAAAAGTGGAAAAGATATTGTTGTTGGAGCCAGTCTCAAGGAAAGGACACAGCTGTGCCCACCTTACCTCAAATCCTAGATTACCTAGCAGAGCTGCTCCACAGAGGACTATCCTTCTCATCAATTAAGATTCATGCCTCTGCCATCTTGCCTCATTACATTATTGAGCCACCTCTCTTTTCTCACCCTCTCATCAAACAGTTCCTGAGAGGAGCTAATTTAAGGCCCCCCCGAGGAGTGCTCCCACCCCTGCCTGGGACCTTAACTTTGTACTAGAGAAGCTCACACTTCCCCCTTTTGAGCCTGCTGCTGCAGCAGAGTTAAAATTCCTCTCTCGGAAAACAGCCTTACTTCTAGCCATCCCTTCAGCAAGAGGAGTGTCTGAGTTACAGGCACTAATGGATGTGGAACCCTTCATTATTTTCCATACTGACAGGGTTTCCCTCAGGACTAACCCATCATTTATGCCCAAGGTGGTCTCCAGTCTGGCTTTAAACCAATCCATCCATTTACCAACCTTTTTCCCTAATCCTCAGAATATAGGAGAAAGGATCCTGCACTCCTTGGATGTGCACAGACAGCAAAGGTTCTACCTTGACAGGACTAAACCCTTCAGAAAATCTGACCAGCTGCTAGTTAGCTTTGCTACAGGGGCAGAGAGAGGGCAAGGCCATTTCTAAGCAAACCATTTCCAAATGGATAGCACACTGCATCCATTTCTGCTACAAACACCATGGAAAACCTACCCCACAGGGGATCAGAACTCATTCCACTAGGGCTACCTCAACCTCTAAAGCGTTTCTCAGGGGAGTCCCTACCAGGGACATCCTGGAACCTGCAACCTGGAGTTCTGTACACACCTTCACCAAGCATTACCACGTACCTATCTTCTCTAAATACAGAGCTGGATTTGCTACAGCAGTCTTACAAGGCCTGCTAACCAGCCCTAATACTTCTCGACTGCCTCCTTCCTTCCTCAGCTTTGGGAATCTACCTATATGTGATGACTGCATCTGTGAAACACTAAGAATATAGTACAGTTGTGTACACTAACCATAAATGTAGATATTCAAATGTATTCACTGTTGCAGTCCTGGTTACCCTCCCTATAGCCCCCTGACTTTTTCTATACTTTCTACCTATCCTCTTTTTGGCCATATCTTATGGCAATGGTATTTACTTTTTACTGGATGTTTTCCACACTATGTAATTGCTTCCTATTTTGGGGGCTCCTGACATCTGGGGCAAGAAAAACTGATGTGATGGCATCGGCTGCATGTTTTATACCCCTGACGACCTGACGTCATGGAAGAGGCGAGGGCATCCGACACAGAAATCCCAAGACTCTGGTATTCAGGCCGACTATGGGCTACCTGCAGGCAGATAACCCAAGTGTGATGACTGCAACAGTAATTGCACTAGAACGTCTACATTTGTGGTAAGTGTACACAACCGTACTATCTTTCTGCAGTCATAGACTCTTGGTTCAAGGCTGTGGAGAGCACCCCAGACATACCAGGCTACACCTCCTTCTACACATGCAGGCCTCAAACTGAAGGCATGCAAACTAATGGTGGCGGTGTATAAATATTCATAGGTTCATAGGTAGGTACTAGGCTATCGGCCCAAGGGCCTACGTAAGCCTAGCCAACAAGGTTCCCTGGCTTACGCCACCCAAGAAAGTTGTTTTCCTGTGCCACTGTCGAGCAGAGACACAGAAGTTATCCCCGGGGTGTATTTCCTATTTCCCATCCACTCATCAAGATTTTTCTTGAGTGCTAATGAAGAACTTTGCTTGACATAGATGGGGTAGCCTGTTCCAGAGTATGGGAAGTCTCTGGGACAGGAATCTATCCCTCCAGCATGTCCTGTTTATTGTGGTGACAAGGTTTAGGTCCCTAGAGCGTGCAGCTCGGAGGGATTGGGATTTCTTTAGGTTTAGCATGTCTAACAGCTCTGGGTTTGACATAACTTTATATGTTAGGCAGGGATCACCTCTGAGTAGGCGATATGCTACGGAGTAAAGCTGGAGTTTTTTGAGGCGGTCAGTGTAGGGCATTTGTTTGAGTCCAGTAATCCTCTTTATGAGGTACTTCTATGGCCTTTCCAGCTGCTGCAGATGTCTTGTGAGGTACATTCCAAAAGGGGAGTTGTACTCTATAGTGGGTCTAATGAGTGTCGAGTAGAGGGGAACGATGACCTCTTTTTTTCCTGGATGAGAACCCTTTTATGATGAGGTGTGCCACTTAGAAGGACTTCCTGACTACTGTGGCGATGTGACTATCAAAGGAGAGACTACTGTCCATCTGGGTCCCAAGGTCTCTTATCACGCATTCGGTGTTAAGTAGATTGCTGTTTATGTGGTAGTTCATGTGTACAGAGTTTTTACCAAAGCGGATGACACTGCACTTTTTGGCATTGAGCTTGAGGCCATGGCTCTGACACCAGGCATCTGTCTCAGCGAGGCCCTTCTGTAGGATGTTCACATCATTTGGGGGCTTGACTATGGCTCCTAGTTTGCAGTCATCTGCAAACTTTGTTAGCCAGAGGCCTTCTGTGTTAGCCTGTACTTCAGAGAAGTAGATACCAAAAAGGAGTGGTCCCAGGATGGAACCCTGTGTACTCCACTTGTCACTGGTTTGAGGTCAGATTTGGAGTCTGCAACTTTTACAGTGTGGGTTCTGTCAGTGAGCCAGTTGGCAACCCATCTTGTGACGTAGGGATTTATGCCTAGTTTATTGAGTTTAGCTATAATTCCAGAATGGGGGATGGTGTTGAAAGCCTTGGCGAAGTCAAGATAGGCTGTGTGAACCACCTTACCCTCATCTACGGCTTTGGTGACTGCCTCAAAGAAGTTGATCAGGTTCAGGAGGCATGATCTGCTTTTCACAAACCCGAACTGGGTGGGATCCAGAGTTTGGAGGTTACCAATGTCTTTGTTTATGAGTTCCATGATGATACGTTCCATGGCTTTGCAGACCAGGCCCTTCAGGCTAATAGGTCTATAGTTCCCGGGATCAGTGGTGGCTCCCCCTTTGTGGAATGGGATAACTGTTGCTGTGCACCATTCAGTGAGCACAAAGCCTGATGCGAGGCTATTACTGAACATGCTGCTTACGTGGGGAGCCAGTTCATTCTGAAGTTCATGTAAAACGCAGCCTGGGATGCTGTCCGGTCCCATGGATGCTGTGTTTTTGGCTTTAGAGAGTGCAGGTTTCACCTGCGTAGTTGTGATTACAGGGACTCTGCATTCTTCCTGTATAGATATGGGCCCTTGGGGGGGGGGGGTAAAGTTAGCACTGAATCTATCTGCCAGGATGTTGGCAATATCAGTTGGTTCTGTAATTTTCGTGCCTTTGTGCTGTAATTCAGAGCAGATCTGGGTGTTGCCATTGAGATTTGTGACATAGCTATAGAATGCTTTGTGGTTGTCCTTGGAATTAGTGGTGATTTTATTTTCGTAGCTAGCTATGGAGGATCTTATAAGGGATCTCAGCTTCTGACTGAGGCTGACCAGGGAGCTCCTCCACTCATGGGATTTTACTCTCTTTTGCAACAGTTTCTTCCTTCTGTTGTACAGTTTGTTTATGGCAGGGGACCACCAGATTGGCTTCCTTTTTTTGGAGGATAGCGTCTTGGTTCTGTTTGGGATAGCACGATCCATGCACTCATGTAAGTGCTTATAGAGTGCATTTGTGTAGGATTCAGCAGTTGTAACTGAATTGTCCATCGGCATGGGTGTCATGAAGTTCACTACTTCTGTCTTAAGAAGCATGAAGTTGGCTTTGGAGAAATTTTTTACTGTGGTTTCCTTAATGGGGGGTGGGATGTGGATATCAAGGGTGATTAGCTTATGGTCGGATCGGTCGGATCGGACCAACGAGGAGTTGACTTCAGGTGTGGAACATGGGTCACTCATGTTGGTAATGACTAGGTCTAGGATATTGTTGCCCCTGGTGGGGGTGTGGATAAGTTGATCTAGGGCATTGGAGTTTATGAATTCCAGAAAGCGTTGTGCTAAGGAGTTGGTACATGAGTAGTTTTCCCAGTTAATGGTGGGGTAGTTGAAGTCGCCCATTATTAGGGTGTTTGGTTGAACCCTAATATTTTCCAGTACATCAAGAAAAGAGGAGTAGGAATCCTGGGGCATGGTGGGGGATCTGTAGCAAGCTACAATTTGGATTGCAGTTTTGCCAAGAGTTAGTTGCACTTGGATAATCTCGGATGCATTATGCTGAACAACTAGCCTGGAGGTGTGGATATCCTTAATGAATATGGACACACCCCCACCTTTGATGTTTCGGTCCAGGTTACATGGCCGAAAAGTGTGGTATGAGTTATAGCCTGGTAGTGCAGGGGTGCTCTCTGGAGCCTTGAACCAGGTCTCAGTCACTGCACAGATATCGATGTTCTCCATTTTAAGGAATGCCTCGAGTGAGTGCATTTTGAAATTTAGACTTCTAGCATTGAGTATCATTACCCTCAGTTTTTGCTTGCCTTTTCCTGTTATGGTGGTGAATTTGTTACTTGAACCCTGCCTAAAAAAGGCACTATAGGGGCAGCAAGAGCCTTAGCCAGTATCCGGAATCCCAGGGGTGACAGGTGCAGGACATCTTTGGCAAAGTATCATGGTCTGTCGACCATGTCATCCCAAGCAGACAGATACTGGATCCCCTTAGAATGACACCAGAAGCTTAACCAATTGTTGAAGTCAATCATTTTGTCCTTGTACTGCGGTATCATTCTGGGCGATGGCAGAACTACTTAGGGCTAGGGTCATAACTGACTAGGCTACAAGATCACACAGCGCTTCCATCTCTCTTTTCATGAAGTCCAGGGAGGTACGTCTCAGGTCATTCACACCAACATGGACAATGACAGAGTCATATTTGTACTTGTTGTGCAGTGACCTGAGTGCGTGGGTTATGCGGTGGATCCTGGCACCCGACAGGCAGCTGACAGTAACCTTCTCCTTGTTTAGCCTGGTGAGTGGGACATCAGTGTGCCTGACTATAGAGTCACCTATGACTAGTGTGTTGGGTATGTTGTTTTGCCTTATTGGCTGTGTTTGAGTGGCACACTGAGTCTGTGGTTCGTGTCATTTGGATTGTGTTGGGGAATGGAGGTTGCTTGTGTTTCTGCTTTGGAGGTCTCTGTTGCTTAGACAGATTATTATTGAGAGCCTCCGCAAATGTTTTTGAGTTTCTGTGTGTGGATTTTGGTGGTGTAGACGTAGTGAGACTATGTGATGAGTGTGGTGTGTTGCAAATGTTTACCTTCTCCTCATGACTGTCAGGTTCATTCTTGGTTGGAGAGAGCTTTACCTCCAGTTTGGTTAGTTAAGTGTATCTCTCACAGGTTGTAGTGTTGGGTGGTAGGAGGAGATGGTTGTCTGTGTACATGAGGCAATTTCTGCATTGCCTCAAGATGCCCAGATTCATCAAATAGACAGGAGAGAACACTGGGAGCTGACCCTTGGACATGCCTAAATAAAAAACTATTTTCCTCTAGATAAGTGAGGAAAGTGAGTACAAGAGCTGTTATTTTCAATGCCAGTGAGAAAAGTAAGTACAAAAACTGTTTTCCTCTAGGTAATGAGGAAGATTGAGTGCTATAGTAATTAGTAGCGTATTTAGTGCTTAAGGGTACATACATACCCACATTGGTTACACAGTATGATTCCATGGAAACACTTCAAGTGGTATTGACTGTTTTGGGGCACCTATTCAAGTCATTGCCAGCTACAGGAGCACATCCATGAATCAGGGCACCCACTCTGCTTATTTGGATCTGCACGAGTCTAGCAAGATACAGTGGATGTGTACACACCCCTGTTGAAATGTCAGGTTTTTGTGATATAAAAAATGACACCACAATAAATCATTTCAAAACTTTTCCCACCTTTAATGTGACCTATAACCTGTACAATTCAATTGAAAAACAAATTAGCTACGGGATAAAAATATTAAAAAATTAAAAAATGTACAGTAAGCTGATTGCATAAGTGTGTGCACAAACTAATACTTTGTTGAAGCACCTTTTGATTTAATTACAACATCCAGTCTTCTTGGGTAGGAGTCTTATCAACATGGCACATCTTAACTTGGCAATATTTGCCCACTCTTCCTTGCAAAAGCGCTCCAAATCTGTCAGATTGCAAGGGCATCTCTTCTGCACAGCCCTCTTCAGATCACCCCACAGATTTTCTATTGGATTTAGGTCTGGGCTCTTGCTGGGCCATACCAAAGCTTAAATTTTCTTCTGGTGAAGCCTTTCTTTATTGATTTGGATGTATGCTTGGAGTCCTCATCATGTTGAAGGGTGAAATTCCTCTTCATCTTTCTAGCAGACGCCTGAAGGTTTGGGGCCAAAAGTGACTGGTATTTGGAACTGTTTATAATTCCCTCAACCTTGACTAAAACCCCAGTACCATTTGAAGAAAAGCAACCCCAAAGCATGATACTGTCACCTCCATGCTTCACCTTGGGGATGGTGTTCTTTTGGTGATACGAAGTGTTGTTTGTGTGCCAAACGTACCTTTTGGAATTGTGGCCAAAATGTTCAACCTTGGTCTCATCAGAATACAACACATTTTCCCACATGCTTTTGAGAGACTTGATTTATTGTTTTGCAGATTTTAACGGAGCCTGGATGTTTTTCTGTGTAAGAAAAGGCTTCTGCCTTACAACCCTACCCCATGGTCCAGACATATGGAGAATACGGGAGATTGTTGTCACATGTAGTACACAACCAGTCATCATCATCATCTTTCGGCTTTTCCCGTTAGGGGTCACCACAGTGGATCATCTCTTTCCATTTCTTCCTATCCTCTGCATCTTGCTCTGTCACACCAACCGCCTGCATGTCCTCTCTCACCACGTCCATAAACCTTATCTTAGGCCTTCCTCTTTTCCTCTTACCTGGCAGCTCCATCCTTAGCATCTTTTTCCCAATATACCCATCATCCCTCCTCAGCACATGTCCAAACCAACGCAATCTCGTCTCTCTTGCTTTTTCTCCAAACTGTCCAACATGAGCTGACCCTCTACTATACTGATTCCTAATCCTATCCATCCTAGTCACACCGAGTGCAAATCTTAACATCTTTAACTCTGCCACATCCAGCTCTGACTCCTGCCTTTTTGTCAATGCCACTGTCTCCAACCCATATAAATTAGCTGGTCTCACTACTGTCTTGTAGACCTTCCCTTTCACTCTTACTGGTACCCGTCTGTCACAAATCACTCCTGACCCTCTTCTCCACCCATTCCACCCTGCCTGTACTCTCTTCTTCACCTCTCTTCCACATTCACCATTACTCTGAACTGTTGATCCCAAGTACTTAAACTCGTCCACCTTTACCAACTCTACTCCCTGCATCCTCACCATTCCTCTACCCTCCCTCTCATTTACACACATATATTATGTCTTAGCCCTGCTGACCTTCATTCCTCTGCTCTCTAGAGCATATCTCCACCTCTCCAGAGTCACTTCAACCTTATTCCTACTCTCACTACAGATCACAATGTCATCTGTAAACATCATAGTCCACGGGGCCTCCTGTCTGATCTCATCTGTTAACCTGTCCATCACCACTGCAAATAAGAAAGGACTCAGAGCTGATCCTTGATGTAATCCGACCTCCATCTTAAATGGATCTGTCACTCCCACTGCAGTCTTCACCACTGTCACACTACCCTCGTACATATCCTGTACCACTCTTACATACTTCTCTGCCACTCCCGACTTCCTCATACAATACCACAACTCTTCTCTAGGCACCCTGTCATATGCTTTCTCCAAGTCTACAAAGACACAATGCAACTCCTTCTGACCTTCTCTGTATTTCTCCAATAACACTCTCAGAGCAAACATTGCATCTGTAGTGCTCTTTCCTGGCATTAAACCATACTGCTGATCACTAATCATCACCTCCCTTCTTAACCTAGCTTCTACTACTTTCTCCCATAACTTCAAGCTGTGACTGATCAATTTTATCCCTCTGTAGTTACTGCAGCTCTGCACATCACCCTTATTCTTAAAGATATGTACCAAAACACCTTTTCTCCACTCCCCAGGCATCCTCTGACTTTCCAAAATTTCATTAAACAATCTGGTTAAAAATTCCACTGCCGTTTCTCCTAAGCACCTCCATGCTTCCATTGGGATGTCATCTGGGCCAACAGCCTTTCCATTCTTCATCCTCTTCATAGCTGTCCTTACTTCCTCCTTGCTAATCTGTTTCATTTCCTGATTCACTATCCCAACATCATCCAACCTTCTCTCTCTCTCTCTCTCTCTCATTCTCTTCATTCATCAGCCTCTCAAAATACTCTTTCCATCTACTGGCAAGACATATTAAACAACATCCAGATCATGAATTTCAATTTTGTGTCATTCAGCAAGTTATAAAGGATAACCAAGGGCACATACTGGATGTTCGTTTGGATTATGTGAGACGAAGTGGCAAATAAGGTTAGATGCCACGAATTTCCCGGGCATTAACGACAATATTAGTATAGCCCCTTTATTAAAATTAAGGCATATGTTAGATTCATTTTCAACTAGGTCATTTTTGTATCAACCCATATTAATGTTTTTAGAATTAGGATTTTAATTATTTTTATGCATTTTAGTGCATTTATGTACTTATAGAAATGATTTTAAAAGGTGTTTAGTCCAATAACATTTTATATAATATGTGAGGAACAGTATGCGAGGTGTAAGAACGGAAGAGCATGTTTGTGTTGTTTTTTTTTATTCTCAAGAGTTAATTGGTTAATTAGCTCAGGAATAGTTTTAACGGGAGTGGGAACCTGGAGAAGTTTAGTTCTGATGAAGTCTGTGTATGGAGGACGAAACCTAGGTCAACTTGTCTGCGAACTTGTTTGTGAAATTCATTTTGGTGGGTTCCTGTGTTTGGACTGGTTGGACCTTCCGTGTTTTTTTTGTGGTTACCAGTTCATTTCATTGAATTTATATATATAGATTTATATATATATATATATATATATGTATATATAAAACATAGCTAACCTGTTGGCCATCAGTTTCTGTGAAACCATCACTCCCCTGTCCCCACTGCACGTACCCCATGACATTCTTACCACCTGCCCCCTACCTTGTATTTCTAAAGGTTGAAGATGGCCTCTCTAAGGACAGAAACACAGCATCTATGAGACCTGATAAAATCCCAGGCTGAGTCCTACATGAACTCCAACATGGAGTGCTAACACTATTGGGAACTCTTTGCAGTCATGGTCTAATCACTGACTTTGTCCCAGCTGACTGGAGAACAGCCACTGTTATCCCCTTGTACAGAGGTGTGCATCCATTGACTCAGGATAATTAAACTACAGCTGTTACACCTGTGTCTCTCTTGGACAGGGACAATAGGTGCTGATTGTGTAAATTAGGGTAACAACTTGGCTAGGATTTTAAGGTCACGAGGGCCATTAGCCTAGTTAATTCCAATGAACTTATGATGCCATAGGCTGATGTAAAATTCTCTGACTAATATCCACACACACAAACTTGGCTGCAGTGAGAATAGTACCACAACCTATTAATTTATGTCAGCAGAACAGTGCACAGCGCAGGCACACACACGCACACACACACCAAGTTGGCTGGAGTGAGATTAGAACCCCTATTTACCTTGTGTTACACACTACAGATCACAGTAATTAATGCATGCACCACGGCTTAAGTCTGACATTAGCATGGCTTTAGGTAGTTTTATGGTAGGTGGAGGACAAGAGTTTGGAGGTCTGCATCACCTGCTAGGCCCAAAACAATGCAAAACATTGATGTTTGTAAGTCAGTGTGGTATTCATATTTGTTTTTAGGAAGCTGCACATATGCATCCGAGTACAGCAAGTGGGCTTGAGTGAAATTAGAACCCCTACCTATCTAGGCTTACACACTACAGATCACAGTTCTTATCCCATGTGCCACAGCTTAAGTCTGAAGTTAACAGCAAGTGAATCGGATTGAGATTAGTACCCCTACCTATTTAGACTTAAACACTACAGATCACAGTACTTAATGTCCACACCACGGCTTACATCTTACATTAACCTGGCTTTAGGTACTCTTATGGTAGATGACATCAGCAGGCCCTGTGGTAGATGAGAGTTTGGAGGCCTCCATAAACTGAATGGTCCAAAAAGTGCAAAACAATGCCAGTTTTGAAGTCAATGTGATATGCACACTAGCTGTTTGGGGAGATACAAACAGACACAACAAGTAGGCTGGAGTGAGATTAGAACCCCTGCGTGTCTAATGTTACACACCATGGCTCAAGTCTGCTTTGTAAATGACGGCAGGTGAAGTAATCCTAGAGAGCATAAACAACCCCTTTGTTGTACAGCTTGGCAGGCCTGCAGAGTCACATTGCTTCCAGCTGCCATCTGCAGCTAGTAGCCTAACAGTCAGAACACTGTTTTGTAGCCTAGCTGTGACAATAACACCAGTATTGGGCTTATGTTTCTGTTTGCATTTTGATGGGCAAGCATGTGGAAAAGCTAAATTAGCCCTGTCAATGAGTGTGCACGCAACATAATACTTTACACAACTTGTTCAGTTTTTGATGTGCGTGTGGTGAAATCTAACAAAGGGAACTGTAGTCAGTGTGGATGTTGTTACTGCCATAGATACAAACATATGGCTTGACAGTGTGTATGTATTCATATACAATGCCATACATTCTCAAGGTTTCCACATGCTATAATAGGGAGACATGGTCTGACTCACCACTGTCCAGATGTTTGCAGCAAGTACACAGGTATGACTCATACTTAGTTAGAATTGCTGGAGCCATGTCAGACTCCAAACCAGTTACAAGTGGTGTCCCACAAGGCTCAGTCCTGGGACCTCTCTGGTTCAGTATATATTTCTCAGAGGTACAGGCCAACACGGAAGGACTGTGGCTGACCAAGTTCGCATATGACTGCAAACTGGGCGCCATAATCGACTCTCCAGCCAACACAAGCATCCTCCAAAAGGGCCTCATAGAAACAGACAACTGGTGCCAGAGCCATGGCCTCAAGCTAAATGCCAAAAAGTGTATAGTCATCCCCTTTGGCAAAAACAAAGTGTCCACAAATTACCACATAGGTGGTAATCCATTAAGTACAGAAGAAGTAATTAGGGACCTGGGGACCCAAGTTGATAGCAATGTCTCATTTGACAACCACGTGGCCAAAGTGGTTAGAAAAACATTTTATATAGCCCACCTAATCATGAAGGGATTCACATCTAGATCAGGGGAGGTCATCGTGCCTCTTTACTCATCCCTCATCAGGCCCATAATTGAGTACAATGCCCCTTTTGGGATGTACCTTACCAGACACCTGCAGCAACTGGAAAGACCCCAAAAGTGCCTCACCAAGAGGATCAAAGGGCTCAAACAGATGCCATATGCTGCCCGGTTAAAGAAACTCCAGCTCTACTCAGTGGCATACCACCTGTTCAGAGGCGATCTGTGCCCGACGTATAAAGCCATGTCCAACCCGGAATTAATGGACATGCTGCACCTCAGAAAATCCAAATCCCATCGAGCTACGCTCGAGAGACTTGAACCTCAGCACTGAAATAAATAGGACATGCTGGAGGGACAGATTCATAACCCAGAGGCTCCCTTCACTCTGGAATAAAATCCCAGTCCAGGTTAGGCAGAGTCCCTCATTGACTCTCTTCAAGAGGAATCTTGATGAGTGGATGGGAGATCCTAGGTTTACCCCGGGTATCACTTCTGTGTCACTGTTAGACAGAGGCACAGTATACTAACCTCGAAAAAGGGCATAGCAAAATAAATTTAAAATGGGTGGCGAAAGCCAAACACATTCTGGCTAGGCTTATAAATGCCCTAGGGCAGATAGCCTAGTATGAACCTATGAACCTATGAACTTGTATGTTTCACACGAAATTGTGGTTTGCTGTCAAATGTGGTATCATTTATACATTACGTGAGAGAAGACTGCCAGAACTCTGAACTTCAGATATTCCAATAGTCAATTGCAACATTTTATTATACATGATCCACATAAAATAAACTCTCAGTTAACCGGCACCCACGGGGATTGTTAGATTCTGGATAACTGTAGTTTCTGGTTGCTTGAGAGTTAACATTAAAATAGGCCTGAGTAACTGTATCCTGTGCTATTTGTTTGGTTTGACTTGTTCTCAGATTGGTGAGAGAGGGAGTTCAAACTCTAAAACTTTAAAAATGTAAGGTATGTTTCTGTGGGGGGAAAACAAAAAGTGCAGCACATGAAAATTATACTGTATTTCTTAGATTCTTTTTTGCCGGTTGCTTGAGAGTGCCAGTTGCTTGAGTACCGGTTAACTGAGAGTTTACTGTATTTGTAAGTGTATTATCTAATGTTGAGCCCTTCCTTTTGATCTTTTGTCCAACATTATAAGTGTCGTAGTGCAGCTTTACTCTCCATGATCTGGTTTTGTAAGGCAATACAGAGACACACACATACTCACACATATATGTATATACGTATGTATGTATATAAGCATAAATATATATGTGTGTGTGTCTGTGTGTGTGTGTATATACATGTATGTATATATATATATATATATATATATATATATATATATATATATATATGGTTTACTATTATATAACTGTAATGAA
Organism: Protopterus annectens; assembly: GCF_019279795.1. Classification (NCBI taxonomy): domain Eukaryota; kingdom Metazoa; phylum Chordata; order Ceratodontiformes; family Protopteridae; genus Protopterus; species Protopterus annectens. The sequence goes on along the minus strand of NC_056745.1, from coordinate 1,549,242,443 downwards.
CAACAATGAATCATGGTAATGTCAAACCTAAAGCACCGCAAAAAATCTCGAAGTGTAGTGACTGCAAATGTCGAATTTGACATTTTCGAACAGTCATCACACTTCAGTAACAACAGTACCATCCATTGCACAGTAAAGAATGTTTTTGCAGGAGGGCAAGCTCCCCTGCACCCCCCATGTGGGAGCTGCACCCCCCTACTTATATATACAATCTCTGAGATCGCACTACAGTGAGGGAAAGCATACATTTCCTGATCCCCACTGTAGTGCAATCTGCACCACTGTGTCGATCCTTACAACAGCAAATGCTGTATTGCATTCACTATTGCAAGGTTCAACATTGTGGCATTCATGTTTACATAGTGCGAATCGGCACTTTAGCACAAATTTAAATTGCACAAGTTGCAATTGAAAAAATTATGTGCAACCTATACCCACGCGCACACACACACACACACACACACACACACACACACACACACACACACACAATTTTAAACAAAATTGTGTGAGGAGCAATGGATTTGTGCTCTGCTTAACTAAGTGTATGGGCATGTGCAGTGCTTACATTAGAGACTTAATGTTCCATAAATTGACGACAGTCCACAGCTAGCTGTACTCCAGGCCGGGATTATGATATGATTAGAAAAATTCACAGCTGGATCTGCCAATATACTCAGTTCCATAAATTAATCTACAGTTTCAATCCCTGTCTGCTGTATGTAATATTCAGCTTTCTGTTTGTCTTCCACATCTTATATGCTTAACTTGTGATGCATTTACCAGCATATTATACTCCTGTGACCAAATGTCCAATTTAATCAAGTTATTTAGCCAACATGTCCCATATATAATACATATAATCAGTATATCCAATTTCAAGTCATCTGCATACAAACTATAGAACAACTCAGATGAAATTGATAGGTCTAAAGAGAAATCTGAACAAGTTTTGGCCTAGGACAGAGCCCCTGTGGGACACTCTGACTGTAACCAATTATTGCACTTGTCCAGTTGCTGTATGATACTTGCCATATCCTATATGTAAGCCATACAGCTATCCATCTTATCAAGAGTGCATCAGTACCTAGTTGTTCTAATTTATTGATCAGTGTTTTGTGTATGGCCATGTCATGTCTCTCTAAATTACATCACAGCACGATTCTTCATTCATAGCTGCTGTCATTTTGTCATAGTACATCATGTACATGCACCTCTACTTAGATTATGTTTGGTGATATATGGTTTCAGGTCCCAACCTTTACAATTCTGATACTGACTAATACAGTATTACCCAAGACTTTTTAAATAGATCTTGAATATGCAGTACAGTGGCAAAAGTGTAATTGATATGTAAGATAGGTTAATACTAGTATAGCGCACAGAGTCACAGTCTGTAAAACAATACTTATTACTCTTCATCATGCCAAATATCTGGATATCTTGGGATTAGAACTCTGAACACCATAATACAAGCTACCTGCCGTAGTCTTTTGAGCCACAAAGGCTGCTTGACAGACGGGGATCTTTCATGACAGCATCACCTGCATAAGTATGTACTTTGCTATTCTCAGTTAACTAACACAGAATATGCAAGTTCAAATTGTACATTACTGTCTTGATGCTATGTGGCATGCTTACTGTGTGAAATGCTCATACAACATAGATGATTTATTATGGCAGTTACAAGGAGACACTGCTTTTTTTTTTTTGGGGGGGGGAGGTGACAATAGTCCATGTTCTGCTACGACACATACCAGTCTGACTGTCATTTAACCTCACTTTCTAACATATCCCTTGACTGAGGTACCAGTAATCTGTTGCAGTAGGACTGCATGAATATTCCATGCATGAGGCCTATCAAATACAAATGGTGACATGTTAGTGGAATGGGTGTCTGTAGTTCCATGTGGATGTAATTTCTTTCCAAAAAGCCCAGTATACTTGCCTGCATAATGTACCTGGACCATAGCTACAATGACACAACATAATCCACTGTACTACTGTGTAGGTATGGACTTACCCTGCAAGTGCAGCAGTTGACACAACTGTAGTTCAGGGCTGACTCTGCCTAATGCGAATAGTACACAGCCAATACATGGATAGGTACAGCATGTGTGATTTGGCTAGCATCAGGTTTAATATCTGTATGCAAGTAGGAGTAAGGTGTTAGTCTGTAGGTTGTCAGTGACTGTGCTATGCTTTGTCTCTTAGCCAGAGCCAGGGCATAATGAGCATGCCTACGTCTGCCTACATGGACATCAGCAGGGTCTCTTCTCCGAGTCCTCCTGTGGCTGTGATGACATAGGCACTGATGGGAGGTTGTGTATCCTTTCCCTTTACTGATCCTGCTGCAGCTGTTACCACAGGATCAGACTGTGTAGCATAGCATACTGTGAATATCTGTCCACATGTGACTGGAGTATACTGCAGGGCTCCACCAGATATATCGAGGCACCAGAACCATGACTTCAGAAGCCCAAACACACACACACTGTGATGTTCCTATGCCTCATTATAGCGTTCTTCTGTGGGTGTGTGTGCATTTCTGATGGGTGTTATCATCCATAGTTCCAAGCCATAGCTAGCACCCTCCAGTAAATGGCTGTGTGGGATGTCCCCCCAGCAAATATCCGGTACATTTGTGATGTGTGCCAGATATGGGAGTTGTGATAACTGCCAGGGTTGCCAGCACACACATTCATGATAATCCCCTGGGCATTGCACACAACTTGGCAGTTGGAGTGGCATCCCTTGTGGTTAACCTAGATTCTACCCTGTCCACCAGGTAGTGCCTTGATGTGTACAGTGCAGTCTGTGGCACCCAGTACTTCAGGGTAGTGTACTACAAGGTAGAAGTTGTTGCATATTGCTGACCCTCACTGTAGATCAGTGTGTGTGTGTACCTTTAAGAGCTATTTCAGTCTAGGGGAACGTGCATACAAGTACTGAGCACATGCAAGCAAGAGTGCCATTTTGAGCGAGCAGCCAGAGAGAAAGCACGTATGTGTGTAATAGTCAGTCAGTTAGTTTAAGTTTAATGTTCCCATCATCCATCCTGATATGTTTGTAATAAACTACTTAAATGAACACCCAGCCTTATTGTCTTATTTGAATACACAAGTCGAGCGACATGGTGTCAGAATGGGATCCAAAGTAAGAATTTTTCAAGAACATGAGGCATGCAGCCACAATGGGAGGAATGTACAGAAGTGAATCATCTGAAGCTCAAACAACTTGCAAACAGGTCAGAAAGACAAATCCAGGTACTAAAACTATTTTAAATTATTTTTTTACTTAATGAATATAAAACAAAGCATTCAAAATTACTTTTTAATTAAACAAAATGTTTGAAACTATGATATATTGATAAAATGCTCAAAATGCTTAGAAAAAAATGCCTGAAATAACTTCCGAATCACATAAAATGTATAAAACAGGGAAAACAACCATATTTTTTCACTATGTGCTTCTTTTTCATAATAACTAAAGCTATTTGAGATATTTGAAGTGTGTAAAGTGTTTGCAAGTTTGTGCAGTATTACAGTACAGTTATTTTGCAAAATACAGTCATTTTGAAGAGTCTGGTATGCAGTATTTTTCGACTACCTGGTATGTGTATGTGTGCATTTGTACATAATTAAGAGAGCATTTTGTTGGCATGGCAGAAGGATTTCACAGACCTGGTCCACTTGTATTTGATAATGTTGCTGAAAACCAGAGTGTTTGAGCAAGAGTACGATATTTTCATACCGACTGCTTTTTCTAACAAAGATGCATGGGCATTTATTCTGCTTAATAGCTGGTTCAGAAGCCAGTGAAAGGGAGCGTTGATTTTTGCATGCCCAAGCTGTGTATGCAGGGGAGGGGGAAGACTGCCATATTGTGGTACCGGCTGAAACGCTGGGGAGGGGGGGAAGACTGCCATATTGTGGTACCGGCTGAAACATGGGAATACCCTGAGTGCTTAAAATAAGAAATTATGTACTCACCATAATGTTCCATCTGAGTATGTAAACTTCATTTGTCAGCAACCTATGGGGATTCGGATCCGAGCCGGCAGTTTTCAACAGCTTTAGATCTGAGCTCCATGCTCCTCCCCCTACCCATAATCCCCTGCCAACCCTGACTGACCTCCAATCAAATTTGCCCAACAGCAGATACTGCTTGAAGTGTAATACTTTCAAGATAAAGTGGGTAACACCCATGGACCTGAGTATGAAAACATTCATAAGTGAGGGGGCAGGAGGGAGGGACGGTTGCTGACAAATGAAGTTTACCTACTCAGATGGAATGTTATGGTGAGTACATAACTTCTTAATCTGAAGTAGTTAACTTCATTTGTGCAGCAACCAATGGGACAGAGTCCCCAGCTACATGAACCTGGGGCGGCCTTCATGGAAGGATGTTTTGGAGCACTGCAGAGCCAAAGGATTCTCTCCCTCTGGAGATAATGTCCAATTTATAGTGATTGATAAAGGTATGAGTTGAGGCCCAAGTGGCTGCCGAACAAATATCATCCAAAGAGACTCTAGCTCTAAAAACCGCAGAGGTAGACATAGACTGAGTAGAGTGGGCATGGACTCCCTGAGGTGCAGGCCTGCCAGAACTTTCATATGCTAAAAGGATACACTGCGAAATCCATCTAGACAGCGTGACTTTAGACACATATTTACCCAAGTTAAATTTGGCAAAGGAGACCAACAACTGGTCAGATTGCCTATGACCAGATGTCCTGTGGATGTAGAAGCGAAGTTGTCTGTGCACATCCAGTGAGTGTAATTTGTATTCCCCTTTGTTTTGGAAGTTAGGGAAGAAGACTGGTAGGTTGATGGACTGGTTAATATTCGATTCAGAGGCATTCTTGGGAAGAAAGGAGGGAATTGATCCTGAGGTAAACTCTATCCTTGTGAAAAGTCAAATATGGGGGTTTTACACAGAGGGCCTGTAGTTCAGAGACCCTTCGAGTCGAGGTGATAGTGACAAGAAAGGCCGTTTTCCATGACAAGAATTTAAGATCTACTGAAGCTACAGGCTCAAACGGGGGAGCTGTTAAGGCCTGAAGCACCAGCGTTAAATCCCAAGGAGGGACTACATCCTTCACTGGAGGTCTGAGCAGAAAGGTGCCCTTCAAAAAAGTCTTACACAATTTCGTGGTGATCAAAGGGCCCAGTTCATTTCCCACGTGATAATGAAAGATAGCTGCTAGTTGAACCTTGACTGTGGAGGAGCTAGCCCCCTAATGAAACAGCCCTGACAGGAAGTCTAATACCACGGGCAAAGGAGCTGTGAAAGGATCCAAATTTTGACGTTCCGCCCAAATGGAGAAACGTTTCCATTTGCTACTATAGATCTTTCTAGTAGAAGGCTTGTGCGCTGCTACTAGAATAGTTTTAACTGGGGAAGAGATACCGGAAGTCCTAGCTACAAGTGGAACTGGAGCAGCCAAGCTGTGAGCTTGAGATTGTCCAGATTCGGGACTGGGAGATCTAGGGGGTGGGATATTAGATCCGGACGGGGATCCAGAATCGTTTGACGAGGCCAGAATGGGGCAATGTGGCTTATCCTGCTCCCCAACCGGCTGGCTTTCTGTAGAAACTTTAGCATCAGAGAAAGAGGAGGGTAAGCATAAAGCAGACTGGGAGGCCAAGCATGCACCAGAGCGTCTCTCGGAGGTTCCCAGGAGGGGGAAATGAGAGCAAAGTAGTCGTAACATTTTGTGTTCGAGGGAGAAGCAAAGAGATCGCAACAGGGTTGACCCCATTCGGCGAAAATCCGATTCGCTATCTCGGGATTCAGAGACCACTAATGTGGTAACAGGATGGTGCGACTTAGTCTGTCTGCTAGGATGTTGGACCGCCCTGGAATGTGCGTTGCTGTAAGAAAGCGGTTGGTGGAGATCGCCCATTCCCACACCCTCATGGCCTCTGGACAGAGTGGGTAAGACCTGGTTCCCCCCCTGTTTGTTGATGTACCAGACAACAGACATATTGTCCGACTGAATTGCAATAGTTCCTACAGTAAGAAGGTGCTGAAGTGCTTGCAACGCTAACAGCACTGCCCTCATCTCTAGGACATTGATATGCAGAGAGGTCTCCGTGGGGTCCCACGTGCCTTGGACTGTCCTGCCCGAACAATGCCTCCTCACCCGAGGCGTCCGTGGTCACCGTGGCTAGGGGAGGGGCCATAGAAAAGGGGCGTCCTTTCTGGAGGTTCGGAGATTGGAGCCACCATAAGAGGGCCCTCTTGCAAGCCCTGCTGAGGGGATTGGGATGGCTCAGAGGAAATCGAAGGAAGGACCACTGGACCTGGAGGGTCTATTGTAAGACCCTCATGTTCAAACGCGCCATTGGCAAAAGGTTGATTGCCGCTGCCATTGAGCCTAGAGCCCTCAGGATCATTTCCGCCGGAGGAGCTGGAGAATGCAGAATGGCCCGCACATGTAGCCTCAGGGTTCATAGCCGGTCTGTGGTCAAGAAAGCTAGGAGCTTGTTTGTGTCTAATCTTGCCCCTATGAAGTCTATAGTCTGAGTCGGGGTAAGAGACGACTTCTCTATGTTGATAGTGATCCCCAGCCAGGGAGCTAGATGAAGAAAGTAGTTTCTGGCTGCGCAGAGTAGATGCCTTGTCGGGGCGGTCAGGAGCCAGTCATCCAGGTATGGGTAGACCTGAATTCCCTGGAGCCTCAGGTGGGCCGCAATCACTGCTAACACTTTGGTGAACACCCTGGGGGCTGTGGTGAGACCAAAGGGAAGGACCCTGAATTGGAAATGACTGGCTCCTAGCCGGAAGAGGAGGAGCTTCTGGATCGCCTGTCCATCAGAATGTGGTAGTACACATCCTTGAGGTCTATAGAGCACATCCTGTCGTTCTCCCGCAAAAGGGGGAGAATGGATTGAAGGGTGACCATGCAAAACTTCTCTTTGGTTACTGACAGGTTCAGGGGGGAGAGGTCGAGGATAGGTCTCAAGTCCCCCATCTTTTTTGGCACCAAGAAGTACCTGGAGTAAAACCCCGACCCGCACTGGTCTGGGGGGATGTGTTGGATGGCTCTTTTTACCAGCAACTGTTGGATTTCTGTTGCTGCGGCCTCCCTCTGATCGGGTGGGACATCGGGGAGGTATCTGGGGCTGCGTGGGTAAAGAGAAAAGGGAATCTGATATCCTCTGGATATAATGCGAAGCACCCAGCGGTCTGTCGTGATGGACTCCCAAGCTGCTAGGTGCTTCGAGAAATGCCCCCCGACTGCCTCCAGAGTGGAGCAGTCGGGCAACCCCTCAGGGGTGTTGTGTGGGTTGGTCCGAGAAGGGTTCTCTGGATCCAAAGTTCCACGGGCCCCCTCTGCCTCTAGGGCGGCATCCACCCTGCCCTCCTCTGCCGCGAAAGGGCTGGGAGTCCGGAGCGGGATGGGACTGTTGCAACTTCCAGAACCACATCTTCTTCTGTCCCTTTTGGTTCTTGGAGAAGGACCTCTGGGGAGCAGAGAAGCGGACTCTGACGGCAGACAACGTCTTCCCATCCTTCTCGCTCTGGACCAAGGTATCGTGAACAGTTTTGCCAAAAAGGGCAGAACCATCGAAAGGGGCATTAGCGAAAGACGCCTTGAAGGGTTCCGCGAAATCACAGTGCCGGAGCCAGGCCTGACGCCTCATGACAAGGCCCACTCCGCTGGCTCTAGCGGCTCCCTCCGTGGCATGGGACAGTAGCCGCATAGAGGTGTTTGATATGGATCGGAGAGTGGCCATCCGGGTGAAGTGCAAATGCTTGTCCTCCACCGACATGGACTCGGGGGGGGGGGGGTGTGACTCTTTGATAAGGTCCTGGTGCAATCGAATCGCATGTGCCATGTAGTTCAGCGACCTCACAGAGAAGGTAGCCGAACTAAAGACCCGCTTCCCTAAACGGTCCATCGACCGAGACTCCTTGCTCGGGGGATGAACCGAGGGACTCCCCTGAGCTAGTTCCCTCTTGGCCACCGCCACCAACATGGCATCTACAGGGGGATCCTCACTCCAGTGGGACTTGTCAGAGGGTGGGCTAAGAATTTTGTCTGGGCGCTTGGGGACTGGCTCCACAGTGTCCGGCTCCTTCCACGCCCTGGTAGTAATCAAATCTACCAGGGGGTCGGCCGGAGGGGACACCCAAGAGGTAGACGGGCCTTCTTCAAACGCCTCCAGGTACACGGATTCGTCCGAGGTAGGCTTTGGGGCAGACCACCCCCCCCTTTATCCTGAGCATCTCCATGATGTCACCAAATGAGACATCTTCGGGGGTGATCTTGGGGAGCCTTCCCCCTCTTCCAAATCCGTGTCCTCAGTGAAGGACTCGGGGGAGTCCAGGTGCCTCCTTTTGCACTTTCACTTGTGAGGAACCTCCTCGGGGGGGGGGCTGTCCGTGGAGGTCTCACCAGCAACGTCTTTTTCCAAAGGAACGACCTGGGACGTCAAAGCAGTCTGTCCCTGGGGCCGGGTGATGGAGGTCTGGCCCAACAGAGAAGGAGTGCAGGGTGGAGCCGTGGCAAGGGCCGAGGGCCTGGAATCTCTCGACAGGGCCCTCTCCAAAATGTCGAATGCCGAAGGAGAGCTGCTCTCTCTGGGATCCAAAAGCAGACCCTCACTCGGATCCGACGGACGGATCAGGGCCGGTGCCGAAGCGATCGGATCCGACGGACCATTATGCTCCGACCTGGACGGAGCCGAAGGCATACCGATACCCTCGGATCCGAAGCTCAGCCCTCTGCTCCGAGAGCTCGGATTCGAAGGAAATGGACCCGACAGACTCGAGGGAAGTGTCGGCACCAAAGTACCTGAGACTATCGGCACCGACACACCCCCGACTCCAAGGCTGCCCGGCTCCGAAGACTCCGAGCCCGGGAAGCGGTACGGAGAAGGAGCTATCGGGGCAAAAAAAAGGGTCGAGCTCCCCCCTGGAGGAGGGGGGCAGGAGCACTCCCATCTGCAGTTGGGCCTGGAGGAATCTTCTCATCATCCGGTCCAAATCTGCATCTGTGAGACTTCGGGTTGATCTTGATGAGGCCACCGAGGTGGGATGGGAGTGTCGCCTCGATGACCTCGAAGGAGATCGGATCTCCTCCTCCTCAGGACCCGATGAAAAGCACGGGGACCGGATCCGAGACAGAGGAGACCCAGAAATCCTGGAAGGAGAAGACCGCTTCGCCGGGGGGGGGGGCGAAGCGGAGGCCTCGGCCCGCCGCTTCTCCCTCCTTTTCTCTTTCCTGGCCTCCCTCTCCTCCAGGCCTAAGGCGGGAGGTTGAGTCCCGGCCGGGGGGAGGGAAGCAGGAGTGGCAGCCGCCGCAGCGGAAGCCACAGGAGGACCGGAGGTAGAAGCCGAATCCGGGGGCAGAAGACCCGCCAGAATCAGCTTAGACCTCCGGTCCTTGAGTGCCCTGGGGTTGAACACCACACAGATGGAACAACCAGAAGACAGGTGTTCAGCCCCAAGGCACAACACACACCGGAGACAGCATATGGCCACACTCGGTGCACTTAGAAAAGATCGGTTTTGGGGCCTCAGCCATTTTAACTAAAAGAGAAAAACACACACGTTAGGCCCCAAACACACACACACAACCCTAACGGAACCACGAAGGAAGGGGGAGGTAAAAGACAAAAAAAAATAGAGTTAAACTAGAGAAGATTTTTACAAAAAGGGACCTGTAAACACTCACATCCAAAAAACAGAAGAAAAGAGAGGAAAAAGGTAAATTTTTTCTCACAAAAAGTCTCTACCGCCTGGAGCTGTAGATCAAGCTGCTGTTGGATAACTGCGGCAAACTAGATCTGAGGTCAGTCAGGGTTGGCAGGGGGTTATGGGTAGGGGGAGGAGCTTGGAGCTCGGATCTAAAGCTGTTGAAAACTGCCGGCTCGGATCCGAATCCCCATAGGTTGCTGCACAAATGAAGTTAACTACTTCAGATCATAAATTTATAGAAATGTGTAGCCCCCAAATGAATATTACAGTGGAAAGTCATATTTTACACGAGATCCAAAGCCTGGTGAAACTTTTGCAGCATATATATATGAGTTGAGAAACAAGGCAAAATTGTGCGATTTGGTGATTTAAGAGATGGGTTAATAAAAGACAGGCTTGTGTGTGGCATTAAAGATTCAGTGAGAAAGATTTTGCTTCGAGTCAGTGATTTAACTCTGAATAAGACCATACAGATTTGTCAAATATATGAGCTCACAGAAAAGCACACGAATATGCTCACAAATGAGAAAAGCATGTTTGCAGTGGCTTCCAGTGCTGAGGTTGACAGTATGCAGTACAAGGTTAAAACGTACAGGCCTAAGGGCATGGCCCCACCCTGATCCTTTCTAGCAAAATCCAGGGCAGCTCCAGTAAAATCCAGAGCATACTCGAGCAAAACCTGTGGCAAACCTCTTAGTCAGCTGTCGTAATTGCAGCTGTAGCCATGAGCCCAAACAAGAGAAGTGCTTAGCTTTTGGTCAGCAGTAACACGCAAGTAAAAAGTGGAATCTTTTCAAAAGGTTCTGTAAATAAAAAGGGGCACATTATTTTATTAAAAGAGAGCATTTAAAGAGGCAAGTTGATCAAATGGAAATCTCTGTCTATACTTTTTATCTTGATGGTGTATCCATGCTTGGTGAAACAGTCAGTGCAGTAGATTTGTGGACAAATAATGGAGTATTTTCTACTGTTCTGATTAATAGGAGACCTGTAGAGCTCAAAGTTGATACTGGTTCAAAGTGCAGTGTTATGTCAGCAGAAATGTTTGTCAAAGTAAGAGTTAGTGTGAAGCTTGATCTGGCAAAGTGTACATGGTGAAGAAATTCAGACCGAAGGCTCTCTAGTGCTTTCATGTTATTCTGCTGGGAACAGCTGTAACTTGCAATATTACGTAGTCAAAAGGCACTTGCTGTAATTGTTAGGCCTCAAAGACAGTTTGAAAATGGGACTGCTTTCATTTAATGCAGAAGTCCACCATGTAGGCATGTGTAGCAAGGAGAATTTCACACAAACTGTTTTTTCTGACTATGCTGATCTTTTTGAAAACAAGTTAAGCAAACTCCCAGTTGTGTACTCCATGAAGTTAGACCACAAGGTAAGCCCAGTTGTCAGACCAGCATGGAAGGTTGCAGTAGCCATGCAAGGCAGAGTCAAAACTGAACTAGACAGAATGGTGCATGTAGGTGTAAATTGTCCTTTAGATGAACCAACTGAATGGGTATCCTCCATGGTAGTAGCTCATAAGAAAAGCTCAGATGATATTAGAATATGTATTGATCCAAGAGATTTGAACAAAGCACTAAAATGACCTCATCATCCAATGTGAACAGTCGAAGAAGTTGCTGCCCTTATGCCAGACGTGACTGTTTTTTCTGTCTTAGATGCAAAAAGTTAATTTTGGCAAATTTTGCTTGACCGGAAATATTCATTGTTAACCACTTTCAGTACACCATTTGGAAGGTACAGATTTTTGAGAATGCCATTTGAGATCATTTCTGCCAGTGAAGTCTTTCAGCCTGCAATGGAGCAATTTTTTTCTGGCTATCCATGTGCTATTATAGTGGATGATATTTTTGTAGGAGGCAATGGTGGACTCTAACATGATAGAAACCTCAAGAAATTTCTGGAACTTGCTCGTGAAGTGAATCTAGACTCCTGAGAAATGTAAAATCAGGCTGCAAGAAGGTGCTTATGTGAGTCATTTGTTTACTAGTGCAGGGTTGCGACCAGATCCTTCTAAGCAAACTGTAATTCTTGAGATGCCAGCTTCAGAGGCATCCTTGCAATCCTTGCAACGTTTTCTTGGCATGGTCAGCTATTTGGGTAAGTTTATTCCAGATTTGAGTGACCTTTCAGCACCGCTAAGAGAGTTGACTTGCAGAGATGCAACTTGGTCCTGGTTGGAACAACATCAAAGAGCATTCGATGTCCTGAAACAGAGAATTGCCAGTCCACCCACTTTAAGATACTATGATGTTCACAAACCTATAACTCTTTCTTGTGATGCTTTGAAGTTTGTTCTTGGTGCAGTCATTCTTCAAGAGGGCAGATCAGTTGCCTATAGATCCAGAACTTTGACCAAAACCAAGATGCAGTATGCTCAAATAGAGAAAGAGCTCTTGGCAGTTGTGTTTGCGTGTTCAAAGTTCCATGATTATATTTATGGCTGACCTATTCAAATTGAGACTGATCACCAGCCTTTGGTCACTATTTTAAAAAAGGCAGTGCAGACAGCTCCATGATGTTAAACTTGCCAAAGTACAATTTTCACTTGGTTTATACTAAAGGCAATCTTCTTTATCTTGCTGATACTTTATCCAGGTCGCCCAGAACAACTACGGAACAGCACGAAAATGAGAAACCGTCATGGCAGTGAGAAATTTTTGTTCCACACATCTTGATGAGCTCAGAGCTCACACAGCTTCAGATCCAATTCTTCAAAAGCTCAACCACTTCATCAGTTGAGGGTGGCCGTCAAAGCAATCTTGTTTACCACCAGACATGCAGCAGTATTTTTTGTACAGAGATGAGATTTTGATGGAAGATGGTATCATCATGAAAGGTCCAAAAGTGATTGTTCCAAAATCCTTGCAACAAGAGTATATTATCTTGCATTGCGGTCATCCAGGAACTGATTCTACCACAAGAAGGGCAAGAGGACTAGTATTTTGGTCTTCTGTGTCAAAGGATATTGAGAAAGAGCTTTCAGTTGTTCTGTCTGTAATAGTACTAAATGGCATCAACAAAAAGAATCACTTCAGCTAAGCCAGATTCCTCAACTACCTTGGTCGACAGTAGCTACAGATATTTTCGAATGGAATGGTCAACATTACTTGGTGTTAGTAGATTCTTATTCATATTGGTTCAAGATTGACCTACTTCCTAACCAGACGTCCAGTACTGTCATTATGAAGTTGAAGAGGCATTTTTCTGTCCCTGGTAGTCCGCACAAACTCATTTCTGACAATGGTGCACAGTTTACAAGTCAGCAGTTTAAAATATTTGCTGTAACGTGGGACTTTATTCATGTTATGAGTAATCCTGAATACCCACAATCGAATGGCCTGACTGAACGTGCAGTTCAAAGTGCAAAACAGCTGTTTGAAAAATCTAAACGTGACAGTGCTGATGTTTTTCTAAATCTGCTTAATCTCAGAAACATTCCTTGCCACAATCTTCTTGGTTCACCTGTTTCAAGATTAATGTCAAAACAAACCAGAACTATAGTAACAATGAGTAAGAAGTTGTTGGTTCCAAGTGCTAAAAACAACAAAGCATTAAAAGCTCAACTCCTAAAGAATCTTTTGTCCCAAAAGTCCTACTGTGATAAAACCAGCAAACTTCTGAATCCATTGAAAGGAGGAGAGATAGTGAGGATGCAGACAGCGAAAGGATTTGACCGAATAGGACTTGTGAAACATTTGTGTGAAGAACCGAGATCGTACATTGAGTCACAAGGTATGGAATTCAGGTGGAATCAGAAACGCATATTAACGGTGTCCAAGCCAGTGTTACAGCATCTTGCCTGTAATAGAGACTCTCATTCTCAGAGTGATTTGTCCAGTGTTCCTGTTCCAGAGAACATTTCATTGTCTGTTCCTCTTCCTGAAACTGTCCCTAAAAATCCTAAGAAGAACATTCCCCAGTGACTGTCCCTGTTGCTAAACTCCGTTCTAATTATTTTATTATGAGGTTGGGTCATATCTCAGAACCTAATCCCAAATACACTGCAACCTGGACATGATTGTTATTGTTTGTATATATTTGTATAATTTACATGTTTGTCCAATTGTCATTTTTCAGTCCAGAACAGAATAGTCAGAGAGAGATGATGTAAATCAGAGTGTGTGTACCTTTAAGAGCTATTCCAGTCTATGGGCACGTGCATGTAAGTACTGAGCACGTGCAAGCAAGAGTGCCATTTTGAGTGAGCAGCCAGAGTGAAAACATGTATGTTTGTAGTAGTCAGTCAGTTTGTTTTTAAGTTTAATGTTCCAGTCATCCATCAAAATATGTGCGTAATAAACTACTTAAACAAACACCCAGCCTCATCATCTTATTTGAATGCACAAAACGAGCGACACTCACCCCAGGGTCAAGGGGAAAGGATATGTGCTCACTGGCATGTGGGAGCATAGCATCCAGAAATTGGAGTATCCTGGATGCAGATGCCTGTGTCATCCCCATCATGTCCCCAGTTGGTCTTTGAAAAGTACCTGTAGCTAGTATCCTAAGGGCTACACATACCTTAGTTTCTACTGGGATGGGTTCCCCTCTGTTAACTCTGGTTCTGAGTAGAGGATGGCAGAGCTCACTGAACTCTTGTAATATGTCCCTGTCCACCCTGTACCCCTCTACAATCTCCAGATCATGAAGCTCCTGAAAGGTTACCCTGGGCCAGAACACTCTTCTCCTTCTCGGCCTAGGCCTGTTGTCAGCAGCACTGACTTCAGCATCTAGCACATACACATGTAGAATAGCTGCAGCAGCCCCTAGCATTATCTCCGTTAAAATTTCCAGGTCTCTACTCCAATGGTTCAGAGTGTTGAGGGAAAATCAGAATGTAGGGTGTATACATACGTTACACAGTTCTGCTATAGGTCCACCATGTGGGATTGGCTAATTATGATGCAGTCCATCTGCGTAGGATGTAACTGATGTGATTTAAGGGCCCTATTTTATTTTGCAATGCAGCACTATGCGCCACATAGCATATACAAAAGTATATATTATTAATTGAATATATCTGGTTTTACTTGACAGATGACTACGTTATCACTGTCACGTGGGTAGTCTGCCACACGAGCACACTAAGTACTAAAAAATTGTAAAAGTAACACGACACACACCCCTGATGTCATACACATCCAGTGGGAATATCAGAACCGTGTAGGAGCCTTCATGAAGTGGATATGCAGACATGGTTTCTCCTTTTAGCGATTCAACAAAGGAACCTCATTTGCATACACAATGCATACACAGGAAAAAAAGTGTAGGCTTTAATGAATTCCCCCCAATGTTTTCTTCCTATAACATCCTAGCACCAAAAATCATGTCATTTTCCCCATTTATTGGGCATGTTAATTCACATAGCTAGCCTTCATGTCTTTCCTTATCCATCTTTTATTTTCCTGTTGCTGTCTTTCCTCTCCTTTAGATCATGTAATTGTACCAGGTGTCCTGATAGTTATTATGCTTTGTAGTTTTGTTTTATTTTTTCATTTTACTTGTTCTTAATCTGCTAGAATTAATTTTATCCTTAGGCTTTATCATTTTGCTACATCATTTGTTGCCCACTACTAGAAGTTTTTAAGCTTTTTTTTTTTTTTTACAGCGTATCTTAATTTATCAGTTTGCAGTTTACATTTTCACCTGACATTTGCCTTCCTCTTGTAGTACATATTGTACCTAAAAGCTTAAATGAGTAAAAAACCTTAAGCGAGCCTAGTAGTCTTTAAAGTGATTAGGTGACAAGGAAGACAGGGTGAAATGTAGCATAAAGAGAGAGATTCTCAGTGCTCGGAAAAGTGGCCAGCAAAATGGAGTAGTGATCAATAAATCAGTAGGAGTGAAGCAAACAGTAAATGAAAAACATCCTCTCTGAACTAGTACGAGAGAAACAAAGGACTTTAATCCAGTAGGAGTGGAGCAGCAATGCCAGATGACAAGGTAGTCTAACATACACTCGGAGGGTATTGGTAAACCATACATTAAGACTGATTAGTGAATTGTTACTGATCAAGCCAATTTATGTTGAGTAATGCTGTTGGTCTAGGATCATGGTTTCTAAGTAGTACCTTTTTTATTGTTTTGCTGACCAGTTGTATAGCTGTGCTAGATATCATGCAAACCTGGAATACAGAGAATAGTAGATTTAAGATAGTTTTGTTCCCTTTTCTCAGAGTTTTAGCAGTTTTGGAGTTGATGTTTACAAGCAGCAGGTGTATGGAGCTTGCATCCCTGAACAAGCACTTATTCTCTATTATTTTCTTTTAAAGTTAGCTGTTTTGTTTGTGTTTGAGTGCTGTATCTTAGGTGTGTGTGTGAGTGTTTTGAGATAAGTGGCTGCTCAATGAGTGTTTTCCCGGTTAATGAGAAGTCATTATACTGGTGACAGAGTGACTCATTAGAGGGGGTAATCTGGGGCGAGGAGTCGTTTCATGTATGTTGGGGAATAGACCCAAGCAGAATGTTCATTGAAGAACCTGCTGGCAGGATAGATATCTCACTCTAAGAATTCCTCTCCTGTGAAACACTTAAGCTTTATCTTTTCCTCCAGTTCATAGCCCTCCTTACACTACATCTGTACTTCACTAACCACTGCCACACCGTCTTTGTCACCTTTTCACCCACAACTCCTTCATATTTTTATCCCACTGTGCACATCGTCTACCTAGTACCCATTATTACCTCTCCTGTGCAACACCTGTATGAATTTCACATAAAATCTCTCCCACTGACTCCAATCAAAAATACATCCTCCATCCATGTTACCTCACTTAGTTGTTACATTTTCCAGATTCTTTTATTTCACTTTTATCTACTTAATGTCTCCACAAATAACCTGACATAAAATTGAAGGTCAAATTACCCTACTTCCACCACATTCTCCATCTGTCTTCCCTGCAGGCTATTCCAAACTTCCACATCTAACAGTAAACACATCATTTCCAATTTTATGGTAATTATTTCCGCACCCAGTAATATAAACACCTTCAGCTTTGCTCCATAGAGCAGTGGGATGGAGTCCTTACTGTGACCTAGGTTTGAATAGTGTTCCTGGCACTGGCGGAACCAAACAAGAAGGGAGAAGAGTGAAGGGATGTGGCTCACTCCTCTGTGTGGAAAGTCTAGCAGACACTCTGGAAGCACACACAAAGTGCATTGTCTAGCGGACACTCTGGAAGCACACACAAAGTGCATTTTCTCTGGTAGAGACAGGGGAACCACTCGCTTAGGGGTTGGGGCTGCTTGCTGCCACTGTTCTTGCAAACGTGAGGGATGATCAGTGCAGACAAAGCTCCATAAGCTGATTATCCACAGAGAAAATACAGGGCTAAATAGTAAAACACTCAAACCACCCCTAATAGCTGCCCAAATGAGTGCATGGTCTACCAGACCATTGCCTTGGAGATGAGTATTGATTGGGCTGATTGGCCAGGAGGCAGCTTATGGTTAACAGACAAGCAGGGTGAAAGAGTGTAAAAAAATAAAATGTATATACACATATACTCACACACGCACATACATACACATCTTCTCAAACTTGCTTAACTCCTAGACCCCACTTCTACATTCCGTCTTTCACAGGTATCTGTAGATATCCCCTACTGCCTTACCACACCTTGCACTCTGCAGCATGCTCCTGTATATCTCACTCGCCTTCTTTTGTCTCTAGCTCATTTCACGTCTTACCAGCTCCCTAAATTCTTATATCCACGCAAACTTTTATTGTAGCACTGTTATGTGCATTCTTTGCTACTACCCCATTTACCGTTTCATTTGGCCTCTTTAACGTTACATCTGTTCACTTCCTAAAGCTACTATATTTACTAGTTAAATTCTGTCTTCCTAGATGTTCTTCGTGTTTCACTGTTGCAGTCATTATATTTCAGTAATCTGCTGGCAGGTTGCCCTCAGTTGGCCTGAATAACAAAGTCTTGGGTCCTGCATAGGTTGCTGTCTCCTCTTCCATGACAGGTCGTCAGGGGTATAAAACATGCAGCCGACGCCATTTTATTCAGTCTTTCTTGCCGCGCGGTGCCCGAAGCAGAAGCAGTTCACAAGTGCTGGTCGGCTGACTCCTGAAATTTTCATATTCCAGTTTCAGAGCCAAAGTCTTCAAACTAAAGCCAAGTACCCCGTTGGGGAAACTTTTACTTGCTCCTTACCGATGTCAGTAAAAGTTAATAATTGCATTACTTGTGGGAAGCAAATACCTCATAAGGATTTTCATTTGTACTGTATTCCTTGCCTAGGCCCTGATCACATCGTGCCTTGCTGTTGGTTTTGTGTTAGATTTAACCAACACACTATTAAGCGTTGGTATATTTTTGCTTCTAAATAGTTTGGTTCAAGATTGAACTATCCTGAAATGTCTTCGGTTAGTAATCCGACTACCGGAGTTCACAAAAAACGCAAGGAAAAAGGCAGACAGACCGTCGAGGTCCAGAACCGACGACAAAGCTTCTCCTAAGCCAGTTGCCGGTTCGCCAGTACTCAGTGTGGCGCTTTCGCAGCCCCTGATACCCGCTACTTTTGAGTCGCAGGCCTCTACCGAGACCCATTCGGAGTCCGGTGTGCCGCGAGATTCTCAGAGTATTGAACCTGAGGATGTCTCTCCCTTGGATGGGTCCGGAGCCGCTGAGCAGGCACCAGCTTCTGAGGGTGTTTTCAGGCCTCAACATTTTTATATTAAACCGACACCAGCAACAAAAACAAGGTCAAAAACAACTTCTATGTCTAAAAAAACTGACGCATGAGCCACGTGCTAAGGTCCCTATGCCTAAAAAATAGATGATCAGAATGGCTGAGGATTTAATTACCTTGATCAGGGATCCCCCCGCTGAGAGGCCTAGGCAAGGCACTGATTATGAATCTTCAGATCAGGTTTCCATTTCTTCTGATTCCTCTTCTGATCAGGAATTTTCTGTTCTACCCTGTGATGATTCTGATGCAGAGGAATCCATCCCATCTGCATCTCCTCCTGAGGATTTCTCTTTTGGAGAGACTTTGCATACTTTAAGGGAACATTTTCACTGGGAGAGTCAGGACTTCTCTGAATCAAAAAAGAGGATTAGGGATTTCCTCCTTCTTCCTCAGCATAGGCCTTTGGCAATACCTCCTGTATTAGACATTGTTTGATGATGTGTTCTCAGAATCAAGCATGGCTCCTGATTCCCTGCCTCCAGTTCCTAGTAAGCCAGACAGATATTACAGGGTTCCTGACTCCCACAAATTTATTTTCAAAAATCCTGCTGCTGATCCTGAGACTATTTCTCAGGGTCCAAAGGGTGTTAAGGCTTCTACAGCCAAAAATCCTACCCCTTCTGATAGAGATTCCAGGGTGCTGGATAGATGGGGTAAGAAGGTTTATACGTCTGCAACCTTGGCAGTCAGGGCTTTAAACTGCCAGTTTCATATGCTTAAATATCAAAAGCATGTTATGGGCTTACTGAAAAAGAAAATTATGTTGATTTCTGATTGTGTGGAAAATAGAGTTACAGGATTTATTGCATTCAGCAGAACAGGTTGGAAAGCATACTTTGCAATGTGGTTTTGATTCCTTGGAGGCCTCTTGTAGGGCTGCCATTGCTGGATCTGTGATTAGAAGGCATGCCTGGCTCAAGGAGCAAAATCTGCCTGATCATGTTAAAGCTAAATTGTTGGATGCCCCTTTGCAGCATGATACTCTGTTTGGTAATAAGGCAGAAGAGGTTTTAAAGAAAATGGAAGACGAAGCTAAATCTATGCAAACTGTAAAAGATTTCTTGCAAGTGCAGCCACCCAGGTTCAGTAGGCACTGGCCTACTAAAAATTGGTCCTTTCCTGTGTAAAACAGAGCCACTCAGGGCAAACCCAGGTGCTCCAAAGGCTCCAGATATCAATCACAGGGATCTTACAGGTCAAAGCAATGGGGTGCCTCCACCTCCAAATCTTTTGGAAACAAAGCACAACCCTACAGTAAGCTGTCTCAATTCCTTTACCATCTCCAAGCACTTATCTTTTGGCAGCCCCCTTGGGGGGAATACTAGCACTTCATGCTCAAAATTGGCAGTTACTTACCCAGGACAAGTGGGTATTAAACATAGTATCCCAGGGGTACAGATTTCATATCCATACTTTGCCAATTCCAAACGAATGGCCGGATCTGCCACAAAACCAGTGAGCAGAGGCCCAGAAACAAGTCATGTCCCTCATGGATATGGGGACTATTCAACCTGTACCAGAAAAGGAAAAAGGACAGGGTTTTATTCAAGACTCTTCCTGGTACCCAGAAAAGACAATTCATAGCGTCCAATACTGGACTTATCAATTCTGAACACTTTCCTGGACATTCCAAAATTCAAAATGCTGACTTTACAACAGCTACTGCCTAAGCTAGGCAATAATGTTTGGTTAGTAACTGTAGACTTAAAAGAGGCATACCTGCATATCCCAATAAGGGAATCATGCAGAAGATACCTCCACTTCAAAGCAGGTTTTTTGCATTACCAATTCTCTGCACTGCCCTTTGGCTTACCTACTGGGCCCAGGGTCTTTACAAAGTGCCTGGCACCAGTAATTGCATTCTGCAGACAAAGAAACATTCAAATTTATCCTTATCTGGACGATTGTCTCATTCAAGCAGAGGACAAGGACACTCTTCTTCAACATCTGGCGTTTGTAAAAAGGCTTCTAGCATGCCTAGGGTACACCATAAACAAAAATAAATCACAACTGGTACCCTCTCAAATAATTACATTCCTGGATGCAAGCTTGAATACAACTGCCCAGATGGCTTACCTCATGCCAGACAAACAAAGGCAACTGACAACATACTTCAAACAAATGGCAACAAAAACCCAGTTATCTGCAAGACAAATTCTGCAGGCTTTGGGGTTCATGGCATCCTGCATTCTACTAATTTCATATGCGAGACTGCATATGAGGAAACTTCAATGGTACCTAAAAAGTTTATGGAGTCAACATTGTCACAGCCTGGAAACAATGATTCCTCTCATTCCCTGCTTACAACAGGAGTTTCTTTGGTGGACAGAGACATGTCACCAAAACAAGGGACTGTCATTCACTCTACCCCCTGCCACCCAAACCCTAACTACAGACACATCAGACTATGCTTGGGGTGCCCACCTGGCAAGGAGATGCATTCAAAGCAAATGGAGCCCAAACCAAATGCATCTGCATATCAACCAGAAAGAAATGCTAGCTGTTCAGAATGCTCTGACAGCCTTCAAGAACTTACTTCATCCAAGACAACTACTGATAAAGACTGACAACACCACAGTTATGTGGTACATAAACAAGCAGGGGGGTACACATTCCTACCCCCCTTTGCAGACTAGCCATGGCCTTGTGGAACACAGCCTTGACTTACCAAATACATCTTCAAGCTCAATTCCTGCCAGGAAAGCAAAATACTCTGGCAGATGGCCTAAGCAGAAATCTTATGGACCTGCACGAATGGAAACTGGATCCACAAATCTTCAGCATGTTAACACAGAAATGGGGGAGCCCAGACATAGATCTGTTTGCCTCTCCCCAAAATTATCAGTTGAACAAATGCTGCACAAGAACTCATTACAAAAAAGCATGGAAAGTGGATGCTGTATCCTTCAGCTGGAAAAACCTATCAGTCTATGCCTTTTCCCCTCTGCCTCTACTCTTCAAGGTCTTACTAAAAGTCAGACAGGAAAAACCAAAAATGATCCTAATTGCTCCGGACTGGCCTTGCCAGCACTGGTACCCACTTCTAAGGAATATGTCACACCTGCCTCCATGGTGCTTGCCTCAAATATCTCATCTACTGTCTCAGCATTACTATCAAATTCTGCACACTCCGCTCCAAACACTGAATCTTGCAGCATGGCTAATCAACTAATTATTCAAACCACACCTCTCAGTAAATCTGTGATGGATGTCATTTTGGAAGCCAGAAGGTCTAGTACTAGAAAATCTTATGCTGATAAATGGAAGAGATTCTGTGCTTGGAACCAAGCACAAGGAATAGACACAGGAAAGCCCAATATTCCTCAGATTTTACAATACTTAACTGAGATGCTTGACAAGGGCCTATCTTTTTCTTCAATAAAAATCCATGCCCCTGTCATCTCGGCTCATTACAACACAGAGCCTCCCCTCTTTTCTTTTCTCATCCACTGCTTAAACAGTATCTTAGAGGGGCCAAAAATTTAAGGCCTCCCAGGAGAGTACCAACTCCTGCATGGGACCTCAATTTTGTGCTGGAAAAACTCACCCTGCCTCCTTTTGAACCAGCAACTACTGTGGATATAAAATTTCTCTCTTGGAAAACAGCTTTTCTTTTGGCAGTCACTTCAGCAAGAAGGGTTTCAGAGCAACAGGCTCTCATGGCAGTGGAGCCTTTCATTATATTTTACCCGGACCGGGTGGCCCTCAGGACCAATCTGTCTTTTATGCCTAAGGTGGTATCCAGTGTGGCTCTTAACCAGACCATTCACCTGCCAACATTTTACCCAAATCCGCAGAACAAGGGGGAGCGGATTCTGCATTCATTAGATGTACACAGACAACTAAGATTCTACTTAAACAGGACCAGATCTCTAAGAAAGTCTGAGCAACTATTGGTAGCAATTGCTGCAGGATCAGAGGGGAAGGCTATATCAAAGCAGACTATTTCTAAATGGATAAGCCACTGCATTCATTTCTGCTATTTGCATCATGGTAAACCGGTGCCCAAGGGAATCCGGTCACAAGAACATAGTACAGTTGTGTATACTTACCATAAATGTAGATGTTCGAGTGTATTCACTTTTGCAGTCCGCGTTACCCACCCGCCATCCCCCATTCTATACCTTTTCTTTCCTTCACTATACTCAAAAGCCTTTGTGGTATATTTGCTTTTAGTTGAAGGTAAAGATGTTCATCGTGTTTCACTGTTGCAGTCATTACACTTGGGGTTATCCTGCTGGCAGGCTACCTGCAGTCGGCCTGAATTCCAAAGTCTAGGTCCAGCGTCGGTTGCTGTCACCTCTTTCCTGACGTCAGTGCGCCAGGGGTATAAAAGATGCAGCCGACGTCATTTTCTTCAGTCTTTCTTGCTGCGCAGTGCCCGAAGTAAAAGCAGTTCACAAGTGCCGGTCGGCCGACTCCTGAGATTTTCAAAAACGAATTTCAGATCCGAAGTCTTCCCCGTTGGGGAAACTTTTTTCTTGCTCCAGTCCGATGTCAGAAAAAGTTAACAATTGTATTTCTTGTGGGAAGCAAATACCTCATAAGGATTTTCATTCTTACTGTATTCCTTGCCTAGGCCCTGATCACAACGTTGCTAGCTGTTGGTTTTGTGCTAGATTTAACCAACGCACTATTAAGCGTCTGTACGATTTTGCCTTTCATTACTTTGGCCGAAGATTCAATTATATAATGCCGTCGGAACAGCCGACAACCGGAGTTTATAAAAAGTGCAAGGAAAAAGAAAAGGACAGGCATCCGAGGTCCAAAACCAACGACGAGGCTTCCGCTAAGCCAGTCGCCGTTTCGCCGGTTCTCAGTGAGGCGCATTCGCAGCCCCTGGCGCCCGCTACCTCAGACCACAGGCTGCTGACGACTCCCACGTGTAGCCAGCAAGACCTCTGGATACTCAAGGTATTGGACACTCGGAAACTATTCCCTCAGATGGGTCCAGAGCAGCTGAGCAGGCATCGGCTTCTGAGGGTGTTTTCAGACCTACACAGGTATATGTAAAGCCTACTTCAGCTTCCAAAACAAAGACTAAAGCAGTTCTAAAGGCAAAGAAACAAGTACAGCATTCTCCTGGACAGACTACCATGCCTAAAAAATAGATGCTCAAAATGGCCCTAATTACCTTGATCAGGGGTTCCCATCCCCCTCCTGACAAGAGGCCTAGGCAAGAGACAGAATATGAATCTTCAGATCAGGTTTCCATTTCCTCTGACTCCTCTTCTGAACAGGAATACTCTCTTCCTCCTTACAAGGATTCTGATTCTGAAGAATCTATCCCTTCAGCCTCACCGCCTGAGGATTATTCTTTTGGGGAAACTCTGCATACCATGAGGGAGAACGTCCACTGGGAGAGCCAAGACTACTCCGAATCTAAGAAAAGGCTTAGAGATTTTGTTTTACTCCCTCAGCGCAGACCTTTGGCTATTCCTCCTGTGTTAGACATTGTAGATGATGTATTTTCAGAGTCTGGCCTTTCTCCTGACTCTTCACCTCCTGCCCCTGTTAAACCAGACAGATACTATAGGGTTCCAGATTCACATAAATTTCTTTATAAAAACCATGCTGCTGACCCAGAAACTATTTTTCAGGGTCCCAAAGGGGTCAACGCTTCTACTGCAAAAAACCCTATCCCCTCTGATAGAGATTCAAGGGCACTAGACAGATGGGCAAAAAAGGTTTACACTTCTGCTACTTTGGCTGTGAGGGCTTTAAATTGTCAATTTCATATATTTAAATATCAGCAATACTTAATGTCACTGCTAAAACAGAAAATGTCAAATTCTGATTGTGCAGAAAATAAGGAAATACAGGATTTATTACATGCAGCTGAACAAGTGGGAAAGCATACATTGCAATGTGGTTTTGATTCTCTGGAGGCCTCTTGCAGGGCTGCAGTTACGGGTTCTGTCATTAGGAGGCATGCTTGGTTAAAGGAACAGAATCTGCCTGATCATGTTAAAGCAAAATTATTAGATGCTCCATTACAGCATGATACCTTATTTGGTGTTAAAGCAGAGGAGGTGTTGAAGAAAATGGAGGACAAAGCGAAATCTATGCAAACAGTAAAGGATTTCTTACAGGTACAGCCACCCAGATTTAGCAGGAACTGGCCTACAAAGAATTGGTCCTTTCCAGTGTCAGACAGGCCACAAAGAGGCAGATACAGGCGCCCCAGAGGCAGATCCCAGCCCCAGGGCTCATACAGACCTAAACAGTGGAGCGCTTCTACCTCCAAAAGCGGAGAAGACAAATCACAGCCATACAGGAAACAGTCCCAATGACTTTCCTCTGCCAGCACCAAACAGTTATCTTTTGGCAGCCCCCTTAGGGGGAAAACTAGCACTTTTTTCTCAAAATTGGCACATGATCACCCAGGACAAATGGGACTTGAATATAGTGTCCCAAGGCTACAGGTTCCACTTTCACACCCTGCCAAGGGCAAAAGGTATGCCAGACCTGCCACACAATCAATGGGCAGATGCACAAAAACAAATTTCATCCCTCATGGATATGAGGGCCATTCAGCAAGTACCACAGCAAGAGCAGGGACAAGGATTTTATTCAAGACTTTTCTTGGTACCCAGAAAAGACAAAGCCTGGAGACCAATACTGGACCTGTCTATTCTAAATACATTTCTGGACATTCCAAAATTCAAAATGTTGACTCTGCAGCAGCTTCTGCCCATGCTGGGCAAGAAGGCTTGGCTTGTAACTTTGGACCTAAAAGAGGCATACCTGCATATTCCAATCAGACAATCTTGCAAGAGATACCTCAGATTCATAGCTGGCTCAATGCACTACCAATTCTCTGCACTGCCCTTTGGCTTATCTACTGTGCCCAGGGTCTTCACAAAATGCCTGGCACCAGTAATTGCATTTTGCAGACAAAGAATATTAACCAGACCAGTCAGGTATGTTAAGCACAGACACTCGCTCTCCAGCCAGAAAAAGTCAGGAATGAATGCACTCTGATCCTACTCTCACCAGGATCAGAATATAAGCACAGATTCCAAGTTGTCACCTATAAAGCAGTTATTAGGCTTTATAGTGATCAGCAGTCTCCAGGAAATAATGTCACTGTACTCCTTCTCTCACCGGGAGAAAACAGAAGCACTAATCCCAAGATGACTACTGAGAGGCAGAATGTGGACTCTGCAATAACTGGTGGTTTTGCAATAGATGCTTAACGGTATGACAATAAAAATGGTTTATCCTAAATACTGCAGTGTGCACTAGAGGAGTTAGATGTGAAAGTGGGTAACTTAAGTTTTACCTGTCTAAAAATTACATTTTTAGTGGACAGCTACTATTTTTAAAAGAGCAAGATAGATTGAAACAGGCTGGGCACTTTTGTTTTGATACTATGGAGTACAATAGGATGCCCAATAAATGTAAATAGTTGAGGAGTGATTTCACAAAATGATAATTTTATCCTTACTTGGACGATTGCCTTATTCAAGCAGAGAACAAGGACATTCTACTAAAGCATCTGGCATCTGTAAAAAGATTACTAATTTGCCTATGGTACACAGTAAACGAAAATAAATCAAAACTAGTACCCTCTCAAGAGATAATATTCCTGGGTGCAAGCTTAAATACAACTGCCCAGATGGCTTCTCTCATGCCAGACAAACAAAGGCAACTGACTTCTTACTTCAAAATGTTGGTAACAAAGACCCAGTTATCTGCAAGAAAAAATCTGCAGGCTTTGGGCTTCATAGGATCCTTCATTCTGCTAATTCCATATGCCAGACTGCATATGAGGAAAGTACAATGGTATCTAAAAAGTGTTTGGACTCAACATTGTCACAGCCTGGAAACATTAATTAACCTCATTCCTTGCCTGCAACAGGAGTTTCAATGGTGGGCACAGGCCTGTCACCACAACAAGAGACAGCCATTCACCCTACCCACAGCCAGGCAGTCAGTAACAACGGATGCTTCAGATTATGCCTGGGGGGCCCACATAGCAGGAAAATGTATTCAGGGCACATGGCCCACAAGCTAAAGGCATCTTCATATCAATCAAAAAGAGATGCTAGCTGTTCGGAATGCCCTGACAGCTTTCAAGGCTCTACTCCATCCAGGACAACTACTGATAAGGACGGACAATACTACAGTCGTGGTACATAAACAAACAGGGAGGCACTCATTCCTACCCCCTCTGCAGACAAGCCATGACTTTGTGGGACACAGCATTGACTTATCAAGTACACCTGCAAGCACAATTCCTGCCAGGAAAGAAAAAATACTCTGGCAGATGAACTAAGCAGAAACCTCACAGATCCCCACAAGTGGAAACTGGATCCACAAGTCTTCAGCATGATAATAAAGAAATGGGGACGCCCAGACATAGATCTATTTGCCGCCCCTCACAACTGCCAACTACAGAGATTCTGCACAAGGACTTATCACAAGCAAGCATGGAAAGTGGATGCTCTATCATTCAGCTGGAAAACCCTAACAGTATATGCCTTTCCTCCTCTGCCTCTCCTCCCCAAGGTACTCCTAAAGGTCAGACAAGAGAAGCCAAAAATGATTCTGATTGCTCTAGACTGGCCCCGCCAGCACTGGTACCTAATCCTAAAGAGCTTGTCTCAAGGCCCATCCTGGACATTGCCTCTAATTCCTCATTTACTGACCCAACGAAACAATCAGATCCTGCACAGCCAACTCAGAACCCTAAATCTGGCAGCATGGCAGATAATGTAGCCATTCAGAACACACGTCTCTCTAACGCAGTGATGGATGTTATTTTGGAGGCCAGAAGGCCCAGTACCAGAAAATCTTATGCAGAAAAATGGAAAAGATTCTGTGCTTGGAACCAGGCACAAGGAATTGACACGTTTGTACCAAACATTCCTCAGATTTTACAATACCTAACTGAGATGCTGGACAAAGGCCTATCCTTTTCATCAATTAAAATCCATGCCTCTGCCATTTCAGCTCATTACAATACGAAACCACCAATTTTTTCACATCCATTGCTTAGACAGTACCTCAGAGGGGCCAAAAACATAAGACCACCAAGGAGAGGACCAGTACCTGCATGGGACCTCAATTATGTCTTGGAAAAACTCACATTGCCGCCTTTTGAGCCAGCCAATACAGCTGAAATAAAGTTCTTATCTTGGAAAACAGCTCTGCTCCTAGCAGTAATCTCTGCAAGACGAGTCTCAGAGTTACAGGCACTCATGGCTGTGGAACCTTTTATTATTTTCCATCCAGACAGGGTTTCTCTGAGGACGAACCCGACATTTATGCCTAAGGTAATGTCCAGTGTGGCCCTTAACAAAACCATTAATTTGCCTACCTTTTATCCAAACCCACAGAATAAGGGTGAGAGACTCCTGCATTCTTTGGATATACACAGACAGCTACGCTTCTACTCGGACAGAACTAAAGATTTAAGAAAGACTGAGCAACTCTTAGTAGCATATGCTGCAGGATCACAAGGAAAGGCTATCTCAAAGCAGACCATTTCAAAATGGATAGGCCACTGCATTCGTTTTTGCTATTCATTACATGGAAAATCAGTGCCTAAGGGCATTAGGCCACACTCAACCAGAGCAGCAGCCACTTCAGCAGCCTTCCTCGGAGGAGTACCAACCAAAGACATTTTAGAGGCTGCAACTTGGAGTTCACTGCACACTTTTACCAAGCACTACAACTTACCTCTCTACTCTAAATCCAGAGCAGGCTTTGCCACTGCAGTTCTGCAGGGCCTTATAGCCTCTCCCAATCCTATTTAGACCCACCACCCAACCTCAGCTTTGGGATTCAACCCAAGTGTAATTACTGCAACAGTGAAACATGATGAACATAGTACAGTTGTGTACCTACCGTAAATGTAGATGTTCGAGTGTATTCACTGTTGCAGTCCAGGTTACTCACCCACCACCCCCCTTTTATTTGCTGGGACTTATCTGCACTTCTCTATCCTATACAATGTATTGGGTGTATTTGCTTGTAGATGAAGGAAATGTTTATTTTGTGCATGCATACTTATTGGCATAATTTTCAGCCTACCAATTTGGGGGCACCTAACATCTGGGGCAAGAAAAACTGAAGAAAATGGTGTCAGCTGCATCTTTTATACCCCTGGCGCACTGACGTCAGGGAAGAGGCGACAGCAACCAACGCCGGACCTAGACTTTGGAATTCAGGCCGTCTGCGGGTAGCCTGCCAGCAGTATATAACCCCAAGTGTAATGACTGCAACAGTGAATACACTCAAACATCTACATTTATGGTAGGTACACAACTGTACTTTTATGTTACTAAAAGTGCATTTATATATTTACAGATGTCCTTCATGGATGCATCTGCAGTCATAACAAGTGGGTTGTCCTGTCGTCAGGCAGCCCTGCAGTCGGCCGGATTCCAAAGTCCGGGTCCGGCTTCGGCTGATGTCGCACTCCACCCGACGTCATCTTTGTTGGTCTTCGGGTATAAAAGCATCAGCCGACGCCATTTTCCTCTGTCTTTCTTGCCGCGTGGCGCCCGAAGCAGAAGCTGTTCGCAAGTGCCGGTCGGTCGGATCCAGAGATTACTTCTACCGAATACTATCAAGACTTCTAAAGCTAAGTACCCCGTTGGGGACTTTTTCTTGCCTCAGCCGATGTCAGAAAAAGTTAACAATTGTTTAACCTGTGGGAAACAAATACCTCATAAAGATTTCCACTCTTACTGTCTGCCTTGTTTAGGCCCAGCCCACGACGTAGCAGCCTGTTCGGCCTGTGCTTCTTTCAACCGACAAACGCTTAGGCGTCGGTCGGAGTTTGCAGAACAGTTTTTCGGTTCTGATTTTGCGTACATTATGCCGTCGGATCCTCCAACTACCCAATCTACCAAAAAACGCAAAGAAAAAGACCGACACTCGCGGTCCGCGGTTTCGGCCGAAACCATGGTTAAGCAAACCGCGAGTGTCTCGGTTTCGGCCGAAACCGAGAACTGATCAAAGTACAGCTGAACCTATTCCTACAACTGAGGCCCCTGCTACAACTCTTGAATCGACCTCAGAAATTTTACCCACTACGGTGGTTGACTTATCAGACACCATCCCCTTGGATGTCTCTACCCCAGCACGTGGTGCTGCTAGGCCTCCAGCAGCCATGTCCATTAAGGCCTTCGCCAGGGCTAAAGCAACCAAGACTACTAAAACAGTGCCTGTTAGACCCCCCACATCCAGGCCCTCTTCTAGTTCTCAAATGCTTATTTTGGCAGAAGATTTAATTTCTTTAATTAGAGGATCTCAATCTCACCCAGACAGGGCTTCTCAGCCCCAGAGAAGAGACCTAGGGCAGAGCCCCTGAGCCAGTGTCTTCTGATGAATCTGCTGATGAATCAGACATTACTGACCAGCCAGAGGCTCCCTTCTCCAATTTTGAAGATTCTGATGCTGAAGAATCCATTCCAGCTGCTTCCCCACCAGAAGAATTCTCCTTTGGGGAAACCCTGCATGCCATGCGAGAACAGTTCCAATGGCTGCAACAGGATTTTCAGACTCCAGAAAAGACTTAGGACCTTTCTGCACCTCCCACAGCACAGGCCCTTAGCTATACCTCCTGTTCTCTCTGTGGTGGATGATGCTTTCAATGATGTTTGCTCCGCTCCAGATTCTTTACCCCAGCCCTGCCAAACCAGACAGATTTTACAGGGTGCCAGATACTCATCACCACCTTTACAAGGCCCCACTTGCAGACCCAGAAACTATATCCCAGGGTCCCAAGGCAGTAGCGACCATAGCTAAAACCCTATTCCTTCTGAAAGGGAAGCAAGGTCATTAGACAGATGGGGTAAAAGGTCTACACTTCAGCTACTCTCTCAGCTAGAGCTTTAAACTGTCAGTTTCACATGATACAATACCAAGAGTTTATGCTGGATCAGTTAACTAAAAACTAACCACTGATGAATCTCTTGATAAGAAATATGTATTAGAGATGGTAAATAACATACAACAGGTTAGCAACCATTCCTTAAAATGTGGCTATGATGCACTGGAGGCTTCATTTAGATCAGCCATGACTGGCACAGTGATAAGAAGGCATGCATGGCTAAAGGAACAAGCTTTACGGATCATGTTAAAGCTAAGTTGCTGGATGCTCCTATGGACAAGACAAGTTTGTTTGGTACACCTGCCCAGCAGGTTATGAAGAAAATGGAAGAAAAGGCAAAATCTGTTCAAACTGTTAAAGATTTCTTGCAGGTTCAACCCCAAGGTTTAGCAGGAACTGGCCTGCCAAAATTGGTCCTTTCCTGACTCCACAAAATTTCAAAGAGGCAGGAATAGACGCTCCAGAGGCAGAAACCAATCCAGAGGAGGTGCCTATAGAGGACGACAGTGGCAAGGTAACAACAGAGGCACAGACACAGCCACTGCCACTACATCAGCACAACCACAGTGACTTAACCTACATCCGCCTACCAGGGAACAAATAGCAGCTCCTCTAGGCGGAAAGTTAACCTTATTTTCAAAGAACTGGCACTACATAACAAAAGACAAGTGGATTTTACAAACCATAGATCAAGGTTACGGTTTCACTTCCACACTTTACCAGTCAAAGAGGAATGCCAAGTCTACCTCCAAATCAAAAACAGAGGCTCTACGCCAGATAATGGAGTTAGCAAACATGAGAGCTGTGGAAAGAGTGCCAACAGCAGAGCAAGGAAAGGGGTTCTATTCCAGGTTATTCCTAGTTCCAAGAAAGGAAAAAGTTGGAGACCAATTCTCGACCTGTCCACCTTAAATACATACATCATTGTCCCAAAATTCAAAATGCTGACCCTACAGCAACTCCTTCCCATGCTGGGCAAGGAGTCTTGGCTGGTAACTCTAGATCTCAAGGAGGCATACCTGCACGTCCCCATTCGACCAATCTGCAGAAGATACCTCAGATTTCTTGCAGGATCAGAGCACTATCAATTCTCAGCATTGCCCTTTGGCTTATCTACTGCGCCCAGAGTATTCACAAAATGCCTGGCATCAGTAATCGCCCATTGCAGGCTACAGGAAATTCAAATTTACCCATACCTGGACGACTGCCTGCTACAAGGGGACAACAAAAGCAAGCTGACAACAGATTTACAAAGGGTCATTTACTTGCTACAAGCACTGGGATACACAGTCAATTTACAAAAGTCAAGGCTGATACCATCCCAAACAAGGACATTCTTGGGCTGAATTGGACACAGTAAAACAAATGGCATTCCTGACTACAGAAAACAAAAAGAACTTCCTCTTTACTTCTTGGCACTAACAAAACTGAACAAGTTAACAGCAAGAAAAGTTCTGCAGGCCTTGGGCTTCATGGCATCATGCATAATCTTGGTTCCATTTGCCAGACTACATATGAGGAAACTACAGTGGTACCTAAAGAATTTATGGTCCCAACACAGACACAGTCTAGAAACAGAAATCCCACTAATTCCATGCTTAAAACAGGAGTTCCTATGGTGGGCTCAGGCATGCCAGTCAAACCCAGGCCTACCCTTTCGCAGATGTCAAGCAAGCCAGACCATCACAACAGACGCTTCAGACCTCTGCACTTCTCTATCCTATACAATGTATTGGGTGTATTTGCTTGTAGATGAAGGAAATGTTTATTTTGTGCATGCATACTTATTGGCATAATTTTCAGCCTACCAATTTGGGGGCACCTAACATCTGGGGCAAGAAAAACTGAAGAAAATGGTGTCAGCTGCATCTTTTATACCCCTGGCGCACTGACGTCAGGGAAGAGGCGACAGCAACCAACGCCGGACCTAGACTTTGGAATTCAGGCCGTCTGCGGGTAGCCTGCCAGCAGTATATAACCCCAAGTGTAATGACTGCAACAGTGAATACACTCAAACATCTACATTTATGGTAGGTACACAACTGTACTTTTATGTTACTAAAAGTGCATTTATATATTTACAGTTTTTATATATATATATATATATATATATATATATATATATATATATATATTTTTTTTTTGCTCCCCATTTGGGGGTCACCTGACATCTGGGGCAAGAAAAACTGAATAAAATGGCATCTGCTGCATGTTTTATACCCCTGACGTCATGGAAGAGGAGACAGCAACCTACGCAGACCCAAGACTTTGTTTTTCAGGCCGACTTGGGGCATCCTGCCAGCAGATTACCCAAATGTAATGACTGCAGCAGTGAATACACACGAACATCTACATTTATGGTAAGTGTACACAACTGTACTTCTCTGTGTAAAATGTAGATCAAAGCAAAAATCATCCTAAAGATATTACTCTCCACATTCTATGACATTCTTGGGCACTTTGATAACATGCATCCCAATCCAGAACAGGTAAAAGAAACATCAACATAACAAACATATGCAATTCTGCGTCAGCACTGACTGCAGCAACCAGTACCTCTAAACTCAATTATCTTAACCTCAGCATCAGCAGCCATTGCAGTAAACGTGCAGAATTTCATTCCTGGACACAGCAACGTTGTCTTGACATTCATGCATTAACTGAAACTTGGTTCACAGCTAACATTACAAATGAGAGAATTCTCCCACTGGGATATAACCTTTATTAATTTTGATTAGAAAAACAAAAGGGCAAGTAATCTTGCTGATGTTCTTCGTGTTTCACTGTTGCAGTCATCACCTGTGGCTTATCCCTGCTGTTGTAGTCCTCAGTTGGCCTGAATGCCAGAGTCAATGTTTTTATGCGTCTGCTGCAGTCGACATCATTACATCAGTCTTTCTTGCCGTGGAGCCCGTAGCAGAAGCACTTTGCATGAGTGCCGGTTGGTGGCTACCAGCAGTTGAATTTCAGCTGAAAACTTCTAAAGCTAAGTACCCCGTTGGGGATCCTTTTTTCTTGCACTAACCGATGTCCAAAAAAGTTAACAGTCATCTCGCCTGTGGAAAGTAGATCCCACACTGAGACTTCCATTCTTACTGCGTCACTTGTTTAGGCCCAGACCACGACGTCCCCCGTTGCCAGTGCTTTGCCCTCTTTAATGCGAGAACCATTTGCCGTAGAGCTCTTTTTGTAGATAGTTATTTTCGTGTTCCGTCTTCACATTCTGATATGGCGTCCATCAGCCAACAGTCTGTAGACATTCTGAAAAAAAATGCAGAGATAAAGATAGAGACAGACAACACAAGGCTAAGCCTTCCGACGACGCTACCATTAAGCAGGTCGTCGGTTCTCTATCTACGCAGGCTTCTACTGAGACCCTTTCAGAGTCCGGTATGCTGCAGAAATCCTCTTCGTCTTCGGTAGTCTCTGCCTCAGTTGATTCTAGAGTCACAACGCAGGCACTGGCTTCCGAGGAGGCCTTTCACACTACCGAATCTAGACAAAATCCGACGTCTTCGCATCTGACCACCCTTTCTCAGACCGACGGATTCTCTCAGGCCTAGAAGCCAGGCCACTCCTAGAAAATCTGCTTCTAGCTACCATTTTGCTACTGCTCCACCACCCCAAGAATGAATGCTTAAAATGGCAGAGGATCTCATCTCCCTTGTCCGGGGTAATCAAGCCACTACTTCTAAAAGGAAAAGGAACCCTTCCTCAGAAATTATGACAGATAAGGATTCTGAGGAATCTGACTATTCAGTTATTGAAGAGGAACAGCATCCCTTAACCTGAGGATTCAGATGCAGAGAAATCCATCCCTTCTGCCTCCCCTCCAGAGGACGTTTCCTTTGGGGAACAGTCTAAGAAAAGACTTAAGAGAGTTTCTGGACCTGCCCCAGCACAGACCCCTGGCCATCCCCCCTATTTTAGAAGTGGTGGATGATGTTTTCCATGAATCCAGCTTATCCCCTGATGCCCTCCCTCCTGCTCCCAGTAAACCTGATAGGTACTACAGAGTACCGGATTCTCACAGATACCTTTACAGAAATCCTGCTGCAGACCCAGAGGTCATTACACAGGGACCTAAAGGAACTAAGACTAGTTCTGCCAAGAATCCTCTTCCTTCTGACAAGGACTCCAGAGCTCTGGACAGATGGGGTAAATAAGTATACACTTCTGCAACCTTGGCTATCAGAGCAGTCAATTGTCCATTCTATATGTTAGAATATCAACAACTCACTTTGGAACAATTAAAACAGAAGATTGCTACCTTTCCTGACTGTGCCAATTCAAAAGAGTTAGCAGATTTACTGCACTCTGCTTGTCAAGTGGACGAACACTTATTACAATGTGGTTATGACGCCCTAGAAGCCTCTAACAGGGCAGCAGTGACAGGATCTGTTATTAGGAGACATGCATGGCTGAAGGAACAACCTGTCCCTGATCATGTCATGTCTAAACTTATTGATGGAGCGCTTCTTTGGGGAAAAAGCAGAAGAGGCACTTAAAAAGATGGAAGACAAAGCAAAATCTATGCAAACAGTAAAAGATTTCTTTCAAGTTCAACCTCCCAGATTCATCAGAAACTTGTCCTCTAAGCACTGGGCCTTCCCTGCACCTAACAGACCGGACCAAGGTAAGCCCTACAGGGACAGACCATCCAGGCCCCTATCTCAGGGCCAGCTGATTAGCAAACAATGGACCACTTCCGTCTCTAAGGCAGGGAGTTCTAAGCTAGCCTTCTATGGCAAACACTCACAATGTCTCCCCCACCTCCTCTGCCCTCCCATCTCTCATTTAAAACTAGGAGGAAGGCTTTCCCTCTTCAAAGACAGTTGGCTTTCTGTAAAAAAATGGCCAGTGAGTCTTAAAGATCATTTCTCAGGGACACATATACTCTTTCAGCGAACTCCCAATTCCAAGAAGGTACATAGACCTACCTCCAAATCAGTGGGCAGAGGCATTGAAACAGGTCCAAACTCTCATATCCCAGAGGCCAGTAGAACCTGTCCCCTCAGATCAAACAGGCAAAGGCTTTTATTCCAGACTATTCCTAGTTCCCAGAAAAGAGGGCACTTGGCTCCCCATCCTGGATCTATCCATTCTGAACACCTCCCTGGTGGTCCCCAGATTCAGATTGCTAACTTTGCAGCAGCTGCTGCCTGTGCTAACAAAAAATGCCTGGTTAGTGACCCTAGACCTAAAATATGCCTTGCAGAAAATTCCTGTGCTTCAGAGCAGGCGCACAACACTTTCAGTTCCCTGTGCTACCCTTTGGCTTATCCACTGCTCCCAGAGTATTCACCAAATGCTTGGTCCCAGCCATAGCATTCTGCAGACAGAGAAGTATACAGATTTACCCTTACCTGGACGACTGCCTCATTCAAGCAAAGTGCAAAGAAAAGCTGCTCCAGGACATTCTCTTGGTCAAATCACTCCTAACTTCCCTAGGGTTTACCATCAACGAGAACAACTCAAAAATCCCCACCAAGAAGATCATTTTATTAGGAGCTGTGCTAGACACAGCATCCTATATGGCCTTCCCATTACCAAATAAGCTGAGCTTCTTGTCTCTCTACTTTACCCAGCTGACTTCCAGAAGTCACCTAACTACAAGGAAATTCCTGCAAGCCCTGGGATACATGGCATCTTGGATTCTTCTCATTCCCCTGGCCATGCTTCACATGAGAAAACTTTAGTGGTATTTAAAGAACCTTTGGTGCCAGCACTCTCAGTTTCTAGAAACCTCTCTCCCTCTGATCCCATGTATACGGCCTGAGTTTCTCTGGTGGGCAGAGGCCTGTGCCTGGAACAAGGGTCTCCCCTTCATCCTCTGCCTTTCCAGCCAGACCATCACCACCGATGCCTCAGACATTGCTTGGGGTGCTCATCTAGGTGCACCTAAGGTCTTTGGGATGCCCAGCAACTTCATTTGCACATCAATCAGAAAGAAGTGATGGCAGTACAAAAGGCTCTGACATCCTTCAAACCCCATCTGAGTCCAGGGGTTCTCCTTATAAAAACAGACACCACAGTAATTTGGTACATCAACAAATATAGGGGGACCCAATCTTACCCCCTGTGCTGGTTAGCCATGAGCCTCTGGCTTACAGCCACCTCCATGGGTCTACACCTAATTTCCCATTACCTACTAGGGGTCAGCAACATTCTGGCAGACCACCTAAGCAGAAGCTTACTGGACCCCCACGAATGGCGGCTCCACAGGGAAATCTTTCTGCAAATCACTCAGGGGTGAGGGACTCTGGAAGTGGATCTCTTTGTCTCGCACCTCAACCATCAGCTGCAAAAGTTCTGTACCAGGGAGTATCACCTCCTAGCGTGGAAGGTGGATGCCTTGACCTTCCCCTGGAACTCCCTCTTTGTGTACGCCTTCCCTCCCCTGCCCCTTATTCCCAAGGTACTGATCAAAATAAGGGAGGAGAGACCAAAGGCCATCCTCATTGCTCCAGATTGGTCCAGGCGGCATTGGTACCCCTTACTGCACAGCCTTGACCGTATAGCCCCCCCAACAGCTTCCCCTGATCTCAGACCTCTTGACCCAGGTAAGGGGGAAGATACTGCACCCAGACTTACAGACTCTCAATCTTTCAGCGTGGCTTATACCTTAAAAGCCAGCAAGGAGTCCCTGTTAAGCAAACCGGTCCTAGACATCATCACAGAGGCCAGAAGGCCCAGCACCAGAAAATCATACGCAGACAAATGGAAAAGATTCTGCTGCTGTAACCAGTCCAAAAGGGCCAGTACCTCCCATCCTTCCATCCCTCATATCTTGGATTACCTAGCCGTGTTGCTCAATAGTGGCCTCTCTTTCTCCTCTATTAAAATCCATGCCTCAGCCATTTCTGCCCATTACTATTCAGACCCACCCCTCTTCTCATCCTTTGATTAGGCATTTCCTCAGAGGGGCTTCTAATACCAGACCTCCCAGAAGGCCTCGCATGTCACCCTGGGACGTGAATTATGTTCTAGAAAAACTAACCTTACCTCCTTTCGAACCTGCTACTTCTGCAGCATTAAAATGCCTCTCCTGGAAGACTGCCTTCCTACTAGCTGTCACCGCAGCCAGAAGGGTATCAGAACTTCCAGTTGTCATGGCTATTAAGCTCATCATCATTTTCCATGCAGACAAGGTCTCCCTGAGGACTAACCCCTCCTTTATGCCCAAGGTAGTATCTGATGTGACCCTGTATCAGGCCATACACCTGCCACCTTCTTTCTCAACCCTCAGAACAAGGAGGAAAGAATTTTACACTCGCTAGACGTGCGCTGACACCTCGGATACTATCTGGAATGTGCTAAACCATTCAGAAAAACAGACCAACTACTTATCAGCTGCAGCCGATGCAAAACAAATTGACTCTGGTATTTGGGCCAACCAGGGGCTACCACAGCAGGGATAACCCACAGGTGATGACTGCAACAGTGAATACACTCGAACATCTACATTTATGGTAAGTATATTTAACCCACTTGGCTGCAACTCCCTGCTGCTCCTTCAGTTCCCCAGGTCTAGTTTGTCACTATTTGGGTTTGCAGCTTGATCTTGGCACCACTTTGCTTTTTTTCAAGAAATTAGTGTAGTGATTTGGTAAGAGTTTATTGCTGCCTTACCCTTAGTTTGTACCCCTTTTTGTTCTTTCGGTTTCTAGAATAGTTAAGTAGATAGGTTTATAGTGTTCTTTGTGTGTGCACTGTGGGCACAAGTTGTCTTCCAAAGATGCATGCTTAACGTGCGTTTACTGTTTGGGTCTGACGCATCTAGATTCCAGATGCTCCATCTGCAAAGCTTTTGGCATTAGAGTCATCAACAAGTTTAGGGTTAAGTTACTGCTGAAAGGGCTTCTACTCTCAGGCTTTTCTGCTTCTGCCTCTATCTCTGGGGTGGCTTCTCCCCCTGTTCAAGAATGCCTAACACCAAGACTCCTGACAATACCAAAGGAGAGATCGCAAGAGGTCCTCTTCATTTTCTACTTCTAGACTTGCTCCCTCAGGTTCAATGGATCCAAAGATCCTGTGACTTTCAGGTTCCCTGGCTGCCCCGGCACCAACATCAGCCCCAACATCTCGGAGCCAGTTGCCTTCATCGCCCAAATCAGGTAAAACCAGTAAAATTTCTTCTCCACCTCTAAGTATACCAATCCCCTTCTTGATCAAAGGGACACATTCAGGTAGGGCAGCTTCCTCTTTTTCTTTGAGCACCCCACCTCAGCAGTCACCAAGTCCTCCCCATCTCTGCCCCAGTTCAGGGCCTCTGTGGCTCAGATCCAGCACACAGCATCTTTTTCCCAAAGATTTTCTAAGCCCTCTTTAGTGGCTTCATCCATTCGGTCATCAAGTTCGATGGGCAGCATCAAAACCACTGACCTGGAGCAGTTGATGAGGTCCTTTTTGCAGGTGCAGATGCAGTTAGGCTTTATCCCTTCAGATCTGGATATGGCACTGGACCTTTGGTCCATTCGTATGGCTTCCTCCCTCTGCCCCTTCGGATCACATGTCTTAGGGGCTGGCAGAATTTCCACCCTCTGGTTCGGATCCAACTGCTTATTCATCTTTGGCTCCATCTTTTTCCTTGGTATCCTCGACCCTTACTTGTTTGGGGCCATCTGGACTGCAGCTCCATAGTGTTGAAGCTGGAGTTTCTGGGTCAGGGTCAACTGTCCCTGCTTTGGGATTCACTTCCATTGAGGGCTTTGGATCCCAGGTCTTTGGGGCTAGCAGAATTTCCACACCCTTGGTCGGATCCAACTGCTTGACAATTTTTGGCTCCATCTTTTTCCTTGATAACTTGACCCCTCCTTGTTTGGGGCCATCTGGACTGCAGCGCTGTAGTGTTGAAGCTGGAGTTTCTGAGTCAGGGTCAACTGTCTCTGCTGTGGGATTGTCGTTTCCATTAAGGGCTTTGGCTTTGGACAGCTTGGTGCCAATCTCAACATCGCGTCTAGGCATGTCTCCTTGGGTTCAGGGCTTTCTATGGTACCTTCGGGTTCTAGGACCCTTGGACCCGAGAGTTAAGCCTCTGCTTCAGCCTTCGATGTTCTAGAAGGGATGTTCTCCTCTAGGGAGAACGGTCGGATTTCTCCTGCTGGCATCCCCTCCACTTTTTCATCAGTTTCTGTGACTAGTCATCAATCTGCTCCTGGACAACCTATGTCAGCCAGCCTCCCGTTTGCCCCCATGGTAGATCTTCCTGACTCTTCCCCTTCTTCCCTGGGTTTGTCAGAATGAGTGGTTTTGGGGAAAAGAAAGTGTAAGAGGAAACACCTGGATTCCCCAGAGGAGTCTCTCACCTGGATACTAACCTAAAGAAAGGGGTGGGATCTCCTAAGTCTCCTAGTGAGGACTCCTCTTTTGGCAATTTATTGGAGATACTTCATCAGCGAGGAGGCTGGAACACTGAAGCACCCTCTCCAGGGGAGCCAGTATTTCTGGCAGCCTTTAGCGTAGGCCTGTCCGCACCTTGAGTGGTTCCCCTCCAAATGCCCTTATAGACCTGGTATCCTGGAGGGCATGGAAGGAACCCAGCATAGTGGATCACATTCCCAGAAAACAAAATAAGGTTATCTCTCACATAAAGACAGTCCTCATAGGAGTAAAGGTCCAGCCATCAGTACCATTGTAGTAGCAGAAGCCACCAAGGAGATTTTTGAGGACAGTTTTCAGTTCACCCCAGAACAGGGAGTCTGAAGCATTGGATCAATTTGGGAAGCTTTCCTATGCCTCAGCCATTTTTTCATTGAGAGCCTTTAATTTACCTGTGCACTTGACAAGGCTTGAGCAGGACCTAGTGTCTGAAGTGTCAAGTACCCTCAAGATACAGCAGTCTCCGGAAACACAGAAGACACTGCAGACCTAGTTATCTACCCTGGTTTCCATCGACAATGTTTCCATGAGGCTTATCTCAAACACAGCCAATGGGACTTCTCAAGCAGCAGGCTCCTGCATTGCCATGCGGTGCTATGCTTGGATGCATTTATATAACTTTGTGGACTGTTTCAATGCATCCTTCATTAATGCCCCTTTTGATGGGTCCTCCTTGTATGGGCCAAAAGTTAAAGGCACACTGGCAAGGAACAAACAAGAGGGAAAGGCACTGTTCACCTTTGGAGTATGCTCTGCTCCCCTCACCCCCAGGGACCTTTTCAAGGAATCCA
Organism: Protopterus annectens; assembly: GCF_019279795.1. Lineage (NCBI taxonomy): Eukaryota > Metazoa > Chordata > Ceratodontiformes > Protopteridae > Protopterus > Protopterus annectens. The sequence goes on along the minus strand of NC_056745.1, from coordinate 1,549,202,003 downwards.
AAGGGGAGTAAGCATCCATTCTTCAAAAGATCACAGTACTCTTCCCAGGATGCTCCTCCAGAGGGTTCCTTCCAAGGGGGGGAGGGGGGACTCGCAGCACATGCCACCCATGGGGCAGGGACAGTCAGCAAAGTCAGGCCTTTCACAGGGATTTTTCCGGCAGGCCCTTTCAGTGATTCTGAAGGATTGCCCATGTGCTCCTCTCTGGAGGCAGTCAGGATTCATCTGGCTCTCCACCCAAAGCTAGGGAGGCCATCACCTCAGATGGCTGGGTGCTGAGAGACATATCCAGAAGTTATATCATTCCCTTTTTAGAAGTTCCAAATTGCCACCCAAAATGTGTCCCAGATGTTTCACCCCATTTGAGACTTTACACAGCTGTAGAGATTCAAAGGCTGCTTATAAATTGAATCATTCAGGAGGTCCCACAAGAGCAAAAAGGATCCGGTGTCTATTTCAGGTTCCTTTTATTTCTAAAGAAAACAAAGGACCTCAGACCAGTTTTGGATTTAAGTAAGTTCATGCACATGCAACAGCTGGAGAGACCACATAGGTTTCTCACCAGGAGAATCCAGGGCCTCAAACATCTGTCCTACATTGGCAGGCTAAAAGCCCTGTCCCTCTACTCTTTCATTCAGACTCTTCAGAGGTGACCTCTATCTGGCATACAAAGCAATCTCAGACCCTGCCTTGATGGGACTGCTGCATATCTGCAAGTCAAGCTCCAGTCGAGTAACCTGCACATGCAGTCTCAGCTTTGTCTGTGACATCAATATGACTTGTTGGTGGGACAGATTTGTGTCTCAGAGACTTCCCCCATCTGTGGAACAGACTCCCTCTCCACATAGGTTCATAGCTTCATAGCTTTATACTAGGCTATCTGCCCTAAGGCATTTATAAGCCTAGCCCAAAGTTTTGTGGCTTACGCCACCCCTTATATGGAAAAATACTGTGCCCATTAGTTTGTTGCGCCTCTGTCCAGCAGTGACCCAGAGATGATTCCCGGGGTAAACCTACGATCTCCCATCCACAGGTCAAGATTTCTCTTGAACAGAGCCAGCGAGGTGCTCTGCCTAACATGGACCGGGATTTTATTCCACAGCATAGGGAGTCTCTGAGTGATAAATCTATCCCTCCAGCACATCCTATTTATATCCGTGCTAAGGTTTAAGTCGCTTGCTCTAGTGGTTCTGGTGGATTTGGATTTTTTTGAGGTGGAGCATGTCCATCAATTCCAGGTTGGACATGGCCTTGTATGTCAGGCACATGTCAAGAAGAACACCTCATTATCCCTTTTTAAGTGCAACCTGGATAACTGGATGGGAAACAGAAAATGCACCCCTAGGATTCCACCTGTGTCCCTGCTGGACTGGAGCATCGGGTGCTGATTCAGCTAAACATGGGCTAAACTCTTGGCTAGGCTTATAAGGCCTCAGGGCAAATAACTAGCAACTTCATGTGATCAGTTTGTCAAAAAGACCAAGTACCAAATAGTCATGGCGCAGTCCATAGTTTCTGCCCTGAGGAAGGACGATTGGATGTGCTCGATAAATCTCAAAGATGCTTACCATCACATCAAGATTGACAGGCATTCCAGGAGGTTTCTACACTTTAGCTGGGATCCACATTTGGTCTCACCACAGCCCCCCTGGGTGTTTGCAATTGCAAGCCAGTGGTTGTTGCCTGGCTCTGTCTGCAGGGATTTTAGATCTTTGTGTACCTGGATGATTGGCTCTTCACTGACCACACAAGGGCATCATTGATCTCGGCCAGGGACTCCTTACTCCAGTTGTGTGACACCTTAGGAATCACAGTCAGTTATCCAGAATTCAGCCTTCAGAGCCTGTACAAACTTTAGATTTCATAGTATGTCATTTAGACACCATCAGCCAAATCACTAAGCTCCCAAACTGCAGAGTTTTCGATCTTTGGGCTCAGGCCCTGTCGGTGCTTAAACTCTAAAGCCTCAGACACACACAGTTATGAAGCTTCTGGGTCATATGACAGTATTATCAGGTTTGGTTCATTTAGTCAGAATTTCACACAGGGGCTTCACAATGGAGTTTGGCTGTTCAGTGGTCTTTCCTTACTCTTCCTGTGGATTTCCATATATGGTTAACAAAAGTGTTTCACAAGCAGATTGAGTTGTGGTTGCAGTCTCCCTTGGTAATCGAAGGAAGACCATTTGTAATCCCTTCTCCCTTGACCATGGTAATCAGAGATGCCTCCCTCGGGGGGACATTTTGAAGGGAGAATGGTTCAAGAGTCCTGGTCTTCCACAGAGGCCCACATTCACATTAGTGTTCTGGAGATGAAGGCAGTCCTCCTTGTGTTGCAGGCTTTTTAAGACACCCTTCTCAGGTGTGTGATTGTGGTACAGAAGGACAATATGTCATCTGGTATCTCAAGAAACAGAGGGAACATGTTCTTATCCTCTTTGCTGGGAGGCCACAAGAGTTTGGCAGTGGGCGATATCTTCTCAGCAGTTTCTGGTGGCATTGCACATCCCAGGAAAGTCCAGCATTCTGTCCTACAGTCTCAACAAGCGCATTCCGTTGCCTCATGAGTGGTCCCTAAGTCCGAAATTGGCTGCAAAGATTTTTCTGCATTGTAGCACTCCATATTGCGATCTGCTTGCCTCTCCATCCAACAGCAAGTGCAGCAGCTGTTATGCCATTGTTCCCCATCCCGAACAATCACCCAGGGATGCTCTGGTGCTTGTTTGGCCACTGGGACTTCTTTACGCTTATCTCCCAGTGGCTTTGATGATAGTTTCTACAGAAAGGATCCCGCTGCAGAGCTATAGTGATTCTCATTGCGCCCATTCGACATCGTCAGGTGTGGTTTCCCTTTCTGAAGTACCCCCCCCCCCAAGTACTGGTTCCCATTCCACATCTTATTTCTCATCCAGCAGGCCTGGATCCCCCCAGTCTTCAGTCCCTCAAGTTGACCACGATTCCTCCAGTTCACTTGATGGCCAGAAATCCCAAGCTTTTGCAGGCGGTTGTTCATATTTTGTCGTCATCTCAGAAGCAATCCAGTAGAAAAATGTATTCCAGTACATGGGAAAGGTTTGTGATGCAGTTCCTGCCTTCGATCTCCCTTCCATTTGAACCTTCATCTACTGGACTTGAAGCTCTTCTCTTGAAAAGCTTTGTTTTTGGTGGCTGTTACACTTGCAAGAAGGATTTCAGAGTTGCAAGTTCTTGGTTCTTCATCTCCTTGTTTGGCATTGCATAAAGACAAGATTTCTCTTCAAATGAGTCCTTCCTTTCTCTCCATGGTAGCTTCCAGTAGTAATTTTTAACAGTTCTGTTCACCTTCCTGTGTTGTTTCCCAATTTCTTCAACAAAGGTAAATACAAATTGAATTGTTTCTATGTACATAGTTGAGATTTTATTTGGATTTTGTGATAGCTTTGGTACAGTACATTCAATTGTTTCCTTTTCAAAATCTAGGCTGGGCTCACCTGTGTCTAAAGTAACTTTATCCAAGTGACTGTCAAACTGTATTTTACTTGCATATGCTCTGAGAGGCAAGACTCTCTCATTCAAGCCTAAAGGTCATTCTACTTGTTACTTGTGCAGCTTTTATTTCTAGAGGGTTAATGGATGATATTTGTGCAGTTGCTACTTGGCTGGGCCACCATATCTTTGTATCGCATTATAAGTTGGATATTCACTCTAGATCCAGAGGTTCCTTTGGCTGCACTGTGTTGTGGAGTATCCTTCCTTAGTTCCTCCTGATGAATTTTTCAGTGGCTGGGGAGTTTGTCCTACTGGTTGAAGCCAAACAAAGCAGACAACTTCAGATACTAAAGCTCTCATGTCAGTTTTCATTCATTCCTCAGCTGATGGTTTTGGATCTGGTACTCACATCTGACTCAGCCATTACACTAGCTCATGGCCTCTGACAAACTCTTGAGCACCTTTCCTACCCATAATGCACCACCCCTTACTTCCCTCAGATCTCGTTTGCCGCTTTCACGTCTAGACTTGGTCAACTGCAGCCCTTGGGCTAGTGGCTTCACATAAGTGAATTTCTACAAATTCTATTCTTCTTTTTCTTCTTGCTGTCCTTTATTTGCTAAAAAGTTTATTCTGTCTTCTTAGTGACGTTTTTGTATACGTCTGTATACTTTTGTATACTTTTATACACTGCTTGGTGTAACCTTCTTTGCCATTGTTGGTAGGTCTTTCCTACCCCATTTCATCTCTACTTTTATAATTGCTGTTTCATTACTCTTTAAAAAAAGTGCTAATTATTCTTACTGGCTTTTTCTTCCAGTAGTTGTAGTATTTGGTTGATAAATCTCCAGATATTTTAGGACAGAATTTTTGAGTTGTCTTTGATAACTGCTTAAGTTTTTTCCTTACACCACAGCTGAGAAAGGTTTCAAAAATTGTGAAAAATGTGGGCATTAAATACCTTATTCAGATGCCCACTCTGTTTACTGTTTAGGATCTGAACACCTCAACTAAGATTATGACATTTGTGGTGGGTTCAACCCCAGACCTTTAACAGAATGAAGAAATAAAGGGTTTATTACCAACTCCCTTTTCTCAAGCTATTTCTGGAGTTCAGTCTCCCAAGACTAAAACTAAGAACCCTTCAAAACAGTCCAGTCCATCTGATTCCCCTATATCTACTTCCTCAGAACCAAGGAGAAAGAAGGAAAAGTCAGATCCGATGTCTTTTGGGATCTGACCATCTTCGGATCTGATTTGATATGTCTCAATTCCTACAGCCTCCAATCCAATAAAACGTACTCCAGATCCGACTTTCTCGGATCCTAAGCCCTAGCCACAGACTGCCTACTCGCCCAGTATGGATCCGGTTCCTTCCAGGGTGCCATCCCCATTTTTAGAGCAGGACTGTAAATCACCTTTGGTGATATCCTTTCATTCTTCCAGATGTCTCACAGGGCAGATGTGGAAAGGATGATGAGGACATTCTTCACGGAGCAATTTCGGAAGAAATACTGTCCATCTACCACTCCTCTGATAACACTTTCTTCTCTGACCCAACTCTGTGGTGTGTTAGAGTCCTCAGATCTGAGCTTTCCAGGCCCTTTTGGGTCAGATCTGAAGAAAATATTATTTTGAATCCGGCTGTTACTCTGAGTGCACCAGCCCTGGCATCTTTGAATCTGGATGGGTCTCAGAGATGAAGCTTCCAGGTCAGATCCAAGGGATAGGATTTACTCAAAGGTTTTTGGAGCCATCCCTTCCACTTGGAGCTTCGGCCCTGGATGGCTCTGGCTTCCGCCTCAGGTGGATTGCTGTCGGAGCAAATGGAAGTGGCGGGCCAGAAACTCACTTTCTCAGCTTTGTTGGCCTCCTCCTCTCCTGAACAGTCTGTCTTTGAGGTTGTGAAGAGGGTTTTCTCTGCTCCAGCAAGTCAGATGAGTCCTTCCCTCTCAGGTCCACCCTCAACCTCTCAGATGACTTTGTACCGTGATCCTCAACATTCTTCTCCATGGGGACAGCCTGCCCAAAGCTTCCAGTCTACCCAGCAGGGTATTGTTATCTATTCTGATACTTCTCTCCAGATCATCCCACCAAAGAAGTCTGTAGGAAGAGGAAATGCAAGGGGAGACACTTAGACTTTCCTCAAGAGTCTATCACTGAGGATACTGACTTCTTTAAAGGGGAAGGGTCTCACAAATCACCACCCAATAACATCTTATTTGGAGATGTTCTTGAGATCCTTAAACAGAAGGGTGGTGGTTCTGCCCAAAACCCTACTCCTGAGGGGGCAGTATTTTCAAAAGCTTCCAGGTCAGGCCCATCTACCTCCTGGGTTACTTCACCCGCTGATGAACTCATTGATTTGGTTTCTAGGCAGGTGTGGAAAGAACCTGATACAACTGAGACAATCCACAAGAGACCAGACAGGATTCTGGCTTCACCAGTAGGAAGGTAATGTTAGAGTAAAGGGGTACCAATTGATGCAGTGGTTTTGGCAGCAGCTACAAATAAGGAAATCACGTTTGTTCCACTTTCCATCCCCCTACTAGGGCACTGGACAGATTTGGGAAGTGAGTTTATGCATCAGTGACCTTTACTTTCAGATCGCTGAACTACTTGGCACACTTCACAAGACAGCAGAGGGACTTGATCAAAGAGATTTCAAATTCACTTTAAGGGACCACTACTGCTGAGGCTCAATCTTCTGTGGCCTCACAGTTGGCTACCTTTCATTGTATTGCAAATTCATCCATGATGCTCATCTTGCATGCTGCAGAAGGTGCCTCAAGGGCCACGGGTTCAGGTATTTTTATTAAGAGGCATACCTGGATATGCCAGTGTGATTTTACAAAGCCCTTCAAGTCATCTTTCATCAATGCTACCTTTGATGACGACTCTTTGTTTGACCCCACTGTTAAAGATACATTTTCCAGGTGTGAGAAAGATGGAAAGACCCTCTCTACAGTGGGTGTACATTTTTCGACCCCTCAAAAGACTTTTTCGAAGAAGCGGGGATGTCAAAACACATGCTTCAGGAAGTCTTAGGGTCCTTTCCAGGACACACATGAAGGTAGTTCCCCCAGAGGCAGAGGGTGATAATGGTAGAAGACACCCCCATGGTAGAGGAGACCCACAAAACTAAGGGTCTAGAGATTCCTTTTCAAACCACCCCCTTCAGCGCACCTGAAGGGAGCCCAGATTGCCTTCCTCTGGAGGCAGTTGGGGTTTGCTTATCTCTGTACCAGGAAGCCTGGGTAAACATAACAAAAGATACTTGTGTGCAGAGAATTATTTCCAAAGATTATATTATTCCCTTTTTCCTACCACCGTTGTTATCCAGAAAAATCCCAGATGTTCCACCCAGTCAGAGGGAAGCAGCAGCACTAGAAATCCAAAAGCTGCTAGAAGGAGTTATCCAAGAGGTCCCTCCAGTTCAAGTGGAATCTGGAACTTACTCAAGATTCTTTTTAGTGCCAAAGAAGACAAGGGACTGGAGACCAATTTTAGATCTCAGTGTACTGAACAATTCGGTTCAACACACCGTGTTCTGGATGGCCACGGTTCAGTCCATTCTGCCCTTTCTGAGTAAGAACAACTGGATGTGCTCGGTAGACCCTTCAAGATATGTACTATCATGTAAAAATGAACAGACGATCTAGAAGGTACCTACGCTTCTAAGTGGGAGACGGTCACTTTCAGTTCAGACCACTGCCCCTTTGGCCTTACACAGCCCTCACGGTGTTCACCAAGTATATGACACTGGTAGCAGCTCACTTCAGACTGCAGGGATTCTGGGTGTTTCCATATTTAGATAACTGGCTGATTACCACCCCGACCAGGCATCAACTGATACAAGGACAAGATCAAGTATTGCACACTTGCTCAAATCTTGGAGTAACCATCAATTACAATTGCAACCAACCCAGACATTGGAATTCGTAGAAGCAGTGTTCAAAACAGTGTCTATGATAGCATCTCTTCCTCTTTCGAGAGTATAGACGGAAATGGGTCAGGAAAATAATTTGCAGTACTGGAATTTCAGTCTGATTGATTCTGCAAGCACTGGGATCAATGTCAGCGGCAATAATTCTAGTTCCTTTAGCAAGGTATCACATGAGAATTCTGCAATGGTTGCTAACAACTCAATGGTCAATGTTCTCTCAACCCATGTTGGCGAATAGCTTAGGTTTGCAAACTGTATCTTTCCTGGTGGATGCAGTCACAGCAACTGTTACAAGATTGTCCTTTCAATCGCCACCAGCCCAAGACCATAGTGACCACGGATGCTTCCTAGATTGGGTGGGGGCATTATCTGGGGAAGACAGTCCAAGGCACTTGGTCCCCCAGAGAGGCCAACTTCCATGTCAGTGTTCTGAAAATGAGAGCAGTACTTTTGGTGTTGCAAGCATTCCAAAACTCTCTCCCTCTTTGGACAATTGCAGTCCAAACAGACAACATATCAGTAGTTTGATACATTAACAAACAAGGGGGAACCAGGTCTTATCCCCTATGTCGAGAAGCCCTAAGAGTGTGGCAATGGTTATATCTTCTAACTGCTGTCTAATAGCAGTGCATATTCTGGGGAAGCCCAACTTAATAGCAGACAAATTGAGCAGGTCCATTTTACTGCCTCATAAGTGGTCTGTCAACAACAAGGTGATGGAAATGATTTTCAGTTGGTGGGAGCAGCCTTGCGTCAATCTTTTTGCGTGTCCCCTTAAATACAGCAGCTACTTTGCCCTGATCTCCTCACTGGGGGAGTCACCAAGGGATGCTCTGTTCCATGATTGGCCCACTGGTCTTCTGTATCCTTATCCTCCTGCCCCCTGTAATTCCCAAATTCCTTCAGAAAGCAGCCAGGTTGAAGAGCAAAGTCATCCTCGTTGCACCTTACTGGCATTGACAGATTTCCTTCCCCTTCTGTTGGTCTCATCTACTATACCCACCTTAGATTCTGGATCCAACTCCAGACCTTCTGTCTCACCCAACAGGCATGGTTCACCCAGATGTCTCATCTCAAACTAACTGCATGGTTTCTCCAATTCCCTTAATAGCCAGGCAACCAATGTTCTCTTCCCTTGTCCATTCCATTCTTTTATCTTCCCATAAACCTTCTACAAGGAAGCTCTAAAGAAGTAAATGGATGTCTGTTTATTGGGCAGGGCAGAATCAGATAGACCCCTTTTCAGCTCCAATCCTTTCTGTTCTTGAGTTTTAGCAAGTTAATTTAATGAGGGTGCTAGTTCATCTACTATTAAAGTTCAGCTTGCAGCATTCTCTAACTTTCATGTGGGTTTTCAAAATTCTTCCGTAGCATTCTCTAAAATTCATTTTTGAATAATCAACTGTGCTCCTGTATCCCCCCTGGCTAATGTCTCATTAGAACACTTCACCTAACTTAAGTAACTCTGCTAAGCCAACCAGTCATAGTACTGTACCCACTTAGGACTGTTAATCTACTGCTCATCCCATCTCTCCAGGAGTTAGGAAAAACTACCCCAGCAATGTTGAGCTCTCCATAAGCAACTAAAACCAGGAGAAGACATATTGTAAATCAATTTGTTGTCCTTCTCAACTAAAACCAGGCGAAGACATATAATGAATCAATTTGTTATCCTCCTCAACTATAGCGAGCATCATCTTCTCTCTCTCTGAGCCTTATTCTACATCTCTCTGCTTTTACTTTGATAGTAAATCTATTACAGGAATCCTAAACTTAGGAATATCTTCTAAAATGTAATATTATATTGTAGAGAAAGAATGTATTGTATCTGTTAGATAATATGTATGTCAAAGTCTCTTCTGTGGAAATTGTATGTCAAAAGTCTGTCCTTAAAACTATGTTTTGTAAAAAAAAAATTGTTCTCTTGGAGCTTTTCTCCCCAGGCCACCACTGAAAATGGACTTGTAATCCAGTTGGACTCTACCGGTCAACAAATGTACAATAAAATAAAAAAATAAAAAGGTACACTTATGCTAAGACCACCTTATAAAGACCCCATATCACCATGGGATTTAAATTTGGTACTGCAAGCCTTAACACATTCTCCCTTTGAGCCTGCCGCTAAATGTGATCTAACATTTTTAGTTGCAATTGCATCTTTTGGAAGAATTTCCAAACTTCAAGCATTGTCTTCTAAGCCCCCATCCTTGATTTTTCATAAAGATAGGGTCACCTTACTTATCAGTGCTTCCTTCCTTCCTAAGGTGGTGTCAGAATCCAATAGTAACCAAGCCATTAACCTACCAGTATTCTTCCCAGACTTTACCAGTAAGGGAGACTATGTGCTGAACTTACTAGGTGTTCGTAGACAATTATGTTTCTACCTGCACCGAGCAAAAAAAGTTACAGACATATCAGCTATTTGTTTCCTTTGCAAAAAGTAAGTTGGGCAAATCAGTTACAAAGGTGACTCTAGCTAGGTGGCTGACATATTGCATTTCATTTGTATAAAACAAACTGAAGCTCCCTTTAGCAAAACCATTAAAGGCTCATTCAACCAGATCTATGGCAACTTCTACTGTATTCCAGTCTAGAGCCTCTATGGATAATTTATGTGCGGCTGCAACTTGGTCAAATCCTTATACCCTTATCACTCATTAAAAACTAGATCTGGTCTTGAGGGGAAGGGCAGCCTTTGGCTCAGCCGTACTCAGCAGTGTCCTTTCTTAGAGTCCACCCCAGGGATTTAGGTAGTTGGGGACTCTGTCCCATCAGTTGAGGAATGAATGAAAATTGACAACATCAGATGAAGACGTTATGTACTTACCATAACGTTCCATCTGTGTTGCCCATTTTCATTTTTCCTCAACTCCTCTCCCTCCACCCCCCTCCATTTCTCATAACTGACTTCTGGGGAAATTAGACTTTTAGGGAAACCATATGTCCCTTTTCGTTGAACTCCAGTTATGGCAATTTTTCTATAGTTTCTCTCTCAAGCTGTAAATAGGATCTGAGGGAAGTTATGGATGGTGCATTATCGGTAGAAAAGGAACTTGAGAGTTTGTCAGAGGCCACGAGCTAGTGTAACGACTGAGTCAGATCCGAGTACCGGATCCAAAGCCATCAGTTGAGGAAGAATGGAAATGGGCAACACAGATGGAACGTTATGGTAAGTACATAACTTCTTTTTATGCAGTCACCTTAGTGATAGATCCGCTTTGTCTGTCTCCATCTGGTTCAGCTTTTCCGCTCTCCTGCCAACAGCTTATTGTTGACTTGGTGAGTCTTCCTCCTTTGACCAGAAATTGGAAGTCATTGCACTGACTTTCTGGATTTTCTCGTTCTTCTTGGTTATCATCCATTTTTAGGAGGGTGCTTTTTTAGAATTATATGATTATCTCTTGTTGATGTCTTTTGTGGTATAAACTCAATCTAGGGAACTGAAGGAGGAGCAGGGAGTTATGGGTAATGGAGACAGAACCAAGTGGGCTAAAGATTTTAGAATTGGCTGTTGTCAGATCTGAGTGGAATCTGAAGTCCCACAAGTTGAATCAGATGGAGGCAGACAGTACCTATCTGTCATTGCAGTGAGTACATAACTTTCATTTTGGTCCTCTTTACAGCAAATATCCCCATCATTCTCCTGCAGTCTGTTTTTACTCAGCTAAATAGTACTCCTACCAGATATAATAAAGCCTCAGGCAGAGAAACTACACCTGACTCTATTCTAACCACTCACCCCAACAACTTGAACACAGGCTGGAACCTTATTGGGTATCTTAAGTGATCATTACTCTGCTTGTGCTATCAGAGTACTTAGCAGAAAAATAAATTCTAAACACTTTAACCTAGTTATAGAAATCAATTCAGTTTTAATCAACAAGATTTAATTTCTACACCATGTCGGGCTAGCCACTTGGCAGTGTAAACACTGGCTTTAGATGATGTAGTCACGTTGACTAATGTTGATGTGATGCGCCAACCTCGTAAAAATTGGCAAAAAAGGGGTTGACAATGGCAGCGACTAAAGCAGTCCAATTGGAATATTCTAAAATTATTCCCACTGGATGAAGCCTTCAGAAGGTCCCTGGGGTAATAAGGGAAATATTTAGTCTGGACCCCTGGTTTATTCTTGATGCTAAACATTTAATGAGAGGAAAATATAAGGCATAAAAAACATGATGTATTAATAAGACACAACATAATTATCAAATATACAGAAACATGTGCATTATAACTAAAGCACAAATTAATTATGAGAAGAAAATCCTACAACAATCACAACATAATTCTCCTAAAATGTCTTGACATTTATTATCAAGCTCACATGATAGGCTTTAGTAGAAAAGATAAGTGTATGGAGAATGAAAAAGAGAGGTAGAGGGAGTGAACAGTGCATGTTCATCGTGTTTCACTGTTGCAGTCTTAACCAGTGGGTTATCCAGCTCCCGGTAGCCCTCAATCGACCAGAATACCAAAGGTAAGTAATAATGGCGTCGGCTGTAGTCAGTTGTAAAGGACGTCCGATACAAAAGGAGGCAGCCAACGTCATTTCCTCAATCTTCCTTGAAGCACAGCCCGAAGCAGAAGCATTTCTTGCACGAGTGCCGGTCAACAGTTTACCTTTTTTGTTTCAGACTACACAGTTGAAGTCAACTACAGCTAAGTACCCCTTTGGGGATCCTCTTTTCTTGCCTTAACAAATGTCAGAAAAGGTTAATAATTGTCTTACCTGTGGAAAGCAGATTCCCCATAGAGATTTTCATTCCTATTGTATTATTTGTTTAGGCCTTGACCACGACGTTCCTAATTGTGATCTCTGTGCTTCCTTTAATCCGTGTACTATTTGTCATCGGGCTAAGCAATTTGGGGTTTGGCCTAAGTTTGTCGGTATGGCGTCCGCTGGTCTTCGGGCTTTGGATATCCCCAAGAAACGTAAGGAATAAGGACCACGACAGGCTTTCGAAGGTCAAGTCCTCGGATGATGATTAAGTTGGTTGTCAGTCATGCGGTAGCCAGTGAGGCACCTTTGCAGCCCCTGCAGGCCTTGGTTGAGACCATTTCAGTGTCCCCCAGGCCTCCGGCTTCCATTTTGCCTTCTGACCTTCCACCTGTTGCCTCTTAAGCTGGATCCGGAGCTGCGAAGCTGACTCCGGTGTCAGAGACCTCCGTTCTTTGTTCAGACAGCAAGCTCATACTGACGACTTCGGCTGCAACTTTGGCAGTTGCCAGGCCTCCCGAGTCCTTTAGACTTGCAGATAAATCTTCCAGTCGTAAGCCTGTGAAGAAGCAGGCCCCAGTTTCCTCTCGTCCCCCTCATTCTCAAATGGTTAAAATGGCTGATGACTTTTTGACACTTATTAGGGGGTTCACAGCCTTCTCCTTCAAAAAGAGGTAGGGATGTCTCTCCTGAGGCTTTGTCCTTTTTAGGTTCTGATACTTCTAGCATTTCTGTTGATGGAGGATGTTTCCTCAAGCTTTCTCTCCTTTTGAGGAGTCAGATGCAGAGGAGTCCATCCCTTCTGCTTCTCCTCCAGAAGATTTCTCTTTTGGTGATACTTTAAATACTCTCAGGGAACATTTTGAATGGGAAAGTCAGGATTATCCCCTTTCTAAGAAAAGGATTAGGGAGTTTTTGGATTTGCCTCAGCATAAGCCTTTAGCTATTCCTCCTGTGTTTGAGGTGGTTGATGATGTTTTTCTGGAAAATTCCTCGACTCCAAATTCGGTTCCTCCTGCTCCCAGGAAACCTGACAGGTACTATAGAGTCCCTGATTCTCATTTGTTTCTTTTCAGGAATCCGTTGGCTGATCCAGAGGTTATTTCTCAAGGCCCTAAAGGAGTTAAGGCCACTGTTACTAAAAACCCTGATGTGAAGTTGTTCTATCTTGCCGTTTTGTTCTTACACGTGAGTTCGGAGCCGATCCCTTGGCTCGAGTCGGCCACTTTTCAAGCTCAAACTCTCAGAGAAGCTCGAGACCCAGTATATATCCCATGATGCTCTACTGAAAACCCCAGATCTAGTTTGCCGCTGCAACGGATCTACAGACTCGTCGGAGGAAGCTCGGGCCATTGTTATTTTTTTCTATATTTAGAGATATTTTGAAAAATATTTTCTCTTGGAGTGTTAGCTAGTGTTATAGTCTTTGAAAAAATAGAGTTTAGTTGGACTCCTCAGCATGTAGATTGAATACTTTTGGAGTGTTTTCTTAATGGCTGTTTGTTCTAGGCCTTTCTTAGTTTTTTGGACGTGACAGGGCTCTGTCAGCTCCTTTGTGTGTGCTAATTTTATTAGTGGTAGTTTAGAATTAGTTAGATTAGTTAGAAATTAGCTACTTCTGTAGAGAGTTAAACTTATAAAAATAGTTGAATAACTTTTGTGTTAATACTCAAAGTTTGAGTTCATGGATCCGAACTTATATATATATATATATATATATATATATATATATATATATGTATATGTATATATATAGTTATATATAGATTTTCTCTGTTTCTTCTAAAATGTCTGAGAAGCAAAAGTCTGGCTTCAAAAGGTGTGAGTGTGGCCAAAAAATGTCTGTGACGGACAACCACTCCACCTGTGTGTACTGTTTGGGATCTGTTCATTTGCAGGAAGTGTGCTCTATCTGCCACTCCTTTAGCGCCAGGGTTCTTCTGGACAGGCGCAGGAAGCTGGTGGATAGGGGACTCCTGAAGCCTGATTTTCAGGCTGCGCTGGACAAGACCGACCTTTCTTCCAAGGCTATGAAGCCTGATTTTCAGGCTGCGCTGGACAAGACTGACCTTTCTTCCAAGGCTTTGAAGGGGTCGAAGTCGTCCAAGGGGTCCTCGGAGCCTAAGTCCTCGGCACCGAGCTCCTCTAGTATGGTTCGATCATTGGCTCCACAGCCCTTGGAGCCGTGTACCGATCCTTTACCTCGGAGCCCAGTTGTGGATCCGGTGTTGGAGACTCCTCGGTCTCCGATTCTTCAATCGGTGCCGTCTTCGGCCCCTTCGACCCTTTCCGCGACCCATTCTTTGAGGTTATCTGATCTGGACCTGGACCGTGTGGTTAAGAGATTGCTAGAGAACCCGCCCTGGCCAAAATGCTTTCCGCTTCAAGCCACTCGGCTTCGAAGCCTGAAATTCCAGTCCTACTTTCTACTCCTCCTCCTCCGAAGCCATTCGAACTCTCGGAGCCGGGGCAGAGAGAACCGATGTTGGTACAGCCCTCTGAGCTGAGGTTCGATCCAGCTCCCTCGGCTCCGTCGACCTTGATCTCCTCGGTTCCAGCCGACACTCCCTTGCTGGCTCCGGGGTGGAGAGTCTGACCGAGACTTCGGTTCCGACCCTTCCCCTCGGGGCTTTGGCGCAGGTGGGTTTGGCTCCGTCCTCTGGATTGGCGCACGAGGTCTCAGCTCGGGAAGGGCTACTGGCCTCTTCGGAGCCGACAGACTTCTCGGACTGGGATTCTGGTGCCTTCGATGCCATGAGGAAGGTCATGTCTTCTAAGACCACTACCTCCTCGGATCTTTCTTCCCCTCCCCCTAAAGGGCCTCGTTCTGTCTCTTCCCCACAGGTCCCTACCAAGCGTCGAGACCCAGAGCCTCAGGTATCCCCATTGGGTGGCCCCTCCTCTACAGGGACTTCACCGGACGCTCCCACCGATGAAGTACCTAGGAAGAGATTGTGCAAGAGGAGGCACTTAGATTCCTCACAGGAATCCCTGCCATCGGATACAGACTTGGAGGAATCAGAAGGGTTCCCACGATCCCCCTCAGAGGATGTCTCATTTGCAGACATATTGGAGATCTTAAGGCAGAGGGGTGATTGGCAGTCCCTTGCCCCTACTGAGGATGAGTCGGTACTCCTGAAGGCCTTTGGGTCTCAACCATCCACCTCTTGGGTTACTCCTCCTTTCGACGAACTAATGGATCTGGTTGCTCGAAGGGCGTGGGAGTCTCCTGATTTAGTGGAACCGGTCCCTCGGAGGCCCAACAAGTTCATTACTTCCCCTGCTGACAAGGCCTTTCTTACCAAGGGAGTCCCGGTTGATGCCATGGTGGTGGCGGCAGCCACCAAGAAAGAGATGTCGGAAACCTCTTCTTCTGTCCATCCTCCTAATATGGATTCTAGGATGATGGACAGGTATGGGAAACGCATATTTAGTTCTGCGGCTTTTTCCATGAGATCGCTCAACTACCTGACCCATTTTACCCGCCTTCAACGAGATCTCCTTAAAGAGCTGGGAGATGCTCTACAGGGTAACAAAGCTGATGCAGTTTTTGAGAAAGTGACTGCACAACTCAACACCCTCCGTTCTATAGTCAACTCATCCATGCGGCTCATTTCTTATGCCGACGATGGATCAAGTAGGGCGGCAGGTTCAACGATAGCTGTTCGGAGACCGTCCTGGATGCGCCTTTGCTCAAGCCTTCAAGTCTTCCTTTGTCAATACCCCATTCGATGGTTCCGCCTTGTTCAGGCCTAAAGTTAAGGAGATGCTTACTAGGTGTAAACAAGAAGGAAAGACTCTGCTGTAGGAGTCCATTTTTCCCCTTCAACTAGACCGTACACCAAAGGGCAGCGAAGTGGAAAAATGTGGTTTTGAAAGCCCCAAGGACCTTTCCAGAACACACCTACGGATACCCCCTGTAGGGGCAGAGGAGGGGGTAAAAACGGAAGACGCCGTCCAAATGGCAGAGGGGGTCTGCAAAATCAGGGTGACAGGGAGCAGTTCTCTGGTAAGCCCTATCAGCGTTCCTGAAAGGAAGCCCGGCTGTCCTTCTCTGGAGGCGGTCGGGGGTCGCTTGGCTTTATACCCAAACGCCTGGCTAAACATTACAACAGATTCTTGGGTAAAAAGCATCATTTCCAGAGGTTACTACATCCCCTTTACAAAATTCCCTCCCATGTGTACAAGTATTCCAGACGTTCCACCCAGTCTGCGAAAACTAGCAGCCATAGAGATTCAAAACCTGCTAGACAAAAGTCATCCAGCCAGTCCCAGCAGACCAGATATGATCCGGAACTTATTCAAGGTCTTTTTAGTTCCAAAGAAAACAGGGGACTGGAGGCCCATATTAGACCTCCGCAAACTCAACACCTTCGTCAAGAAGGAAAAGTTCCAGATGGTCACACTTCAATCGATACTTCCGTTCCTAGAAACGGGTGATTGGATGTGCTCTATAGATCTCAAGGATGCTTACTACCACATCAAAATGGCCAGATCATCCAGAGATCACTTGCATTTCCGGATGGGGGCCAGTCATTACCAGTTCAAAGCCCTGCCCTTTGGTCTCACCACAGCCCCCAGAGTGTTCACCAAATGTATGGCAGTGGCCACAGCTCACCTGAGACGCTTAGGATTCCGGGTGTTTCCATATCTGGATGACTGACTCCTCACCACCACCTCCAGGCATCAACTAATTCAGGCAAGAGACTACACTATCGACCTGTGTTCCCAGTTGGGCATAACCTTAAACTTCGAAAAATCTGCATTATCGCCCTCGCAGCGTATTACCTTTATAGGAGCAGAGCTAGACACTGTCGATTCAAGGATCAGGTTGCCTCAAACAAAAATCTTATCTCTAAGAAGTCAATTGTCCAGTCTGTTGACACAAAACAAAGCTCCTATGTCCCAGATACTGAAGCTATTAGGCACAATGGCAGCCACGCTAATAGCAGTCCCGTTGGGGCGCATGCACATGCGGATACTCCAGTGGTTACTCTTCACACAATGGTCTTACCAACAACTGCCCAAGTCACACGAGATTCTGCTAACAAATCGTTGCAAGAAGGATCTCATTTGGTGGCTGAACAGCGACCAGATAGTAGTTGAACGTCCCCTTGTTCATCCCCAACCCACAGCCACAGTGACCACGGATGCTTCCCTGATAGGGTGGGGGGGCTATTTCAGGGAAAGGCTGTCCAGGGTACTTGGTCAAGCATGGAATCACATTTGCATATAAATGTACTGGAGCTGAGAGCGGTGTTCCTGGCGTTGCAACACTTTCACGACTGTCTTCCTCCAGGGACAATTGCAATTCAGACGGACAACATGTCAGTAGTCTGGTACATCAACATGCAAGGGGCAACCAGATCGTATCCCTTATGCCGAGAAGCCCTAAGAATTTGGCAGTGTGCTGTATCCACCAGGCGCTTTCTGATAGCAATGCACATCTCGGGGTCATCCAACGTGATAGCGGACAAACTGAGCAGGGCCATCCTGTTGCCTCACGAGTGGTCCCTCAAACAACAGGTGGCGGACAAGATTTTCCGCAGGTGGGGACAGCCTTGCTGCAATCTGCTTGCATCTCCGATGAATGCCAAATGCAGAAGCTACTTTGCCCTTTATCCCCCACCTGGCAGCAACCCAAGGGACGCGCTTGTACACAATTGGCCCCCGGGCCTCCTGTATGCCTTCCCGCCAATTCCCCTAATTCCCAAATTCATACAGAAAGCCAAAAGTCTGGGAAGGTCTGTTATTCTGACAGCCCCATCTTGGCCTCGTCAGATTTGGTTCCCCTTTCTACAGAAGTATCAAGTGGAAGAACCATGGGTTCTGGACCCAGTGCCAGACCTTCTGAATCATTCGTCAGGATTTCTTCATCCCTCCCTCATCTCCCTAAAACTGATAGCTTGGCTGCTTCAATTCTCATATTAGCCAGGTCTTAAGATTTATCTCCCGCGGTCCAATATGTTATAGTTTCCTCTCATAAACTGTCAACCAGGAAGCCATATAATAGCAAATGGAAACGATTTGTTCACTGAGCTTCTCACCACGACGTTGACCCATATGTTGCGCCTATTCATACCATATTAGAGTTCTTGTCTTCCTTGTTCTATGATGGCGCAGCTGCCACCATAAGGGTTCAATTGGCTGCCATTTCCAACTTTCATGTAGGGTTTAATGGATCTAACATCATGTCCCACAGACTATGTAAGGCCTTTTTGAAAGGGACCCAACATCTCAGACCACCTATCAGACAACCCTGTCTCTCCCTGGAATTTGAATCTTGTTTTATCCCAATTGATGCTTACCCCCTTCAAACCCACGTCATCTTGTCATTTAAAGTTTCTGTCTTGGAAAACAATATTTCTGGTAGCCATTACATCTGCGCGTAGGGTCTCTGAACTCCAAGCCTTATCCTCCAGGCCCCCATATTTGATCTTCCACCCTGATAGGGTGTCCCTCAGAACAAATCCTACCTTTCTTCTTAAGGTCTGTTCAGAAACTAACCTAAATCAGTCCATTGAGCTCCCAACTTTTTTTAGACACCATACCAACAGACTGGAATATATGTTACACAAGCTTGATGTTCACAGACAATTGAGATTCTACTTGGACAGAACAAAAGACTTCAGGCAATCTGATCAACTCTTTGTCTCTTACGCAGAGAACAAGAAAGGTTCTGCGGTATCAAAAGTCACATTATCTAAGTGGCTTTCTGATTGCATTAAATTCATTTATTCCTGCACTAACCAGCCATTACCGACTAATGTCAAAGCCCATTCTACCCGTGCTGTTTCTACGTCATTAGCTCATGCAGCTTGTTTACCCTTAGATATCATCTGTGCAGCTGCTACTTGGTCCAAACCTCACACGTTTATCACTCATTACAAAGTGGACAGGGCCTCCAGGGACAGGGCTTCCTTTGGTTCCACTGTGCTCAGGAATGTTCTCCCTTGAGCCACCCAGGATTAGGGTGCTTGGGACACTACCCATGTGTAAGAACTATACGGCGAGATAGAACAACTTCACATAAAGAAGTTATGTCCTTACCATAACGTTCCATGTGAGTTGTTCATCTCACCTTTTTGTTCTTACATTCCCTCCCACCTTCCCCCTTCTGGTGAGAAAGATGGTTGCCTTGGTGGATTGGTTGGTCTTGTCAGCCTGTCTTCTTAAGACAGACTGTTTTCCTTTCTGCAAATCTATAGATACCTAGATAGGTAGGTACTGTAGTGCTTATTTTTTTTAGGCTGTCTTCGGGTGCAGCGTACTAGATCTGGGGTTTACAGTAGAGCATCATGGGATATATAATGGGTCTCGAGCTTCTCTCTGAGTTTGAGCTTGAAAAGCGGCCAACTCGGAGCCGATGGATCGGCTCTGAACCCACGTGTAAGAACAAAAAGGCGAGATGAACAACTCACATGGAACGTTATGGTAAGAACATAACTTCTTTTTCCTTCTGACAGGGAATCTAGGAACCTAGATAGGTGGGGTAAAAAGGATGTCCTTCATGGATGCATCTGCAGTCATAACAAGTGGGTTGTCCTGTCGTCAGGCAGCCCTGCAGTCGGCCGGATTCCAAAGTCCGGGTCCGGCTTCGGCTGATGTCGCACTCCACCCGACGTCATCTTTGTTGGTCTTCGGGTATAAAAGCATCAGCCGATGCCATTTTCCTCAGTCTTTCTTGCCGCGTGGCGCCCGAAGCAGAAGCTGTTCGCAAGTGCCGGTCGGTCGGATCCAGAGATTACTTCTACCGAATACTACTTCGAAGACTTCTAAAGCTAAGTACCCCGTTGGGGACTTTTTCTTGCCTCAGCCGATGTCAGAAAAAGTTAACAATTGTTTAACCTGTGGGAAACAAATACCTCATAAAGATTTCCACTCTTACTGTCTGCCTTGTTTAGGCCCAGCCCACGACATAGCAGCCTGTTCGGCCTGTGCTTCTTTCAACCGACGAACGCTTAGGCGTCGGTCGGAGTTTTGCAGAACAGTTTTTCGGTTCTGATTTTGCGTACATTATGCCGTCGGATCCTCCGACTACCCAATCTACCAAAACGCAAAGAAAAGACCGACACTCGCGGTCCGCGGTTTCGGCCGAAACCATGGTTAAGCAAACCGCGAGTGTCTCGGTTTCGGCCGAAACCGAGAAAACTGATCAAAGTACAGCTGAACCTATTCCTACAACTGAGGCCCCTGCTACAACTCTTGAATCGACCTCAGAAATTTTACCCACTACGGTGGTTGACTTATCAGACACCATCCCCTTGGATGTCTCTACCCCAGCATGTGGTGCTGCTAGGCCTCCAGCAGCCATGTCCATTAAGGCCTTCGCCAGGGCTAAAGCAACCAAGACTACTAAAACAGTGCCTGTTAGACCCCCCACATCCAGGCCCTCTTCTAGTTCTCAAATGCTTATTTTGGCAGAAGATTTAATTTCTTTAATTAGAGGATCTCAATCTCACCCAGACAG
Source organism: Protopterus annectens (assembly GCF_019279795.1). NCBI lineage: Eukaryota > Metazoa > Chordata > Ceratodontiformes > Protopteridae > Protopterus > Protopterus annectens. The sequence goes on along the minus strand of NC_056745.1, from coordinate 1,549,181,400 downwards.
GGCTTCTCAGCCTCCAGAGAAGAGACCTAGGGCAGAGCCCCCTGAGCCAGTGTCTTCTGATGAATCTGCTGATGAATCAGACATTACTGACCAGCCAGAGGCTCCCTTCTCCAACTTTGAAGATTCTGATGCTGAAGAATCCATTCCAGCTGCTTCCCCACCAGAAGAATTCTCCTTTGGGGAAACCCTGCATGCCATGCGAGAACAGTTCCAATGGCAGCAACAGGATTTTTCAGACTCCAGAAAAAGACTTAGGACCTTTCTGCACCTCCCACAGCACAGGCCCTTAGCTATACCTCCTGTTCTCTCTGTGGTGGATGATGCTTTCAATGATGATTGCTCCGCTCCAGATTCTTTACCCCCAGCCCCTGCCAAACCAGACAGATTTTACAGGGTGCCAGATACTCATCACCACCTTTACAAGGCCCCACTTGCAGACCCAGAAACTATATCCCAGGGTCCCAAGGCAGTAGCGCGACCATAGCTAAAACCCTATTCCTTCTGAAAGGGAAGCAAGGTCATTAGACAGATGGGGTAAAAGGTCTACACTTCAGCTACTCTCTCAGCTAGAGCTTTAAACTGTCAGTTTCACATGATACAATACCAAGAGTTTATGCTGGATCAGTTAACTAAAAACTAACCACTGATGAATCTCTTGATAAGAAATATGTATTAGAGATGGTAAATAACATACAACAGGTTAGCAACCATTCCTTAAAATGTGGCTATGATGCACTGGAGGCTTCATTTAGATCAGCCATGACTGGCACAGTGATAAGAAGGCATGCATGGCTAAAGGAACAAGCTTTACCGGATCATGTTAAAGCTAAGTTGCTGGATGCTCCTATGGACAAGACAAGTTTGTTTGGTACACCTGCCCAGCAGGTTATGAAGAAAATGGAAGAAAAGGCAAAATCTGTTCAAACTGTTAAAGATTTCTTGCAGGTTCAACCCCAAGGTTTAGCAGGAACTGGCCTGCCAAAATTGGTCCTTTCCTGACTCCACAAAATTTCAAAGAGGCAGGAATAGGCGTTCCAGAGGCAGAAACCAATCCAGAGGAGGTGCCTATAGAGGACGACAGTGGCAAGGTAACAACAGAGGCACAGACACAGCCACTGCCACTACATCAGCACAACCACAGTGACTTAACCCTACATCCGCCTACCAGGGAACAAATAGCAGCTCCTCTAGGCGGAAAGTTAACCTTATTTTCAAAGAACTGGCACTACATAACAAAAGACAAGTGGATTTTACAAACCATAGATCAAGGTTACCGGTTTCACTTCCACACTTTACCAGTCAAAAGAGGAATGCCAAGTCTACCTCCAAATCAAAAAACAGAGGCTCTACGCCAGATAATGGAGTTAGCAAACATGAGAGCTGTGGAAAGAGTGCCAACAGCAGAGCAAGGAAAGGGGTTCTATTCCAGGTTATTCCTAGTTCCAAGAAAGGAAAAAAGTTGGAGACCAATTCTCGACCTGTCCACCTTACATACATACATCATTGTCCCAAAATTCAAAATGCTGACCCTACAGCAACTCCTTCCCATGCTGGGCAAGGAGTCTTGGCTGGTAACTCTAGATCTCAAGGAGGCATACCTGCACGTCCCCATTCGACCAATCTGCAGAAGATACCTCAGATTTCTTGCAGGATCAGAGCACTATCAATTCTCAGCATTGCCCTTTGGCTTATCTACTGCCCAGAGTATTCACAAAATGCCTGGCATCAGTAATCGCCATTGCAGGCTACAGGGAATTCAAATTTACCCATACCTGGACGACTGCCTGCTACAAGGGGACAACAAAAGCAAGCTGACAACAGATTTACAAAGGGTCATTTACTTGCTACAAGCACTGGGATACACAGTCAATTTACAAAAGTCAAGGCTGATACCATCCCAAACAAGGACATTCTTGGGCGGAATTGGACACAGTAAAACAAATGGCATTCCTGACTACAGAAAAACAAAAGAACTTCCTCTTTACTTCTTGGCACTAACAAAACTGAACAAGTTAACAGCAAGAAAAGTTCTGCAGGCCTTGGGCTTCATGGCATCATGCATAATCTTGGTTCCATTTGCCAGACTACATATGAGGAAACTACAGTGGTACCTAAAGAATTTATGGTCCCAACACAGACACAGTCTAGAAACAGAAATCCCACTAATTCCATGCTTAAAACAGGAGTTCCTATGGTGGGCTCAGGCATGCCAGTCAAACCCAGGCCTACCCTTTCGCAGATGTCAAGCAAGCCAGACCATCACAACAGACGCTTCAGACCTAGGATGGGGGGGCCCACATGCTGGACAAACGCGTGCAAGGGTTGTGGACACAGGATCAACTTCACCTGCACATCAATCTAAAAGAAATGCTGGCAGTAAAACTGGCAATCCAAAAGTTCAAACCATTTCTCAAAGAGGGCCAGTTGATGATAAGGACAGACAACACCACAGTCATGTAGTACATCAACAAACAAGGAGGCACTCATTCATACCCCCTATGCAGAATGACCTTGGAACTGTGGACCCTGGCACTCAGCTACAACATCCAGTTACAGGCAATATTTGTACCGGGGAAAGACAATACTCTAGCAGACATATTAAGCAGAACCACTTCGGATGCCCACGAATGGAAGCTGCACCGGACATTTTCAAGACCATCTCAAAGAAATGGGGAATGCCACAGATAGACCTATTCGCATCACCTCTCAATCACCAGCTCAGAAAATTCTGCACAAGGACATTCCACCCACTAGCATGGAAAGTGGACTCGCTCTCCTTCAACTGGAAAGGCCTAACAGCATATGCATTCCCACCTCTTCCCTTGATACACAAGGTACTACTAAAAATCAAGGAAGAACGTCCAAGGATAATCCTGATAGCTCCAAACTGGCCAAGACAGCACTGGTACCCACTACTGAGGAGCATGTCTCGGAACAATATGTGGCCAATACCCCTGATGCCTTTGATGTTAACTCAGAACAACTACAGCATCATACATCCAAACCTAAAAACGTTGCAACTGACTGCATGGAACATCACATAGCAGCAGCTAATTCAGAACTTTCCCAAAGAGTTAAAGACATTATTCTTGAAGCACGCAGACCTTCAACAAGAAGGAACTATGCTGGAAAATGGAAAAGGTTTGTCATTTGGAGTACGGAAAGAGGAAAAGATGTGTCAAACATAGATATACCTAACATTCTGGAGTATCTGGCTGAACTTCTTCATTCAGGCCTGTCCTACTCCTCCATCAAGATACATGCATCAGCTATTTCAGCAGAATACAGCTTTGATCCACCTGTTTTTCGCACCCTTTGCTCAGGCAGTTCCTCAGAGGAATCAAGAATGTAAAACCTCCAAGGAAACCACCATTACCAGCTTGGGATTTAAACTTTGTGCTAGAAAAATTAACACTATCACCCTTTGAACCAGCAGCAACAGCAGACCTACAACACCTGTCATGGAAAACTGCTTTCCTACTGGCAATTACTTCAGCAAGGAGGGTTTCAGAACTACAGGCCTTAATGGCAGTGCAACCCTTCCTGATCTTCCACCAAGATAGAGTGTCCATGAGGACTAATCCTACATTTATGCCCAAGGTGGTATCCAGAGTGTCTTTAAACCAGGCAATCCACTTACCTACCTTCTTTCCCAACCCACAAAACAGAGGGAAAGAATACTGCATACCTTGGATGTGCATGGACAGCTACGCTACTACTTGGACAGAACAAAAATAGCAGAAAGACTGACCAACTTTTTGTAGCCTATGCAACAGGAAGGGAAGGAAAAGCTATTTCCAAACAGACAATCTCCAAATGGATAGGAAATTGCATACGATTCTGTTACTCCTTCCATGGAAAACCAATTCCACAGAACATAAGACCTCATTCTACAAGGGCAACAGCCACTACCACAGCCTTCTTACGAGGAGTGGCAACCAAAGACATTATTGAGGCGGCTACTTGGACCTCCGTGCATACATTTGCCAAGCATTATAATTTGCCTCTATATTCCAGATCCCGAGCAGGGTTTGCCACTGCTGTGTACTGCAAGGGATCCTAAACACACCATAATCTACTTTTATCCTCCTCCCCTAGTTGGCTATGGTATTCTACCCACTTGTTATGACTGCAGATGCATCCATGAAGGACCTAGTACAGTTTTGTACCTACCATAAATGTAGATGTCCGAACTGGATAGCATCTGCAGTCAGGATTACCCTCCCTCCTTCCCCTCTGTGGTACTCCTAGGGTGTTTACCCTCCTAATAGCTAGCTGTTCGGGAGTCTTTATGGTGTATTTGTTTGTATATATGTACATACATGGTTATTGTTGTGTTTACCTCTATCTATTTGGAAACATTGGCATCTATCCAAATTTTAGCCTGCAAGAGGGCTACTGGCATCTGGGGCAAGAAACACTGAGGAAAATGGCGTCGGCTGATGCTTTTATACCCGAAGACCAACAAAGATGACGTCGGGTGGAGTGCGACATCAGCCGAAGCCGGACCCGGACTTTGGAATCCGGCCGACTGCAGGGCTGCCTGACGACAGGACAACCCACTTGTTATGACTGCAGATGCTATCCAGTTCGGACATCTACATTTATGGTAGGTACAAAACTGTACTTTTCTACCTCTGCCACTCTTGCTATTAGGTCTACTAATTGTCTTTTTCATATGTTGAAGTACCAGCAGCACACCTTGGAAGCTATTAAGTCTAGGATAGCAAATGTGCCTCAGTTGGTGGAGAGTAAGGATATGCAGGATTTGCTGAATTCTGCCAGTCTTGTCAATAAACATTCATTACATTGTGGTTTTGACATTCTAGAAGCCTCCTGTAGGGCTACAGCTACTGGCTCTGTTATTAGAAGGCATGATTGGCTCTGGGAGTAGCCCCTACCGGAGCCTGTCAAGGCTAAGCTTTTAGATGTACCTTGGCATAAGGACAGTCTTTTTGGCAGCAAAGCAGAGGAAGTGCTCAAGAAGATGGAAGACCAGGCCAAGTCTATGTAGACAGTTAAAGACTTTCTGCAAGTTCAGCCTCCTTGCTTTAGCAAGAATTACCCATCTAAGTGTTGGACATTACCTGATACCAGCAGATAGAGCCATTTTAGGACTAGAGGTTACAAATCTTCTAGGGGACAGGTGGCTACCACTCTAAGGTCTAAGCGTTGGCAGGCTTCCTATTCCAAGTTGGGAAGTTCTAAGCCTGTATCTCAGTCTAAACATTCTCAATGACTCTGTCCAACTTCTGCCTGTTCTTGCCTGCCCGGAGAGTTCTTTAGGGGGAAGTTTGGCTCTTTTTACAAATGTTTGGGCCAGCATCACGGACGACAAATGGGTACTCAGAACTGTATCCCTAGGACACAAGTTTTCTTTCCACACCTTTTCAGTACCCAAAGGATTCCCGGACACTCCTCCAAACCAAAGGGCTGAAGTAGAAAAGCAAATTTTGTCTCTGTTACATCTGGGAGCAATAGAATCAGTTCCTGCTCAGTGGGTAGGCCAGGATTTCTATTCCAGACTTTTCCTAGTTCCAAAAAAAGAAGGCATCTGGCGTCCTATCCTAGATCTATCCATCCTGAACTCTTTCTTGATAATTCCAAAGTTCAAAATGCTCACTCTGCATCAGTCACTGCCAATGTTAGAAAAGGATTCCTGGCTGGTAACATTGGATCTCAAAGAAGCTTATCTGCACATCCCTGTCAGGGAAAGTTGCAGGCAATACCTTTGTTTCAGGGTGGGCAAGCAACATTATCAATTCTCTGCGCTCCCCTTTGGCTTATCTACTGCTCCCAGAGTTTTCCCAAAGTGCCTGGTCCCAGTCATTGCTTTTTGCAGGCAGAAGAAAATTCAGATTTATCCATACAGACGACTGTCTAATTCAAGCAAATTCTCAAGAACAGTTGTTAAAGGATCTAGAATTTGTAAAGAGACTTCTTTCTTCCCTGGGTTACACTCTAAACATGGAAAAATCAAAAATGGTGCCATCCAAAGAGATAACATTCCTGGGAGCGAGTCTGAACACAGCCGCTCGAATAATATATCTCACCCAGGAGAAGCAGACAACTCTTTCAGTTTACTTCAAGGACTTGGCAAGCCTGTCCCAGCTCCCTGCATGGAAATACCTGCAAGCTCTGGGATTCATGGCCTCTTGCATTCTCATGATTCCATATGCAAGACTGCATATGAGGAAATTGCAATGGTACCTCATTTGGTGTCAAACACACACAGGACCTGGATGTGATAATTCCTCTGCTTCCATGTCTGCAGACAGAGTTTCTGTGGTGGGCAACTGCCTGTCTACAGAACAAAAGCATGCCTTTTCGCCCACCCCTGGCCACTCAAGTTCTTGCCACAGACACATCGGACTATGCCTGTGGAGCCCACCTGGATTGGCAGATGCATACAGGGAAGTTGGAATGCCCAGCAGATGCACCTGCACATAAATTTAAAGGAGTTGATGGCAGTCCAGCAGGCCTTACTAGCTTTCAAACATCTTCTTTCTCCCGGAACCCTGCTTGTCAGGACAGACAACACCACAGTCATGTGGTATATCAACAAGCAGGGAGGGACTCATTCTTACCTCCTGTACAGACAGAGCATGAGTCTTTAGTCCATAGCAGCATCCCTGGTCCTGCATCTCTTAGCTCAGTTTCTTCCAGGAAGGCTCATTGTTTTGGCAGACCAGTTGAGCAGACAGACCCTGGATCCTCACGAGTGGCAGCTGAACAGAGCAGTTTTTTTTCCAGCATCATTCAACATTGGGGCACTCCTCAAGTGTATCTTTTCTCCTTTCCAGACAACCATCTTCTACCTCTTTTTTGCACCAGACCGCATCACAGCAGAGCCTGGAAAGTGGATGCTTTGTCCTTCCCTTGGATGCTGCTGTCAGTTTATGCCTTCCCTCCTCTTCCTCTTTTTCTCAGAGTATTATTGAAGATCAGGGACGGACGACCAAGGACTGTTCTCATAGCTCCAGACTGGCCCAGGCAACATTAGTATCCACTGCTTCATAGATTCTCTCAATTTCCTCCTTGGCATCTTCCTCTGAAGCCAGATCTTTTGGATCAGGAAGGGAGAAACCTTCTACATCCTCTTCAGTCTCTCCATTTGGCAGCATGGCTCATTGTATGATTCCACCCTTTTCTTCTTCCCTTTCCCAGCAGGTGGTTGACGTGCTGAGGGAGGCCAGGAGGCCTAGCACTAGGGAGTTTTATGCTGGCAAATGGGAAAGATTCTCTCTTTGGATGCATGCTAGAGGGGAATCTTCTTCTCAGCCTACCCTTCCTCTGATCCTGGAATACCTGGCTGATTTACTTCAGGGTGGTCTTTCTTTTTCCTCTATCAAGATCCATGCTTCAGCCATTTCTGCTCATTGTTCTTTTGAACAACCCATTTTCTCTCATCCTCTGATGAAAATGTTTCTCAGAGGTGCTTGCAACTTAAAACCTCCCAGAAGAGTGCCTACTGCAGCCTGGGATCTTAATTTTGTTCTAGAGAAACTCACTCTTCCTCCTTTTGAGCCAGCTGCCACTGCAGATTTAAAGTTTCTCTCGTGGAAGACTGCCTTCCTCTTGGCTATAACTTCAGCAAGGAAGGTTTCAGAGCTCTGCATGCTTTGATGGCTATGGAGTCTTTTCTTATTTTCCCTGCAGATAGGGTCTCTCTGAGAACCATCCCCTTCTTTATGCTTAAGGTGGTTTCTAGCCTGACTCTTAATCAGTCCATACACCTTCCTACTTTCTTTCCTAATTCTCAAAATAAAGGTGAGAGAATCCTACATTCTCTTGATGTGCATAGATAGCTCAGGTTTTACCTGGACAGGACTAAAGACCTTTGAAAATCAGCACAATTATTGGTCAGCTTTGCCCCTGGAGCCCATGGCAAGGCTATTTCTAAGAAAACCATTTCTGACTGGATTGCTCAATGTATTACTTTTTGTTATTCCTTACATGGCAGGGTTCCTCCTCAAGGGGTTAGGACCCACTCAACTAGAGCAGCTTCCACTTCTGCAGCCTTTTTAAGGGGTGTCCCTACTAAAGACATTTTGGAGGCTGCCACATGGTCTTCTGTTCACACTTTCACAAAGCATTATAATTTGCCTTTGTTTTCAAGAGTCAGGGCAGGGTTTGCCACTGCTGTTCTGCAGGGAATTATCTCCAATCCTTGAGTCTGTTGGTTCCTCCTCCCTTTTTCTCTGTGCTTTGGTAATCAACCCATTGGTTAGCACTGCAACAGTGAAACACGATGAACATAGTACAGTTGTGTACACTTACCATAAATGTAGATGTTCGAGTGTATTCACTGTTGCATTGCTGCTTTCCCTCCCTCCTTCCCCCTTTCTCTTTTTCTAAGGTACAGACTAAATTTGGTTTAAGCCTTGTTTTCTGGGGGCTTCTGCTATGGCAAGAAAGACTGAGGAAATGACGTTGGCTGCCTCCTTTTGCATCGGATGCCTTGACATCCTTTACAACCAACGTCATTATTACTTACCTTTGGTATTCTGGCAGATCGAGGGCTACCGGGAGCTGGATAACCCATTGGTTAGGACTGCAACAGTGAATACACTTGAACATCTACATTTATTCTAAGTGTACACAACTGTACTTTAGTATACCAGACGATTGAGGATGGAGCTCCATATTAGAAGTTTTAGATTAAATATTGCCAAGTATTCAAAAATTTAAGTGCTATTCTCATAAATACAGTAAATTCTGAAATTTGCTTATTTGTAATCTTTAAAATGTTTTTCCCGTACAGCACCCCAGTGTGTGTGTGTGTGTGTGTGTGTGTGTGTGTGTGTGTGGAGTTGTGTTCCTCATTCCCTTGCTTATATTTAATACTGTATAGTAAATCAAAGATCGGTGTACCTTAGAATGAGGGGAGTGTGTTTTAGATATCACTGTCGTGAAATTTTTATATATTCCTCCACTTGCTTTTAAATTTCCATTACTCTGAGGATCCCAGTTCCAAGTTCCTTGGCTTTCACTGATCACCCAAGGATTGGACATAGTTACACCTAGGTAGGCAGCAGTGGTGGCATACAGGCAAGAAGTACTGGAGGGGGTGATGTGGTAGAAGTTGAGGAGATGGGGTAGGAATAAGCAGGAAGGAAAAGGCAGACAGTGGAGGAGGAAGAACCCATCACTATGCTTCTTAGCAATAAAATTGGTGAGAGCAGAGGAGAAAAAGTGGAGCATTTATACCCTCTGTAATCTACTTGGTATATATATGGGAAGAGGGGTGGGGGAGAAACCAAGCAGGGATCAAGGAAAAAATTATAGGGAGAATAGTGTGATTATGATTGGAGCTGTCAGTCTTCCAGACAGACTGAGTATACAGGCATCTAGGTTAGGTAAAGTGAAGACAAAACTGTAGGTGTTCAAACTGGGAGGATTCTGGAACCAGGAAAAATACATTTCCTGAGTTTCTGTGTAGTGACCACCAGGTGAGCTTCATTTACAAAGTGACCAGAGAAGCAGTATGGATTACATTGGGCTTAGTGAAGTAACAGAGAGGTGGTAAAGGCCAGAGTCTGGGCCTATAAGAAAAAGAAACTGAGACAAAGGGTGCATAATGAGAACTCTGAACTGGGTGGCAGGAGACAGAAGGATTAGAGAAATTTACAAGCCTTTGAAACAGTCCCACACAGCAGACTTCTTATAAAGGTGAAGAGGATAGGTGTGGATAGTAAACTAAATAAATGGGTATCAGGCTGGTTATAGAACAGGGAACCACAGATAATGATTGGTTGAGAACTGACAGGGGGTCAGACAATGGCAGGAAGTGTTTTATAATGACTGATGATCCTGGGTTAAGCTGCTTGTTACTTGCTAGTATGTACAGAATTGATGTTTGTATTTGCAAGCAACATAAGGAGGTAACTTAAACACGAGTCATGGTCTAAGAGGTGGTAGCATCACTTTGCACTTTCCAGGTTCATGGTATTGCATATGGAGATTGACAGACATAATAGTTGCAGGAGATGAGCTGAATAACGCAGAACAGGAGGAGGATTTGAGGCTTGTTGTTATGGAAATCCTCAGCCAATAATCACAATACAAAATGGTAGTAGTGAAGGCAGATCTGATATTATGGAGCATGTCTGGGAGAGTGGAATCCAGATACAGTACCGTAATGCGGTAATAGACACTAGTAAGACAATATCTGGAGTACTGAATGCAGTTCTACAGGAATTATAGGGGGATGGACGTCAAAGTGCTATAGAGGTTACAGAGCAATGTGACTGGAATAATGAGTGGGACTTGAAGTCTTGGTGCCATCCTAGGTGAGGTTAGGAAAACTTAGCCTTTTCCACAGGTCACGGATGAGCTTGACCTTCAGAAAAAGGGAGTACAATGAATTCAAGGTGTGGGCAATTTCATTTTTTGTTACACAAGTGAATTGTTGCCAGGTAATGTCAGTTATTGGACTTTGTAATGAAAACAAAGACAATTTGTTTGAATTTGTTTTCCAGGATAGAGCACTGATCTCCTGGACCATTTTCCGACTCAACCCAGGAGCAGTGTCTAGTTAAGTGACTTGTTCAAAGTCACACCAGCAATGGAGGCTGAGGGAATCAAACCTTGCACCACTGGACCACAGGAAACAGGTCATTAACCCCCTAAGTAAGGCTTTTAAATGTGATTCAGATTTCTAGAGAGTTAGACTGAAGGAGGGAAATGTAGCTGCAACAGGTAGACAGGGTGCTTAGGTTAACGGTCTCTTTTTGCTAGTATAGGTTCATAGGTAGGTGCTAGGCTATTGGCCCTAGGGCCTATATAAGCCTAGCCAAAGGTACCCTGGCTTTTGCCACCCAAGAAAATTATTTTCCTGTGTCACTGTCGAGCAGAGCCACAGAAGTGATCCCCGGGGTGAATTTCCTATCTCCCATCCAATCATCAAGATTTTTCTTGAAGAGCGCTAATGAGGAGCTTTGTTTGATATAGATAGGTAGTTTGTTCCAGAGTATGGGAAGTCTCTGGGACAGGAATCTATCCCTCCAGCATGTTCTGTTTATTGTGGTGACATGGTTTAGGTCCCTAGACCGTGTAGCTCATAGGGATTGGGATTTCTTTAAGTGGAGCATGTCTAAAAGCTCTGGGTTTGACATAGCTTTGTGTGTCAGGCAGAGATCGCCTCTGAGTAGGCGATATGCAATGGAGAAAAAGCAGTTTTTTGAGACAGTCTGCATAGGGCATCTGTTTGAGGCCAGTAATCCTCTTTGTGAGGTATTTCTGTGGCCTTTCCAGTTGTTATAGATGTCTTGTGAGCTACATACCAAAAGGGGCATACTCTATAATGGGGTCTAATGAGTGACGAGTAGAGGGGAACAATGACCTCTTTTTTCCTGGATGAGAAACCTTTTGTGATGAGGTGTGCCACGTAGAAGGATTTCATGACTACTGTGGCGATGTGATTATCAAAAGAGAGACTACTGTCCACCTGTGTCCCAAGGTCTCTTATCACACTTTCAGTGTTAAGTGGACTACCGCCTATGTGGTAGTTCATGGGTACTGCATTTTTACCAGAAGGGATGACAATGCACTTTTTGGCATTGAGCTCGAGACCATGGCTTTGACACCAGGCATCTGTCTCAGCGAGGTCCTTTTGTAGGATGTCCACATCTTTTGGAGTTTTGATTATGACTCCTAGTTTGCAGTCATCTGCGAACTTCATTAGCCAAAGACCTTCTGTGTTGGCCTGTACTTCAGAGAAGTAGATCCCAAACAGGAGAGGACCCAGGACTGAACCCTGTGGTACTCCACTTATCACTGGTCTGAAGTTGGATTTGGAGTCTGCTACTTTCACAGTGTGGGTTCTGTCAGTGAGCCAGTTGGCAACCCATCTTGTGACATAGGGATTTATACCTAATTTAGTATGTTTATCTATAATTCCAGAGTGGGGGATGGTATTGAAAGCCTTTGGCGAGATCTAGATAGGCTGTGTGAACCACCTTACCCTCATCTACGGCTTTGGTGACTGCTTCAAAGAAGTCTATCAGATTTAGGAGACATGATCTGCCTTTTACAAACCCGAACTGGGTGGGGTCCTGAGATTGGAGATTACCAATGTCATTGTTTATAAGTTCCATGATGATATGTTCCATAGCCTTGCAGACCAGGCTCGTTAGGCTAATGGGGTGATAGTTTCCGGGGTCTATGGTGGCTCCCCCTTTGTGGAGTGGGATAACTGTTGCTGTGCACCATTCAGTGGGCACATAGCCTGAGGTGAGGCTATGATTGAACATGGTACTTAGGTGGGGTGCCAGTTAATTCTGTAGTTCATGTAGAACACAGCCTGGGATGTCGTCAGGTCCCATGGATGCTGTGTTCTTGGCTTTGGATATTGTGTTTCTTACCTGTGCAGCCATGATTACAGGAACTTTGCATTCTTCTGGTATAGAGGTGGGTCCTTTAGGGGATGACACGGGGGTAAAGTTAGCACTGAACCTATCTGCCAGGATGTTGGCAATATCAGTTGATTCTGTATATTTAGTGCCATTGTGCTGTAACTCAGAGCAGATCTGTGTGCTGCCATCGAGATTCTTGACATAGCTGTAGAATGCTTTGTGGTTGTCTTTAGAGTCAGTGGCGATTTTGTTTTCATAACTAGCTTTGGAGGATTTTATGAGGGATCTCAACGTCTTACTGAGGCTGACCAGAGAGTTTCTCCAATCATGGGATTTTACTCTTTTTTGCAACAGTTTCTTTCTTCTCTTGTAGAGTTTGGACCACCAGATTGGCTTCCTTTTTTTGGAGGATAGCATCTTGGTTCTGTTAGGGATTGCACGATCCATGCACTCATGTAAGTGCTTATAAAGTGCATTTGTGTAGGATTCAGCAGTCATACCTTTATTGTCCATCAGCATGGGTGTCGTGAAGTTTGCCACTGCTGTCTTAAGAAGCGTGAAGTTGGCTTTGGAGAAATTTTTGACTGTGGTTTCCCTAATAAGGGGGTAGGGGAGAGATGTGGATGTCTAGGGTGATTAGCTTGTGGTTGGATCTGACCAACGAGGACTTGACTTCTGGTGTGGAGCACCAGTTGCCCATGTTGGTAATAACCAGGTCTAGGATATTGCTGCCCCTGGTGGGGGTGTGGATAAGTTGATCCATGGCATTGAAATTTATGAATTCCAGAAAATGTTAAGCACAAGAGTTGGTACATGAGTAGGTTTCCCAGTTAATGGTAGGGTAGTTGAAATCGCCCATTATTAGGGTGTTAGGTTGTACCCTAATATTTTCTAGTGTATTAAGAAATGAGGAGTGTGAATCCTGGGGCATGGTGGGGGATCTGTAGCAAGCTACAATTTGGATTGCGGTCTTGCCCAAAGTTAGTTGCACTTGGATAATCTCGGATGCATTATGCTGAGCAACTAGCCTGGAGGTGTGGATATCTGTAATGAATATGGACACGCCTCCGCCTTTAGTGTTTTGGTCCAGGTTAGGTGGCCGAAAGGTGTGGTATGAATTATAGCCTGGTAATGCAGGGGTACTATCTGGAGCCTTGAACCAGGTCTCTGTCACTGCACAGATGTCAATGTTCTCCATTTTAAGGAGTGCCTCGAGTGAGTGCATTTTGAGGTTTAGACTTCTAGCGTTGAGTAGCAATACCCTCAGATTCTTCTTGCCTGTACCTGTTAGGGTGGTGAATTTGTCATTTGAACCTTGCCTAAAAAAGGCACTATAGGGGTGGCTAGAGACTTAGCCAGTATCCGGAATCCCAGGGGGCAACAGGTGCAGGCCATCTCTGGCAAAGCATCGTGGTTTGTCAATCATGTCATCCCAGGCAGACACATACTGGATCCCCTTAGAATGACACCAGAAGCTTAGCCAATTGTTGAAGTCAATCATTTTGTTCTTGTATTGTGGTATCATTCTGGGTGATGGCAGGATGCTACTCAGGGCTACAAGATCGGACAGCTCCTCCATGTCCCTTTTCATGTAGTCCAAGGAGGTACATCTCAGGTCATTCACACCAACATGGACAATAACAGAGTCATATTTGTACTTGTTGTGGAGTGACCTGATTGCATGCGTTATGTGGCTGTATATTTTATTTTATTTATTTATTTCCTGCTAAGCTCTTGAGAATCACCCTCCTTTGCCAGATTTATTGCCTTGCACATAGGGTAATGCACAAATAAGGAAATACTTCATAAACACAGTTTTTCAGTAATGTGTCTTTATTCCCTTACATTCTTACAGGGCAGCTTAGAAAAATGTTGGAAATACTAGAAAGTTTGAAGACTGATGGAAAATGGAAATGGCTGCTCCATTACAGGGAAAGTAAACGTCTGAAGGAGGTCACAAGGTAATTTATTTGGGTTTGTTTTTGTTTGTGTTTTAATTGGGCAAATGTTAATTCACTGTCCATTCTCAAGTCTCACCAAATGGAACAAATAACAGAACTGATGAAATGTAAGACGCTTTAGTACTCATCAAAGAACTAATTAACCCTAAGTTGCTGTCATTAAAGGAAGATACCATTTGACTAATCAGTAAGATACAGGAATTGCGATGTTTATAAATGTTTGTTTTACTGGGCAAGGAACATTCTCTGAATATCTGTTATTCTCTGCAAGCCATTTCTTGGCCAAGCTTTTTCAGAGATCATTCACGGAGTCTGCTATGATGACGTGAGGTATTGCCAGCCATGCCAGGAGAAGTAGAGCAGTGGATGTGTAACATATGCCAGCATAGCTAGCTGGAGTTTTGTAAAGAATTATTTGTCATTTGTATATCAAACTGATTTGTACAGGTGCTTGTGTTGAAAATGTATTTGTGAAGTTGCTTGTGTTAAAAATGTACCAACAGTGGGTCCTGCCGGACAGAAAAGAACTACACTTATATGTCAGACTGTATTGTAACTGTTGAAATGAATATATTGTGACAGAAGATACTGGAAGAGACGAGGTTAATCTCAGTCCAGCTAACTTTGAAAAATAGTTTGAAATTAAATTACCTGGTTTAGGCCATAAAGATTGTATTCTACAGTTCTGATTGCAGCCAGAGACAAAATGTTTGCAAAACCGAGGACTAGGAATCCTTCTGTATTATCCTTACATGTGAACTAATTGCTACCCTGGAAGGGTGGACATTTTTCATAGTTTTGTAGGTTGATACTAGGCTGTCGGCCTTAGGGCCTATACAAGCCTAGCCATAACAGTTCCCTGGCTTGAAATGGTTTTATGTCTTCCAGATGCTATAATACATCTTCACAAAGCTGTGTGTGTATTATGCCACCTGTGTGCTAGATTCTGGTTCATTTGCTTGTAAAGGGGGTAGTATGGGAACCAGAAGTCAAATTACCAGATGTGTTAATACTAGATGAGACAGAAGTCTCCGAGCACTCTGTTTTTGGAACTAACAAGTCCCACTCATCCACTTCATCTTGCCTTGCTTTATTAAGTATGTAGGAAATAGTAATTCTTTAGATCAGTCAGAAAAATATAGTGAGATTATCTAAGTGTTGTTTTTCTGTGTCTGTGTGAATCTTTCCATCGGTGTTATTTTTAATATTTCATGTGATTGAAACTGTGGCATTTATTGTAAATAGATATTTAGCATTTTTGTGTTCTTTTATTATTAGATACATTTAAACTTTTCATTGTAGCTGGTCTTTTAGAGAATATTTTAAACTTTGAGATTACTTATATTTATTTGGTGACACTGTGGCCGCTCCTGAAAGTCTGGCTGCATTGGTCAAACACTGCCATTTGTATTAGTGTTAATTTTAGTCACTGTAATTGGGTACGCTCGTAAGAGCCTTAGAGTAGCTGGCTGGTGGCAGTGTAACTACCTTATAGTCTGGGTAAAGGTAGCAGAGCTAGTAAATCTGTGCCAGCCTTTCCCAGGTGTGTGTGCGCATGAAAATGAAATCTCAAAGAGTGTCTGTGTCAGCTGCTTGGAGCAGGGACACAGAGCACTGGTTTCACAGAGAGGATGGTGGAGGACTTGGCTTTTAACACTCTGCTGAGGACTCAACTGTACAGCTGTGGAAGTGGGGATTCTTACTGGGGGCCTGGAGAGAGAGAGAAACCCAGCCCCCAGGCTGTGTGTTCCCTGTGTGCTCTTAAGGAAAATTGTGTGTGGTGCATAGAGCTGCATCTGGAAATACTGTGTGTATCTGTCGTTGTTCCAAGTGAATGTCTGTCATTGGTATACATGGTGAGGATTGAGACTCCTTGATCACTGGCTCAGAGAAGGGACATCGCATCCACTCATTCTTTTTTCTTTGTCAAGTGCTTATTAATGTCAACTGGAAATGCATTTTATATAACATTACTTATTGCTTCTTTGCCAGTATCACACTTTTGTTTTTTCTTTTAAATGTAATTGTAGTCTTGCTCATTCAAAATGATGTCTAGTATTTTGATGGTCAAAAATTGGCGTATAGGACCATAACTTGTTTTTTGTCTGCCATCTTAAGCCCAGTTTATTTATCACTTGTTAACTCTGCAAGTGGGCTGGTCCATGGACTCTCTTCATCCGCAGTTAAGCCACAAAGACAAATGAAGCCCATTCTACTCATGTGGGTAAATAAGCAATTTGATTTATCTAGTCACTAGTGTGTTTGGGGAGGTGAGAGAAACCCTGATAGACACAGAGAAGTATACATAATCCATGTATACGCTGACTTAAAGTCATGATTCAGCGCTAGATCCTTAAGCTGTGATAGAGCTCTTACTACAAAGTCACAATGCTGTGCTTCATCAGCTGGACACATCACTTTGGTTAAGCTTTTCAGCATATCACTTTTCCTGCATTTTGCCAAGTTAAATTTCCATATATATATATATATATATATATATATATATATATATATATATATATATATATATATTTTTTTTTTTTTTTTTCTTTTGTAGGGTGATAAGCCCCTGCACTCCTTCTGAGTAGTGACCATTGAGTCCATAGCGTTTTTCCTTGCCAATCTTATAGCTAAGGTCCTTGACATAAGGCAACCTGAAGTGTGCTTGGACCTGACACTGTTGCTGTGAGAAACAATTTCAAGCCAGGTGCAGGCTTCAAGTTTCCACATACAGCTCTTAGTAGTCACTTCTTAGCGTGGCAGTATCCTTATTACCTGGCACACAACATGCTCCCATCAGTCAGTCAACCCTGTGTACACTGATCGTGTTTGAGCAAATGCAGACTGAAGCTGAGGGAGGAGGGGTTCTTCCTCCCAATCCACATCCTGGAAGGAGTCAGAGGATCCAGAGGCTTTTATCTGTTTGATAGATATATATGATGAAATATGTATGTTCCCAAAGAAACCCTTGGGTCACTGTAGAGTGGCTTATGGCTCCCATTACCTCTTCCCAAAAATTGCTGAATAAGTACCTTGTAAGGTGGAGCAATGGTGGCTCGACCTTGACTGTGGAGCCTGTCATAAAGGTTGCCATATATTTCTCTTAGAAGAATGGAATGCTGCTCCATCATTACTGAAGAGTTCAAGATCTGACTTGATGGACGTCCAGATCTGCAGAGAAATCTGCTAGTTTTTGAAGGGAGGGAGTGGCAAAGACCTCTCCACTCAACGCCTGTAGCAGATACTGACACACCTCAGTGTCATCCAGCCTGCACTGAGATCATCACACAAAAATGGAGGGGTTAATGCTGTAAATGAACCGTAAGGACTTTGTAGACAGCAGTGGCTGGTCTTCTGCTCATTTTCTGGATTCTGATACTTGTCGTCACCATGAGACTGTCAAAACCATCTCAAGATAGGGAGGGGAGGCTACCAGGTATTTTTGATGTGTGCATAATGCACGCACTGCAATAGAGGAAGAAAATGCTGGTGGTGAAGTCACTCTGCTGCAAAAGCCAGACAAACACTGACTTACAAAGGCCCTCTTGCGATATAAAAAAAAAAATGAAGACCTTGTAACAAGCAAATATCATCATCAGCATTTCTGGACTTAATGCCACAGGCACTAGGACCCCTTGATGCATGGAATTTCCTCAGACTTTTCTGTCATCATAACTTTCAAGATCCCCTGCTACTCTCCAGTCTCCAATTCTTCATTGCCATTTTAAATGGTGAGATGTGGATGAACTATTCTCAACTTGCAGTTACTGATCATGTTTTCTTTGAGCTTAGTATGACTTTTCATTGTGTGTATTCAGTCTGGTGATCAATTCACATTTCACCTTTTTTTCCTTTTCCTATTGCAGGATTATATTTTTTTCTTGATTTTTCCCAGCATCGGCTTATAGGTCTCTACATGGCCTGTTTTCCGGCCTCGAAACGCATGTGGGACATGCATATCCCCCACAGAGACAAGTATTACAAACATGTTGTTTTACCTTGGGGAAGCCCAGACTATTAATCTCATCTCCAAACAGGACAGGAGGAGATGAGATAAAATAGTGATGTTTAACCAATCTACAGGAAAGTCTCCAGGAATAGATGGCATTCCTGTGGAAGTTTGGAAGATAGGAGGGAAAATTAAAAAAATAAAATAAAAAAAGTGTGTGTGTGTGTGTGTGTGTGTATGTGTATATATATATATATATATATATATATATATATATATATATAATATATATATTTATATATGGATCACTATCACTTCGCCGACAGTTCAAATCTCCAAAAATGATATGGCCAAGACAGTATCGCCAAAGATTTCACTTGCCAAAAAAGGAATAAAAACACAGAACAACTTACCTGTACTTTTCTGCACACCCCTTACAACTTAAATATACTAACTCCTTGATCGCACTACCGTGAGGAAAATGGCAAATCCCGGGTTCTGCACTGTACGGCGATCCCAATACACAATTGTCAGCAATTCAAATCTTCAGCGATCTGGTCTCGGCCATATCGTCTTCGGAGATTTGAACTTTTGACAATGTGATAGGGAGCCATATATGTATATGTGTGTGTGTGTATATATATATATATATATATATATATATATATATATATATGGGCCTACTTTTCTTTATCGAAATTTCACAATCTCTCAAAAAAGAAAAGTAAAATCCCACTTCCACGAAAGTGCACTACATCGAAGGTGCACTTTCGCGAAAGCCGATTCACCGAATCTGAAAACAAACTTAAAAAGCTACTATAAACACTATTTTGCAGGAGGGGCAAGCCCTCCTGCACCTCCCCATGTGAGGGGCTATGCCCCACACACACCCCTACTTTAATATTCTAACTCCGAGATCCCATATTTCCTTATCCCCACTGTAACGTGCTGCGGCGAATCGGCTTTCGCGAAAATGCACTTCCAATGTAGTGCACTTTTGCTTAAGTGGGTGATCAAGCTAAGCATTAAAGTTTTAACATTTATTTTATATGTTGCCTTGTCGTCAATAAATCGTGGCTTGGACTGTCATGTGGACCCTTCAAGTGTGCTTTTTTTTGGTTTATTGGTTTGAATTTCGCACACTTTCCACTTTGGTGTTTGTTTGTGTGTGTGTGTGTGTGTGTGTGTGTGTGTGTGTGTGTGTGTATATATATATATATATATAACACCAAACACAAAAATCCAGAATCCAAGTAGGAGCGTGCTGTAATATAATATCCAAAAGCTAACCAACAGCACGTAAAATACAGCCAGACTGGATAAAAATTCCAAGGACCAACGATCAAAGGATGCACTTCATCTCCAGCAAATGCAAAAAATCCTTTTCAGCACTCTAAAGTGCCTAACATTTGTTTCACATAAAGTCAATCCACAGGAAACCAACAGATAATAAAACACTTTGTCTCATTTATTTAGGCAGAGGCTCAAAGTAAAAAAGACTAAAAACGACTGTACAATAAACAAACATAACGGATAAGCGCTTTCAGGTTAGTACATCAACCCTTCATCAGATCCATATAATAAAAAGGCGCCAAAAACTTTTTAAAAGACTCTGTGCCAATGGCACATCAGTTAGTTTGATCACGCCCATCTACATCATGTCGAACCCGCCTTCTCAGCCTCCTTTTCCTTAATGCTGGCTGTATGGGAAAAGTAGTATTTAGCCCAGGTTTCAGATGTGCTTGTAGTTTGCCAATCCAGTGCATTTCCTCCTGTTCAAGTCTGCTATTAATGTCACTCCCCCTTTTGGACATATAAACCACTTTCAAGACCCTAAAAGCAAAACTGTGGTTGGGATTAGCTCCGATGTGTTTTGCTAATGGATTTTTAAATTCTTTAAGTCTAATGTCACTAATGTGCTTAGAGAGTCTCTCCTTCATTTGTCTGATTGTTTTCCCTACATAAAACTGTTCACATCTGGAGCATGTTGCTAGGTAGACCACGTTCCTTGTCGTACAGTCTGCATAAAAATTGGACACACATTTCTTCCTAGTAGTAGGGTGCACAAAACAATTATCCGTGCAGATGAATTTGCACATAGTACATCTCCTACATGGAAAAGTACCTTTTCTTGTTGATTCAATACTTGGCACCAAATAGTTCTCTTTACATAAAATATTTTTCAAATTACTGGCATTTCTGTAATTAAAACTTGGTTCTTCACCCACTATTTCTCTACATTCATCATTGGATAACAGAATCTTCCAGTTCCTCTTTATTATTTTACTCGCTTCATCTGTATCTGTAGTATGTGTGAGAATGATTCTTGGTCTCTTTGAACCATTGCTGACTTGCCCATGTATTGCATTCTCCTGTTTACCTCGTAGGAATGGTCTGGCTTTACTCTCCCTTTCACTCATTACTTGTATTTTATTCATTGTTACTTCACTTTCTTTATATCCCCTCCTTTTTAGATGTTCAGACATCTCATCCATCCTGTTCTTGATCGTAGCATTATTTGAATATATACACAACATCCTTAAGAGCTGACTTCTCATAATACTCTTATAGGTGCGTCTTGGATGCATACTATTCCTTGGCAGTATATTATTTTTTCCAGCATTCTTTCCTGAATAAACTGGTTTCTCTGTCACCATCCTCATTTTGCTGCATCCTTACATCCAAAAAATCCATTTGTCTCTTACTATAAGTCATTGTGAACTTAAGAAAGTTCGTACTACATTCCAAAAATGAGTGAAATGTTTTCAATTCCATAATGCTACCTTCCCATAAGATGCATATATCATCGACAAATCTCTAATACAGTCTAAGATATTTTTTCCATGGATTCTCTTGGTAGATCACTCGTTCCTCCCATCGTGCCAACACTAAGTTTGCATGACTGTTGGCGCATGGGGTACCCATGGCCGCTCCACAAACTTGAATATATAGTCCATCATTAAATAGAAAAACATTATTGCTGAGAATCATCTCCATTAATTCACATATTACAGTAACCTGTCTATCAGTACAAGTACCTTTATTTAATAGAAATTCTTTCATGTATCTTATTCTAAGCTCATTAGGAATACTTGTAAGTAGATTCTTGATATCCATACAAACCATCATTAAACTCTTCTTTTCTTCCAGTGTGCCTATAAAATCACCAAGTTTCTCTAGAAAGGCCTGTGTGTCTTTAAGGACCGATAGCGCATGCTCCAGTTCTTTTTTGATATAGTTCTCTACATATATGGAAGCCGGTTCCGTTATCCACCCCGTTCCTGCCACAGTAGGTCTCATAGGTGGTTTTAAAGGGTTTTGTGTACCTTGGGGAGGCATTTGAACACCGGAATAACCGGATGTTCAACTATTAAATAGTCAAGCACATCTCCAGTTATTAAATTTCTTTCTTTGAGATCTTCCAGGCACCTGTTCACTCTCCTTATCACATCAACTTATTTTCTTTCCATCTTCGTGTAAGATTGGTCATCTCTTAATGTATTCATTAGCTCTTCAACATATCTCTTTGTGGCCATCAACACTATTCCTCCTCCTTTATCCGCAGGTCTGATTGTTAACTCCTTGTTTTTCTCCAATTCATCTAGAACCATCCTTTCTTCCCTAGTAACATTATAAAATTTCTTCTTATTGTCACTTTGAACATACTCTATAATCTCTCTTTCACATACATTAATAAATGTTTCTGTAAGTCCATTATTCTGAGGCACAAATGTGCTGGGTTTTCTAAATACTTCATTCTTCATTTCATTGTTCTTGTATATGTTCTTTAGCATCACATCTCTGCCAAAGTTCCTCAAGCTCAGTATGACTTCATTTTCTTCCATACCTCTAGTGGGTATGAACTTCAATCCCTTATTCAAAATACTTAGATGTACATCACTTAATATGAAGGGCGATAAATTATCAACCATTGAGTCATTTTTCTTTGTTGTCGATCTGTCCTCCGTATACGACCTTCTTCTTTTTCTCCCTCTGCTCAAAGACCGGGCTTCTTTTCTGCTTCTTATTTCTCTTATTTTCAGTGGAAGTAATGGGAAACCCATACCTCTCGCGCCATCCTTCGGTATAGCTCCAATGTGATTGCCATCCGTTGCCAGTGGATTATTAGCAGTAGATGTAGAACTCGGTCTAGTTTCTATATTCACTATGTCCCTTGTTGGTTCCATTTGTGAATGTGTACTATCAATTCTCTCTCCCCTTCATTATGTGTAGATACTTGCTTATTACGTATTCTATCATTCACAGGTTCATAGACCGTTCTGGTCCTGGTTCGTTGCATATATTTACTGCCCTGTTCTTCCTTGGCAGATGATTGCTTTTCCTTGTTAAATTCCCTAGATCAAGTGAAGACATCACCTTTTTTGAAATCCAAAAAATCTCGTTTAATTTTTCTAGCTTTCGTTTGTTCCAACTTACTGTCATACAGTGTTATTTTATAGTACAGTTCTTCAACTTTGGATGAGCAGTCTTGATTTTCAGAGTATTGTTCCAAGGATAATTGTAGTTCCTCAACTTGCTTAATTAAGTCAGATTCTCTTGGTGAAAAATGTTCTATCAAAAGCTTCATGTAGTTACAGCTGTGTTCTAAATTCATACTTTGCCACTTTTTCAAAAGTTCGGGTTGCGAATTGCCATATGTTGGCATTAAAAGGACTCTTAGGCCCCTCGGTACTATATGAAAATGCAAACAGGCTTCCAAGTGCTGCCTCTGCCATTGCAGCCTTTTCAATTCATATAGACTGTCTTCTAACTTTCTCATTTCCTTGTAAAACATTTTCATATCTGTCAGTTGCACAATATCGGAAGCTATTAATTCTTCCTGAAACCCATCATTAGTTAAGTCTAGTTTCAACAAAGGATTGTTGTTCACATTGAGGGGCAGTCTATTCAACGTACTGTGTATTGTAGCTTGTCCCCGATTAACACTACCAATTGTCGAAACATCATATGTATATATATCCCCAAAATGTCTGCCAGTGGGCTTGGACATATCAGTGTGATCTTGTTTTTCTTCTGACTTTTCTCTTTCCAATAATCTACTTTTTATGAGTCATGCTAGACAGTAGGAAATAGTGGTGTATTCCCATACCATTGACATGTAATGGGAGTAGTGTCAGTCACTGTCATCTTGTATACCTTCTGAAACAGGAATGCTTATTTTAGCTCTTGAATGACACCCATATGTGTCTCAGGGCTTGTTTTACAGTATACTAAGGAGTTACACAGCTGCAACTAAAAAAATAGTTAAACTGCAGGCCTTTGTTCAAAGTATCTTTCTATAGTGCAAGATGAATTGACAGTCTCCTGTTTTCCCACACTTTGGTAAATGTGTTGATAATTACAAGAAAAAATATTTTCTGACTTTTCTGTAAATGTCGCTATATTTTAAAATGTAAAGCAGTATAAACAACAAATATTTAAAGTTTAAAGTGCATCATTTTAATTCTGTGATGCTGCTTATGTAAATTTGTCAAAGGAGCTAACAACGCCCTTTGAACCTTTGGACTGATCTAATTGTTCTCTACATTGGAAGCAGCTGAGAATCAGCATAAGTTCTCTTTCTGTCTGCAATAAAGACAGTGGAAAAAAATTTCACACATCTGTCTTTTTTACAGCAGCTGCTGTGCTCCTTACATCAACAGGACTAATTAACTATATAAGATAGTCAGCAGTATCACACTATAGATTTCTCTGTCTGTGGTATGTCAGTCAAGCGTAGACAAATTCCTCTACAAATTATGTGAGAAGTTAAGCTTTGAAAAAAGTGTGTGGTCTTTCCCTTCCTTTGATTCCAAGGAAATTAAAGTTTTAAGTACAAGCAGATTTCTTGTACCTACGCAATATTGAAACCATGTTATAGGGAGGAATGCAGCCTAAACGTTAAGTTAAACTGTAGTTGAAGGTTGAGTTTTGCTTTAATAGAACAATGGTGATGCTCTTCGTGTTTCACTGTTGCAGTCATCACATTTAGGTTATCTGCCTGCAGGTAACCCTCAGGGATTTCTGCGTCGAATGCTGTCGTGTCTTCTATGACATCAGGTCGTCAGGGGTATAAAACATGCAGCCGATGCCATTACATCAGTCTTTCTTGCCGTTCGGTGCCCGAAGCAGAAGCTGTTCGCAAGTGCCGGTCGGCAGACTCCTGAAATTTTCGTTTTGAAAAAATTAATAATTGTCTTGTCTGTGGAAAACAAATACCTCATAGAGATTTTCATTCTTGCTGCATCACCTGTTTAAGCCCAGACCACGAAGTCCCTCACTGTCGGTTTTGTGCCTTGTTCAATACCCGAGCTATCCGTCATCTGGTAATTTTTGTAGCAAAATACTTTCGCTCTCGATCTCTGTACTCCGAAATGGTGTCGGTAAGCCATCCGACTACCGATCTTCCGAAAAAAACGTAAGGATAAAGACAGAGACAGACCGCATAGGTCCAAAACTTCCGACGACGCTACCGTTAAGCTAGTCGCCAGTCCACTGGTGCTCATTGAGGCGCTTTCGCAGCCCCTGATACCCATTTCTACAGATTCGCAAGCCTCTACTGAGACCCATTCGGAGTCCGGTATGCCGCGAGATGCTTCTTTGACTATGGAACCTACGGATGTCTCTACCTTGGATGGGTCCGGAGCCGCCGTGCAGGCACCAGCATCTGAGGGTGTATTCAGGCCTACCGATTTTCATATTAAACCGGCAACTTCGTTTCAAGCCAAAAATACTGAAGTTCTCAGGCCTAAAGTTCTCGCTATGCCTAGGAAACCGATGACCAAAGTGCATTCTCAGGCCCACAGGCCTCAAAAACAAATTATTAGAATGGCTGAAGACCTTATTACTTTAATTAGGGGAAAGAGACCTAGCACTGATTTTCCTTCTGATTCTTCTAATCAGGAATCTAATATCTCTGTTCCTTCTTACTAACAGGACATACCCTTATCTACCTGCGAGGATTCTGATGCAGAGGATTCCATTCCCTCTGCTTCCCCTCCAGAAGATTTTTCTTTTTGTGAAACCCTTCATACCCTTAGGGAGCATTTCCACTGGGAAAGCCAGGACTACTCTGTCCAAAAAGAGACTCAGGGAATTTTTAAACCTGCCACAGCACAGGCCTCTAGCTATCCCTCGTGTTCTGGAGATTGTAGATGATGTTTTCTTGGAATCCAACCTTACCCCGGATAATTTCCCTCCAGCTCCCAGGAAACCTGACAGGTACTATAGAGTACCTGACTCTCACAAATTCCTTTTCAAGAATCCTACTGTGGATCCAGAGACCATTTCCCAAGGACCAAAACGCATTAAGGCTTCTACTGCCAAGAATCCTACGCCTTCTGGCGGGGATACTAGGGCTTTAGACAGATGGAATAAGAAGGTTACACCTCTGCTACTCTGGCCATTAGGGCTTTAAATTGCCAGTTTCATGTGTTAAAGTATCAGCAGCATATTATGGGGCTAATTAAACAGAAAATTATGTTGATTTCTGACTGTGCAGAACACACAGATTTACTAGAGTTAATGCATTCTGGTGACCAAGTTAGTAAACATACTTTGCAGTGTGTTTTTTATGCTTTAGAAGCATCTTGTAGGGCTGCTGTCACTGGGTCTTTTTTTAGAAGGCATGCTTGTCTTAAGGAACAAAACTTGCAAGATCATGTCAAAGCAAAATTACTGGATGCACCCTTAAACCAAGAGTGCCTATTTGGCAATAAAGCCGAAGAAGTTCTCAAAAGGATGGAAGAGAAAGCCAAATCTATGCAGACTGTTAAAGATTTCTTACAAGTGCAACCATCTAGATTCAGTAGGCATTGGCCTTCAAAGAACTGGTCCTTTCCAGTCCCTTCCAGGCCTTCTCAGTCCAAACCCAGGGGCAGCAGACCCCCAGGACTTCAGTCTCAGATTATGCACAGATCTAAGCAGTGGGGGTGCTCCCCCGTCTAAAACGGGGAGTAGTAAGCCACTCCCTATGGTAAACTTGCACAATGACTTATTCTTAACTCCCCCAAGACTTGCTCAAGTACTTGCACCTTTAGGAGCAAAACTCGCCCTGCATGCAAAAAACTGGGAATACATTACCCAAGACAAATGGGTTTTAAACATTGTTTCCCTAGGATACAGCTTCCACTCACTCCCAACCCTAGGTGGATTGCCAGACCTCCCCCCAAATCAGTGGGCAGATGCCCAAAAGCAAGTGCTTTCTCTCCTCAGCATCAAGGTTATGCAACCTGTCCCAGCAGAACAAAGAGGACAAGGCTTTTATTCAAGATTGTTCCTGGAAAAGAAAACTCCTGGCGTCCTATCCTGGATATATCTGTTCTCAACACCTTTCTGGTGTTTCCAAAATTCAAAATGCTAACTCTCCAACAACTGCTTCCTATGCTAGCCAAGGATGCCTGGCTGGCAACCCTAGACTTAAAAGAAGCTTACCTCCACATCCCCATAAGGGAATCTTGCAGGAAATACCTTCACTTCAGGGCAGGCTGTATGCACTGTCAGTTCTCTGCACTTCCCTTTGGCTTATCTACTGCACCCAGGGTATTCACAAAGTGCCAAGCTCCAGCCATTGCTTTTTGCTGGCAGAGAAGTATTCAGATTTACCCATACTTGGACGATTGCCTGATTCAGGCAGAAAGTCAGGACTTGCTACCACAGCACCTGGCATTTGTAAAGAGACTTCTAACTTCACTGGGGTACACCATAAACAAAAAGAAATCACATCTAGTACCCTGCCAACGGATTGTATTCCAGGGAGCAAGCTTGAACACAACTTCCTAGATGGCATTCCTCACTCCAGAGAAACAAATTTGACAACTTACTTCAACCTACTGGCCACAAAAACCCAGATATCTTCAAGGAAAAGACTGCAAGCTCTAGTGTTCATGGCCTCTTGCATTCTGTTAATTCCATATGCAAGATTGCATATGAGGAAACTTCAGTGGTATCTAAAAAGTCTATGGTGTCAATATTCTCAGGACCTGGAAACAATAATTCCTATCATTCTGTGTCTAAGGGCAGAGTTCCTTTGGTGGGCAGAGGCCTGCAACCACAAAGGACTCTCTTTCACTTTAGCCCCTACCGCCCAAACCCTAACAACAGACGCATCAGACTATGCATGGCGGGCTCACATGGCAGGGCAGTGCATTCAGGGCAACTGGAACCCAAAGCAGACGCACCTGCATATCAATCAAAAAGAAATGCTTGCTGTACAGAAAGCTCTGACAGCCTTCAAAGGCCTTATTCTTCCAGGACAACTATTGGTAAAGGCAGACAACACCACAGTTATGTGGTACATAAACAAGCAGGGGGGAACACATTCCTACCCACTCTGCAGACTAGCCATGGCTCTGTGGAACAGAGCTTTGAGCAACCAAGTGCACCTACAAGCTCAATTCCTGCCAGGCAAACTAAATTCACTGGCAGACGACTTAATCAGAAATTTCATGAACCCACACGAATGGAAACTGGAACCCAAAATATTCAAGCTTTTGGGGAACAGATGGGGGACACCAGAGGTGGACCTGTTTGCTTCCCGTCAGAACTGTCAATTGAACAAATACTGTACCAGAAATCCCTACAGCCTAACTTGGAAGGTGAATGCCCTGTCCTTTTCCTGGGAAAGCTTCTCAGTGTATGGCTTTCCCCCACTGCCTCTCCTCTCGAAGGTTCTACTAAAGATCAAGCAGGACAAGCCAAGGACAATCCTGATTGCACCAGACTGGCCATGTCAGCACTGGTATCCTCTTTTGCGCAGTCTGACAGTGCTCCAACCATGGCACCTGACTCAGACCCCTTCCCTGCTGTCCCAGCAGGGTGACCAAATTCTGCATCCTCAGCTTCAGACCCTGAACTTTGCAGCCTGGCTAATCCCCTGAACTCACGTCTAGCATCCCTCAGTATGCAGGTGCTGGATGTCATTCTTGAGGCAAGGAGGCCTAGTACTAGAAAATCCTATTCAGAAAAGTGGAAAAGATACTGTTCCTGGAGCCAGTCTGAAGGGATTGGCACAACTGTACGCAGCTTACCTCATATACTAGATTACTTAATAGAAATGTTCCACAGGGGCCTATCCTTCTCTTCAATTAAGATTCATGCCTCTGCCATCTCAATTCATTATAATACTGAGCCACCCCTCTTCTCTCATCCTCTGGTAAAACAGGTCCTTAGAGGGGCCAAAAATTTAAGACCCCCCCCAGGAGAGCTCCCACTCCAGCTTGGGACCTTAACTTTGTATTGGAAAAACTTACACTCCCCCCCCCCCCCTTTGACCTAGCTGCTACAGCAGAGTTGAAATTCCTTTCATGAAAAACAGCTTTACTTCTAGCCATCACTTCAACAAGAAGAGCGTCTGAACTGCAGGCCCTTATGGCAGTGGAACCCTTTAATCTGATATTGTTAATCCTTACGCATGGGTATCGGTTCCACCCTTTGAACCGTGCTGGCCATTTTTCAAGCTCGTGTCAGCTTCAAACTCTCGAGCTAAACTCTTACCCATAATCCCTCTCTCCCTGTTACTTCAGATTTCGTTTGCCACATTGCCATTTGGTTGTGTCAAGCTGCTTCTCTTGAGCTAAGTATAGTTATTTGTTGTCAATAAGTCATTTATATTACCTTTTCTGTCAGAAAAGTTTCTATTGTGTTGTCTCTTACTCTATCACATCTAGCGACCATATCTTCTTGAGTCTTTCTTCTCTTTTCTCTACTTTTTTACCGAGAGGTATTTCTCCCCTTACCATCGTTGGTAATCTTCCTTTTTTTCATACCTTCGGGTATTCTTTTGTACCATTGCTGGTACCCTTTTCTGCTTTCTACTTTTTCTGTAATGGCAGATAAGAAAGGTAGTCCGGGGTTTAAATTGTGTTCTGATTGGGGACACAAATTACCTACATCTGATGCACACTCTTTGTGTGTTTATTGTTTGGGGACGTCCCACTTATCTGTTGACCCAGTCTGTACTATCTTTGAAAAATTTTCTAACAGAACCTTGTTAGAAAGGAAAAACAAGTTGTTGCTGAAGGGACTTCTTAAATCTCCCTTTTCAGAGGCTATTTCTGGGTCGGAGGCCTCAACCCCTCGAGCCCATAAGAACATTTTGGATGTTCCTACCAAGGTTAAATCTTTGCCTTCATCCCCGGCTGGGGACTCCCGCCAACCAAACCTAAAAAGGCTAAAGTTTCGGCTC
Source organism: Protopterus annectens (assembly GCF_019279795.1). NCBI lineage: Eukaryota > Metazoa > Chordata > Ceratodontiformes > Protopteridae > Protopterus > Protopterus annectens. Next base: position 1,549,151,949 of record NC_056745.1, on the reverse strand, counting down.
CAGAACTCACTCAGTCAGCCCCAGTGCTTTCGGTGCCTAGGCCTTCGGCACCGAGGCCTTCAGCTCCATTAGTGATCTCGGCTCCGTCTTCTCCTGCAGCCTTCACTATATCGGCACCGAGGGGCTCCTCGCTTCAGACTATTACTACTGTATCGGCACCAACTGCTCAGTCGGCGCAGACCTTGACCATGTCGGCTCCGACATCTTACTCGGAACCGACACCTCTATTGTTGACTCCAGTTTTGTCAGTTCCAGCTTCGGTACCGACAACCACTTCGTCATCGATCCCTGTGTCCAGACCGTGACCTCTGCACCGATGACGTCTACGGTGCAGACACCCGTAGTCCAGTCTCTCTCGGCACCATTGTTCTCTGTGCGGAGTGGTGAGATGGGCACCGGGTTTGCCTCTTCTGTGGACAGGCCTGTTTCTCCCTCAGTCTCCGTGAGGTCCACTAGAAGCCTTTCCGAACATGATGTGTTGCATCTTGTGGATCAGGTGCTCTTGGCCAGAGGTATCCCACCCCCCCAGGAACTATCCTTCCTTGTGAGGTGATCGCCCATCTCCAAAGACCCCTTCTTATTCTCCTCTTTCATTGCCTTTCAAGTTCATGGATATAGCACAGTCTTCCCCTTCTGCGGTTCCCTTTATGAATCTCACTAAGGAACCGCAGTTGCCTTCAGGGCAGGAAAGTTTTGCTATGACCCAGGATGTCAGTTGTGACACGCTTAATTTGCTGCTCCACAGCCATCCGGGGACTCAGGGTCGGCAGGCTGAGTCACTTAAGGGAGGGGTGACCCCTGTCCTGGACATTCACTCCTCTTCAAGTGGACCAGCCTTCCAACTGATGGAGAAGGCTTTCGCTGCTTCTGGTGATACTGGACTGTCTATCTGTCCGCCCTCCTCTGGTACACTGGTTTCACAAGTCGCACCGAGTGGACACTAGGTGCTAGGGCCTCAGGACATATTCCCACAGGAAACCCCTTTTCCGCTGTTTTCCCCAGCTTCTTCTGCTGAGGAAGTCCACCGGAAAAGTTTGTGTAAGAGGAAACACATGGACTCCACAGAGGAGTCTCTCACTGAAGACACAGATTTTGATGAGGGGGATGGATCCCCTCGGTCACCCTCTGAGGTATCCTTTGGTGATATCCCCGAAATCCTGAAACAGAGAGTTGACTGGCAATCCACTAATCCGACCGTTGAGGAATCTGTGTTCCTGCAGGCCTTTCGCGCCTGGCTCCCTACCTCCTGGGTTACTCCACCTGCCGATGAACTTGTCCGGCTTATCGTGCAGCGTGCTTGGAAGGCTTCTGACACCGTTGAAGCTATTCCCTGGAGGCCAGATAAGATTTTGTCCCCTCCTGCCACGGATCCCCATTGGTCAAAAGGTCTTCCCGTGGATGCTTTGGTGGTGGTGGCCACAACAAAAAAGGATCTGGCAGAAGAAGAAAGCCAGACTGTCCGTCCGCCTAACAAAGAGTCCCGGGCCCTGGACAGGATAGAGAAGCGCATCTTTGCATCAGCGACCTTTACTATCAGGTCCCTGAATTATATGGCACACTTTACCAGGCTTCAAAGGGATCTGATTTCTGAGCTCTCTGAAACCTTGACTGGTGCTGTGTCTGATGAGGTCTGTGACAAATTGGCCTCTCAGCTGGCCACCATTGAGTCAATATCTAACTACTCTATGCGACTGATATCTCACGCATCAGAAGGGAGCAGCTAGAGCAGTGGGTTCAGCTGCGGTCTTGAGACAGGCCTGGATGCGCTTGTGCAATTTCGCGGAACCCTTTAAGGCTTCCTTTCTTAACGCTCCTATTGAGCCCTCTTTGTTGATTGGACCCAAAGTTAAAAGCACACTGGCCAGATGTGAACAGGACAGTAAGACCCTTTCTGCCGTAGGTGTCGTTATTCTTCCCCTCAACGTGCTTTCTCCTGAAACCAAAAGAGTGGGAAGATATGGTTCAAGAAATCTCAGGGTCCTTTCCGTGACACACAGGCCGAGTTCTCCCCTAGAAGCAGAAGGGGAAACTCACAGGGAAAACGCTCCTTTCGGGGCAGAGGGGGTCTGCCTAACCAGGTTTCCAGGGACTCTTTCCCTGGCTAACCCTACCAGCGCTCCTGAAGAGCGGCCCAACTCCTTTCCTCTGGAGGTGGTTGGGGGTCGTTTCTCCTTGTACCCTTCTGCCTGGCTAACCATCACCACCGATTCTTGGGTACAAAGGATTATAACCAGAGGTTATCATATCCCCTTCGATATTTCTCCTGTTCCTTTAAAAAACCTTCCTGACGTTCCACCCAGTCAAAGGGAAGAAGCAGCACTAGAGATAGAAAAGCTGCTAAGAAAGAGAGTCATCCAAATAGTGCCTCCATACCAGATGGGATCCGGATTCTACTCAAGACTATTTTTGGTGCCAAAGAAAACCGGGGACTGGAGACCAATTTTGGATCTCAGTGTATTGAACAAGTTTGTGAGAGTACAAAAATTCCGGATGGTCACACTACAATCTATCCTTCCGCCTTTGGAAAAAAGATGATTGGATGTGCTCGATAGATCTTAAAGATGCGTACTACCACATAAAAGTGGACAGGCCATCAAGAAGATTTCTGCACTTCCGTGCGAGAGCCAGTCACTACTAGTTCAGTGTACTGCCCTTCGGACTCTCTACAGCCCCCAGAGTGTTCACAAAGTGCATGGCAGTCGTCACAGCTCACTTGCAACTTCAAGGATTCCAGGTGTTTCCATACCAAGACGACTGGCTCATTTCTGCCCTCACCAGACTTCTACTGGAAGAAGCCCTGGCATACTCTCTCCTCGCTGCACAAAGGCTAGGCATAACCATAAACTGGCAAAAATCCAATCTCACCCCATCTCAGTCGACAGAATTCATAGGGGTTATCTTGGACACAAAGAACTGCAGAGCTGCCATTCCAGACCACAGAATTTTAAGGATAAAGCAACAACTGATTCCAATCCTTTCAAGGGAGAAATCCACCGCTCACTCGGTTCTACAGCTGTTGGATTCCATGGCAGCCTCCATCACCATTGTCCCCCTGGCCAGGTTTCACATGAGGCTTCAACAATGGCTACTGCTCACCCAATGGTATCCCTTTCTGCATCCTCTTTCAGCCATGATTCGAGTAACCCACAGGTGCAAACAGGATTTAAATTGGTGGATGACGCACAATTTGTTACAATGGTCTCGCCCCTTCTCCCCCCAGCAGCCCAAGGCCACAGTGACCATGGACGCCTCCCTGATGGGGTGGGGGGAGGCTATGTCAGGGACAGACAGTCCAAGACACTTGGTCTGAACTGAAGGCCCATCTGCATATAAATGTTCTAGAGCTGAGGGCAGTGCTTCTGGCGTTGCAAGCATTCCATCCCCTGCTGCCGTCTGGGATGATTGCGATTCATTCAGACAACATGATGGTGGTCTGGTACATCAACAAGCAAGGTGGAACCAGATCCCAGGTCTTACCCCCTTTGTCGAGAGGCCATTGAGGATATGGCAATGGGCGATGGCTACCAACCGGTTTCTTCTAGCAACGCACATTCCCGGGAGTTCCAACATGATAGCAGACAGGCTCAGCAGGTGCATTCTTCAACCTCACGTGTGGTATCTGAATCCCTTGATAGCGGCGGAGATCTTCCTTCGCTGGGGCCGTCCTTGCTGCAACCTCTTTGCATCCCTGACCAACTACAAATGCAACAACTACTTCACCCTGAATTCCCCCTCCGGGACAGTCACCCAGGGATGCTCTAGTCCACGAGTGGCCCTCTGGTCTTCTTTATGCATTCCCACCCTTTCCCGTCATTCCCCAGTTTCTGAAGAAAGCCTGTCGGTTAAAGAGCTAGGTGATCCTCATAGCACCATATTGGCCTCGACAGATTTGGTTCCCCATTGTTTGGCCTCACCTACTAGATCGACCATGGTTTCTCAATCCAACCCCAGGGTTGATCTCACATCCACAGAACCTGATTCATCCCAACTTGAACAGCCTGAAGCTCACAGCTTGGCTACTCCAATTCCCTTGATTGCCAGGCAGAATGATCTTTCTTTACCAGTACATGGCATTCTCATTGCATCTCATTAGTCTTCCACTAGAATTACTTATCCGAGCAAGTGGAAAAGATTTACCTGTTGGCTGAAAGATAAACAAGTAGATCCCTTCTCAGTACCAGTGTCAATAATACTAGACTGTCTGTCCGACCTTTTCCAATCAGGTCCATCGACCTCTGCCATTAGAGTTCATTTGGCTGCAATTTCCATGAGGGTGTCCAAGATTCCTCTTTTATGTCCCACAAATTGTGCAAGACCTTTATAAAAGGTGCAAATCATCTGAAGCCACCTTTTAGAGAACCTATTCAACCATGGGATCTATCATTAGCTCTACAAGCTCTGACAATTCCACCCTTCGAACCAGCTTCTTCTTGCAACCTCAAGCATTTGTCATGGAAAACCTTGTTTTTCGTCGCCGTTACTTCTGCCAGACATATTTCTGAACTTCAAGCTTTATGTATCAAGAGTCCATACTTGATTTTACATAGAGATAGAGTGTCTCTGAGAACTAATCCATCATTTCTGCCAAAAGTGATCTCTGAAATGTCCATTAATCAAACCATTGAATTGCCAGTTTTCTTTCCCAATCATTCAAACTGAGGGAGAGTATTACCTACATACCCTAGATAAGGCAAATCTGTTTTTACTGAGACAGGACTATGTCATTTCGTAAATCTGACCAGTTATTTTTGGCCTTTTCTGGACCTAGATTAGGATCTGCTGTTGCTAAGTTCACATTAGCTAGATGGTTGAAGGACTGTGAGACCTTCATTTATGCACAACGTAATATCTCATTGCCTATTACCATGAAAGCTCATTCAACAAGGTCAGTGGCAACTTCTGCTGCCTTCCATGCCAGAGCTTCCTTACTTAATATCTGTGCAGCTGCAACTTGGGATACGCCTCATACCTTCATCAATCATTACAAATTGGATTTGGCCTCCAGGGGAAGAGCATCTTTCGGTTCTATGGTGCTCAGGAATGTCCTTCCAGGAATAGAGGTAGCTGGGGACTCTGTCCCATGCGTAAGAAATGAATGAGGATTAACTATATCAGATAAAGAAGTTATGTCTTACCATAACATTCCATTTGTATTGTTGATCCTCGCTCAGTCATTACGACCCTCCCTCCTTCCCCCTCCTGTGGCTTCGTGGATCTCACCATCCAGTTCTCTTAGGTTATTTGACCAGAGGTAGCCTCTACCTTCTTTTGACTTGGAAACTCAATCTGAGGTAACAGGGAGAGGGGGATTGTGGGTAAGAGTTTAGCTCGAGAGTTTGAAGCTGATGCGAGCTTGGAAAATGGCCGGCTCGGTTCCGAGGTTGGAACCGATACCCATGCGTAATGACTGAACGAGGATCAGCAATACAGATGGAGCGTTATGGTAAGACATAACTTCTTTTTAACTTCCTTGTGGACAGGGTTTCCCTCAGGACTAACCCATCTTTTATGCCCAAGGTGGTAAACCAGTCCATTCATTTGCCTACTTTTTTCCCTAATCCTCAAAATAAAGGGGAAAGGATACTGCATTCTCTAGACGTGCACAGACAGCTTAGATTCTGTTTGGACAGGGCTAAGCCTCTCACAAAATCTGACCAGCTGCTAGTCAGCTTTGCTGCAGGGGCAGAGGGGAAGGCCATTTCAAAGCAAACGATATCTAAATGGATAGCACACTGCATCCATTTCTGTTACAAGCACAATGGAAAACCTACCCCACAGGGGATAAGAATACATTCCACTAGGGCTACAGCTACCTGTACTGCATTTCACAGAGGAGTCCCTACCAGGGACATCTGGGAAGCTGCAACCTGGAGCTCTGTACACATGTTCACCAAGCATTACCACTTGCCTATCTTTTTCTAAATCCAGAGCTGGATTTGCCACAGCAGTCTTACAGGGTCTGATTGCCAGCCCTAATGCTTTTTACTCTACCTCCACCCTTCCTAGCATAGTACAGTTGTGTACACTTACCATAAATGTAGATGTTCTGGTTACCCTCCCTCCAGCCCTCTGATTGTCTTTGCTTTCACCTATCCTTTTTGGTTTGACATATCTTATACTATGTGTATTTGTTTTTTGCTGCGGGCGTTCCACACCATAGAATTGCTTCCTATTTTGGGGGCCTGACATCTGGGGCAAGAAAAACTGACGTAATGGTGTCGGCTGCATGTTTTATACCCCTGACGTCATGGAAGAAGTGACAGAATCCGACGCAGAAATCCCAAGACTCTGGTATTCAGGCCGGCTGAGGGCTGCCTGCAGGCAGATAACCCAAATGTGATGACTGCAACAGTGAATACACTCGTACATCTACATTTATGGTAAGTGTACACAAATGTACTATACAGAGGGAAGCACAATATAAGAAACTGTTGGTAGTGGGTCTTGGTGCAGACTAACATTGGATTTTCTGAGTAGAGCAGTGGAAGCATTTGCATTCCCTGACATAAATTAAAACCAACAAACACATGTCTGACACAGTAGTATTACTGTATCTCAAGACATGCCTGTTCATCCGCTGGATGATCAGAATGGATGACAAATGTAATGAGAAGAGGCGATAAACCTCCTAGTGAGTTAGTAGGAAACGCTTCTTTTGTCAGTAGGGACCCTTGGTGGCTGTCTGTAAACAAACTGGAAGTAAGTCTGATCCCTCCCAGTGGAAGGAATAATAAAGAAGAAGAACTGGCTTCTGTGTCTTTTTTTTTTTCTTTTTTAACTTATTCTGGCTTTGCTTTTATTCACATTTTTCCATTTGCCTTTGCTTTTGATTTATGGCTTCCTTGATTTTTGTATTTACTGAGTGCAGTTTATTCAAGGGTCCAAGAATTATCTGTCAATTTCTACAGGAAGCATAAGTTTTTTAAGGGATTCAGTTCATGCAGCAATGACTTTCACAGGATTCCCTCCATTGGGAGGGATCAGGCTTGCTTCCAGTTTGTTTAGAAACGGCCCCCCAAGGACCCCTACTGACAAAAGAAGCATCTTCTACTAACTCACTAGTAGGTTTATTGCCTCCTCAGGCATAGTAATAAGGTTAATTAGGAGGCTATATGAGAGATCATTAGCAAAAATTGAAGTGAGGGAGGTTCCACTCTGATAAGTTCTGTTTGAACAGAGGAACCAGGCAGGGCTGTCCTCTTTTCCCTTTGTTATTTGTGTTATACTTAGAACCATTGGAAAGAAAACAAGGGACTCAGAAATTCAAGGATGTAACTGGTATGGTTATCAAGTTGGTTTTATTATTTTGTACCTGATAAAACCAGAAAATGACATTGGGTATGGTTATCAAGTTGGTTTTATTATTTTGTACCTGATAAAAAACTGAAAATGACATTTAAGTGTTGTAGAACATTCTGAGACAGTTCCAAGTCTTTTTGAAATGCAAAATTAATGAAGATAAAACAAAGTTAATAGCTGCAAGCTATGTACTGACACATGAATTGATTGAACAATATAGATGTTTATGGGGACATGATAAAATGAAGTACTTAGAAGTATGGGTTAAAAGGGATTCTGTTATGGCAGCTGAGGATATGTGGAAAGAGACTAAACAAAAGATAATGCAAAAACTGTGTAATTCGAAGCTCTTCCCTGTAGCTATGGCTGGCAGGCTACAAGTGGTGAATATGTTTAATCCCTTTAGTTTTATACATGGGTCAGGCATATTTTTTTTATCAACCAGAGGAGAAGTTGCGGATAGCAATTAATAAAGAGTTGAAAGATTTTATCTGGGAAACGAAGACGGCAAGAGTGAAGTAGGATAAGTTGATCCTTCCAATTGAATAAGGTGGTTTGAAGGGGTATTTCAGAGCCGCATATTTAAGGCTCCTATACATAGCACAAACAGAAAGCTATAATTCAAAGTGGAAAGGGATGATGATGAAACAGAGAAATCTCAAGAAACAAGGAGAGACTGGGATTTTGGATGCAGATCCTTAAGGAGAATAACAACTATACAAAATGTTATATTCCTAAAGTAGAAAGTATGCTAAGAACTAAGCTAACACAGGAATGGAGAAAGAAAATTCTGCCAATAGGGAAGACTGCAAATAGGGGTACAGAGACTAAGCAACAGGGTCTGGAATTTACTCGGGAAAACTGGCAAAGGAACCAAGGTATTGAGAGCAAATAATTAGAGAGGGAAAGGTAATGGAATGGGAAGAGGCCAAGAATGCATTTGCTCTGCAGGCTAGAGATTGCCTTCTCTATCAAGGATTGATATCAGAGTATAGGCAAAGAGGAAAGAATTGGGTTTCCTAAGTTAAAGACCAGCACTGGTAGAATTTGTAGTAAAATCCAGAATATAATCTGCTGTTAAAAAAGGATAATTATAGGGCATATAAAATATGGGTCTATATTACGTGATCGAATGATTAGGTGATCTAACACCTAAACATCGACCACGTAATATCGAACTGCAAAATAGCAAACGCCACTGGGAAACATTACCATCGGCCACAAAAAAAAAATTTACTTTACAGCTAAACTAAGTGGGGGGTTGTGCCCCCCCCCCCTAACTAAATATAACAACTCCGAGAGAGCTCCACAGTACAAAAAAAAAATCAAAATCCATGGAACTGCCAAGGGTAATCTTTCCCTGCGTTAAATGACCATTCACTGTTTTTTGCTTTCGATATTACGTGGTCGATAGTTTCGGTATTCAGTCACATAATATAGACCCTAAAATACTGCATGATAACTGTAAGAATCAATCAGAGTAGGTTAGAAAGGATCGGGGGAGGAACTAAATAAGAAATTCACAAAGAAACAATGGGAGGATATATGTATGCCTCCCAAATTTGCCACAAAGTCTAGAAGATTTGGGATGTTTGCTTGGAAGTGTTTGCATAGATATTTTTATACCCCAAGCAGATTCCAAAGAATTTTCCTCAGGTAGATTAAAAATGTTGGAGGTGTGATGGGAAAGGAGGAGGCAACTGAAAACATATTTTTTGGAGTGTAATGAGTTGGTAGACTTTAAAAATTCCCTGCAGACTACTCTGTCAGAAAGTACTGTGTGAGCAAATTGGTGTAACTAAGGAAATTATTTTCTTGAGCTGTGATAGAGAATCGAAATTGCCGAGACATAACGTATTGTGTGAGCAAATTGGTGTAACTAAGTAAATGATTTTCTTGAGCTGTGATAGAGAATCAAAATTGCCTAGACATAGTAAAGCCTTGCTGAGTTTAATTCTGGTTTCTGCCAAAAAAGCAATTACTAGGAAATGGAAATAAACACATAAACCAACCATGCTAAAAGTAATGAATAAAGTAACAGAAATAAAAGAACTGGAAGTGAGATCTTTAGAAAAAGAGCAAATTACATAGGAAAATGAGAATTGTGGGAAGAGTACATGCAGATAATATTTTTATGAGGTTTAAGGGAAGGCAGGTATTGAATGAGCTGTGTAATGTTTAGTTGACAAGGACTGCATTAGAAGATTGTATATGATATGTAATGTTTGCAACTGAAAATATGTCAGTATGTCAGATATGTTAATCTGATGATGTTCTTCGTGTTTCACTGTTGCAGTCATTACATTTGGGTAATCTGCTGGCAGGTTGCCGTCAGTCGGCCTGAATATCAAAGTCCCGGGTCCTGCGTCAGTTGCTGTCTCTTCTTCCATGACGTCAGGTCGTCAGGGGTATAAAACAGGCAGCCGACGTCATTTTTTTTAGTCTTTCTTGCCGCGCGGTGCCCAAAGCAGGAGCAGTTCGCAAGTGCTGGGTGGCCGACTCCTGAAATTTTCGTTTTCGAGTTTCAGAACTGAAGTCTTCAATTAAAGCTAAGTACCCCGTTGGGGAAACTTTTTCTTGCTCTATACCGATGTCAGTTAAAGTTAATAATTGCATTACTTGTGGGAAGCAAATACCTCGTAAGGATTTCCATTTGTACTGTATTCCTTGCCTAGGCCCAGATCATAACGTGCCTTGCTGTCAGTTTTGTGCTAGATTTAACCAATGCACTATTAAGCGTCGGTATAACTTTGCTCAAAATATTTTGGAAACAGATTTAACTACCCTGAAATGTCGTCTGATAGCAATCTGACTACCGCAGTTCACAAAAAACGCAAAGAAAAGGACAGAGACAGACCGTCAAGGTCAAAAACCGACGACAAAGCTTCTCCTAAGCCAGTCGCCAGTTCGCCGGTACTCAGTGAGGCGCTTTCGCAGGCCTCTACCGAGACCCATGTGGAGTCCGGCATGTCGCGATATTCTCAAAGTATTGTACCCGCTGATGTCTCTCCCTCGGATGGGTCCGGAGTCGCTGAGCAGGCACCGGCTTCGGCCTCAGCATTTCTACATAAAACCAATGCCAGCTTCAAAAACAAAGACAAAAGCAACTTCTAAGGCCAAAAAACTGACGCATGAGCCACGTGCTCAGGCCTCTATGCCCAAGAAACAGATGATCAAAATGGCTGAAGACTTAATTACCTTGATCAGGGGTTCCCAACCCCCCCCCCCCCCGATAAAAGGCCTAGGCAAGACACTGATTTTGAATCTTCAGATCAGGTTTCTATTTCTTCTGATTCCTCTTTGGATCAGGAATTTTCTATACTACCCTTTGAGGATTCAGATGCAGAGGAATCCATCCCATCTGCATCTCCTCCTGAAGATTATTCTTTTCGTGAAACCTTGCATACTTTGAGGGAACATTTTCATTGGGAGAGTTAATATTTCTCAGAATCAAAAAAGAGGCTTAGGGATTTCCTTCTTCTCCCTCAACATAGTCCTTTGACCATACCTCCTGTATTAGACATTGTTGATGATGTGTTTTCGGAATTGAGCATGGCTCCAGATTCCCTACCTCCGGCTCCTAGCAAACCAGACAGATATTACAGGGTTCCTGACTCCCACAAATTGATATTTAAAAATCCTGCTGCTGATCCTGAAACTATCTCACAGGGTCCTAAAGGTGTAAAGGCCTCAACAGCTAAGAATCATACCCCCTCTGATAGAGATTCCAGGGCGCTGGCTAGATGGGGAAAGAAGGTTTATATGTCTGCAACCTTGGCAATTAGGGCCTTAAACTGCTAGTTTCATATGCTTAAATATCAACAGCATGTTATGGGATTATTGAAACAGAAAATTATGTTGATTTCTGAATGTGTGGAAAATAAAGAATTACAGGACTTATTGCATGCAGGAGAACAGGTTGGAAAGCATACTTTGCAATGTGGTTTTGATTCCTTGGAGGCCTCCTGCAGGGCAGCAGTTACTGGATCTGTGATTAGAAGGCATGCCTGGCTCAAAGAGCAAAATCTGCCTGATCATGTTAAAGCTAAATTGTTCGATGCACCTTAAAACATGATACTCTGTTTGGTAACAGGGCAGAAGAGGTTTTAAAGAAAATGGAAGACAAAGCTAAGTCTATGCAAACTGTAAAAGACTTCTTACAAGTGCAGCCACCAAGATTCAGTAGACACTGGCCTACAAAAAATTGGTCCTTTCCTGTGTCCGAAAGAGCTCACTGGGCAAATCCAGGCGCTCAAAAGGCTCTAGATACCAATCACAGGGTTCCTACAGGTCAAAGCAATAGGGTGAATCCTCCTCCAAATCTGGAGGAAACAAAGCACAACCCTACAGTAAGCAGTCTCAATGACTTCCCTCTGCCATCACTAAGCACTTATCTTTTGGCAGCCCCCTTGGGGGGAAAACTAGAACTTCATGCTCAAAATTGGCAGTTAATAATCCAAGACAAGTGGGTATTAAACATAGTATCCCAGGGATACAGATTTCATTTCCATACCTTGCCAATTCCAAACGGTTGGCCAGATCTGCCACAAAATCAATGGGCAGAGGCACAGAAACAAGTTACGTCCCTCATGGATATGGGGGCTATTCAGCCAGTACCAGAACTAGAAAAGGACAAGGTTTTTGCTCAAGACTGTTCTTGGTACCCAGAAAAGACAATGCCTGGCGTCCAATACTGGATTTATCGATTTTGAACACTTACTTGGACATCCCAAAATTCAAAATGCTAACTTTGTAACAGCTTCTGCCCATGCTGAGCAAGAACGCTTGGCTAGTAACTCTAGATTTAAAAGAGGCATACCCGCATATCCCAATAATGGAATCGTGCAGGTGATACCTCCGCTTCAAGGCTGGTTTTATGCATTACCAATTCTCTGCACTGCCCTTTGGCTTATCTACTGCGCCCAGGGTCTTGACAAAGTGCCTGGCACCAGTAATTGCATTTTGCAGACAAAGAAGCATACAAATCTATCCATACTTGGATGACTGTCTCATTCAAGCAGAAAACAAGGACATTCTTCTTCAACATCTGGTGTTTGTAGAAAGGCTTCTAACATGCCTAGGGTACACAATAAACGAAAAGAAATCGCAACTGGTACCCTCTCAAAAGATTGCATTCCTGGATGCAAGCTTGAATACAACTGCCCAGATGGCTTACCTTACGCCAGACAAACAAAGGCAACTGACTATTTACTTCAAACAGATGGCAACAAAACCCCAGTTATTTGCAAGACAAATTCTGCAGGCTTTGGGATTCATGGCATCCTGCATTCTGCTAATTCCATATGCAAGACTGCATATGAGGAAACTACAGTGGTACCTAAAAGGTTTATGGAGTCAACATTGTCACAGTCTGGAAACAATGATTCCTCTCATTCCCTGCCTACAACAGGAGTTTCTTTGGTGGGCAGAGACATGTCACCAGAACATGGGACGGTCTTTCACTCTACCCCGTGCCAACCAAACCCTAACTACAGACACATCAGACTATGCTTGGAGGTCCCACCTGGCAGGGAGATGCATTCTGGGCATATGGAGCCCAAAACAAATGCATCTGCATATCAACCAGAAAGAGATGTTAGCTGTTCAGAATGCTCTGACAGTCTTCAAGGATTTACTTCATCCAGGACAACTACTGATAAAGAGGGACAACACCACGGTTATGTGGTACATAAACAAGCAGGTGGGCACACATTCCTACCCCCTTTGCAGACTAGCCATGGCATTGTGGGACACAGCCGTGACTTACCAAGTACATCTTCAAGCTCACTTCCTGCCAGGAAAACAAAATACTCTGGCAGACGACCTAAGCAGAAATCTTATGGACCCTCACGAGTGGAAACTGGATCCACAAGTCTTCAGTATGATAACAGAGAAATGGGGGAGCCCGGTCATAGATTTATTTGCCTCTCCACAGAATTATCAACTGGACAAATTCTGCACAAGGACTTATCACAGACAAGCATGGAAAGTGGATGCCCTAACCTTCAGTTGGAACAACCTATCAGTCTACGCCTTTCCTCCTCTTCTTCCCAAGGTCCTATTAAAAGTCAGACAGGAAAAAACAAAAGTTATCCTAATTGCCCCGGACTGGCCTCACCAGCACTGGTACCCAGTTCTAAGGAATACTTTTCAACTCCCTCCTTGGTACTTGCCTCAGATACCTCATCTATTGTCTCAGCAGAACAATCAAATTCTGCACAATCCGCTCCAAAGTCTGAACCTGGCAGCATGGCTGATCATGTAATTATTCAAACAACACCTCTCAGTAAATCTGTGATGGATGTCATTTTGGAAGCCAGGAGGCCTAGTACTAGATAATCTTATGCTGAAAAATGGAAGAGATTCTGTGCTTGGAACCAAGCACAAGGGACTGACACAGCAAAGCCAAATATTCCTCAGATTTTACAATACTTGACTGAAATGCTTGACAAGGGCCTATCTTTTTCATCAATAAATATCCATGCCTCTGCCATTTCAGCTCATTACAACATAGAGCCTCCCATCTTTTCTCATCCTCTTCTAAAACAGCATCTTACAGGGGCCAAAAATTTAAGGCCTCCCAGAAGATCACCAATTCCTGCATGGGACCTCAATTTTGGGTTGGAAAAGCTCACCCTGCCTCCATTTCAACCAGCAGCTACTGCAGATATAAACTTTTTATCTTGGAAAACAACTTTCCTTCTGGAAATCACTTCAGCAAGAAGGGTTTCAGAACTACAGGCCCTCATGGCTGTGGAGCCTTTTATTATATTTCACTCAGACAGGGTGTCCCTCAGGACCAATCCTTCCTTTATGCCTAAGGTGGTATACAGTGTGGCTCTTAACCAAACTATTCACCTGCCAACTTTTTACCCAAATCCGCAGACAAGGGGGAGCAGATTTTGCATTCCTTGGACGTACACAGACAATTAAGATTCTACTTAAACAGGACCAAATCTCTAAGAAAGTCGGAGCACCTACTGGTGGCATTTGCTGCAGGATCAGAGGGAAAGACTATTTCAAAGCAGACTATTTCGAAGTGGATAAGCCACTGAATTCGTTTCTGCTATTTACATCATGGTAAACCGGTGCCCAAGGGCATCTGGTCACATTCCACCAGGGTTGCATCTACCTCAGCAACTTTTCTCAGAGGGGTGCCAACCAAAGATATTCTAGATGCTGCTACTTGGAACTCTGTTCATACTTTTACGAAGCATTTTCATTTGCCTCTCTTCTCTAAGTCCAGGGCAGGCTTTGCCACTGCAGTTTTGCAGGGCTTTATAGCCGCTCCTAATGCTATTTAGTTCCGGCCTCCCATACATAGCTTTGGGATTCTACCCAAATGTAATGACTGCAACAGTGAAACACAAAGAACATAGTACAGTTGTGTACACTTACCATAAATGTAGATGTTCGAGTGTATTCACTGTTGCAGTCCGGGTTACCCACCCGCCCATCCCCTTTATTCTAGAGCTTCTTTTTCCTTCACTATACTCTACAGCCTTTGTGGTGTATTTGCTTGTAGATGAAGGTAAAGTTTCTGTTGTTACAATTGCATGTATATATAGTTTTTTATATATATATATATATATATATATATATATATATATATATATATAATATAATATAATATAATATAATATATATTTATATATTTTTTTTCTCCCCATTTGGGGGGCAGCTGACATCTGGAGCAAGAAAAACTAAAGAAAATGGTGTTGGCTGCCTGTTTTATACCCCTGACATCCTGACGTCATGGAAGAAGTGACAGCAACCGACGCAAGACCCAAGACTTTGATATTCAGGCCGACTGAGGGCATCCTGCCAGCAGATTACCCAACTGCAACAGTGAACACACTCAAACATCTACATTTATGGTAAGTGTACACAACTGTACTTTGTCAATCTTCATTCTGTCCTCAACTATTGGATCTGATCTGAATCTCGGATCCAACTCAGCCGTCACTTTAGCTCATGGCCATCACAAACCTCTCGAGCTTCTCCCTTACCCGTAATTAACCAACCCCTAACATACCTCAGATCTCATTTGCCACTTTCATGAATAAGATGTGGTCACCTTCAGCTCTCGAGCGAATTTTCAAAAAGAAGTTTTTTCAACTTAACTTCTTAAATGTTTGATATATATGTATATATATATATATATATATATATATATATATAAAAACCTCCCTTTTTCTTCTTACATCAGGTGTTATCATCTTTACCATTGTTGGTACTTTTCATTTTTTATAATTTTACACATTTTAGTGTATTCTTAATACCTTTTGTTGGTGTTTTATTCTGTGCTCCTTTACTATCTAATAAATATATATATATATATATATATATATATATATATATATATATATATATATATATATGTGTGTGTGTGGATTCCATACATTTGGTCGAATTACACTTAGTCGAAAATAATACCAGGCATTGCACTTGACTGAAAGCTTACTTGGTTGAAGTTCATTTGGTCGAAAATGGAATATAGCCCCTGCCCCACTGCAGTGCAACCCTGGAGTGAGAATATTAAATAAGGGGAGGTGTGGAGGGGCACAGCCCCCCTCAATGGGGGGTGTGGGGGTATAGCCCCCCCCCACATAATTTTAATGTATTCACTATTATAAGAAGGTATATCCATTAGAAATGCATTGATATATATATATATATATATATATATATATATATATATCTTTAGTAAACACTATTGGCATAATGTGAGGGGCTGTGTGCCCCCCACACCCCCCTTACTTAATAATCTCACTCCAGGGTTGCACTGCAGTGGGGCAGGGGCTATATTCCATTTTCGACCAAATGAACTTTGAGCAAGTGAGCTTTCAATGAAGTGAAATGCCTGGAATCATTTTCGACTAAGTGTAATTCAACCAAATGTATGGAACCCATATATATATATATATATATATATATATATATATATATATATATATATATATATATATATATATTTATATTTATTTTCTGGGCCTGGATCACCTTAAAGTTGAGTGCAATATATGTCAGAACTTTAATCCGTGGGACATTGCTGACTGTAAGTATAAACTATTGAAAAGGGTTACTGTCAACTTCTTTCTCGGAAGCTATTGCTGGAGCTCAACCCTCCAAGTCTAAACCTAAGGAGACTTTCACCACATTTCTTAAACCATCAGGATCATCTTTGGAGCCACCTAAGAAAAAGCACAAATCTGATCCGAATACTTCCTGTACATTTTCAGCACAAGATCAGACAACTTCCTCTTCGGACCCACGTACTTTGGATCCAACATCTTTACCTTTCCTAGAGTTAGGTACTCTCCGACTGTTAATCCTGTAACTTCCAGAATTCCCTCTCCTTTTTTGGAACTCTGACATTCCAAGTTCCCATCCTTGGCTTCCTCTTGATCGTCCTGAAGTCTAACCAAAGCTGTTGTGGACAGGATGATGAGATTTCTCTCGGCACAGATTCAGATGGGAATTCTCCCAGCTCTTACCCCTTCAGATCAGGAAGCCTGTCCTTCTACCACTTCACCAAATATGGCTCCTTCTCTGATCCGGCCAATCATTTCAGAGTCCCTGGATCTCAGCCTTCTGGGTCCGTCTGGTTCGGATCTGAAAACATTTTTATCTTTGGATCCGAAGCTGTCTTTGACTGCACCAACTGTGATGTCTTCGGAGCTGGATGAGACCGTCCTGAGGCGCTCCTGTCATGTCTGAGGTGGTGAAGTCGACTCCAAAGTTTTTGGAGCTGTATCTGCCCCTCAAAGCCTCAGCACTCGACAGCTCAGCTCCGCTTTTCGCCTCGGGTAGATTGCCTTTGGGGCAGA
This sequence comes from Protopterus annectens, assembly GCF_019279795.1. Lineage (NCBI taxonomy): Eukaryota > Metazoa > Chordata > Ceratodontiformes > Protopteridae > Protopterus > Protopterus annectens. The sequence continues at coordinate 1,549,134,820 of NC_056745.1, read as the reverse complement.
GGGAACAGATGGACCATAAGGCTGGCTTCTCGGCTCCACTGTCTTCTTTCTCCTCAGAGCATTCTGCCTTTGAGGTAGTGAAGAGAGTATTCTCTACTCAAGCAGAACAGATGGATCCTACCCTTTCAGATCTTCCTGCTGGATCCCAGATGTCTCTATGCCTTGAGCCACATCATTCTACACCACAGGGACAGCCAGCTCAAAGTCTCCAGGCCACCCAGCAGGGTTTTACAATCTCTTCCAATACTTCATCAGAGCATCCCACGGAGGAAGTCCCTAGGAAGAGGAAGTGCAAGAGGAGACACTTGGACTTCCCTCAGGAGTCAGTAACTGAGGATATTGATTTTGATGAAGGAGAGGGGTTCCCAAGATCACCTCCTGTAGACATCTCATTCAGAGATATTCATGAGATCCTTAAGCAGAGAGGTGGTTGGTCCTCTGATAACCCTTCCCCAGAGGAGTCTGTATTCCTGTAAGCCTTTGGAGCTGGCCCATCTACCTCCTGGGTTACTCCACCTACCGATGAGCTCATTGACTTGATTTCTAGGTGGGTGTGGAAGGAGCCTTACTCAGTTGAGCCAATCCCCAAGAGACCAGATAGGATTCTGGTTCCAACTGTAGGTAGAGAATTCTAGAGTAAAGGGGTGCCCTTTAGATGCTATGGTCATGGCAGCAGGCACCAAAAGGTGCTAGCTGAGCAGAGTTCCTCTGTCCATCCCCCTAACATGGAGTCTGGAGCGTTGGACATATTTGAGAAGCATGTGTATGCTTCAGCGACCTTTGTTCTTAGGTCATTGAACTACTTGGCACACTTTATGAGACTGCAAAGGGACTTGATCAAGGACCTTTCAAAATCCCTTTCAAGGACCACTACTGCTGATGCTCAGTTTTATGTGGCCTCTCAGTTGGTAGCCCTTAAATCTATTTCATATTCGTCCATGAGGCTTATCTCGCATGCAGCTGAAGGTGCCTGAAGGGCAGCGGGTTCAGACATTACCATCAGGAGACATGCTTGAATGTGCTTGTGATTTTCTGTAGCCTTTCAAGTCATTGTTTGTTAGTGCACCCTTTAATGGCAGTTCATTGTTTGGCCCAAAAATGAAGGACACACTCTTCAGGTGTGAAAAAGATGGAAAGACCCTCTCTTCAGTGGGTGTATGTTTTTTGACCCTTCAAAGATCCTTTTCTAGGAATCAATGAGGTGGTCAAAAAATGTGATTCAGGACATCCCAGGGTCCTTTCCAAGATCCACATGGTGATAGTTCCCCCAGGGGCAAAGGGGGGAACTGAAATGGATGACATTGCCCACATGACAGAGGGGGTCCACAGAACCAGGCGTCCAGAGATTTTCTCCAATAGATGACCTTATCAGCGCTTCTGAAAGGAGTTCCAATTGTACCCATCTGGTGACAATCAGGGGTCAATTATCCCTGCACTAGAGAGCCTAGCTAGGCATAACAAAAGATACTTGAGTGCAGAGATTATTTCCAGAGGTAATATAATACCCTTTTCCCTCCCACCTCCATCTGTATGCAAATTTCCTGATGTTACACCCAGTCAGTGGAAAGCAGCAGCACTAGAAATAATAAAGCTGCTGGAAAGCAGCAGCACTAGAAATAATAAAGCTGCTGGAAAAAGTCTCATCCAAGAGTTCTAACCAGATTCTTTTTAGTGCCAAAGAAAACAGACGACTGGGGACCAATTTTGGATCTCAGCGATCTGAACAAGTCAGTTCAACATACATAGTTTCAGATGGCCACAGCTGCCATTTTTGGGCAAGGACGACTAGAATTGCTCGATTAGACCTTCTATCACATAGAAATGAACAGACAATCCAGAAGGCATTTAAACTTCTGGCTGGGAGCCAGTCACTGCCAGTTCAGAGCTCTGCCATCTGGCCTCACTACAAGCCCCCCAGGGTGTTCACCATATGTATGGCAGTGGTAGCAGCTCACTTGTGATTGCAGAGATTCCGAGTTTTTCCATACTTAGACAACTGGCTCATTACCACCTCGGTATCTACTAATAAGAGCAAGGAATCAGGTACTCCAGACTTGTTCTCATCTGGGGATAACCATAAATTACAAGTCTCAGTTACAACCAACTCAAACATTGGAATTCATAGGAATAATATTCATCACGGTATCAATGACAGCTTCCCTTCCTCTCTTGAGTGCAAGCTATTAGATTCCAGGTCAGGAAAATAATTTGCAGTACCAAAATTTCACCTTGATTTATACTGCAAGATTTGAGGTCAGTGTTAGCAGCCATAATTTTAGTTCTTCTAGATGGATTTCATATGTGAATTCTTCAGTGGATGCTAGCAATACAGTGGTCAATTCTTTATCAATGCATGTCAGCACAAATAAGAATCACTCAGGCATGCAGGAGATACCTCTGGTGGTGAATTCAGTCAGATCAGGTTCTACAAGGATGTCTTTTCATCCTCCCTCAGCCCAAGCTTAATTGACCACGGATGTCTCCCAGATTGGGCGGGCACTTCCTGGGGAAAACAGTCCAAGGCACTTGGTCTCCTGTAGAGGCCAACAGCATGTAAATGTCCTAGAAATGAGGGCAGTGCTGTTAGCATTGCATGCATTTCAAGACTCTCGTCCTTTTGAGACTGTTGCAATTCAGACTAACAGTATGTCAGTGGTTTGGTACATCAGCAGACAAGGAGGAACCAGGTCTTACCCCTTGTGTCGAGAAGCCCTCAAAGTGCGACTAAGGGTGATCTCATCAAACCAGTTTCTGATAGCAATGCACAGTCTGGGGAAGTCCAACATGATAGCAGACAAATTGATCAGGTCTATTCTACTACCTCACAAGTGGTGTCTCAACATGAAAGTGACAAGAAATGATTTTCTATCAATGGGGCCAGCCATGCTGGGATCTTTTTGCATCCCCCCTAAACAAGTGCTGTAGCGTCTTTACCCTGCCCCCCCCCACCTGGAGAATCATTTAGGATGCCCCCCAGTCTCCTCTGTGCTTACCCTCCAACTCCCCTAATTCCCAAACTTCAACAGAAAGCTGCCAGGTTGAAGAGCAAAGTCATTCTCATTGCACCCTACTGGCCTCGACAGATTTGTTTCCCCTTTCTTTGGCCTCACCTACTTTACCCACCTTCGATTCTGGATCCAATTCCAGACCTCCTGTCTCACCCGACAGGCATGATTCATTATGATAGCTCAAGCTAATAGAGTAGTTTTTCCCAATTCCTTTAGTATAGACACCTGATGCTGTCTTCCCCTTTCCATCACATACTTTTATCTTCCCACAAGTCTTCTAAAAGAAAACTTTACAGAAGTAAATGGAAAACGTTCATTTTTTGACGCAGCAGAAACACATTGACCCCTTCTCAACTCCTGTATAATGTGTTCTTGAATTTTTTGGCAATAGTTTTTAATGAGATTGCTAGCTCCTCAACAATTAGAGTTCAGTTAGCAGTAATCTCTAATTTTCATATTGGATTTGAGAGTTCTTTCTTGGCTTCATCTGAAATTTGTTAAGCATTTTTGAGAGGCACCCTCCTGCTGAGACCTCCGTTTAAAGACCCTACTCCACCATGGGATTTAAATTTAGTACTGCAGGCCTTAATTCATTCTCTGTTTGAACCAGCAGCTAAATGTGATCTTAAATTCCTGACTTGGAAAATTATCTTTCTACTGTCCATTACTTCTGCTAGAAGAATTTCAGAACTTCAACCATTATTCTCTATACCTCCATACTTAATTTTTCATAAGGATAGAGTAACATTACGTACCAATGCTTCTTTTCCTTCCTAATGTGGTGTCAGAATCCAGTATTAACCAATCCTTTAACCCGCCAGTCTTTCTTCCTAAATCTATGAACAAAGGTGACTGTGTGTTGCATTTACTGGATGTCCACAGACAATTACATTTTTACTTAGGACAAAAGAAATTAGGAAGACCGATCAATTATTTGCTTCCTTTGCAGATTCTAAATTGGGCAAATTAGTTGAAAAGGTAACTCTAGCCCAGATGGCTGACATATTACATTTCATTTACCTACAACATATTGAGCCTATCCTTACCAAGACCTTTAAGAGCCCATTCAACTAGGTCCATGGCTACTTCTTCAGTGTTTCTGTCTAGAACTTCCATTGTTAAAGTTTAGAAACAAATAACAAAGAGTTTTACCATTTAGTCTTCAGTCAAGAATAACGCTTCAGGATGTGCAAAGTACTGGTTTATTCCATAAACAGTGCTTAGAGACTACCAAGATTTTTAAATCAGTCTCCCAGAATAAGGAAAACTTCATATGTATACCTTTTCTTATCAATTTCATGCATGTAGAATTCTGACTCTACATAGCTTTTAACAAATAATACAATTTTTAAATATTTTATGGCCGCTTTATCCTTACTTACAGCTTTACATGAACACTTGACAAACATGCCTTTTTAAATCATAGACCACCTGGTCTAAGAATTTATCTTTTAACTTTGTAACATTCGGTACCAGTACATACTATCTTACAGATGTCCTTGCAGTGATACATCCCCCAGCCTGAGAAGGTCAGAGCGTACTCTGTTAACATTCTGAAACCAGACTCTTTAAACATAGTGTAACATCATAACATCCCTGATTTTATTCAGCACTTACTTTGTCTTCAGTCATCTGTCAGTACACTATATTTTGCTAATGAAGAGAATGCAGTTGAAAGGCACTTGAAGTACAGAGTTACAGCTTATGTGGAACTATATTTTGCATAATCATGTATCTCTTTTACCTTTTGATTTTAACATAAACATATCATAAGCATTTTATTTGACTCATTTGTGAAGAAACTCCAAGTTAATATGCATTTGGTGAAGAATAATGCCCCGTCTGGCATGTACCTGACCAGACACCTACAACAGCTGGAGAGGCCACAAAAGTACCTCACAAAAAGGATCCTAGGCCTTAAACACATGTCCTACATGGACAGACTCAAGAAATTTTAGCTGTTCTCAGTCTCTTATCATCTACTTAGAGGTGAGCTCTGCTTTACTTACAAAGCTATGTCCGACCCAGCCCTACTTGAAATGCTACACCTAGAGAAATCCCAATCCCCACGCTGTAGAGATCACATCCTCATTACCACAATTAACAGAACATGCTGGAGGGACAGGCTCATCTCCCAAAAACTGCCCTTACTCTGGAATAAACTTCCCATTCATGTCAAGCAGAGCAACCTCGCTGGCCCTCTTCAAGAGAAATCTTGACGAGTGGCTAGGTAACAGAAAGTTCACTCCAGGGATCATTCCAGTTGCCCTATTGGATAGGGGCACTGTGAACTAACATAAGGGGGCACGGTGCCTGGACAATTTTTTTGGGCTAGGCTTATAAAGGCTCCAGGGCTATTAGCCTAGTACATACCTATGAACCTATGAATAATCATGCGATATAATGTTTTCCATAACACCATGGATGATATATGTGCAGCAGCAACCTGGGCCAACATCTCATACCTTTTTTTACACATTACATACTGGATCTGGTCTCGAGGGGAAGAGCAGCCTTTGGCTCAGATGTGCTCAGGAATATCTTTCCTTTTAGTCCACCTGGGAATTTAGGTAGCTGGGACTCTGTCCCAGCAGTTGAGGACAGAATAAAAATTGATTACCTCAGATAAAGAAGTTATGTAGTCACCATAACATTCCATCTGTATTGTTCATTTTCATTCTTCTTCAACTTCCCATCCACCAACCCACAACCTTTTTCACAGTGGATTTCTGGAAAAATGAGAGATTATGAGGACAGCATTGTCCTTCATGTTGAGCTCCATATATGGCTTATCATGTTTTATAGTAGTTCTTTCTGTTTTATATAAAACAGCAAACAAGATCTGAGCTGTGTTAAGGGTTGGTGCATTATGGATAAGGGAGGAGCTCAAGAGCCTTTTGGTGGCCGTAAGCTGAAGTAATGGCCAAGTTGGATCCGAGGATTGGATCAGAACCAACAGTTGAAGAATGAAAATGGGCAACACAGATGGAATGTTATGGTAAGTACATAACTTCTTTTTTTTTCATTTATGTAAATTTATGATTGTGTTGTTAAGTGGTAATTCAGTAAAGCTGTTTCTTATTTAAAAAGAAAGAAAGGAAGATCTCTCATAGTGTATACAACAGGTGAACATCACTCAGGGGTCACATTTAAACTAGGCCAAAGCACTTAGATGTTGAGTAAACTCCTCAAACTCCACCTGGGAGGGCACACTCAGGGACTCTTAAGTATCTAGGCAGTCCAGGACAAAGGCAGAGAAGACAGCACATCTGCATAAAGGAAACACAGTAATACTAGCCATCAAGGCCTGGAAATCCATTTGGAGGCAAGGAATCCTCCACATCTTCAGAACATTACAGTGTTGAGGTAACTGCAAACTTGGGGACCTGATCATACTTCTTGTGCAGGTTGGCTGTGGAGGCATGGTGTCTGGCCCTGGAGTCGGGAGGGGGGCCTTCAGGACAATTTACATCTCTTCTCTGGGAAGCTTTGGCTCCTAGGCTAGCTGAGCAAGACAGAGGTAGACCCTCACAAACATATGCTCGACAGAGATTTCTTTCTCTACTTAGTCCATAGGCGGAATGTGTCATATAGAGACCTTTTTGATTCTTGAGAACACAGGCAGCTCAGAAAATTTTACTTCAGAACACCAACTTAGAAAGCTTGGGCAATAGTTACCTTCTCCATCAGCTCAGAATCCCATGTCTGTATAATTTTATTCCAGTTGTTGTTATCCCCAGAGTAATTCAAAAGATAAAGGAAGACATGTCAAAATAGTTGCTGGCTAATGCAACATTGGTTATCCCTCTTACTCGTTATGGTAACTACACAGCATTTGTTACTGTTGCACTGGTGTTGGGAGTGGTCATGGAAGTTAGATGCAGCTACCTAGTAGTCAGTCCTCCCCATCTGTAAGCATTACAACCTGGACATCACTGCAACATTCAAGGCAGGATTTGCCATGGCCATTCTGTAAGGCTTACTTCAACCAACACATCTTTAGGGGTTTCTACTAATTGATCCATAAACTTTGGAAATTTTCCCCAATGTAAAGACTACTGCAGCAATAAAACATACGATGAACATAGTATGGGTGCAATAGGAGCTTACCATAATTGTAGCTGTTTGAGTACATTCACTCTTGCAATGCTATCTCTTTCACTCCACTTGTCTTCATATTGTTTGGGTATCTGAACAACTAGGGTGAGAACACAGTCACAGTCCCTCCCTTCTTTTCTGTCTACTACCATTCCCACAAGGCATCCTCCCTCCTCAAGTTGATCTGGAACTTGGAGAGGCAGCTTTAGAAGGTGTTTATGTTAGATTGCCTTAGATGGGGGTAGTATTTCTTCCATTGTGTACTTGGGCAGTTAATGTTCTTAATTATGCACAGGTTTATGGAGGCTGCCAGGGCAAGAAAGAACCAAAGAGGGTATGGACGAACACATTTTTTATACCACAGATTTGCTGATGTCCTGGTGTGAAGATGCCTACACAGCCTAGAAGGGGGAAGGTTGCAAAACTTTACATATCAAGACAGACATTGGGCTTTCTGCTATAGAGGTCCCAAATGTAAAAGACCACTGCAACAACAACAAACATATTCAAACATCTGCAGTTACAGTAGGCTAGTAACATGAGTGTACTTTCCATAGGTATTTACAGGTTTGGAATAGACAAACTGGGTAGGGTGGTCCCCAAGGATACTGAGAGGAGGCTAGATCCTCCCCCCTGGAGCCCTAAGCATGTGTCATTAGTTAGTGACTTGCTTCCCCTTTTTCCAAGGTATCTTTAGTTGGAGTCTGTCTTACTTCAAGGTGAACTGGGCATTCCTGACATCAGACCAGTGGATTCTGGACATTATAAATACAGATGCACCATGCACTAGAGTAACCTTCGCCTCCTTTAGGGATATTCATCCCTTTCTATTAGCCATGATGGATCATTGAAAGTCCTTCCTGTCTTAGCTGATGCATTGGAGGGCTAGAGAGGAGCTAGCCCTGTTAGAGATGGAATATGGATATTACTCAGGACTCTTCCTAGGCTCAGAAAAGAAGAGTCGTGAAAACGTGTTAAGGTGAAAAGACTTTGAACAGATTTGTAAGGGAAAGTTTACAGTTGTCTCCTTGCAAATTCTTCTTCCTGTCCCTTTCATGGAGTATGTTTCTTAGCACACAGGACATGAAGTATTTTTAGCTGCCTGTATATATTCACAAGAAGTATTTTTTTCTTTCTTTTCCTTTTTTTTTTTTGGTGGGGGGTGGGGGGGCATTTGGCTAAAGTTCTTTCTTTTTACCCTTTATACTGCACTCAGGAGCTTTTATATGTGCCTGCCACAAGAGCACTACAGAATCCTGAAAGCCCAAAATCGTTAGACCAAAATCTCGAATGTTCAAAATACTGAAAACACACAGGATACCAACACTTGCCATATTCCAGCACAAGTACATACAGAAACAAATAAAACACAAACCATATTACTCTTCTCCAAGTATAAGCAGGGGGCAAGCCCCCCTGCACCCCCAGTGTTAGTTGCGCTTCACTTTCGTTACTTAAATATATCAACTCCAAGATTGCACTTAGTGTAGTGAAGTGCAGTCTTGGAGTTGATATATTTAAGTAGCAGGGGGTGTGGAGGGGAGCAGGGGGGCTTGCCCCCCTGCATATAGTTGAAGGGTAATATGTTTCTGTATGTACTTGTGCTGGAATATAGTAAGTGTTGGTATCCTGTGTGTTTTCAGTATTTTGAACTTTCAAGATTTTGGTCTTTAGGATTTTGGGCTTTCAGGATTCTGTAGCACTCCCGCTTGCCCCTGCTGTCTTCGCCCATCTTTACATGGAAGATTGCCTGTTACAAGCAGCCATACGGAAAGAACTACAGGAGGCTCTCATTCATATCACTTAGTGCATGGAGCATCTGGGCATTTATCTGAATCCATGGTTGCCGAGTCTGCCCAACCCACCAAAACCTTCATGGCAAAGTACTGGACACACTAGAGCTTGTGGGACAAAGCAGTATTGGTCCCTGAAGTACAAGATCCTGGAGATCCCCACTATAAAAAAATAATTACTCTGGTGGGTGGTTCAGATCACCCACAACTTGGAGCTGCCTCCTCTTCACCCTGGAAGACGGCCAGGAACTGAGTACAGATACTTTAGACATGGTTTCCTGAGAGACATAAGACACTTCAAGGTTCAGGAAATGCGGACAGGGGATGTAAAAAGAATCCACATAAAAGTAAAGAAGATTCTGCTAGTTGTATACTTCTTTAAGGCCTTCTGCCAAACTATCCAGTGGTATGGTACATCAGCAGGGAAGGTGATAGCCATTCTTTCCCTCATCCCATGCATGCTACACGTTGAACCTGGCCATCATCATGAGGATGCATCTCCTGGCAGTAGACATTCTAAGCAGTTAAAAGGTTCTCAATGACCACTTTAGCAGAAAGCAGACAGTTTAGCAGAGAAAAAAAAAAGATGTTCAACAGAGGCATGTTCCTCAAGATAACAAGCAAATGGGAGACTTCAAATGTAGACTTCTTCACAACCAGAGTAAGTAATTTCCCTTGCTTTTATTCATTACAGCTTCATTTGGGAGGCCCAAACAATCAGTGCCTTCTATATAAAGTCGAGCCAAGGGCTTCTGTATGTTTCCCTTGCCCTAATCCACAGAACCCTAGCTAGCCAAGACAAAGACAAACAAGGGTACTTTATGTTGCCCACCTCCAAGGGAGATTTGCATCTTTCATCTTCTCCTTATGACATAAGAAAGCCTGTAGGTCCCTTCAACCAACACATATATTTTGGCTGAATTGAAAGGCACTCCTGTGCACACTGTTCTGGACTCTCTTCGCTGACAACATGAAGGATTTAAGGCTGATGTTTCTCAGCACCCACTCTTTCAGCAAGTGGCTGACATCCTCTAAGAACTCAGGAAATCTTGCACTAGAAAATCTTAGTTGGAGAAGTGGAAAAGGCTTTCCTTGGTCTGGCAGCCAGGACTAGGACCTTAGTTTAGTTAGCATTCCAGTAATTCTGCATTATCTCCCAGAACTGTTTTCTAAGAATCTAGTCCTGCCCTCTTACATCAGAATGCTTTTTCACTGATTCATTCTGTCTTGCCACTGAATATACTTTCTTGGCCATTTTCACTGTGAAACTATTTAAGGTTGCCATGCACCTCAGTCATCTGAGAAAACCCATTAATTTGGCATGTTTGAAAACTGACTAGTTCCTCTCCCGGAGGGTATTTTTCCTGGTAACCATAATTTCAGTTCAAATCTTTCAGGCTTTAACATGCAAGGAATCCTAGATGGTATTCCTTAAGCTTAGAGTTTTTCTCAAGATTATCCCTTCATGCGAGCCTAATGCAGTCTCTGAAAACTGGCAGCTGAACTGGCTGATTCAGAATCATCCAGAGTAACCATTAGAATCAAAAGAAAGTAGATCATACTATAACTGTGCACAGATAGCTTGGGTACTATACTAATAAGACCAAAGACATCAGGCTTTCAGATCAGCCGTTCTTGTCCTACATACGGGTAATACATACCAGCAGCACATGGTAGACCAGTATCCAAGTTTTCCCTTTCCAAAGGGCTGGCTGTTTGCATCTTATTCTGTTATGACCATTTTTGGATGACCTTGAATGAGAAATCATGACAATTTCTGTTGAGTAGCATTTTTCAAGAACATTTATTCATGAAACATTTTTGAGACTGCCACCTGTACATTCACTCAGACATCCTGTGTGCAGCACAAGTTGGTCTTCCAATCTTGGAGCACAGTAGACTAATCATAGCAGCAGTGCTGAAAGGGATGCTGGATCCCCTTCACTAGACTCTGGGTCAAGCTGTCTGTAATACTGCTTCATATTCTCCCATTGTATAGAATATGACTGCAGCATAGATACCTGCACTGAACATAGTCCAGCTGTGTAAGAAACTCATAATACTAGAGATTACATTTTGTAATGTGTGCTAGAGCGGAGACAGAATATGGTCTTGGTGAATGAGGCATTCTTGTGGATCAGTAGATCATGAACTAGACATATGACCTTTCTTATATATGACTCAACATAATTATTTTGGTGGTGTGTGTCTGATAGTTTTCCCTTCCCTTCTGGATTCAATTATTGAGGCACAAGTTGTGAGTATCTTCTGTGGGAGGTTTCAGTCCTCTCCCTTCTGTGCAAAAGGGCCCCTCATTTTGTTTCTTCTAACTTCTTTACTTTTTGGAAGGCATATGCACATGTACTATTGGCTGCCCAACTAGAAAAAACAAACCACAGCTGGTGCAGGTTGCAGTCCACTTTTCACTTGAGTTCTAACACCTTGGGACTGGGAGGTAAGTTGATACTGGGAGAGGGTACAGTCAGTACTGTTTTGGATCTCTGACAAGAACAAAGGTCAGTGATCTCTCATCTTGAGCATGTGCTGTTACAGTGGGTTCTCACACACTTGCATTTTGTCTCGGTTTTTCTCGGTGCAGCAGGGGAAGGAGGGATTCATGATGGATATGTTCTCCATTCCATGACAGAGAAAACTGCTGCGTATGCCTTCTCTCCATTCTGTCTGGTTCTAGTCCTGACTGAAAACTTTAACTTCAGAGAAGAAGACCAAAACTAATCCTCTTTTCCCTGTGGTGGCTAAGAAGGGTATGATTTTTGGCTCTCATAATCTTGGGTAACACAAGAGGACCATCCTGTTTGTCGCCAGTAATATCCCCAGTTGTTGAGGTAATGGCTGGCTCCGCATTAGGGTCTAACTTGTGCTGTGAGCCCTCTGATTCTCCATGGCCTTATGTTTAAGATGTTCAGAATGATTGAAAGCTCTAGGCAGCTCACACCTGATAGACATACTCTGTAGTTTCTCATTAGGATAGATCTGTATCCCACTGCTGCCCCATTTAGTTAATTTGCAGATGGGTCACACTTATCTCAGGCACTTGTATCATCTAGGCATTAATTATTCCACAATCAAGATATATGTATCAGATATTTTTGTTGTTTACAACTTTGTAAAGGATCGGAATGTGGCCCAGCACCTGTTGGTGAAGTAGTTCTTTTTTTTTGGGGGGGTGGGGGGTGGCTGCATCCTCTACCCAGTCTACCTCCTTGGGATTTAAGTTGACACACCCATTTTCCAGTCATACATGCTTGTTCATGGCTTTGAAATTCGTTTCTTAGAAAATGCTTTTACTGGTGGCCTTCATCGCATTCTCATGAGATCTTGGAACTTTAGGCTGTCACGTATAGGTAACCTTGTCTTGTATTTCAGTAGTATTGAACACTATTAGGACCAACCCACATTTTTTCTTCCAAGGGCATTGTCAGAACTGTTGTGATATCAACGCATTCATCTGTTTTTTTTACAGGGACAGAAACCTCGGAAAAGGCTCCTTCATATGTTGCACTTGCACCATCTACTCAGATTTTACATGAAGTAGATGAATGAGTTTAGGAAGAGAGAGGTGTTGCTGCTTGTTTCCTTTGCTTCAATAAGGGAAGGGCTGTCAGTTGCCAAGGATATTCTTGTCAGGTAGATTGCTGACCACATTATCTTTTGCTGTCACTCACCACTGATTGGAAAATGCTGTGGTCAAAGGCCACTCTACTGAAGGTGTGGTTGCGTCAGTGCTTGCTTCAGTAAAGGCTACTTTTGGGTCGTTACTTTGAAAAGGTCTCAGTTGCAAACATTTTTTTTTCCTTAGACAAGTGTTTGCTGTTTTGCATGTTAACCTAGCATTCTTGTTTTTACTGCAATTCCAAAACACGGGTGGCCTCCTTTAATTTGTTAGTACTGTGTGATTCAGCTTTCTAAGCCTTTTCCTAAGATTTTCTGGCTTCTTCCACCGTACTAGCTTTTGCTGTTTGGTAATGCATCCCATTCAGATACCCACTAAAGAGGGTCCCAAATGTTAGTTGCAGTCAACACATTCTTACTATATCAGTTTATGTATCAGAGGATAGTCCTTGTTAGGTCATAAATCACATCCCATTGTCATCCTGTATTTCACTGACCCCAGCAACTACTGTTAAAATTGTCTGCAAGTTGGATAAATACATATCTGCAAATAGTGTAGATGTCAAGTCTTGATTGATTTTTCTTGATGTGTTGAAAGTCTTTATGCTTAATAGTTAATACTGCTTCAGAAATATTTTATCAGACATTTGTACTATAGCCACTTGACTCATTTCTTATCTTCATTAAGTATTATTGCTTAGACAATGCTTCCAAGAGTATGGCCTCCTATGGTACCTTAGTACTTCAGGATTTCACCTTCTGATACCATGCCTGTAGGCTTTCATTGTGGCTGCATCCACCCAGGTGAATTTACTTAATTGCTTGGGATTCTTCACTGCATGGGGCTACAGAAGTCATATGTAACAGATAAGTAGTCACCATGTTAATTAACTGTAAGGAGACCTGGAATGGGTATTTTTGTCCCCACCTATACCTGTTTGTGGTTGGCCTTTACACTTTATGACTGAAAGCATTTTTGTGTAAGGCTAGCAGGTGTGTAGTTTATTATTTTACTGTATATGTTATGTTTTGATTCCTGGCATTTTAGGTAGCACTAAGGTTGAGGTTGAACTGAATATTCCAGAGGCTGAGAGTACCCTACCATGCATAGAAGTCAGGCTTTTGCATGCTCTGAGGGTGATTATTTGGGAGGCAAGAAAAGAACCAGCTATTGAGTAGTTTATGGGAAGAGAACCCAGTGATCTTCCCACTGCAGAAAGCCACTTGAAAATTAGTTGATTATGGTGGATGCTCACAAACTTGTTGTTTATAGTGACTCTCTCTCATATAGCTGTTTTTTATTTCTGAAATTTTGCATCAGTTTTGTCCACTTCCAGTGGTGCTGTTATATCATGTCTGAGAACAAATTAGGTATACTTTACGCATTCAGTCCCAGAGATGTGCATTTTCTTTGCAGGCTTATGACTGACATGTATTGAACACAGGGTTACAAGACATCCCTATTTGAACGGGACTGTCCCGAGATCAGCAGCCCAATCCCAAGTCCCGCACTGCCTGTTAAAATCCCGATGAAACAGCCTGCTGTTCCACATTGAACAGAAGAGGCTCCGCTTTGTCATTTTTGATTGGCTTGTATACCGGCATATGGGCCAATCAGAAATCGCAAACCAGGTTCACTTCTGTTAAGTGTGAAACAGCAGGTTGTTCCGCATTGAACAGAAGAGGCTCTGCTATGCGATTTTTGATTGGCTTGTATACCGGCATACGAAACAATGAAAAATCACTGTTTAATGTGGAACAGCAGGCAGTTTCTCATGAAAGTCCTTTTTCCTTTTTTTTTTTTGGTCTTCACTTACCGAAGATTTACGTCCATACCTGTCAGTTCGGAAAACTGGCAACCCTGCTTGAACAACAGCAGTGGCTTAGTAATAAGATAGCTGCCTTTAAGCCCCAGGATTTAATCCTGGCTTCTGGTAGTTGTCTTTATAAAGTCTGTACTCTCCCTGTATCTGTATGGTTTCTTCTGGTATTTTAGTCTTCTCCCACCTTCCCAAACAGCGTAACTGATTTGCTTGCTGATGCATAACTAAAATTTGCTGACTACTGTTATGACTTTCTAATCTACCCTACCCCAACTGAGCTGCTACTGCCGCACTAACCATCTTCTAAAGTCAAGTCATTCCCCTTTATCCACCAAGTGTCTATTTAAGGCCATAAAGACAACATATTTCAAAAGTTGCAGGGAAGTCATTTTACTAGCTACTACTACAAGATTCTTTTGTAAAGATTGCATTGTACTCTATGGTAGCTAGGAGAATGCCTGCTTGCCCCCCCCCCCCCCCCCCCCCAATATTGGAAGGTGTCTTTACATGTTATGACCTGTTGGTGGTCTTTGACAAACCCCCCATCCCCCACTCAAACTCTCTCCTCGTCACCCCTTTGCACCAAGCCTCTTCTAGGTGTCAGTCTACTGCTGGTGAAATCCTTCACTCTTCCTCACACAAAACTGTTGTCTGTGCCCATAGTCCTTATCCAGTTGCTGACTCTCTGCCAGCTTAAGCTCTAGTTCTGTGATGGTGTAGACGGACACCTTACCTCTGGTTTAATTTACTATCAATGCTGTTTGTCTAGCTGGTCCTTCAGACTTAAAATCTACACAACAGGTGATGTCCTTCAAGGATGCATCTGCAGTCTTCACAAATGGGTTGTCCTGTCGTCAGGCAGCCCTTCGGTCGGCCGGATTCCAAAGTCTGGGTCTGGCTTCGGCTGGTGTCGCACTTCACCCGACATCATTGCGGCAGTTCTTCGGGTATAAAGGCATCAGCCGACGCCATTTTCCTCAGTCTTTCTTGCCGTGTGGCGCCCGAAGCAGAAGCTGTTCGCAAGTGCTGGTCGGTCAGATCCAGAGATTACTACTACCGAATATTACTTCGAAGACTTCTAAAAAGCTAAGTACCCCATTGGGGACTCTTTCTTGCCTCAGCCGATGTCAGAGAAAGTGAATAACTGTTTATCTTGTGGGAAACAAATACCTCATAAAGATTTCCACTCCTATTGCATACATTGTTTAGGCCCAGACCACGACGTAGCAGCTTGTCTAGCCTGTGCTTCTTTTAACCGACGGACGCTTAGACGTCGGTCGGAGTTTGCTGAACAGATTTTTGGCTCCGATTTTGCATATATTATGCCGTCGGATCCTCCGACTACGCAAAGTACCAAAAAACGCAAAGAAAAGGACCGACACTCGCGGTCCACGGTTTCGGCCGAAACCTCGGTTAAGCAAACCACGAGTGTCTCGGTTTCGGCCGAAACCGAGCAAGTGGTTCTTTCTTCAGCCGAAATCATGCCTTCTACCGAGGCCTCTTCTAACCTGGTAGAAACGGCTTCTGAAATCCAACCTTCTGTTGCGGTTTCACAGGATTTATCAGATACCATTCCCCTGGATATTTCTACCCCTGCACGTGGAGCTGCTAGGCCCCCTGCAGCAATGTCTATTAAGGCCTTTGCCAGGGCTAAAGCAGCCAAAGCATCAAAAACGGTGCCTGCCAAGCCCCCCTCTCTCAGGCCCAGCACCAGCTCCCATATGCTTACTTTGGCTGAGGATCTCATCTCTTTAATTCGTGGAGCCCAGCCTCATCCAGACAGGGCCTCTCTCCCTCCTCCAGAAAAAGGCCTAGAGCAGAGCCCCCTGAGCCAGTATCCACAGATGATTCCTCTGATGACTCAGATCATACAGACCCTCCTGAGGCTGCTTATTCTCCTTACGAAGACTCTGATGCTGAGGAGTCCATCCCTTCAGCCTCTCCTCCTGAGGAATTTTCCTTTGGGGAAACCTTGCATGCTATGAGGGAACAATTTCAGTGGCAGGGCCAAGATTTCTCAGACTCCAGAAAAAGGCTTAGGACCTTTCTACATTTGCCACAGCATAGGCCTTTAGCTATACCTCCAGTACTTTCTGTTGTTGATGATGCTTTTAATGATGCTTGCACTGCTCCTGATTCATTACCTCCGGCTCCTGCTAAGCCTGATAGGTTCTACAGGGTCCCGGACACTCATCACCATTTGTATAAGGCTCCTTTTGCAGATCCAGAGACTGTCTCCCAGGGTCCTAAAGCCGTAGCAGCTACTTCCACTAAAAACCCCCTCCCCTCTGAAAGGGAATCCAGGTCCTTAGAGAGATGGGGTAAAAAAGTTTACACCTCTGCTACTTTGTCAGCTAGAGCTTTGAACTGCCAATTTCATATGATTCAATACCAAGAGTTTATGCTTGACCAGTTGACTAAAAAGCTGTCCTCTGAAGAATCTTTAGATAAGAAATATATTCAAGAAATGGTACATAACATACAGCAGGTTAGTAACCATTCTTTAAAATGTGGCTATGATGCACTGGAGGCTTCCTTTAGATCAGCCATGACTGGCACAGTTATCAGGAGGCATGCATGGCTGAAAGAACAGGCATTACCAGACCATGTCAAATCAAAGCTTTTGGATGCACCTATGGACAAGGTCAGTTTATTTGGTTCCCCTGCGCAACAGGTACTAAAAAAGATGGAAGAGAAAGCAAAATCTGTACAAACAGTGAAAGATTTCTTACAAGTTCAGCCTCCAAGGTTTAGCAGGAACTGGCCCTCCAAGAATTGGTCCTTTCCAGACTCCTCTAGGGCACAAAGAGGCAGGAATAGGCGCACGAGAGGCAGAAACCAAACCAGGGGTGCCTACAGGGGACGCCAGTGGCAAGGTAACAACCAGCGAGGCACGGATGCAACCACCACCACTACAACAACTCATTCACAGTGACTTGGCGGTGGCACCGCCTACCAGGGAACAACTAGAAGCACCCTTAGGTGGAAAGCTAACCTTATTTTCAAAGAACTGGCATTGCATCACAAGAGAAAAATGGATTTTGCAAACTATAGACCAAGGTTACAGGTTCCATTTCCATACTCTACCAAGCAAAAGAGGAATGCCAAACCTGCCACCTACTCAAAGGACAGAAGCTCTAAAGCAAATATCTCAATTACTAAGAATGAGAGCT
The DNA here is from genome assembly GCF_019279795.1 of Protopterus annectens. Taxonomy (NCBI): domain Eukaryota; kingdom Metazoa; phylum Chordata; order Ceratodontiformes; family Protopteridae; genus Protopterus; species Protopterus annectens. The sequence goes on along the minus strand of NC_056745.1, from coordinate 1,549,117,292 downwards.
GTGGAAAAGGTACCACCTTTGGAGCAAGGAAAGGGATTTTACTCCAGACTCTTCCTGGTACCAAGAAAAGAAAACAAATGGAGGCCTATTCTAGACCTGTCCGCTTTAAACACATTCCTCATTGTTCCAAAATTCAAAATGCTGACCCTACAGCAGCTTCTTCCCATGCTGGGCAAGGAGTCTTGGCTGGTAACTCTAGATCTCAAGGAGGCATACCTGCACGTCCCCATAAGACCAATTTGCAGAAGATATCTCAGATTTCTTGCAGGATCAGAGCATTATCAATTCTCAGCATTGCCCTTTGGCTTATCTACTGCGCCCAGAGTGTTCACGAAATGCCTGGCATCAGTAATCGCTCATTGCAGACTTCAGGGGATTCAAATCTATCCCTACCTGGACGACTGCCTGATACAAGCGGACAACAAAATAAAATTAACAGAAGACCTACAAAGAGTCATTTACCTGCTGCAAGCCCTGGGATATACAGTCAATATAAAAAAGTCATGGCTGATTCCATCCCAAAGAATAACCTTTCTGGGTGCAGAACTGGACACATCAAATTAAGCTTCATGGCATCCTGCATAATACTGGTCCCTCATGCCAGGCTGCATATGAGAAAGCTACAATGGTACCTAAAGAATTTGTGGTCTCAACACAAGCACAGCCTAGAAACCAAAATTCCAATGATTCCCTGCCTGAAGAAAGAGTTCCTATGATGGGCTCAGGCCTGCCAATCAAACTCAGGATTGCCCTTCTGCAAAAGCCAACCAAAACAAACCATCACGACAGATGCCTCAGACCTCGGTTGGGGGGCACACATGCTGGACAGGTGCATTCAAGGCCTATGGACTCAAGACCAGCTGCACCTGCACATAAATCTAAAGGAAATGATGGCAGTAAAATTGGCAATCCAGGCCTTCAAACCTTTTCTCCAAGAAGGTCAGCTGATGATAAGGACAGACAACACCACAGTTATGTGGTACATCAACAAACGGAGGCACACACTCATATCCTCTATGCCGGCTGGCACTGGACCTATGGGATGTGGCTCTGGGCTACAACATTCAGTTACAAGCAATTTATGTACCAGGGAAGGAAAACATTCTAGCAGACATATTAAGCAGAACTACCACAGATGCCCACGAATGGATGCTGCATCCGGACATCTTCAAAGCCATCACAAGAGAATGGGGATTACCACAAATAGACTTGTTTGCATCCCCACTCAATCACCAGCTAAAGAAATTCTGCACAAGGACGTACCACCCACTTGCTTGGAAGGTGGACTCCCTATCTTTCAGTTGGAAAAAAACTGATAGCATACGCATTCCCACCACTTCCTTTGATGCACAAGGTGCTTCTGAATATCAAAGAGGAACATCCGAGGATCATTCTGATAGCTCCAGACTGGCCAAGACAACATTGGTATCCATTGCTGAGGAGCATGTCCCGGGAACAAATATGGAGACTGCCCCTGATCCCATTACTGTTAACACAGAACAACTTCAACATCCTGCATCCAAACCTGAAAACTCTGCAGCTAACTGCCTGGAACATTACATGACAACAATTAACCCAAATTTATCCCAAAGGGTTAAGGACATAATCCTGGAGGCTCGAAGACCTTCAACAAGAAAGAATTATGCAGCAAAATGGAAAAGATATCTCACTTGGAGTACTGCAAAGGGGCAAGAAGTGACACTGGTGAACATAGCCAATATCCTGGAGTACTTGGCAGAGCTCTTCCATACAGGCCTGTCCTACTCTTCCATCAAGATACATGCCTCAGCTATTTCAGCAGAATACAGCTTGGATCCTCCTGTCTTCTCATCCTCTGCTCAGACAGTTTCTGAGAGGAATTAAAAATGTGAAACCTCCCCGGAAACCTCCATTACCAGCATGGGACTTGAACTTTGTACTAGAAAAATTGACACTTCCCCCTTTCGAACCAGCAGCAACAGCAGAATTACAATACTTATCCTGGAAGACTGCATTCCTGCCGGCAATAACTTCAGCAAGAAGGGTCTCTGAACTACAGGCATTAATGGCAGTGCAACCCTTCCTGATCTTCCATCAAGATAGAGTGTCCATGAGAACAAATCCTACATTTATGCCTAAGGTGGTATCCAGAGTCTCTCTAAATCAGGCTATCCACCTTCCTACATTCTTCCCCAACCCACAGAACAGGGGAGAAAGACTACTACATACCTTGGATGTGCATAGACAATTACGCTACTACCTGGACAGGACAAAAACCAATAGAAAAACTGACCAGCTTCTGGTAGCATATGCAACAGGGAAGGAAGGAAAACCAATTTCAAAACAGACAATCTCCAAATGGATAGGAAATTGCATTAGATTTTGTTACTCCTATCATGGAAAGAAAACTCTAGAGAACATCAGGCCTCACTCCACAAGGGCTACAGCCACTACCACAGCTTTCTTACGAGGAGTGGCTACCAAGGACATTATAGAGGCTGCTACTTGGACCTCCGTGCATACATTTGCCAAGCATTATAATTTACCTTTATACTCTAGATCCCGAGCTGGTTTTGCCACTGCTGTTTTGCAAGGGATCCTAACTACACCATAATCTCTACTCATTCCTCCTTCCCTAGTTTAGCTATGGTATTCTACCCATTTGTGAAGACTGCAGATGCATCCTTGAAGGACATAGTACAGTTTTGTACCTACCATAAATGTAGATGTCCGATAGGAATGCATCTGCAGTCAGGATTACCCTCCCTCCTTCCCCTCTGAGGTACTCCTAGGGTATTTGCCAACCTTCAGCTAGCTTGGGGGGGATCTATTATGGTGTATTTGTTTGTATATATGTACATACATGCTTATTTTGTGTGTTTGCGCTCTACTATTTGGAAACTTTGGCATTTATCCAAATTTAGCCATCCAAGAGGGCACCTGGCATCTGGGGCAAGAAACACTGAGGAAAATGGCGTCGGCTGGTGCCTTTATACCCGAAGAACTGCCGCAATGACGTCGGGTGAAGTGCGACACCAGCCGAAGCCAGACCCAGACTTTGGAATCCGGCCGACCGAAGGGCTGCCTGACGACAGGACAACCCATTTGTGAAGACTGCAGATGCATTCCTATCGGACATCTACATTTATGGTAGGTACAAAACTGTACTTTTTTCTTATTGCTTGTTTCTGTGATGTCTTTTTGAGACATGCAGCCTGTGAATTTTGATTACTAGTAATGCATTTAAAAAGACTGTAGTGGTCATATTAATAGGAAGTTTAGTTTAGTCAGTTAGCATTTGTATTAATGTAGATTCAGGGAAGTTAGAGTTCCAAAACCTAATTAATTCTGCCTCTTTTCAATTCTACAGAATGGATTATGATGCTTACAGAAAAAGTTCAATGCTCAATTCATTTCAAGAGATGAATATTGTTGAGGTGCTTCCTTACCACGCATGCGACTCCCAAGTTCAGGAAAGGTCAGACTACTTGAGCTGTTTGATAAGCCTTCAAGTTCAAAACATCAGGGCCAGGTTTGCAGTATTTTTGACAGGTAAGTTTGTTACTGTGTAGGGGAGAATAAAAATCTTAAATGTAAAATGTTTGTCACTGTCCTTTAGCTGTCAACATAAAGCAGAAATGTCCAGTTTCTGTTACACCACAAAAGCAAGTTTGATGTCTCTTTTAAAGTTGTTAGATGAAATGCAATGCAAAGAAAGAGCAAGTGTCGAGGAATACAGATGAATTCTGTCTCTAAGTCTGGACCCTTAGATTTTTTTTTTAACACCTTTATTAAATTAACAGGTAGGATATGGGTACGCATACATTAATAAAAAAGAAAACAAACCATAATAAAAGTTTTTCCATTTACACACATTATACAGTACATGTTTTCTTTCTTTAGAACAGTCTTTCAGTCCAGTAATACATAAATCGCTCAATTCTTGCCTTCCCTTCAACCTCGCACCCCCTGCTCCTAAACATTATTCGGCATGTATTGTTCCCACAAATTCCATTTATTTGTATTTAATTTTCTCCATACTTTTCTCAAGATCCCACATCAAGTTATTTTATATCGTTTACAATGTTCAGTACTTTCAGATACTACCCTGGAAAACAAACTCAATAAATATAGGTGGTTTAAATTTTGATTTACATTTTATAGTAATTACTTTTTTGGCAGCCAGCAGATTTAAATTTAATAGGGGCTTAATATGTCTAGGCAGTTGATATCCTGTGTTCCAGCTGAATCATTTCCGTAGTTACAGCCATTTGATCCCCCAGTATTTCTGATAGAGTACATTGTAGGGATTTTTTAAAGTCTGCCAACTCATCACACTCCCAAAAAACATGTTTCCAGTTGCCTCTTTCTTCCTCTTCACTCCTCCAACATTTGTTCTCTACTGAGGTATAAAAATAACTACTATGCAAACACTTCCAAGCAAAAATCCTAAACCTTCTGGACTTTGTAGCATACTTGGAGGCATAAGTTTGCCCTCACATTCTTCCCTTGCAAATTGCTTTTCCAGTCTCTCTTCCAAATCCTTTCTAACCTCCTCTGATTGATTCTTAATGTTATCATTCAGTATTTTATGTCGTACTAATTATCCCTTTTTTACCACCAGCTTCTTCTCTAGATTCAACAAAAACTCTACCAGAGCAGGTTTTTCACTTAGGATTGCCTTATTCCTTTCCTTTTGCCTATACTCTGATATCAATCCCCGATAGGGAATGCAGTCTCTATCCTGCAGTCCAGACTTCTTGGCCTCATCCCACTCTGTTGCCTTTCCCTCTCTTTATTTGCTGCCAATACCTTGGTTCCTTTGACAGTTTTCTCCAGTAAACTCCAGCCCCCTCTTGCCTACTTTTTCTACCTCTACTTGCAGTCGTCCCTGTTGGCAAAATCAATCTTCATTCCTATGTTGGCTTAGTTCTTAGAGCACTTTCTGCAGTGTTATGAATGTAATATTCTTCGCTTTAATTTCTCAGTCTTTTGGGTTTCTAATACCATGGCAGGAATAAATAACCATTCTTAAGTCAGGGTTTAATTAAAGTTCATGAAATTAGTATTGTTTCAGTACGTAGTGTTAGCTAAGAGTGCTTTTTGCAGCACTTGCAGTGTGCTTAGAATTGACTCCTGCAATTCATGCAGAGTTACATGCATTGGTAGCATATCTAAATATGATTGTAGATTATTTTTTATTAGACCCATTGCTCTTAATACTATAGAAACTGTCTGGGTATCTTTCTTCCACTGTGCTGTCATTTATGCCTGCAAATCCTGATATTTTATGACTTAGTGGCTCTCTCTAGGTAATTCGCTGTAATCACTAGGTGTAGCAATTTCAGTGATCAGTGCTACTTTTTGTCTTTTTTTTCATGGATTACTTTATCTGGTTTTCTCACTTCTGTTATTTGGACTGTTGTTCATGGGTGAGCCCATGTGATGTACACTTCATCTTTCTGTATAATGTTTTGTGGTTCATGTTTCCACTGATTCTCAACTACTTCTCTATTGTAGTGTTTGCTTAATCCTCAAAGCATAGTCTTGCCACATTATTGTGCATTTCAGTGGACACACCCTCTGCCGTGAGTGTATCACATCCAGCAAAGATTAGGTTCATAGGTAAGTATTAGGCTATCTGCCTGAGGGCATCTATAAGCCTAGCCAGAATGTGTTGGCTTTCGCCACCCCCTTATATTAGTTCCCTGTGCCTAGGTATAGCAGAGCCATTAGTTCCCTGTGCCTCTGTCCAGCAGAGCCACTGCAGTAATCCCCGGGGTAAATTTTCACTTATGACTTCACTGTTTACAAATGATGCATTACACCAAAGTGTCAGGAATAGGTTAAACAATGCCTTGAAGTAAAAAAAAGTGAAGCACTATCAATTACAAGGAACAGTGGTACAGCATATAGTTGCACAACCTAAACCAATCAAGCTATGTTCTGATAAATTAAAAGGAGCCTATAATATAAAACTAAGTTCCAGAAATTATGAGGTCAGCATCTTGGAAAAGGGTTCATTTATTGTTATGAGGCAGTTTTAATTCATATTTGGGGCATATGCATTTTGATACATTCTTGCCACCGTGTGCAAACTTCTTGGTCCAGACTAACACCGAACCTCAAGTGTTACTGGTCCAATACCACTCCAGGTCCACACTCGAAGTGCTCAATTGTCCCATACCACAACTCAGGCTACCATAAACCCTCTTCTCATCTTTAAGTCGCATGAATGCCACAGTATTCAACCCCAAAAGAAGACAAATACCACCAATGTGAAGCAATCTTACATAAACATAAACAGATGATTAAACAAAACTAGTACCTACTGAACATTTTTATTGCCAAATTGTGAAGTAAAAAAGATCAATACATTTTTCGATTTTTTTCTTACTTATCGTTACTTCTATTTCCCACAAGAATTCACATATTTTCCATAACTCAAGGACAGGTTACTTTGTATAGCTTTGGAAATGCTATGAAATAAAACCAATGTCTGCAAAGACGATTTCCTCAAGTTGAGACAATACAATTTTGTATACGGATGGATTATATGCAATACAGTGCAGTTACCCGGTTAGCATTGAGATACACACTTGATATTCACATTACACACAGAGACACTCACTCAGCAGGTAAGCAGGCATGTACCCTGACCTCATTTACTTCTTTCACTCTCAAAATAATGCATCATATTACTCTTAAATGGAAGAACTGTGCTACTCTTAAAAGTTCGCTAGATTATTTTCATAGAGATCATTTACGTTCCCAGCCAGGCGCTGTTTACGGGGTTCCTAGATCCCCATTAAACAATTACCTCTCTTTCCCTTCTCTTCCTACTGTCATTTCTTACATCCCACTAAATCAAATGCTCTCAGTGTTACTACCCACAAAATACTTACAATAAACGTGCCCTCGATCTGCTTCAGTCGTTTCTGTATCTGCCTCAAGAAAATCGGGGTTCCACCAGCACCTCCAAGCAAAATCTACTATACAAACCTTCTTCCCCAATGAAAACAAATAACACGCAACAACCTGCCAAAAAGAGAAAAAAAAAAACTATTTCCAATTCTTTCTTACAGAATCTACATGTCTGCTTCACCCACTTGTTAAATGAACTTTCTAAACCAACATATATGTAGTCCACTATCCTGGGCTGCCATTGTTACCTTTCATCTTTTGGTTTCAACTTACCTTTCCTTAAGCATTCCTGCGTCAAACCCTGGTTGGCATGAGGTTGTCCCAGGAGATCTGTGTACTTGCCATTGTATTTTGAGTTTTTTGACGCATTCAGCTGCTGTGTGATTTCTGTCTACTACTGGTTTTATTTCCATTCCTACTTGACAGAGCAGTGCTACTGCTATACTAAGCAGAAAGGTAATCCTGGACTTTCTGTCCCATGTTTTAAAAAATTTCACTGTGGTTGGATCTAATGAGGCAACAGATATTGTATGCAGATGTTCTGTACATGTAATCAATTTCAAGGAAGCTCATACCCCCTTTGAAGCAAGGAATATATGATCTTGGTATATACTGTTTTTTTTAATGTGTCATTTGATGAGCATGAAACATTTTTGTTGTATTCCTGTCCAACTAATCCCCAGTACCTTTGGGACCAGTCAATCACATCAAAACTTGTATGTCAGAATAGGAAGGGCAAGTCGGTTTATACCTTAGACTTTATTTCTAGATGTCAAGGCTGCTTACAATATTAGTTGTAATCTTCTGAAGTATTCCTTACTGAGTTTTATTCACATTTGTTTGTGTTTTATTTGCCAATCCTTCATCTTTTCCTAGATATTTGTACACTTCCTCCTGCTCAAACTGCTTTATATCACATTCCTCTCTGAGGCTGATATTTTCTTGGGACTGCAGCTTCCCTGCTTTAAACATTGCTTTTGCACATTTATCAAGACCAAATGAAATCCTTATATCATCTGAGAAAGTTTTAACCACTTGTAGCTCTGCTTTTACTCCTCATCTGATGAACTATGCAGTTTATCCACAAAAAAATGAGAAGCCTTTAAGCAGGGTGGTTTTCTGGAAGCTAAATTTAGTCATAACCTAAACAGATTACTGGGTTACGGGCAAGACAAAATAACAGTGATGACAAAGCATAAGCCTGGAATTTCCCCCTTTGAGTTTTCATCACTGGGATAATAATTTGCCCTTTTTCATGGCTTAACTGCAAAGTGGTTTGCTATTGTTTCATGGTCACTGTAGTATAATTAATCATTGGAGGATGTATCTTGTACATCTGTAAGCACTCCCTTTTTGCATGAACGTGGGATGCTGTCAAATGCTTTTTGTTAATCTATCCATGCCTTAAATTCCTCCCCTTTTTCCAATTCTCTTTTATGGCTTTATTTAGCAAACAGGTGATCCTTTGTTCCGTATGACTTTTCTTTTATTTTCCTTTTGTTCTATTGTCATGATTGAGTTTTTTTTTTTTTCTAAATGGTTACAAACTCTGTCTACATCAGTTTCATTATATAGTGTGTACATCGTCAGAAGGCAGGTTATTAGTCTATATAGTTTTTAGGATGGCTTACAGGTTCACTCTTAAGGAGGAGTATAATTTTTCTGTTTTTAACCAAGTTGGTGTCTGTTTGGGATTCCCATATAAGTAATTCTTACTCAGGGCTAAAACTTTGTGTAAAGATGTTAACACTTTTAGCCAGAAGTTAAGTACTGCATCCAGCCCTGTGATTTTTCATTTAAGAACTTTTCTGAATTTTGCTTCAATTTCTCTTGCCATTACTTCACCCAATTTCATGCCCTCTACATTTGAACTCCTTACTTTTTATTTTGACTTTTCTATCCATTTGGTGTCTTTATGTTCCACTGGGTCTTCATAAATATTTCTCCAAACTGTCTCTGTTTTTTTTTTCTTTTTTTTTCTTTTTTTGTAATGTTTTTTCTGTTCCTTTTGCTTTGCTTCCCTGTTCTCTCTGAAACTTTTGGATCAGCAGAGAGTTGCTTACTTTGTAATTTTCCTTTATATTTATCCACATATCTTTTAAGTTTTTCTACCTGTGCCGATGTCTTTAATTTAGTGTTTGCAATACTGTATGAGAGATCCTGGTCTGTTTCTGATAGACGTGATAAAAGCAAAGCACAGTAAGTAATTTTGTTGATCTGTTCCCTCTTCTGTATTCTTCTAACAGTGACACTTCTTGTCTTAATTGCTATATCATTTTTTTCTGTTTGATGCTTCCAATATGGCATTGTATTTCTTCCCTTCCTTTCCTCTATTGCTCTGCGTTTTTGTGGTAGGACTATATCTGTTATTAATTTAGCTGCATAGTAATATAGCCTATTTTCTTCCGTTATAACAGATGAATTTTTCTTAATAGTCTTGTTTACTGTTTTCATTTGTTGTATCAGACTTCTAGTGTTTGGGTATTATTTGCTTTCTGTGAACTATTTCTTTTATTGCTCTTGATATGTCTATCCATCTCTATTAATTCAAGCAGCTCTTCTAGATTATTTTCTTCTAAACTGAGAGCACATGTTTGCTGTCTGTTTCCTGTGGGCATTCTACAGAAAATCTTCCTGTGACATATCCTTTTCAGCTGCATCCTGCGTCATCTGTTGTTTTATATGGGAACTCACTGACACAACACTCCACAACACTACGTGCGTCAGAGTTGCCACTGCTTCCTGCTCCATCCCTTGCTGTGCAACTTCAACTGAACCTCTGCACAGGTTTCATACTGAAGGCTTCTGAGCATCATCATGTAGCAAGTCATCAGATGCCTTCCGTTTCACCTGCTTCTCCTTAGTTAGGTGACTCTTTGTTCCATCATGCTGTGACATTACCTGTGTTGAATTTTCAACACTAAATTCATCACTTCACAGGTAATCCATAACTTCAGTTTCTGTTTCTTTAACATCTCCATTACTAACCTTCTTTTCTGCTGGCATTCTACAGAAAGTTCCAGTACATTTTCCTGTGACATATCCTCTTCAGCTGCATCCTGTGATGTTCATCGTGTTACCCTGCTGCAGTCATCACACTTGGGTTATCCTGTCGTCAGGTGGTCCCGCATTCTGCCTGAATTCCAAAGTCTTGGTCCGGCGTCGGTTGCTGTTGCTTCTTCCCTGACGTCAGTGCACCAGGGGTATATAAGAGGCATCCAACGCCATTTTCTTAGTCTTTCTTGCCATGCGGTGCCCGAAGCAGAAGCAGTTCGCAAGTGCCGGTCGGCCGACACCTGAGATTTTCTAATCGAATTTCAGTCCGAAGTCTTCAAAGCTAAGTACCCCGTTGGGGAACCTTTTCTTGCCTCAGTCCGATGTCAGAAAAAGTTAACAATTGCATTTCTTGTGGGAAGCAAATACCTCATAAGGACTTTCATTCTTATTGTATACCTTGCCTAGGCCCAGACCACAACGTCACTGGTTGTCGGTTTTGTGCTAGGTTCAATAAGCGAACTATAAAGCAACGCTTTGATTTCGCACGACACTACTTCGGTAGGAAATTTAATTATACTATGCCGTCAGAGCAACCGACTACCAGCGTGCATAAAAAACGCAAAGATAAAGACAGGCAGCCTAGATCCAAGCCAGACTCCGAGGCCTTGGCTGGGCTGGTCGCCGGTTCTCTGGTTTTCAGTGAGGCACCTACGCAGCCCCTGGCGACCGCAGAATTGGAACCCCAGACTGCTTTGGATTCTCAAGCAGAGAGTACGAGGCCAACACAGCCATTTTCTTTAGGCCCTACTGACAATATTGCAGAAGGAGAAGTCAGTGCTGTGGAAACACCTTCGGTTACAGAAGGTGTCTTCAGACCGACTACTCTCACCATAAAATCGTACGCTAAGCTTAAGACTACTCCTCTAAAACCAAGAAAGACTGTACATCAGTCTCCAGTTCAAAGCCCCATGCCTAAGAAACAGATGCTTAAAATGGCTGAAGATTTGATTTCTTTGATCAGGGGTTCCCACCCCCCCCCCCCCCAGACAAAAGGCCTAGACAAGAGGAGGATTATGCCTCCTCTGATCAAGTGTCTATTTCCTCAGACTCCTCTGAGGAACAGGTTTACTCCTTTACCCCTTATGAAGATTCTGATGCTGAAGATTCCATTCCTTCAGCGTCTCCCCCTGAAGACTATTCCTTTTGGGAAACCTTGCATACCATGAGGGAACATTTCCACTGGGAAGGTCAGGACTACTCCGACTCAAAGAAAAGGCTCCAAGAGTTTATTGTACTTCCCCAGCACAGACCTCTTGCTATCCCTCCAGTTTTAGACATTGTGGATGATGTTTACTTAGAATCTAGTCTAAATCCAGAATCTCTGCCTCCTGCTCCAGCCAAACCAGACAGATATTATAGAGTGCCTGACTCACACAAATTCCTTTACAAAAGCCCTGTTGCTGACCCAGAGACAATCTCCCAGGGTCCCAAAGTAGCTAAGGCTTCTATGGCAAAAAATCCTGTACCCTCTGAAAGGGACTCCAGACCACTAGATAGGTGGGGGAAGAAGGTTTACACCTCAGCTACTCTAGCTATGAGAGCACCAAATTGTCAGTTTCACATGCTGAAATACCAGCAATTCCTAATGTCTCAATTAAAACAAAAGATGAGCACGCACCCTCAACAGTCTGAATTCAAGGGAATGCAGGATCTGTTGCATGCAGCTGAACAGGTGTGCAAACATACTTTACAATGTGGATTTGATTCATTGGAAGCTTCCTGTAGAGCAGCTGTTACTGGGTCTGTTATACGTAGGCATGCTTGGTTAAAGGAACAAACTCTGCCTGATCATGTTTAAGCAAAGTTACTAGATGCACCCTTACAGCAGGATGTCTTATTTGGGATTAAAGCAGAAGAGGTTTTAAAGGAAAATGGAGGATAAGGCAAAATCTATGCAGACAGTCAAAGATTTCTTACAGGTAGAACCCCCACGCTTCAGCAGAAATTGGCCAACAAAAAATTGGTCCTTTCCAGCTTCTGACAGACCACAGAGGGGTAAATACAGACGCCCAAGGGGCAGAGGTCAAGCACAAATCCCTTACAAACCTCGCCAATGGGGCACTTCAACACAGAAGGGAGGAGAAGACAGGCCCCAAACTACTAGAAGACAAACACAATGACGTAAACCTCAAACTGCCAAGCAAAGCTCTCTTGGCAGCTCCCTTGGGAGGAAAATTAGCACTTTTGCAGACAACTGGCGCATCATGACAAAGGACAAATGGGTCCTAGACATTATCTCACAAGGATACAGATTCCATTTCCACACCTTGCCAAGGATAAAAGGAATGCCAAACCTGCCACAAAATCAATGGGCAGAGGCACAAAAACAAATTACAGCTCTCATGGACATGAGAGCCATTCAACTGGTACCTACACAGGAGCAATGCCAAGGATTTTACTCAAGGCTCTTTCTAGTCCCCAGAAAGGACAATGCATGGAGACCTATTCTGGACCTTACAGTTCTAAACACCTACTTGCAAGTACCCATATTCAAGATGCTAACACTACAGCAGCTTCTTCCCATGTTGGGCAAGAAGGCTTGGCTAGTAACGTTGGACCTCAAGGAGGCATACCTGCATGTTCCTATCAGACAAAATTGCAGAAGATACCTCCGTTTCATTGCAGGTTCAACCCATTACCAATTCTCAGCACTGCCCTTTGGCTTATCTACTGCACTCAGGGTCTTCACAAAATGCCTGGCACCAGTAATTGCATACTGCAGACAAAGAGGAATTCAAATATACCCATACCTGGACGACTGCCTCATCCAAGCAGAAAGCAAGGACATTCTCTTACAACATCCGGTGTTTGTAAAACACCTTCTAAGTTGCCTAGGGTACACAGTAAATGAAAAGAAATCAAAACTAGTGCCCTCACAAAACATGGCATTCCTGGGTGCTAGCTTGAATACAACGGCCCAGATGGCTTATCTGACGCCAGATAAACAACTACAACTAACTCAATACTTCAAAATAATGGCAACAAAGACCCAACTCCCTGCAAGAAAAATTCTGCAGGCCTTGGGCTTCATGGCATCTTGCATACTACTAATACCATTTGCAAAACTGCATATGAGGAAATTACAATGGTACCTGAAAAGCGTATGGACTCAACACAGCCACAGCTTGGAAACAATGATAGCTGTCATTCCCTGCCTTCAGCAGGAGTTTCTGTGGGGGTCATAGGCATGTCACCTCAACAAGGGTCAGCCTTTCACCTTACCCCCAGCCAGGCAAACTGTGACAACAGATGCATTGGACTATGCCTGGGGGGCACACATGGCAGGACAGTGCGTTCAAGGCATATGGACTACAGATCAAAGAAATATGCACATCAATCAAAAAGAAATGCTAGCTGTACAGAATGCTCTGACAGCCTTCAAGGACCTCTTACATCCAGGACAGCTTATATAATAAGGACAGACAACACCACAGTAATGTGGTACATAAACAAGCAAGGGGGTACACATTCCTACCCTCTATGCAGGCAAGCAATGACCTTGTGGAACACAGCTCTGACTTACCAAGTTCAATTACAAGCACAATTCCTGCCAGGAAAAATGAACACACTGGCAGACGACCTAAGCAGGAACATCATGGATCCCCACGAGTGGAAACTGGATCCACAAGTATTTGCAATGATAACTCAAAAATGCGGGCACCCAGACATAGACCTGTTTGCCAACCCCCAAAACTATCAGCTATCAAAATTTTGCACAAGGACATTTCACCATCAAGCTTGGAAAGTGGACGCACTCTCATTCATTTGGAAAATGTTGAGAGTATATGCCTTCCCTCCATTGTCCCTTCTCACAAAGGTGCTGCTGAAAGTCAGAATGGAGAGACCCCGAATGATACTCATTGCCCCAGACTGGCCACGCCAGCACTGGTACCCACTACTAAGGAACATGGCCCACGGCCCACCATGGATTTTACCACAAATTCTTCATCTGCTCACACAGCAAGACAGTCAGATTCTACACAGCCAGCTCAAAACCTTAAATTTGGCTGCATGGCAAATCACCTAAGCAACCAGCCAGCTCCTGTTTCACAAGCTGTTATGGATGTCATTCTAGAGGCCAGGAGGCCCAGCACCAGGAAAGCCTACTCAGATAAATGGAAAACATTTTGCGCCTGGAACCAAGCTAAAGGCCAAAATCCCCTTGAGCCGGACATGCCTCAGATTCTACAATATTTAACTGAGATGTTACACAAAGGACTTTCCTTTTCATCTATTAAAATCCACGCCTCAGCTATTTCAGCTCACTACAACACGGATCCTCCCTTATTTTCACATCCACTTCTAAGGCAATACCTCAGAGGGACCAAAAACATAAGGCCTCGCAGGAGAGCACCAACGCCAACTTGGGACCTCAACTATGTTCTGGAAAAACATACGCTGCCACCTTTTGAGCCAGCTTTCTCAGTGATTTAAAGTTTATATCATGGAAAACTGCCCTGCTGCTAGCAATTACTTCAGCCAGAAGAGTCTCAGAGCTACAGGCACTAATGGCAGTAGAGCCTTTCCTCATTTTTCATCAAGACAGAGTTTCTGTATGAACTTAACCCCTAATTTATGCCAAAGGTGGTATCCAATGTGGCTCTAAATCAAACCATCCATTTTACCCACCTTTTTCCCAAATCCACAGAACAAAGGAGAAAGACTCCTGCACTCCTTGGACATTCACAGGCAACTATGTTACTATTTGGATAAAACTAAGGTTTTCAGAAAATCTGACCAGCTTTTTGTATCCTATGCTACAGCATCACAAGGAAAGGCTATCTCAAAACAGACCATTTCCAAATGGATAGGACATTGCATAAGTTTTTGCTACACCCATCATGGAAAACCAGTTCCTACTAGCATAAGGCCCCACTCCACCAGGGCAGCAGCTACATCTACAGCCTTCCTCAGGGGGGTGCCAACCAAGGATATTCTGGAAGCTGCAACATGGAGTTCAGTACACATCTTCACCAAACACTATCACTTACCACTTTACTCTAAGACTAGAGCTGGCTTCGCCACTGCAGTTTTGCAGGGCCTTCTAGCCTCTTCTAACCCTGTTTGATTCCACCTCCCGTCCTTAGCTTTGGGATTCAACCCAAGTGTGATGACTGCAGCAGGATAACACGATGAACATAGTACAGTTTTGTACCTACCATAAATGTAGATGTTCGAGTGTTCACCCTGCTGCAGTCCAGGTTACCATCCCTCCATCCCCTCTGACCTAATTGAAACCTTTCCATACCTTAAAATCTGATACAACCTTTGTGGTGTATTTGCTTATAGCTGGAGGTATGTTTTATTCATGCTAAACTTTTATTATTGGTACTATGTAGTAACCTCATTTTGGGGGGGCACCTGACATCTGGGGCAAGAAAAACTGAAGAAAATGGCGTTGGATGCCTCTTATATACCCCTGGTGCACTAACGTCAAGGAAGAAGCGACAGCAACCAACGCCAAACCAAGACTTTGGAATTCAGGCCGACTGCGGGACCGCCTGACGACAGGATAACCCAAGTGTGATGACTGCAGCAGGGTGAACACTCAAACATCTACATTTATGGTAGGTACAAAACTGTACTTTATCTGCTCCTTCATATGGGAACTCATTGGCCCATCACTCCACAACATTGCCTGTGTCAGAGTTGTAACCATTTCCTGCTCTTTGCCTTGCTGTGCAACTCTAGCTGAACGTTTGTGCTGGTTTCCTACTGAAAGCTCTAGAGCGTCATCATGTAGCAAGTGATCAGATGCTTTGCATTCCACCTTTTCTGCTTAGTTTGGAAACTCATTGTTCTCCTGTGATATTACCTGAGTTGGATTTTCTACCTAAAGCCTTCATTTTGCAAGTTCATAGGTTCATACTAGGCTGTCTGCCCTAGGGCATTTATAAGCCTAGCCAGAGTGTGTTTGGCTTTCGACACCCATTTTAAAATAATTTTGCTATGCCCTTTTTCGAGGTTTGTATACAGTGCCTCTAACAGTGACACAGAAGTGATACCCGGGGTAAACCTACGATCTCCCATCCACTCATCAAGATTCCTCTTGAAGAGAGTCAGTGAGGGACTCTGCCTAACCTGGACTGGGATTTTATTCCAGAGTGAAGGGAGCCTCTGGGTTATGACTCTGTCCCTCCAGCATGTCCTATTTATTTCAGTGCTGAGGTTCAAGTCTCTCGAGTGCGTAGCTCGATGGGATTTGGATTTTCTGAGGTGCAGCATGTCCATTAATTCCAGGTTGGACATGGCTTTATACGTCAGGCACAGATCGCCTCTGAGCAGGCGGTATGCCACTGAGTAGAGCTGGAGTTTCTTTAACCGGGCAGCATATGGCATTTGTTTGAGCCCTTTGATCCTCTTGGTGAGGTACTTTTGGGGTCTTTCCAGTTGCTGAAGGTGTCTGGTAAGGTACATTCCAAAAGGGGCATTGTACTCAATTATGGGCCTGATGAGGGATGAGTAAAGAGGCACAATGACCTCCCCTGACCTAGATGTGAATCCCTTCATGATTAGGTGGGCTATATAAAATGTTTTTCTAACCACTTTGGCCACGTGGTTGTCAATTGAGAGATTGCTATCAACTTGGGTCCCCAGGTCCCTAATTACTTCTTCTGTACTTAATGGATTACCACCTCTGTGGTAATTTGTGGGCACTTTGTTTTTGCCAAAGGGGATGACTATACACTTTTTGGCGTTTAGCTTGAGGCCATGGCTCTGGCACCAGTTGTCTGTTTCTATGAGGCCCTTTTGGAGGATGCTTGTGTCGGCTGGAGTGTTGACTGCAAACTGGGAGCCATAATCATCTGCAAACTTGGTCAGCCACAGTCCTTCCGTGTGGCCTGTACCTCCGAGAAATATATACCGAACAAGAGAGGTCCCAGGACTAAGCCTTGTGGGATGCCACTTGTAACTGGTTTGGAGTCTGACATGGCTCCAGCAATTCTAACCATGTGGGTTCTGTCCTTGAGCCAGTTTGCAACCCATCCAGTGACATAGGGGTTTATATTTATATTTATCCCCCCCTTTAAACTTTACCATTTCCTCAAATTCCCCCCCTTTAAACTTTACCATTTCCTCAAATAATGACACTATCATCTCACCCGATCCAACTACAAAACTCTTAGGAATAACCATTGACAATAATCTCTCCTTCGATCAGCACATTAACAACACCATCAAGATTGTTAACAGAAAACTTGGATCCCTATATCGTATCAAACCTTTTCTAACCCCAGCAACTAGAACAAAAATTGCTCAATCTCATCTCTTATCTACTCTCCTATATGCTTCCCCCATTTATACAAACCTTAAGAAAATCAATCTTAACAAACTTACAACTTGCTATAACAACATAGCTCGCTTCGCCACCAGTAACCCCTTCAGGACCCACCATTGTATAAACCTAAAACAACTTGGCTGGCTCGAATTTCAAAACTACCTTATAATTCCTCAACTCACTATAGCTCACAACATATTACACCTTCCTGACAACACCCCAATACTCTCTCAACTTCTAATCCCTTACAACAATCTTAACTCACTTCGCTCCTCTAATAAACTCATGACAAAATCAATAAAGGTAAACAACACAGCAGGTGGTTCTCTATTCACTAACACAATAGGTAGAAGTTGGAATCTCTTACCTAGTGACATAACTCTGACCACATCCCTGCCACAATTCAAACAGAAAATTAAACTGTACTACCAAAATCATTGGCTTTGTTCCTGCAGTACACCTGACTAACCATTTTCTCGTACTCTATTTCTCCTTCACTCTTTTCATCTCTACCTTTTTCATTTCTCTTCCTTTCACTGTTCAGATTTAAGTATATACATTTTATGTACAATTTGCTATCTTGTAATGAACTGCATATTGTAAACTTGTTTCTCTTTTGAAATGATCTTTCATTCCTTGTGTTGATATGACGCCAATTTTTGCTATTTCTTAAAGTAATGATTTGTTTATGTAATGTACTTAGTATTTAGTGGAGCTTTTCTCCTCGGGCCTCTGCTGAAAATGGACATGTATCCAGCCAGACTAGCCCGGTCAACAAATGTAAAATAAAATAAATAAATTTAAGCTGGTGAGCTTATCTATAATGCCCGAGTGGGGTATTGTATCGAAGGCTTTTGCGAGGTCCAGGTAGGCTGTGTGGACCACCTTCCCCTCGTCAATGGCCTTAGTGACTGTTTCAAAGAAATCAACCAGGTTTAAGAGGCAGGATCTGCCCTTAACAAAGCCAAACTGGGTAGGATCCAGTGTATGTAGGTCCCCAATATCTTTATTTATGAGGTCCATGATGATCCTTTCCATAGCTTTGCAGACCATGCTAGTCAGGTTTATGGGGCGATAGTTTCCAGGAGCCATTGAGGCACCACCTTTGTGGAGAGGGACCACTTTTGCTGTATGCCACTCTTTGGGTACATATCCTGTAATAAGGCTGAGACTGAACAGTAGTTTTATGTTTAGGTTTAGCTCTTCTTGGAGTTCATGTAGGATGCAGCCTGGGACACCATCTGGTCCCATTGATGCTGTGTTTTTTGCTTTGGGGGGGTAGCACTTTGCTGGGATAGATATTTGCCCTTTTGGTGGGGGGGGGGGTGTTTGCACTGAACCTGTCAGCTAGGATGTTGGCAATGTCTGTGGGTTCGGTGTATTTTTTGTCATTTTGGACTAATTCTGAGCATATCTGGGAATTCCCACCCAGGTTCCTAACATAACTAAAGAAAGCCTTGTGATTATCCTTAGTGTCCTGTGCAATTTTTCTCTCGAAGCTGGCCTTAGACGATTTTATGAGTGCCCGTAGTTTTTTGCTAATACTGATCAGAGATGCCTTCCCCTTTTGGGATTTTGCTCTGTCATGTAGTAGCTTCCTCCTTCTATTGTATAGTTTGTTTATGGCTGGGGTCCACCAGACAGGACATCTGCATTTGGAGGATTGGGACTTGGTTTTATTTGGGATTCCATGATCCATGCATTCCTGAGATTCTGCGGTCTGAGCCATATTTTCCACAGGCCCGGGGGCTTTGAAGGATTCCACCTCGGTTTTGAGGAGTGTGAAATTTGCATTAGAGAAGTTTTTCACTGTGGTTTTCAGAGCAGGGGGTGGAGTCGGGATGTCAATATCCAGTGAGATTAGTTTATGGTCTGATCTTACTAATGAGGGATACACTTCTGGTCTGGAGCATAGAGTCCCCATGTTGGTGATGATCAGGTCCAGTATGTTTTCCTCTCTTGTGGGAGTGGTAACAAGTTGTTCCATAGCATTTGAGTTTATAAATTCTAGGAACCTTTGGGCTAGGGTGTTGGAGCTAGAGTAATGCTCCCAGTCTATGTTTGTGTAGCTGAAGTCGCCCAATATAATGGTGTTTGGAGAGACCTTCATATTTTCCAGTGTTCTCAGGAAGGCCGAGTTGGGGTTCCTGGGTTTGGGAGGGTGGTCTGTAGCAGGCTATAAAATGGAAGTCAGTTTTACCCACTGTTAGTTGCACATGGATAGTCTCTGATGCTTCGTGCTGTGCCACCAACCTGGGGGTGTGGGTAACTTTGACAAATATTGATACTCCCCATCCTTTTGTGGTTCGGTCCAAGTTTTGGGGCCGAAAAGCAGCGTATGAGGTATAACCTGGTAGTGCTGGGGTGCTCTCGGGAGCCTTGAGCCAGGTTTCTGTTACTGCACAGATATCGATGTTCTCCATGCTAAGGAGAGTTTCGAGTGTGTGCATCTTGAGGTTTAGACTTCTGGCATTGAGTAGCATTACTCTTAGTTTCTTATCCCTTGTGATACCTATGGAGGTGGGTTTGTCTTTTGAGCCTTGCCTAAAAAAGGCACTATGGGGGTAGCAAGAGCCTTTGCCAATATCTGAAAGCCCAGGGGTGACAGGTGCAAGCCGTCCCTAGCGAAGCATCATGGCTTGTCGAGCATGTCATCCCTGGCTGACAGGCATTGGTTCCCCTTTGAATGACACCAATACTTAAGCCAATTGTTGAAATTGATCATCTTGTCTTCATATTGTGGCATCATACTTGGTGAGGGTAAGATGCTACTCAAGGTCAGGGTCATACCGTCCTGGGCTACATGCTCAGAGAGCTCCTCTATGTCTCTTTTCATGTAGTCCAGGGAGGTACGTCTCAGGTCATTCACACCAGCATGGACAAAGACTGAGTCATATTTGTACTTGCCTTGGAGTGACCTCAGTGCTTGTGTTATGTGGCGGATCCTAGCGCCCGACAGGCAGCTCACCGTGACCTTCTCCTTGTTCAGCCTGGTGAGCGGGACGTCAGTGTGCCTGACGATAAAGTCACCTATTGCAAGTGTATCAGGTGTGTTGTTTAGCCTTAAGGGCTGTGACTGTTCGGCACACTGGCTTTGTGAGCTATGTGTTATACGTGTTTTGTTTTGGAGTAGCGGTTGCTTGGGTGTCTGCTTTGGAGGTCTCTCCTGCTTAGGCAGATTTTTATTTAGAACCTCTGAGTATGTTTTTGTGTGTTTATGTGTTTGGTTTGCTGTCATGGTAAGTCTATGTGAGACTGGAATTGTAGTGAGTGTGGTTTCCTTCTCCTCCTGACTGGTTACGCCAGTACTGAGTTAAGAGAGCTTAGCCTCCATTATGGCTATATGGTTGCATCTCTCACATGTGTTGGAATTTGTTGGAGGAGGAGAGGGTTGTCTGTGTACATGAGGCAGTTGTAACATTGCCTCAAGATTCCCAGATTCACCAGCTGGACCGGAGAGGAGATTGACAACTGACCTTTGGACATGCTAGAATAGTATTGGGAATTCCTTTATAATTGAAAAAAAAAGGGCTAATTGGGAACAAGGTACTCAAGGGGAGTTTGTGAGGGTGTAGTGCTTTTAATTTTTTAGTGCTGACTTATTTTACTGGGCAAGTGCCAGGTAACTTAAATGCAATGTGTTACAGGTAACTTAAATGCAAAAACGACAAACAGTAACTTTCTTTCAAGTGAAACAAGGAAATAAGTACAGTAAGCAATGTTGATATCACTAGGGATCCGCAGAAGCGCTGAAAAGCCGCGTTTTAGGTGGAATTAGCGTTTCAGGGAAATAGCAAGCAAACAAACAACAAGCATACAAACAAAGCTAGATTCAGCAGGCCTGGATCTGGTCTATGCTACAGCAAACAAGGTGTACCAATTTCAGTAAGAAACAGTTCAAATATGCAAGCACTATAAGCCTTTAACCAGAAATTCCCAGCTCAGAAGGGCAGAGTCCAGCCTCTCCTCCCACAAGAGTGCAGACCACGAACCTTCTTAATGTAAAATAACTGGACTGAAGCCCAAGTGCTTAAACCAGAACTAATATACTTTTAGAATAACAGACACTGAGCCCTCAATCAGCAGTTCCCATCTTAGTAAGCTACCTGTCCTGCCGCCACAATGCAGGCCACAAACCTTCCTAATGTAAAACAACTGGTCTGAAGCCCAAGTGCTTAATCCAAAAGACTTAGAATGATAGCTACACTTTAATCAAGTTACTACCAAGCAGTAATAAATACAATTGAATACTTTAAAGCAGGGGTGTCCAACCTTTTCAGTTGTAAGGGCCGCATTGAGTCAACAGAAATGGTCTGGGAGCCGACGGCAAGTGAGGACCAAAAAAAAAAGGTCTTGCATATACTGAAGAGCAAAAAAAAAAAAAGGTCTTTCATACAGAAGCAGAGAAGTAGCTCCGTATTTAGTTGTTTTTGATTGGCCCATATGCCAGGGTATGGGCTAATCAAAAAAAAAAGCTAAGCGGAGGCTGGCCCCTGGCTGTATTCAATCAATAAATTAATAAATGCATAATATTTACCCTAAAATTCAATATCTCATTCTAATTATTAAAAAAAACAGTTAAATCTAACATCTGTAACTACATCAAAGCTTATTTGTAAAAAAAAACACCAAAAATATACTAAATGTGTATTTATTTTACAGAAGTCTCATAAAATGAATTTTAGGAGGAATAAAATGTTGCTCCTAAGAACCACTAAGCTCCAGTGTTGTTAAATATGCAGTAATAAAATGATACAAGTACAACATATTCCTCCTTTTCATAATGGCATGCATATGTGCCTCTGAAAACAGCTAGCAGAGTGATTCCCCCTGTAGACTACTTGAAAACTAATTGGCTGCCATAGCTAACAGTTAGCAGCCATCAGAACTACAAATTCAGCAAGAATGAACATTTTTAAATTGTTATATTAGCGGACCGGAGTTCCGCTGTGGCGACCCCTAACCGGGATAAGCCGCCCTAAAAAGACACAACAACATATTCAGCACCTATTGCCAGCTGCCATTCATTAACTTGCATAACTCAAGTCTCAAATGTTGCTTAGTGGAGTAACACACAGCAGTGCAAGTGGATAGTGCCAGACTTTAAGCTTCTGATGAGCATTCTGTCATTACATCCCCCCAGTTATATTTAATAACAGTTCGCTTTCCTCAGTTCTGATTAGATAGGATATGCTTTTCCTTGCGTTGCCACTGTGCAGCACCATGTGGGTCCTAAATGTTTTCAGCTGTACAACATTTTGCACTCTCGGCACGAGACTTAATTGGAATCAATCTTGGCACGCGGTGAAGTCCATTTTGTGTGTTTGTGTTTGTGTGTGTGTGTATGTGTGTGCACACGCACACACACACAACGCCCAGCAGTGGTAGTGCACAGGGCTACATTTACACTCAGAGTGGAACGCTGCAGTGCAGGATCCATGCACTGCCTTATCTGTCTACCAGTAATCCAGTTTTGCAAACTTTGTAATGCACCAGCCATTTTGCATCAGTGGATACTGGAGTTTTAAAATATTTAAAAATTATAACAGTTGTACTGTATTAGCTGAAAACTGCACTTTCAGTGGATGTACAGTACTGTGTTTATACAAGACTTAAACATGTCAGCTTACAGATTGCTTTAATTCTTTCAAATATATATATATATATATATATATATATATATATATATATATATATTGCTGCAGCTAAAAAAATCCCTGACTACAAGCAATGTGGTACAATATTGCTTAAATGGGTATGATATGGTAAATAAGTTTTTCAAAGTCACTTTTACAGGATAGAGGAGGAACTATCATTTGCTGTGAGAATAATGACTATTCAACAGGTACCCTTTCCCATCAAACCACACACACACACACACTCACACACACAAATAAGACTACATAAATTCATTAGTTTAGCAAACTTTAGTGACAATAGAATTTGATCAGCCCAGTGAACTAAAAGGCATGTAACTTTTCAGACATGCACAAATTTAAATTCCTATTAGAATTAGAGCAAATCTAACATCTGTTTTACATACACATACAATACATAATGATATTAATAGTGCATCTCTTTTTAATTAATGACATTAATTTCCTAAAACTAGCTTCAGCACTTGAGTTACTTTCATTTGACCTGGTTTTTACTGAACTAGAATTAAACTGAACCTATTTTAGGAGCTTTTCCATTAATCTGCTATTAACAAAATAAGGTCTACTCTAACGACTTACCTGTTACTGCAGGAGATGTGTAGTCAGTGTATGTATTAATTAAATTAATAAATATAATAATCCCCCTTTGCCGCAATCACAATCCTCTTCCTTCAAGCTGTTTATCACGAATGTATCTAGCGACGCAAAAAACGGCCGGACGGTGCTTTGGCGCATGCGCAGACCAGCTGAAAGTCGCTGGCATGAAAAAAAGGGAAACAAGTACTGTGGCGCATGCGCACAAAAGCTAAAGGACGCGGACGTGAAAACACACGGAAAAAAAGTTTAATTACTACTTAACCATTCTTAACGGGTACTTAACGGGTCGCGGGCCGCATGGAAGAGCTCTGAGGGCCGCATGCGGCCCGCGGGCCGCGGGTTGGACACAACTGCTTTAAAGAATGCCTGGATTAGTGCTCAAGTTATACAAACAAAGCTAGATTCAGCAGGCCTGGATCTAGTCTATGCTACAGCAAACAAGGTGTACCAATTTCAGTAAGAAGCAGTTCAGGTATGCAGGCACTATAAGCCTTCCTTAAGTAATTCATAACTTCAATTTCTATTTCTTTAACTTCTCCATTACTAATCCTCTTTTCTCCTTTGTTTTGTTTTTTGGTATTGTGAAATATACCATATACAGGTGCCTTTCCCTGTATCTCTCTCCAAATATCTTTGGTGCTGCTTTTTTGTATTGATTAGTTTTGCTTTCTAGTTTACATAAATGTGGCACCATATCAACTCTGTTTTTCTTTCACATGTCCATATTTCTTCTTTAGATGTCTCCTGCTCCACCTGTTTCTCTCTAATTTTATGGCATGCTGTGGAACAATGAGTCTCCAAGTTATCTGTGTTGGATTTTCTGCACTAAGTCCTTCACTTTGCAGGTATTCCATAAATAACTTCAGTCTCTGTTTAACATCTAGCTTATTAATTCTCTGTTCTGCTTTCCCCCTTTATTTTGTTTATTTTTTTTTTTTTTATTGTAAAATGTGTTATATTTTGGTGCCTTTACCTGCATTTCTTTTCAGACATCTTTGGCGCTGCTTTTTTGTTGTGATTAGTTTGGCTTTCTCCTTTGCATAAAACTTGCACCATATCAGATCTGTCTGTCTTTCTCATGTCCATGTTTCTTTTTTATACCTTTCAAAAATCTCTTTTAAGTTTTTTCTTTATATTTTTGCACCTGCTCTGTTGCTTCTTTTTCCAGGTGGCCCAAAGTTTCTTTGTCTTTGTAGTTTTTTTCATGAGTTTATTGTATTAATGAACAAATTTACATTCAAGGCTTTTGACAGTTTTTCTTCTGCAAGTATTTTTATTTCCTCTACTTTCTGTCACAGTGTTTCTGAATATCTTCTATTTGGAAATTCTGGGCTTCATGCATAATTTCAGTAGTACATAATTTCTTCCTCATCCTCAGTTGTCCACTCTGTCATCTTTATGGCTCGTTTTTGGCCTATCAGTGTTTGTGTTTTTTGTGGACTACTGCTTCCTTCTGCAGTGGGGTGGGGGGTGGGGGGGGGGTAAACTCCCATTGAGCCTGGTCTAACCCCTTTCTTGGAATGTTTCTGTATCTTGAGGATTCTACACTGCCATTTTTCCAGTCTTGGCACCAGTATACACACCAGAATTGGGCAATTTCTAATCCTGGGACTTGTGCACCCAGCTGTCTTTTTTATTTTTAAGCGTGCTGTCTCTCCATGATATACTCATACAGTTTATATGTTAGTGTCGTCTTGGAGAGATGTTTTGAAAAAAAGAGTACATTAACATGACGGTGCTCACCAAGACTTGAGGATGAATTCAGTTCCAGCAATACTACTCCCTTTTTCTTGCTCACTTCATTATTTCTCCATTGGGACCCTATAATACAGGTGTGCACTGCTTAACTTCCGGGATAGGTGTTATCCCATATTATGTTAAGCGGCGCAGAAGTTAAGTGAACACCCTATACTTTGTATTGTACTTTGCTTAACATCCATCTGTATAACAACCAATCCCATTACGTCCACTTAATACTGTACGGACGTAAATGTGGGTCGAAAGTTAAGCAGCACACAACCTGTATTAATATTATAATATATTATGCAATGATGTTAATCCAAAATCCCACTCTTTTGTTATTTCTTGAACTTACTCCCCTGCTTCGTCATAATCACTTTCTACTTTGAATTATAACCTTCTGCTTGTGTTATGTATATGTGCCTTAACTGTGTAGTTCTAAAGTATCCTTTCAAATCAAATAATCCTAAACTGCCTTGTTCTCTTGGTAGGATCAACTTTTTGCACTTAACTCTTGCCATTTTTCCCTCCCAAAAAGTCCCTCAACTCTTTATTATTATCCACAACTTCTCATCTGGTTAATAAAAATATACTTGGCCTTTATATAAAACTAAAGGAACTAAAACATTTTCATTGCTTGCATATAATTATCCATATCCATAAACAACAGCTTCAGATTTGTCAGTGTTTGTATTATCTTTTGTTTAGTTTCTTCCCACATATCCTTAGGTGCTGTAACACAAGCCTTTCTAATCCATACTCCTAAGTACTTCATCTTATTATGTCTCCATAAATATGAGTATTGCTTAACCAACTCATGACTAGGTGCATAATATACAGCTATAGCCTTTGTTTTATCTTAATTTTATATCCCAGAATGAGTTGAAACTGTCTAAAACTTTCTACGACACCAGTGTGTCCTTTTCCGTTTTTATCAAATACAAAATACTATCATGTGCAATTAAAGCCAACTTTTCTTGATTGCCATACCAATTATATCTGAATTTTTGAGTCCCTTATTTCTTTTGCCAGTTGCTTTAAATATAAAGCAAATGGGGAAGGAGGACACCCCTGTCTGGTTCCTGTCTTCAGATACAACGTATTGGAGAATAACTATCAGACTTTAATTCTTGCATCCCATCTTTCATAAATCCTCCTCCTTCTTCTTCGTTCGGCTCCTCCCGTCAGGGTTCGCCACAGCAGATCAGCTGTTTCCATTTCTTCCTGTCCTCTGCATCTTGCTCTGTCACACCAACCAACTGCATGTCCTTTCTCACCACATCCATAAACCTCATCTTAGGTCTCCCTCTTTTCCTGTTACCTGGCAGCTTCATCCTTAGCATCTTTTTCCCAATATACTCAGCATCTCTCCTCAGCGCATGTCCAAACCAACGTAATCTTGCCTCTTTGGCTTTGTCTCCAAACCTTCCAACATGGGCTGACCCTCTAATATACTTATTCCTAATCCTGTCCATCCTCGTCACACCCAGTGCAAATCTTAACATCTTCAACTCTGCCACGTGAAGCTCTGACTCCTGCCTTTTTGTCAATGCCACTGTCTCCAACCCATGTAACATGGCTGGTCTCACTACCCTCTTGTCGACCTTCCCTTTCACTCTTACTGGTACTCGTCTGTCACAAATCACTCCTGACACTCTTCTCCACCCACTCCATCCTGCCTGTACTTGCTTCTTCACCTCTCTTCCACACTCACCATTACTCTGAACTGTTTATCCCAAGTACTTAAACTGCATCCTCATCATTCCTCTGTCCTCCCTCTCATTCACAGACAAATATTCTGTCTTAGTCCTGCTGACTTTCATTCCTCTTCTCTCTAGGGCATATCTCCACCTCTCCGGGGTCTCCTCCACCTGTTCCCTACTCTCACTACAGATCACAATGTCATCTGCAAACATCATAGTCCACGGGGACTCCTGTCTGATCTCGTCTGTCAACCTGTCCATCACTATTGCAAATAAGAAAGGGCTCAGAGCTGATCCTTGGTGTAATCCCACCTCCACCTTAAATGCATCCGTCACTCCCACCGCAGACCTCACCGCTGTCACACTACCCCCGTACATGTCCTGTACCACTCTTACATACTTCTCTGACACTCACGACTTCCTCATACAATACCACAACTCCTCCCTAGGCACCCTGTCATATGCTTTCTCTAAATCCACAAAGATGCAATGCAACTCCTTCTGACCTTCTCTGTACTTCTCCATCAACACTCTCAGAGCAAACATTGCATCTGTAGTGCTCTTTCCTGGCATGAAACCATACTGCTGATCATTAATCATCACCTCCCTTCTTAACCTAGCTTCCACTACTCTTTCCCATAACTTCATGCTGTGACTGATCATTTTAATCCCTCTGTAGTTACTACAGCTCTGCACATCACCCGTATTCTTAAAAATCGGTACCAAAACACTTTTTCTCCATTCCTTGGGCATCCTGTCACTTTCCAAGATTTCATTAAACAATCTAGTTAAAAACTCCACTGCCATTTCACCTAAACACCTACATGCTTCCACAGGTATGTCATCTGGACCAACAGCCTTTCTGTTCTTCATCCTCTTCATAGCTATCCTTACCTCCTCCTTGCTAATCCACTGCACTTCATGATTCACTATCCGCACATCATCTAACCTTCTCTCCCTCTCATTCTCTGCATTCATCAACCCCTCAAAGTACTCTTTCCATCTGCTCAACACACTCTCCCCGCTTGTGAGTAGGTTTCCCTCATTATCCTTTATCATCCTTACCTGCTGCACATCTTTACTAGCCCTGTCCCTCTGTCTAGCCAATCGGTACAGGTCCTTTTCTCCCTCCTTAGTTTCCAACCTTTTATAAAACTCTTCATATGCCTTATCCTTAGCCTTCGCCACCTCTCTCTTTGCCATGCACCTCATCTCCTTATACTCTTGTTTACTTTCTTCATCCCTTTGACAATCCCACTTCTTCTTCGCCAACCTCTTTCTCTGTATACTCTCCTGTACTTCTTCATTCCACCACCAGGTCTCCTTGTCCTCCTTCCTCTTTCCAGACATCACACCATGCACCTTTCTAGCCATCTCTCTTACTAGCTCTGCTGTAGTTACCCAGCTGTTCAGTAACTCTTCACTGCCACCCAGTGCCTGTCTTAACTCTTCCCTGAACATCACTTCAGAATTACCCTTTTTCAGTTTCCACCATTTCATCCTTGGTGCTGCCGTCACACTCATCCTCCTCTTCTTGATCACCAGTGTCATCCTACAAACCACCATCCTATGCTGCCTAACTACACTTTCCTCTGCCACCACTTTACAGTCTCAAATCTCCGTCAGACTGTCCCTTCACATAAGATATAATCCACCTGTGTGCATCTTCCTCCGCTCTTGTATGTCACCCTATGCTCCTCCCTCTTGTTAAAATACGTATTCATCACAGCCATGCCCATCCTTTTCGCAAAATCCACTACCATCTGACCTTCTGCATTCCTTTGCTTAACACCATACCTACCCATCACTTCCTCATCCCATCTGTTCCCTTCACCAACATGCCCATTGAAATCTGCTCCAATCACCAGTCTCTCATCCTTGGGTACAGTCATCGCCACTTCATCCAACTCACTCCAAAATTTTTCTTTCTCATCCATCGCACACCCAACTTGTGGTGCATGTGCACTAACAACATTCATCATTACACCGGCAATTTCCAGCTTCATAAACATCACTCTATCCGACACTCTTTACTCCTCCAAAACACTCTTAGCATACTATTCCTTCAGGATAATGCCTACGCCATTTCTCCTCCCTTCCACACCATGATAAAGCGATTTGAAACCACCTCCGATACACCTAGCCTTGCTCCCCTTCCATCTGGTCTCTTGCACACACAATATACCAACCTTCCTTCGGTCCATCATATCAGCTAGTTTTCTCCCTATACCAGTCATACTGCCAACATTCAAAGTTCTGACCCTCACTATCACAGTCCTAGCCTTTACATGCCTTCGGGCATGCTTTTTCCCTCTTCTCCTCCTTCGGCCAACAGTAGCCCAATTTCTGCCAGCACCCTGTTGTCCAACAGTACTGGTGGCGGTCGTTGTTCACCCAGGCCTCGACCGATCTGATATGTATTTCTGTACTGTTGTCTGCATCTATGATTTGGCAAAATTTTACGCCGGATGCCCTTCCTGATGCAACCCTCCTCATTTAAAAGGGCTTGGGACCGGCACAAAAAAATGCACTGGTTTGTGCATCCCCAGTGGCTGGTGATCTTTCATAAATCCTCCTAATTAACCTTATTAATTTATCAGCGAATGCAGATGCTTCCATTGCCCTACTTATAAAATCCCAGTTTACTCTGTCAAATGCTCTGCGTGTCAAGATTCAACAACAGAATAGCATTTTTTTTACACTGTGCCTCCTTCAGAATTGCCATTGTTCTATTAATTTTATCAACTGTAAAAAAAACATTGATCCATATCTATCAATTTTGGCAACACCTTAGCCATTCTGTTAGCGAGTATAGACTTAAACATTTTTTAGTCATGGTTTAAAATTGAACTAGATCTCTGTGAGTCTGGAGGGATTTTTATCCTATTTGGGTTATACAGCCATCACAGCTTTCTTCCAAGGTGCTGGTGCTTCCCCTTGTTTTAAAATACTATTAAACTCTTCCAGATGCTTATAATTTCCTTCCCTTCTGTCTTCCAAATGTCCACAAAAATACCAGCTGTTCCTGGAGACTTCCCTGCAGATTAATTATAGATCACCATTTTTATCTCATCTCAACTCATCTCCTATCTTAACTATTAGTTGCTGAGCCTCATCTTCCTCTAAACCTGACATAATTAAATCTTCCATAAATATTTCCATTTGTGCTCTTTCTGGTTTCCACATTCCTCTGCTTTGTACAAATTTTCAAGAAATTTATGAAATGTATGTTATACTTCTATAGGATCTCTGGTTATTTTTCTTGTCATAGGCTCCCTAGGTTTGGCAACAACCCTTTCTAGTTTTTGTTGCCTAAGTCATCATGCTAAACATTTTTGTGCTCTGCAGATGTTAACAAAAACTGATTGCTTAACAGCAGTCTTTATAAACATCCATATTATCCAAGTACTCCCTTATTCTCTTTAGCAGTCTACTTTGCAACATTTCATTTTCTGTGAGATTCCACTTATTCTGCAGTACATTGACATTTGCCAGTCCCCCTAAATAATACCTATTACTTCTTATTCTCATCCATGTTTTTTCTCTTTTCTTTCTGTCCTATTATATATATATATATATATATATATATATATATATATATATACACACACATACACACACACACACAGATTATTTATATGTATATATATATATATATATATATATATATATATATATATATATATATATAGAGAGAGAGAGAGAGCAATGAAAAAGTATTTGCGCCCTTCCTTATTTCTTTCCATGTTTGTCACAATTAAATGTTTCAGATCATCAAACAAATATAAATTTTAGACGAAGATAACCCAAGTAAACACAAACTCCAGTTTTTAAGTGATGATTTTATTTATTAAGGGAAAAAAAAAACTATTCAAACCTACATGGCCCTGTGTGAAAAAGTAATTGCCTCCTAAACATAATAACTGGTTGTGCCACCCTTAGCAGCAACAACTGCAGTCAAGCATTTACGATAACTGGCAATGAGTCTTTCACATGGCCCACTCTTCTTTGCAGAATTGTTTTAATTGAGCCATATTGGAGGGTTTCCGAGCATGAACCGCCTTTTTAAGGTCATTCCACAACATCTCAATTGGACTCAAGTCCGGACATTGACTAGGCCACTCCAAAACCTTCATTTTGTTTTGTTTTTTTAAGCCGTTCAGAGGTGGACCTGCTGGTGTGTTGTGGATCATTGTCCTGCTGCAGAACCCAAGTGTGCTTCAGCTTGAGGTCCTGAACTGATGGCTGGACCTTCTCCTTCAGGATTTTTTGGTAGAGAGCAGAATTCATAGTTACATCAATCACAGCAAGTCGTCCAGGTCCAGAAGCAGCAAAGCAGTCCCAGACATCATACTACCACCACCATGTTTGACTGTTGGCATGATGTTCTTTTTCTGAAATGCTGTGTTACTTTTATGCCAGATGTAATGGGATGCACAACTCCCTAAAAGTTCAACTTTTGTTTCGTCAGTCCACAGAATATTTTCCCAAAAGTCTTGGGATCATCAAGATGTTTTTTGGCATCAAGATGTTTTTTTTTCCTTTTATCCCACTCACTAGCTATCAATTCTGAAGAAAAATCTTTCGTAATAAGTGTTGAATACTATCCACTTCCCATTCCTTAAGTTACTCTTTTTAACAGGTAGTTGAGAAATTGCCAGTGTCTCATTTTTACTTCACTACTCTGCATTTTATCTAAGCATTTATCTGTGCATGATCTGAAACAGTTGTTGCATATGTATCAAAGCTTTCAATTAAATGCATATGTTCCTGTGAAATAAAATGTCTGTCCTACCTAGCCCAGTTGTTGTACCTTAGGGAATAATATGCAAATTTTGTTTGAGTTCATATTGGTGTATTTGAGTTTTCCATACCAAATGTTTTCTTAAATATCTTCAGAAATCTACCCTTGTTTGTTAAATTTTACCTTCTGGGTCCCCCAGTGCAGCCTCTCTATTGCAAATCAAGTTTCAATCCCCGCCAGTAAGTAATGTTCCCTGCTGAAAGCTAATTATTTCTCATAAAAATGTTTCAAGCTCCATAACAGCAGTTTTGGGTAGAATATAAATGCATGCCAATGTAATCCTTCTTCAGTCTGTCAGTATTGGAGTCCTTCTCGAAATCGGTATTAATCCCCTTTTCCTTTGTCCTTGATATTCTGTTACATATCCATCCTGAAATCCTTTCTGTACCAAATTCACATGCGCATTTCTTTCCAGATGTGTCTTGTGAAGCATTGCTATTTGCATTCTGCATTTCTTAATATAATTCACTACTCTTTTCTTTTTGTCTTTACCTTTAAGGCCTTTTCCAAGATACAATGAACAGATTAACTGTTATGATAAAAAGTTATTGTTCCCGCCTGTTATACATGATGGTTTTTCAGATGTGTATTTCTAAGTTTTGGCTTACATGCATACAGTAATATTTGGCAGGCTGATCTTGTACAGTTGTTTCTTTTCATCTGCATTTGAACCTCTGGCACATTTTTTCAACATTTTTTGCTTTAATTAAATCCGTCAAACAAAAAACTAAATATATTTTAACTTAGGGGATTTTCAACAAATAATGTTTAACCCTCCAGTTAGTAACAATTGCCCCAAATTGACAGCTGCACTCACAGGTACAACATAGTCAAAAAGTAAGGTTGTCTACGCTAAAGTGCATGTTACAGCCTGTGCTCCCATTTACGCTGATTGCTTTCTGTTCCTTTCTCATCTCTTTTCCTCTTCCTGATGTAAAAAAAACTGCTTTTGTATGCTTTCAGAAAATGTTAGCTTTTAGCCATAGGGGGCTATCTGTAAATAAAACTAAATTAAGCACTGTTCTATTAAATGCATTAAAGTTTTAAGGCTGCTGGGGATGCTAATATCTCTTATTCACATCCCATAATGTCAAACTTTATTTTTCACGGAACTGCTTGCATTACCTTTAGATTTTACATTTTTCTCAGTAAAGAATGCCCAGAATTCTCAAGATTAATTGCTTGCACCTGTAGACACATCATCCCCGTGTAAAAATTGGCAGCAATGAGAAGGAAAAAAACAGATACATGAAGGAATCTTTGTAAGTCTCGCTCAGCACAAAATGTATAGAATTCCTCTAACTGCCTTCAGCTGCACAATTGTCTCACACTGAGAACATTTACTAATGGAAAATAATGTAATAATGTTGCAAATGCAAGAAGCTTAGCATTTTTGTGGCTTTCATAATTTTGTCTTATTTTTCAAGCTTGTTCGCAGACAAAAATGTTTTATAGTTTTATATACATGTTTTATATACAAGCCACCCTTGTAAAAACAAGGGAAATTGTTATCTTAATTCTACAGGTAATATAATTAGTACACTTTTATACCCCATTCCCACCCAGCAGTCCAAAATCCCAGCATTATATTAATTTAAATGTTGCTTCCGTCCAACATTTCTTTTCTTGTTATACCACAAAGTTTGTATTACATTAAGAAAAAGGTACTTTTTTACTTTAATGTCTTTAAACACATACAACAGTCACTGAAAAGACTCCTCCCTTATTTAAAATAGACCTGACTACACACTGTACAAAGCTGCTTCCAAATATAACATGGAGTTTATATCATTAAATGTTTTATACAAATGTTAATAAGCAGTTATAATAAAAAAAGAAAAAATGCAAAATATAACAGATGATAAAAATATAAATGAAAATAGTGTATAAATTATAATATATTATAGTAATATATAAATAATACAAATAATGTTATAAAAAATTAAAGTGAAAAAAATAAATTATAATAAAACATATTTTGCTTACAGTTGCTTTTTTTCCCCATTAGTGTCCTTCCAAACATTAATGGCATAATATGCTTTACAGTCTATCCACAAGTTTAACAAAAGTCCAGTCTTCTGACAGCTAATTCTCTTGTAAACCATACTTCTCAGATGTGATTGATGCTTATAGTTGCATAGTTATGCACTAATTTCAGTGTTGCTGGTCTTCTTCCTGATCATCTCTCCAGGCACCACCAGTACACCTGATTTTTATTCAACTCTCGCTCACTCTCTTTTTTTTTTTTAGTTTCTCAAGTGTTTTCATTAACTGGCAGATCCTCTCTGTCATTTGTATTGTCAGATGAATGAGAAGCAGAGTCCCCTTCTGCTTCCTGGCTGACTTTTTGTTGGATAAGCTTACATCCTCCTTAAGTTCTATATCAAAAATGTCTTTGATCCCTCAGGAAAAAAAGACTGAAGACAGTTGGGTATTATTGCAGCATGAATCTCACATCTGCTTCTCAGCATTCCATGATTGCTGGGATAAAATAGCTTCTTTTCTGCATAGTGTACAGTGAATAATCATTTTCCACAAACACATTGTTTTCTCCAGTTTTTAATGGTTTTCTCTTCTGTCACAATTTTGTCAGAATCAGCTGTTTCTGCTGGTATTATTGCATCTTTACCAGTATAAGTCCTGGTTGCTTTCTTATGGCCAGTTTTGAACCATACACTCTGCCCTTTCTGTTAACAAACCCTGCTGTGAAACACCAGTCCAGTTGCTTGTTTCTGTTTTCATGAGAGTTCATTTGATTTGTTTTTCCTGTAAACCACTGGAAGCCATCTCATGAACCAAAGCAGAAATTTGAACCGTTTGCTGAACAGCTGCAAGATTCTTCCCAGACAGTATTTTCTCTTCACCTTTTCTAGTTGATTTTCTTTCAGGTTTTCCAATTTTCTTCTTTAGCATCCAGGCAGTGTGTTTGCTAGCCAGTAACTGAATTTTACCCAAGGCTTACAATTTTACTGGTCCTTTTTTCACAATTTCTGTTTTCACTCTGAGATAGCTGAAATTAAGCTGCTGATCAGTGTGCAGCCATCTTGAATATCCTGACCCTTAGAACTCTAAATGAAAAACTTTAAAACAAACTGTATTTATTACAAGTAAAAAGGATGTCCAACAGCTGCAGGCAGAATACTTTAAACGTAAAACAGTTTATTGTAAAAACTCATTTATCGAGGCAAAAATTGATCTTAATACACACAGCTACATCAGTATGTCTTATCTTAAGACACCAGTAATGTTTGGTATCCCCAAAATACACAAGAACACGTTTAATCCACCTATGAGGCCACTCACTGATGGTAGAGCCTCTTTAACTTATCCTTGTGCGAAATTAGTTGATTCCATCTTACAAAAATACTTACAACTCGAACCACAAGTATGTAAAGACTCATGGTCTTTCTTACAAAAGTTAAATGACTTAGAATTTAATCAAGGGAACAACTTTTTGACTATTGATGTGGTTGACCTGTATACTTTTATCCCTCACTTGGAGGCTGTAGAATGGATTGCCCTTTCACTGAAAAACAAAAATGCACCAGCGGTGGAAACTGACTTAGTCACAGAACTTATTGATATTATCCTCACAAACAACTTTTTTATGTTTAACGGTGAATATTACCTGCAAAAACAAGGTGTCGCCATGGGTTCACCATGTGGGGCTAGCCTGGCAAACCTTTTCATGGCCTACTGGGAGAAGTTGTTTATATTTAATAAACCAGAAATTAACATTTCTTTAATTTACTGCACTAGATTTTTAGATGACATCTTTATCATTTTTAGAAGTGACAAGAATCAAGTGTTACAACTTGTGAAGTATTTCAACTCTACAACGAGTTTCTTTAAGTTCACTTTTAAATTTAACACTGAATGTATTGATTATTTAGATGTTAAATTGATCAAAGACCCAGTAAACAAGAGATTCCTTTCAAAAATTTTTAGGAAATCTACTTATTGTAACTCTTTCTTGCACTACACTGGCGCCCATCCACATATACAAAAGAGATCAATAGTAAAAAGTCAACTTATTAGGGCTGCAAGAATGTGTTCATTAGATAGTGATTTCTTTAGTTGAATGCCACCTACTGAAAGATATGTTTCAAAAACGTGGCTATCCTATTACTTTAATAGACTCACTAACTGAGGAAATTCATTGTAAATGTAATAATGGTTATTTCAAACCTCTGTTGATACGGATAGAAGTAGGCCAGATTTTCCAGGTTGAGCCTCCTGACGTTCCAATATACAACAACAATACTTTGAACCACAACACTACCCAGCAGATAACTACCAATACCTTTATGCCAGTCAGTGGATCAGCTCAAGATAGAAATGACCAGATTGACCAGAATTCCACTTATAATGTGTGTTTTATTACAACTTTTAATAGCGATAGTGAACAGGTCAAAATTATCTTATATAAAAACTGGTCCTTTTTATATAAGGACAACGTTATAGTTGATAGACTAGGTCATCTACCTAAAATTGTCTACAGAAGGGGGGCTAATCTGAGAAGCCTCCTAGAAAGGAAAATCACTAGAATTAGTGGGAGATCTTATGGCACGTTCACGTGCGGGGCATGTAGGATGTGTAAGCACATTAGGACTGGTAGTTTATTTGAGGTAGGTAACAACAGCAAGTATTTTATTAAACATAAATTGAATTGTGAATCTAAGGGAATAATATATTTAGCAAAGTGAAACAGCTGTCCGGCATTTTACATAGGTAAAACTGACCGGAAATTTCGTGAAAGAATTTACAAGCAGACTTATGCTATAGATAAAAATAAAAGCAAAAACTCTTTAGCTAGGCATTCATCTTTAAGTAATGGCCACATATTTCATTTTCAAGCCATTGACCAGATACCGACAGACGTTAGAGGAGGACCCAGTTCTTTACTTCTTGAGGTACGTGAACTGGAATGGCAATTAGCCCTTGATGCCTTTGCACATCCAGGTCTGAACGAAAATTGCAATATCTCCTGCCTATTAAAATTAAAAAGTCTCTTGAGATGACAAAAATTTTTATATTTAAAAATATTATACTTTATTAGTATTCTGTTTTAGGATAAAGCCTCATAATGCTTTTAGCATGCGTTTACATGGTTATTATGTGCAGTACCTGTCTGATTTTTAACCTGAGAATTTACTTAACAAGTACATTTGATTGTATAGGTTTATCAAGGTTATTACTGTTTTCTGGTTGACACTTTTAGTTATTATTCTGTTTAAATCATCCTGTTTAAATTACTTTTAGAAGTCTTTATTTTGGGTTTTAGTTGACACTTCTATTCATTGACTGGTGTATACGTTTAATGCTAAGTAGAGCTGATAGGTTCATGATATCACATGACATTAGTTGCTGGTTTTTAAATTGCTACTTTGAAATTTGTTTGTATTTCTGAAGAAGTTACTCTATGAGGGTGACGAAAAATGTGTGGAGTTTTTACAATAAACTTTTACGTTTAAAGTATTCTGCCTGCAACTGTTGGACATCCTTTTTACTTGCTTGTCTTTAGCTGTTTAGCCCTTTTGGTTTGTTGTATTTATTACAAGTTCATCTGTTGTCCAATTCAACTGACATGCTGTATGTATACACAAACAGCATTTCAAAATATTCACTGCACACTTAAAGAAAACTGCACTGTAAAATTGAAAAAAATGCACTTTTTTCATTGCATCCAGATAGGCTGTGCCCTGTTAATGCATTAGAATTTCTTTAAGTAAGTGTTCACCCTCCATTGTAGTTAACCATGTCCCAGAATACCATTTTTTCTTCACATAATACAAACTACATGTTTATCTCCAAAAGACTTTAAGTACCTTACAATGTTTTTCTCATTTCCCTGCCACAGATCATGGAAAAGTTTTACATCTTTCGTTGTAGCTTGGTGTTCTGTACACTACAGTTACATCAGAATCCCTCTGTTGTCCACCCTACAGTGTTGTTAACCTTATCCTTGTGTTATTTTAGTGTCTTTCAATTTTTTTTTTAATTTCCCTTTTGTATCTGCTTCACACTGTGAATGTTCTGTCTTTTTATCAGTTTGAAACTTGGCATTGTTTCAAAAAGGAATCTGTATCAGCTTGAGGCAACTGCCTACCAAACTATCTGCACCTTTTCTAGTTGTTATGAACTAGACATACAGCTCAGGAGCAAAGCAGAGTTTGCCACTACAGTATCGCAAGTCTTTAGCCAGGGTAACTATTGCCTTAGTATTCTTCCCAGGCATTATGAATGATACTGCAGCAGTGAGTCATGTGAATATACAGCTGTCTGAGCATACTTTGCTAAAACAGTAGATGTTCGATTACAGGATCACTGCTGCACTATAGGCTTCATCCCACCAACTCCAAAGAACTTTGCTGTTGCAGTTATTAATATTACATAGATGTATTTTTCCAGTTAGCTTCACATTTCAGTTTTCAGCCAATATATAATTGTTTTAAAAATAGAAACTATGACATAACTTTTTGTACCAGAAATCTGTTGACCATACATCTTTGGAGTAAACTTTTGTACCTTAATCTAATTACCAAGCCTAGCAAGGGTGGATTGATGTAGCCACACATGTTGGTGACTTACTTATAGAAAATGAATGAAAACGTCTTGGACTACTTTCCATTTTCTGATGAGCATTTTATTGACATTCTCTGTGTTATGAAGAGTCTAGTTGTGCTTCCTGTCTAGTAGTCAGGCCAGGTAAATAGATGCCCACCTGTAACCAGTGCCTGGCATTATGAATTATAGAAGTGATCCTTCTCCTCAGACATCTGTTGATGTTCACAATATTCAGTGTTGTGATCATCACTTCAGGGGATTCTTGCCTTTAGGAGTCTGATGGCTGGCCAACTTCCAGAACACTACATGTTTATCATTCCCACTGCTGTAGTAGCTCTTAGGCTACATGGGTTGTTTCTTGCCCAGGAAGCAACAAGTAGTTTCCAAAAGCTCTGGCTGCTCGCCTCCCAAGAGAATTCAGCAGTCAATGTAACGCTTTCATCAGTACTTTCTTGCTGTCTCAATAAAAATCATCTTTTGGGCTTCACAAGGGCAGCAATTGGCTGAGCTTCATTTTTGGTAGGTAAGTCCCCCATTGGGGGAACCCCTGTACTCACAAATTATTGCCCTTTCAGAATAGAATTTATTCTATTTTTTTGACTAAAAATTGTATTTCCCCTTTAGGAAACCCAGTATTTTTCACAGTATTGAAAGTTTTCTTCTATAACTGTTTATGTATTTGGGGCTAATTTTGTGAAAAACTGCGTACTGCTTGTACAAACTTTTAATTTTGTGGGACAGAAAAAGTTTACGCAAAACAGACTTGAGGGTTGTATCTGTCAATGTAATGCTTATGCTGACTTTTTTGACAACCTACCTGTCATTTTGATTTTGTCAGTGTGGGTGTGAGTATTTCAACAGTACTGACAGGGGAATTATTTTCTAATTTTACTTTTTGTAAGTTAAGGGACTACTGAAAGTTTTGAGTAAAGTGTAGTTCTTGTGAACACTCTGTAAGAACTTACCTTTAAAATGACTCGCTCCTGCTGCACTTACTGTTTTTGCTGCTTCTTCCAAAGTTACAGCATGGATACCCACTCTTGTCTAGCTGACTCTTCTCCCACAATACCTAGAAAGAAACAAATTACATATCAAAGAGTCCATTCCGTTGTCACAGACTCAAGTCTATGCCTAAGCTGATGATGTGTGAACCTTCAGTGGCTGTTGGTTCTTCATAGGACCATTCACTTCTCTCTCCGGCTTCCTCTGTTATAGTCCTTTCGGTCAGCATGAATCGGCGGTTAGCCAAATCCTCTTCGACTGTTCCATTGTCTGATATGGGCATGGAAAGACCCCCTTGTGTGGGTCTGGGAGACACTTATGGGAGTTGTGTTCTGGTTAACCAGGGCATGAGACCATTAGATTGGACAGACATTCCTGTTTCAAGTCAGTCCTCGTCTGCTGGAACTTTTGTTGGGGAAAAAAAATGAAACATTTCTCTGATGAATGCTGTAACTTGGGAAGAAGCTTTCTACTCATCCCACCACTGCTTATCATTGCACTAACTTGGCTTGAACTTCCCAACTATCTCACCTTTCTCCAACTAACCACAGTTCACAAAGTCATTTATAAATCTTCAAAGTGCCCTGCTCTACCTTCTGTACTTACTGTATAACATGGAAACAGACCTCTCCTATCCAACAACCAACTGCTCCTAAATGTAGAAAAACCTAGACTTTCAGCCAGCCAGGTGTTTTACTCCTTTACCATCGCAAAAATGTGGACCTCCCTCCCCCAACACTTAGATCTACCTGCTCAGTAACTCTCTTCAAGAGATCCCTGAAACAACACCTGTCCTTATCATGGCTGTGCACATGTGCTAACACCACATGTCATATAACCTAACTTCAACTAGCACAACTACTCCCACCCC
The DNA here is from genome assembly GCF_019279795.1 of Protopterus annectens. Lineage (NCBI taxonomy): Eukaryota > Metazoa > Chordata > Ceratodontiformes > Protopteridae > Protopterus > Protopterus annectens. Next base: position 1,549,077,112 of record NC_056745.1, on the reverse strand, counting down.
CCTCTCTACTCCTCTGGTATTATCCTGTCATATCCTTATGTTTATTTGCCTACTCTGCCTCTCCTTCTTGTTTAGTTTCCCTCTCTTACTAACCCTGACAGACTGCTACGCCATTAAATTAGTCATACTATTTATCCAGGTGTAGACATTCAGGTACTCCTGTAGCCTACCTCACTATCATACCTCTTCTTAAATTTCCAATAAAGCCAACAGACGTTAACTGATTTCTTTTTTTTTAAAAAACAGGTTTATTGTTTTAACATACAAGAGAAATATCATAACAATTTTATACAGGTAATTAAAAATAAATATGATTATATCATTCAACAAAACAACTAAAGTATTTACAAAGACATCCACTACAATCAGATCAATTAAACTAAAATACCATGCTATTGAAATTAGGATTTTTTTAACAAATTTTGTAAATTATCCCATACAATATAATAAGATGTTTTTCTAGTACGTTAACTGATTTCTGTAACAGTACTCATTTAGCCTATCTCTGTGTTGCATCACCACCTAAATATGTTATAAAGTTTAATTTCCCAGACTCTAATTAATTCCTGTGACTGCTTGCACCTACTGCATGAAGTGTTCTTCATACATATATGTAATCTGAAAACTATATGTATGGAATGTTTTCATTCATTTGTATACTCTGTAATGCTTGTATACAGTCTTAGATGTGAGTATGTTTACTGTATGTACTCTTTCACTAATTTTGTAATTTTCTAATATGGCCCAGTGGACTATATACTCTTAAAATATGCGCTTCTTACCTTGGCTAGACAGGCATTACAGGTAGTAAATTCTGGTGTACAGAAACCTTTACAGATGGGCATTTTTTGTGAGGTTGTACGTGAAGAAACCATGTCTGATATTGACAGAAATAGGACTTTTAATACTGACTCCCAAGCCAAATTCTCTGATTGTGAAGAAAATACTAAATCCTGGCCTCCTGTGTGGTAATTTTCTTTTAATCAGCCCATTGCCAGGATGCATGAAGTATTTTTTATGGGGACAAATAGATGTTACCCCTTAACTGAGGGAATATTATGGCATGTTACAAATGGATATACCTCATTCCTCTCCCACCTCTCCTATACTGTCAGCCCTAGAGGATGTGTTGAATGCTGCCTGTACTCATCCAGATATCTAGCCATCAGCCCCTAAAACAGAGATAAGCTGTTTAAGATACTTCAGGCCAATACAGATATTTTTTCTCACCTTAGGTCTAATCCAGCTGCCATGTCAATTGAGTCTCATGCTGGCAGCAGGTTAGCACTTGATCCAAAACCTTCACCTGGTGATAAAGAATGTAAAAATGTTGGACTGTGTAGGTAAGAAAAACAATTTTTTCCAACGTTGGCCTTCATAATTCTGAATTAATAGGCATAAATGTGGAAGTTTATGCTTTGTCGTGGACAATCTGAGGGAATTGTTTTTCATTATTCTGACAGAAGAAAGCTCTAGTGTTTATCCAAGCTGTTTATACCATTTCTCGGGTATCTAAACATGCATTGAAGAGTGTGTATGATTGTGCAGATACTGTGTCTAGAGCCACTGGTACTGCTGTAGTTTTGAAAATGAGCTTGAGTGTGTACCACAGACTCTTTAGCCATGAACTGAGACATATGGGCAGTAACCGTGCTTAATTAAATTGATTAGTAAGTGACAAAATCAATGCAAGACAAAAGAATATGTAGAGTGAGAAATAGCATACTGTCAAGCTTACATAATAGTGCAGCACTGAATTGTACTTGACATTATTTCAACATTTGGTAGAATGGAAATGAATGATCCGATGTTGACAATCTTCACTTAATCCCTGACTTTGGGTTTGGTTCCGTATCTTGGAACCAACTCTGCCATTATTCTAGCTTGCTCCTTCCAAAAACTTCTTGAGTTCAACTTTAACCATAATGCTCTTCTCAAGATTACCTCAGATCTCGTTTGCTGCTTTTAGTGCCAGACGCGTTTTTTTCTTTCAGCTCTTCGATTGAAGTCATTTCTTAAAACTGTAAGTATTTTTTCTTTCAAAACGTTTATTAGGTAATTCTCTGTCTTTGTTTCGCTTAACTTGCTCCTCTCTAAGCTCCTTCCTTAACACTTTTAGTGTTATTCTTTCACTGCTTTTGTTGGTAGTCCCTGCTCCTTTCTCTTTCCTCTTTCTACCTCGACGGTAAACGTTGCATACCATTATTGGTACTTTTTATCCTACCTACTCTTACTGTTTACCTTTACGGTAAACCTTCCGCATCATTGTTGATACTTTCTTCTGACTAACTTTTCAAAAATAAAAGTCTTAGCCGTATCATCTGAAGTTGTTAATCTTTTTCCTATTCATCACTGATGGGTTCGGTTCCGAGCCCTTGGAACAGAGTCTGCCTTATACCAAGTTGCATGCACCAAAAACTCTCAAGCTAAACAAAAACAGTCCTTGAACCAAATAAGGAATCAGATGCAAAAACCAGAGAATACAAGAAAAAGAAGAATAATCTGGTTCCACACAGCAGTGAAAATCAATATGTCCTTTATTGTAGTAGGTAAACACTTTCTCGGAATAACATCCGCTTCATCAGTCTGATGAAGCGGATGTTATTCCGAGAAAGCACTTACCTACTACAATAAAGGACATATTGATTTTCACTGCTGTGTGGAACCAGATTATTCTTCTTTTTCTTGTAAACTCTCAAGCTAAGCTGCTACCCACAGTGCCCTTCACTCAGTTACCTCAGATCTCGTTTGCCGCACAGCCATACAGCAGCGTTTCACCGAGCTCTCCAGCTAAGTGTTATAGTTTTCCAAATTTTGAAAGTTTTTGTGGATTTTTCCTGTTAGCTTGCTAATTTCTTGCATCTTTACTACACTCAGCTCTACCCGCAGGTATTTCCTTTTGTGCCATTGTTGGTATTGGCCCTTCTGCCTTTGTGGTATTCCCAGTACCATTGTTGGTATTCCCCTCTTTCCTTTTTTTCTTCACTTTTTTCTATTTTTGTGTGTGTTTCATATTATGTCTGAGAAGAAAGGGACTATGGGGTTTAAACACTGCTCTTCTTGCAGTGGTAAACTCCTGAATAGTGTCCTTCATGAAGAGTGTGTGTATTGTTTGGGGTTCCGCATTTATCGGCAAAACCCCATGTGATATTTGTGCCAGCTTCAGTCAGCAGACACTGAATGAGCGACAAAATAAATTTATCCTTAAGGGCCTGCTTCCTTCGCCTTTTTCGGAGGCTATTTCTGCATCGGAGGTCTCATCCTCTCCTTCTGTAGGCAAGAAACGTCCTTGCTCAGATCCCTCTTCACCGGCCAGTGATAGGGGCAAAAGCCATAAGCACAAGGCCCATAAGATTTCCACTGAGCACTGTACTGCCTCCTCTGTTCTTGACCACCTTGGCTCCGAGTTTGGCTCCAGTGATTCATACCGAGGTCTCCTCGGTGCCTGCCCTGGCTCCGGCGACTACGGCGCCAACTACAGCCTCAGTTCCAATCAGTTTGTCTGCCTCCATCTTGGCGCTGATGTCCCCCATCTCTGTCCCGTCAGTTCCGACAACAACTTCAGAGCCGTTATTGACCTCCACCCCAGCTGTGACCTCAGCTCTGAGCCTGTTCTAGGCTCCGATCATGCCTTTGTTACCAGTTTCCAAATTGGAATTGTCGGTGTTGTTCTATGATGCACCATGAACCCAGTATTCTATGTTTACAGATCCATTTGCCGGACAAGCCTTCAGTCCCTTTTTGGACCTGCCTGATTCCCCCCAGGGGCGTCGATAAGGTCCACCAGGACCCTTTCAGAATTGGATGTGGTGCACCTTTTTGATCAGCTGCTGTGCGCCAGGGGAATCACAAATTTACCTAGACCCCATCCCACTCTGGGCTTTGGGTCTATTACACCGGCGACTCCTATATACTCTCCTCCCTTGGATCCCTCGGTTCTGAGGCTCATATACCCGACGTCTATGAGAGGACCCCCTTTCCTCTGTGCCGACAATGACAGTGTCTGAGGCTCCAAGGCCCCTTTGGGTGTCGGTTCCATCGGAACCCACCCTTCCTCAATATCATGCTTGGGGGGTTCCGGCCACAGTTCTGGCTGTGTTGTCAATTCCGTCTTCGGGTCCGAGGGTGACTCCCACCCCGAGTTTGCTTGAAGCTTCATCCCCAGGGATGGACCGTATGGAGCGGGGTGTGACCCCGGTTCCGAAATTGTCTTCTTCGGTTCCGTGCTCCCATTCCTCTTCAGGTGGGCCTGCTTTCCGGGTGACGGAGATGGTGCTTGCTTCTAGCAATGCTCCTAAATCGGTCATCCCACCAGTTCCCTCTGAGCCGCAGCTGTCATAGGCCACCCCCCCCCCCCAGGACTCAGAGAGCACAAGGCCCAGGAAACCCCTGTTCAGGGCATTTCCCTTTCTGAGTCCTCTTCGGATGCTCCCACCTAAGAACCCCGTCGGAAACGGGTGTGTAAGAGGGAACAATGGACTCCCCAGAGTAGTCCCTCACAGAAGATACGGACTACAATGATGAGGAAGGATCCCCACAGTCATCCCCTGACGATGTTTCATTTGGAGACATCCTGGAAGTCTTGAAACAGAGGGGTGACTGGAATCCCACCAATCCTTCCACGGAGGAATCCATATTCCTGCAAGCCTTCCGCTGTCGGCCCTCTACTTCGGTGACCCCCCCATGCCAATGAGTTGGTCAAGCTTATCGTGCAGTGGGTGTGGAAGAACCCTGACACCATTGAGGCCATCCCTAGGAGAATCAGATAAAATACTCTCCCCTCCAGGGGATCAACCCCATTGGTCTAGAGGTTTACCAGTAGATGCTGTAGTGGTGGCGGCGGCAGCCACGAAAAAGGACCTTGCGGAGGAAAGTCCTGCTGTTTCACCCACCCAATAGAGTGTCCCGGGCGGTAGACAGGTTAGGGAAGCGAGTTTATGCATCAGCGACCTTTGCAGTCAGGTCTCTGAACTTTTTGGTACATTTTACAATGCTCGAGAGAGATCGGTTCATACTAGGCTATCTGCCCTAGGGTATTTATAAGCCCATCCAGAGTGTGTTTGGCTTTCGCCACCCATTTTAAATTAATTTTGCTATGCCCTGTTTCGAGGTTAGTATACTGTGCCTCTGTCTAACAGTGACACAGAAGTGATACCCGGGGTAAACCTACGATCTCCCATCCACTCATCAAGATTCCTCTTGAAGAGAGTCAATGGGGGACTCTGCCTAACCTGGACTGGGATTTTATTCCAGAGTGAAGGGAGCCTCTGGGTTATGACTCTGTCCCTCCAGCATGTCCTATTTATTTCACTGCTGAGGTTCAAGTCTCTCGAGCGCGTAGCTCGATGGGATTTGGATTTTCTGAGGTGCAGCATGTCCGTTAATTCCGGGTTGGACATGGCTTTATATGTCAGGCACAGATCGCCTCTGAGCAGGCAGTATGCCACTGAGTAGAGCTGGAGTTTCTTTAACCGGGCAGCATATGGCATCTGTTTGAGCCCTTTGATCCTCTTGGTGAGGTACTTTTGGGGTCTTTCCAGTTGCTGCAGGTGTCTGGTAAGGTACATCCCAAAAGGGGCATTGTACTCAATTATGGGCCTGATGAGGGATGAGTAAAGAGGCACAATGACCTCCCCTGATCTAGATGTGAATCCCTTCATGATTAGGTGGGCTATATAAAATGTTTTTCTAACCACTTTGGCCACGTGGTTGTCAAATGAGAGATTGCTATCAACTTTGGGTCCCCAGGTCCCTAATTACTTCTTCTGTACTTAATGGATTGCCACCTATGTGATAATTTGTGGGCACTTTTGCCAAACGGGATGACTATACACTTTTTGGCGTTTAGCTTGAGGCCATGGCCCTGGCACCAGTTGTCTGTTTCTATGAGGCCCTTTTGGAGGATGCTTGTGTCGGCTGGAGTGTCGATTATGGTGCCCAGTTTGCAGTCATCTGCAAACTTGGTCAGCCACAGTCCTTCCGTGTTGGCCTGTACCTCCGAGAAATATATACCAAACAAGAGAGGTCCCAGGACTGAGCCTTGTAGGACGCCACTTGTAACTGGTTTGGAGTCTGACATGGCTCCAGCAATTCTAACCATGTGGGTTCTGTCCTTGAGCCAGTTTGCAACCCATCTAGTGACATAGGGGTTTATATATTTAAGCTGGTGAGCTTATCTATAATGCCCGAGTGGGGTATTGTATCGAAGGCTTTTGCGAGGTCCAGGTAGGCTGTGTGGACCACCTTCCCCTTGTCAATGGCCTTGGTGACTCAAAGAAATCAACCAGGTTTAAGAGGCAGGATCTGCCCTTAACAAAGCCGAACTGGGTAGGATCCAATGTCTGTACGTCCCCAATATCTTTATTTATGAGTTCCATGATTATCCTTTCCATAGCTTTGCAGACCAAGCTAGTCAGGTTTATGGGGCGATAGTTTCCAGGATCCGTTGAGGCACCACCTTTGTGGAGAGGGACCACTTTTGCTGTACGCCACTCTTTGGGTACATATCCTGTAGTAAGGCTGAGGTTGAACAGTAGTTTTATGTTTGGGTTTAGCTCTTCTTGGAGTTCATATAGGACGCAACCCGGGACACCGTCTGGTCTCATTGATGCTGTGTTTTTTGCTTTGGAGAGGGCAGCTCTTACTTGAGCATCTGAGATGTCAGGGGGGCAGCACTCTGCTGGGATAGATATTTGCCCTTTTGGTGGGGAGGAGGGGTGATGTTTGCGCTGAACCTGTCAGCTAGGATGTTGGCAATGTCTGTGGGTTCGGTGTATTTTTTGTCATTTTGGACTAATTCTGAGCATATCTGGGAATTCCCACCCAGGTTCCTAACGAAACTAAAGAAAGCCTTGTGATTATCCTTAGTGTCCTGTGCAATTTTTCTCTCGAAGCTGGCCTTAGACGATTTTATGAGTGCCCGTAGTTTTTTGCTAATACTGATCAGAGATGCCTTCCCTTTTTGGGATTGTGCTCTATCATGTAGTAGCTTCCTCCTTCTATTGTATAGTTTGTTTATGGCTGGGGTCCACCAGACAGGACGTCTGCCTTTGGAGGATTGGGACTTAGTTTTATTTGGGATTGCATGATCCATGCATTCCTGAAGGTGTTCATAGAATGCGTTTATAAAGGATTCTGTGGTCTGCACCGTATTTTCCACAGGCCCGGGGGCTTTGAAGGATTCCACCTCAGTTTTGAGGAATGTGAAATTTGCATTAGAGAAGTTTTTCACTGTGGTTTTCAGGGCAGGGGGTGGAGTCGGGATGTGAATATCCAGTGAGATTAGTTTATGGTCTGATCTTACCAATGAGGGATACACTTCTGGTCTGGAGCATAGAGTCCCCATGTTGGTGATGATCAGGTCCAGTATGTTTTCCCCTCTTGTGGGAGTGGTAACAAGTTGTTCCATAGCATTTGAGTTTATAAATTCTAGGAACCTTTGGGCTAGGGTGTTGGAGCTAGAGTAATGCTCCCAGTCTATGCTTGGGTAGTTGAAGTCGCCCAATATAATGGTGTTTGGAAAGACCTTCATATTTTCTAGTGTTCTCAGGAAGGCCGAGTGGGGTTCCAGGGTTTGGGAGGGTGGTCTGTAGCAGGCTATAAACTGGAAGGCAGTTTTACCCACTGTTAGTTGCACATGGATAGTCTCTGATGCTTCGTGCTGTGCCACCAACCTGGAGGTGTGGGTATCTTTGATGAATATTGATACTCCCCCTCTTTTTGTGGTTCAGTCCAAGTTTTGGGGCCGAAAAGCATGGTATGAGGTATAACCTGGTAGTGCTGAGGTGCTTTCGGGAGCCTTGAACCAGGTTTCTGTTACTGCACAGATATCGATGTTCTCCATGCTAAGGAGAGTTTCGAGTGCTTGCCTCTTGAGGTTTAGACTTCTGGCGTTGAGTAGCATTACTCTTAGTTTCTTATCCTTTGTGATACCTATGGAGGTGGGTTTGTCTTTTGAGCCTTGCCTAAAAAAGGCACTATGGGGGTAGCAAGAGCCTTTGCCAATATACAAAAGCCCAGGGGTGACAGGTGCAAGCCGTCCCTAGCGAAGCATCGTGGCTTGTCGAGCATGTCATCCCTGGCTGACAGGCATTGGATCCCCTTTGAATGACACCAATACTTAAGTCAATTGTTGAAATTGATCATCTTGTCTTCATATTGTGGCATCATTCTTGGTGAGGGTAAGATGCTACTCAAGGTCAGGGTCATACCGGCCTGGGCTAAATGCTCAGAGAGCTCCTCTATGTCTCTTTTCATGTAGTCTCATCACCGAACTATCTGGAACCCTCGTGGGTCAAGTTTTGGACAAGGCACGTGATAAAGTTGCTTCCCAACTTGCCACCCTAGAATCAGTATCCAATTTGTCCATGAGGTTGCTGTCCCACGCAACTGAAGGAGCGGCTAAAGCTGCAGGTGCAGGCAAAGTCATGAGACGCCACGCCTGGATGCGCATTTGTGACCTCGCAGATTCTTTCAAGTCTTCCTTTTTAAACGCCCCTATCAAACCATCAGCTCTATTCGGTGCAAAGGTCAAGGATACATTAGCCAGGTGCGAGCAGGACGGGAAGACCCTGTCTACCGTGGGCCTACGCTTCTCCAACCTCAGCGTTCCTTCTCCAGGAACCAGAGGAGTGGGAAGTTGTGGCACAAGAAGTCTCAAGGTCCTTTCCGTGATGCACGTGTGGGTCCCCGGAATCAGGACTCCAGAGATTCCTTCTTGGGAAGACTGTATCAGCACTCCTGAAGCGCTGCCTGATTGCTTTCCTCTGGAAGCAGTCGGGGCGTGTTTCTCTTTGCACCAAGCTGCCTGGCTCTCTATTACAAATGATCAGTGGGTGCAGAGAATCATTACCAGAGGCTGTCACATTCCCCTAATATCCAAGACCTCAGAAATCCCTTCCCAGTGTTCCACCCAGTCAAAGGGAGGAAGCTATGTCAAAAACAAGTCATCCAACAGGTCCCTCACACCAGTGCGGATCAGGGTTCTACTCAAGATGTTTTTTTGGTGCCAAAGAAGACCGGGAACTGGTGGCCCATTTTGGATCTCAGCCAGCTAAACAAATTAGTAGTTCAGACCAAGTTCCGCATTGTCACAATTCAATCCATCCTTCCCTTTCTGTGGGAGGGTGTGTGGATGTGCTCGTTAGACCTCTGGGATGGTTATTACCACTTCAAGATGGACAAATGCCCCAGGAGTTTCCTTCGCTTTCGGCTGGGAGCCAATCACTACCAATTCAGAGTCCTGCCATTCGTTCTCTCGACGGCCCCCAGTGTTCACAAAATGCCTAGCAGCGGTCATAGCTCATCTGAGACTTCAGAGATTCCAGGTGTTTCCGTATCCCCCACCAAGCGCTTTCTGGTCAGGGTCCTCCGCTACACTCTAGTACTAGCGGAGTTGCTGGGCATCACTATCCACTGGGAAAAAATCCAACCGCCAGCCCTCACAACAATTGGAATTCATAGGGGCAACATTAAACACTCAATCAAGTCTGGTCTCTCTTCCTCCTCACAAGCTTCAGAGAGTAAGGGCACAAGTTCAACTGATACTCTGTCAAAGAAAGGTGTCTGCAAGGGAGTTCTCCAGGCTCTGGGGTCTATGGCTGCAGCCATCCCAATTGTTCCCCTAGCCAGATTACACGAGAGACTGCTACAATGGCTTCTTCATTCCCAGTGGATATCCAGTCTTCACCCCCCTGAACTCACAGATCCTCATCACCAACACCTGCAAATAAGATCTCCTCTGGTGGATGAGTACAAATGAAAATCTTTGGTGTCGCCCCTTCCAGGATCACCAACCCAGCACCACGGTGACCACAGACACTTCCCTGATAGGGTGGGGGGGCCACTTCCAGGGAAAGTCAGTCCAGGGCACGTGGTCCAGTATACAGGTCAACTTGCATATCAATGTCTTGGAGTTTAGAGCGGTGCTATTGGCATTGCAATACTTCCACCCACTCCTTCCGTCCTGAACGATTGCTATCCATTCGGACAACATGTCCGTTGTCTGGTACATAAACAGGGAGGGCCCAAATCCTACCCCCTGTGTCACGAAACCATGAGAATCTGGCAGTGGGCGATAGCTTCCAACTGCTTTCTGATCGTAACGCATATCCCATGGAGCTCCAGCGTGATTGTGGACAGACTAAGCAGATGCATCCTCTGTCTTCATGAGTGGTCTCTCAATCCGAGTATGACGGCAGAAATCTTCAGCCATTGGGCCCAGCCATGCTGCAATCTTTTTGCCTCCCCCTCCAAACACAAAATGCAGCAGCTACTTTGCCCTCTTTCCCTCTCGCACGGAGTCACTGAGAGGCACTTTGATTCACAATTGGCCATGGGTCTCCTTTATGCTTATCCTCCGATTCCTCTTTTTCTAAAGAAAGCTGTTTGGTTGAGAAGCAAAGTGATCCTCATTGCCCCGTTCTGGCCTCATGAAGTGTGGTTTTCCTTCCTCCGACTTCATCTGTTACAACCGCCTTGGATCCTAGACACTCGTCAGGACCTCATATCTCACCCAAAAGGGCTGACTCCCCCGAATCTGTCCACTTTCAAGCTGACAGCTTGGTTTCTCCACTTCCATTAGTTGTGCCAGGCAGGAAACCCTTTCTTCATCCGTCCGTGATATTATCCTGGCCTCACATAAACCATCCACCAGAAAACTTTACAGGGACAAATGGAAAAGATTCTCTATTTGGTCACATAATCGGAAGCTAGATCCGTTCTCAGCTCCTGTAGCTACTATTCTTCATTGTCTTGCTGAGCTCTTCAACAGTGGTGCATCAGCTTTCACCATTCGAGTCCATTTAGCATCTGTTTCCAACTTCCCTTAATGGGTCAGATGGAGTTCCGCTTATTTCCATCCAACTTTGCAAGATCTTCTTCAAGGGAATATTCCACAGCAGACCTCCCATCAGGTAGCCGGTGGAAGCATGGAATCTCTCCCGGGTTCTCCATTCTCTCTCTCTACCTCCTTTTGAGCCTGTGGAACCATGTGATCTAAAATTCCTGTCATGGAAGTCCTTATTTCTGGTGGCGGTCACTTCAGCCGGATGAATATCTGAGTTGCAATCAAGAGCCCTTATCTGATCTTCCATAAGGACAGAGTATCACTTCGTACTAATCCATCCTTTCTTCCCAAGGTGGTTTCCAACTTTTCTATTAATCAACCCATTGAGCTCCCTGTATTTTTTCCAAATTATTCAAACAAGAGAGAATGCTCCCTACATTCATTGGATGTTCATAGACAATTAAGCTTCTACCTGGACAGAACTAAGTCTTTTCACAAGTCGGACCAACTTTTTGTTTCCTTTGCGGGCCCTAGAATGGGAGGTGCAGTATCAAAAGTTACCTTGTCAAAATGGCTCAGAGATTGCATTAGCTTTTCATATTCGCTTACGAATGAAAGTAAGCCTGGTCAAATCAAAGCTCACTCCACTAGAACTATGGCAGCATTGGTTGCCTTCCACTCTAGGGCCTCCATGGATGACATCTGTGCAGCTGCCATTTTGGCTAAACCCTATACCTTTATCAAGCATTACAAATTGGATCTAATCTGTAGGGGAAGAGCGGCCTTTGGTTCAATGGTTCTCAGGAATGTTCTCTCATAAGGGCCACCCAGGTTCTCCAAGTAGCTTGGGATTTTGTCCCATCAATGATGAATAGGAAGAAGATTAAGAACTTCAGATAAAGAAGTTATGTCTTAGCATAACATTCCATCTGAGTTGTTGATGATCTTCCAGTCATCACACCCTCCCACCGACCCCCACCAAAGGCTCCTGGTTGATCTTCTTGGTCTTTGTGGTGTTTCAGGGTTTCTGCGCAGAGATGGCCTCTGACTTTCTGGTTCTTCTATATGTTGCATGCAAACTCGATCTGAGGTAACTGAGTGAATGGCATTGTGGGTAGCAGCTTAGCTCTACAGTTTTTGGTGCATGCAGGCTTGGTATAAGATCAACTCTGTTCTGAGGGCTTGGTACCGAACCCATCAGTGCTGACTGGAAGAAGATCAACAACTCAGATAGAACGTTATGGTAAGACATAACTTCTTATGTGAAGTTGTTAAATCTTGCCGTTTATATTCACTGATGGGTTCGGAGCCAATCCTCGGCTCCGACACAGCCAATAGCAAAGCTCAAGGTTTGCCAGTAGCTTGAGACCAAGCCCCGTATCCCACAATGCACTGCTGGAATTACCTCAGATCTAGTTTGCCACGGCAAGAGAGATCTCGGTGATCCAGTTAGCTCTGACCATTTTTGATAAATTGCAAGTTTTAAACAATTTTTTTCTTCTCTTTTTCAGAGATTATTCTTATTTAGTGTGTGTGTGTGTGTGTGTGTGTGTGTGTGTGTGTGTGTTTATTGTTAAAAATAATAATAGTTTAAAGTAGGTTAGATTGTAGAAGATAGTGCCTTGTGTTGGCTTAGTTTTTCTTAGTGTTGGGCCCTATCTTAGCCCTGTTTAGTTTTACTTGTTTAGTATGGGCTTAGTTAGCCCTGTATTTAAACTTTACAGGTTAGTTTTGTGGTGTCTCTCTTCATAATATGTCGGATGAGAGAGAAAAGTCTCACCCCAAATCGGGGTTTAAGAAATGTCCAGATTGTGGACAGAAAATGTCCGTCACGGACGGACGTGTCCAGTGTGTTTACTGTCTGGGGGCTAAACACCTCCAAGACTCCTGCAGTATTTGCCACTCTTTTTCATCTAGGGTTCTCTTAGAGAGAAGGAGAAAACTCATAGATAGGGGGTTGCTGCAGCATACTTTCTCTGAGGCGTTGGGTAGCCAGGAAGGTGCCAGCACTTCTTCTAAATCTTCTGATTCTAAACAAACTAAGAAGGCAAAGAGATCAGGGGGTACAGAGTCATCGGTTCCACAGTCCTCGGGGCCGAGTGTACCTTTGGTTTGGAGCCAGCTCCCAGTCTCGGAGCCAGTCTTTGAGGTTCCCTCATCTCCTCTGCTCCAGTCAGCACCTTTGGTGCATTCCTCGAAGTCTTTGGTCAGCCTCTCTGATATGGATATGGATCGGCTAGTGCAGAAGCTTCTACGGACACCAGGACTTGCGAAATTGTTGTCTGCCCTGACCACTTCGTCTGAGCCGAAGACCATTGAACTGGACTTGACTTCTCCTCCTCTAAGCCGTACTGGACTCTCGGAGCCAAAGGAGCCCAAACCGTTAGTTGTCGAACCTATGGAACCGAGACCCGCACCGATGTTATCGGTTCCATCTACTCGGACGTCCTCGGTGCCGACCGAGGATGCTAGGAGCCGACACTCTCCTGCCGGGTCCGGGGAGGATAGTCGGACCAATTTGTCGGTGCCGACTCTTCCTCTCGGGGCTTTGGCTCGGATGAGCTCTGCTTCTACCTCAGGCTCGGAGCCCATGGTTTTGGTGCGGGAGGATTGGATGGTCCCTCCGGATCCGTCTACCCATTCTCGTCGGAGCCATGGTGCTTTCGATGTCATGAGGAGAGTCCTGTCTCTAAGACATCGTCAGCATCAGTTCGGGCTTCCTTCTCCCCTCAAGCTCCTGTGTCCGCTTCTACGTTTACCGGTCCCCCTAAGCATAGATACCCGAGCCTCAAGTGTCCCCTGCTCCCTAGATCCCCCCACTGAGGAAGTACCCAGGAAGAGACAGTGCAAGAGGAGGCACTTATTCTCCCCACAGGAGTCTTTGACATCCGACACGGACTTGGATGAGTCAGAAGGGTCCCCTCGATCCCCCCTCTGAGGATATCTCCTTTGTGGAGATGTTAAAGATCCTTAGAGGGGCGATTGGCAGTCCAAAACCCCTACTGAGGACGAGTCAGTGCTCTTGAAGGCTTTTTGGTCTCAACCTTCCACTTCTTGGGTTTCTCCGCCTTATGATGAGCTCATGGAGCTGATCTCTTGTACGGCGTGGGAGTCACCAGAGGCCATGGATCCTGTCCCTTGGAAGCCGAATAAGTTCATCTCTGCCCTGGTGGACAAAGCTTTTTGACCAGAGGAGTGCCTGTTGATGCCATGATGGTAGCTGCAGCCACCAAAAAGGAAATGTCTGAAACATCCGCATCTATCCAGCCTCCTAACATAGATTCTAGGATCATGGCTAGATATGGGAAATGCATGTTTAGTTCAGCGACTTTTTCTCTACGATTGCTGAGCCATTTAACCCATTTTACGAGACTGCAAAGAGTTCTCCTGAAAGAGATAGGAAATACTCTCCAGGGTACAGTAGCTGCTGGGGTTGCCGACAAAGTCAACACACAGCTCGCTACCCTAAACTTGGTTGTAAACTCGTCCATGTGTCTCATATCTTATGCAGCTGATGGTTCGAGTAGAGCTGCTAGTTTGGGCGTTGCTCTATGGAGACAAGTCTGGATACATCTCTGTTCCTTTGTGGAACCCTTTAAGTCTTCCTTTATCAACACCCGATTTGATGGCTCATCACTGTTTGGAGAAACCAAGGCACGCACGTAGGACTGTTGGTGCATGGTCCAAACCATAAATCCCAAAACGAAAAAGAGACCAGCACTCGACAGCAGCAGGATAAAAGATATACTTATTTTAGGTTGCAAAAGTCAACCTAACTAGATATGCACAAACCGGTTTCGGCTGTTAAAGCCTTTTTCAATGTGACTTATTCCTAATTCAAATACGTTTGATTACAAAAACGCATATTACATCCTGGTTCTCCATTTATACCCACAACTTAAAGTGGTATTATACCACTTTAAGTTGTGGGTATAAATGGAGAACCAGGATGTAATATGCGTTTTTGTAATCAAACGTATTTGAATTAGGAATAAGTCACATTGAAAAAGGCTTTAACAGCCGAAACCGGTTTGTGCATATCTAGTTAGGTTGACTTTTGCAACCTAAAATAAATATATCTTTTATCCTGCTGCTGTCGAGTGCTGGTCATCACTGTTTGGGCCTAAAGTAAAGGAAACCTTAACCAGGTGTGAGCAGGAAGGCAAGATCCTATCTGCCATTGGAGTCTGTCTTTCTACCCCTACTTGGCCGTACACCAAGGGCCCAAGGTGAGGGAAAATGTGGTTCCAAAAAGCACAGGGAGCCTTTCAAGACACACATGGAGAAACCCCCTCTAGAGGCAGAGGAGGGGGTTATAACAGAAGACGCCGCCTGCACGGCAGAGGGGGTCCACAACAACAGGGTGGCAGAGGCCAGTTCTTTGGTCAGTCCTACCAGCGCTCCTGAAAGGGGGCCTGGCTGTTCGGCTCTGGAGGCAGTCCTACCAGCGCTCCTGAAAGGGGGCCTGGCTGTTCGGCTCTGGAGGCAGTTGGGGGTCGCTTGTCTTTGTACCCAGAAGCCTAGCTAAACATATCATCAAATACCGTTTTCTTCCCCTCCTACACCTGTAAGCAGAATCCCAGATGTTCCACCTAGTCTCGGGGAACAAGCAATCGTAGAGGTCTAAAAATTGCTAGAAAAAAAGAGTCATCCAACCAGTCCCAGCAGACCAAGTTGGATTCGGAACTTACTCAAGATTCTTTTTGATACCAAAGAAAACAGGGGACTGGAGAGCTATCTTGGACCTCAGCAGACTCAACCAATTTGTAAAGAAAGAGAAGTTCAGAATGGTCATGCTTCAGTCCATTCTTCCCTTCCTAGGGAAAGGCGATTGGATGTGCTCCATAGATCTCAAGGACGCGTAATATCACATAAAGGTGAACAGACGCTCCAGGGGGTCACCCGCATTTCTGGCTGGGAGCCAGTCATTACCAGTTTTGAACCCTGCCCTTTGGTCTCACTACAGCCCCCACGGTGTTCACCAAATGCATGGCAGTGGTCACAGCTCACCTGAGGCGTCTAGGATTCCAAGTGTTTCCATACCTAGACGATTGGCTCCTCACTGCTACCACCAGGCATCAGTTGACTCAGGCAACACAATATATTCTTGACACTGTGCCATCAATTTGGCATTACAATCAACTTCGAAAAGTCTGCCTTATTGCCATCGCAGCATACCGTTTTTATAGGAGCAGAGTTAGATACCTCAACCACCACTCTACGTCTTCCAATCGAAAGAGTCTCACTTCTTCGCCAACACGTCATCTCACTGGCATCAAAGAACAAAGCTACAGCAGCAGAGGTTCTGAAGGCACTAGGTTTGATGGTGGCAGCAATCCTAGCTGTACCACTCGCAAGGATGCATATGCGAATCCTTCAATGGCTCCTCTTCGCTCAGTGGTCCTACCAAAAGCTACCGATGCACTACATGATTCTTATCACAGATTCTTGCAAGAGAGACCTACAGTGGTGGTTGACATATCTTCACGTTACAATCGGAAGACCCTTTGCCCCCCCCCCCCCCCCCCAGTAGCCACTGTGACCACGGACGCTTCCCTGATTGGGGGGGGGGGGCATTTTCAGGGAAAGACTGCCCAAGGCACATGGATGGATCAAGAGTCACATCTGCATTTCAGTGTTCTGGAGTTGAGAGCGGTACTTCTGGCGTTGCAGTACTTTCAGGACTCTCTTCCTCTAGGAACAATTGCAATTCAGACGGACAATATGTCAGTGGTCTGGTACTTGAACAAACAAGGCGAAACCAAGTCTTACCCCCTTTGTCGAGAAGCACACATGGTATGGCAGTGGGCTGTGTCGTCCCACCATTTTCTGATAGCAATGCACATCCTGGGGAATTCCAATGTGATAGTGGGCAAGCCAAGCAGGGCAATACTGTTGCCTCACGAGTGGTCTCTCAACCAACGAGTTGTGGATCTGATTTTCCGCAAATGGGGCCAGCCTTGCTGCGACCTTTTTGCCAGTCACATCAATACCAAATGCAGAAGCTACTTTGCCCTAATACCACCTCTGGGACATTCCCCGAGAGACGCACTCATACACGATTGGCCTCTGGGTCTCCTATATGCATTCCCACCTATTCCATTGATACCCAAGGTTTTGCAGAAAGCAGAGTCACTGGGAAGGACAGTTGTCCTCATAGCTCCATACTGGCCTCAACAGATTTGGTTCCCCTTCCTTCACCATCATCTACTGGAGGATCCATGGATCCTGGACCCAGTTCCGGACCTTCTGACACACCTGTCAGGGGACCTCCATCCTTCACTGCAGTCCCTGAAACTGACTGCTTGGCTAATCCACTTCCCGTAATTGCCAGGCTTCATTCGCTCTCAGATGATAAAAGACAAATCCTTTTGTCTTCTCACAAGCCATCCACCAGGAAACTATACCGCAGTAAGTGGAACAGGCTCTCAATTTGGGCCCATATACAGAAAATCGACCCTTTCCGAGCTCCATTATCGTCCATTTTAGAATTTTTGACAAAGATTTTTAAAGAAGGAGCAGCAACTGCCACAGTTAGAGTCCAGTTAGCCGCCATATCAAATTTCCACCTTGGATTCGATGGGTTGAATGTTATGAGCCATAAGTTATCTAAGGCTTTTCTTAAAAGTGCCTTTCACATGAGACCTCCTGTCAAAATTCCTTATTCTCCCTGGTATTTGAATTTTATGCTGTCTCAAATTATTCTCCCCCCTTTCGAACCAGCATCTTCTTGTGATCTTAAATATTTGTCTTGGAAGACTGTATTTCTGGTAGCCATTACTTCTGCCCGCAGTGTGTCAGAACTTCAAGCATTATCCGTTAGGCCTCCTTACATGATTTTCCATGCTGATAGAGTGCATCTCAGAACAAACCCCTCCTTTTTGCCTAAAGTCTGTTCTGAATCCAATATCAGTCATGTCATTGAGCTGCCAGTCTTTTTTTCCCAACCACTCTAACAAATTGGAATACATGCTGCACAGACTTGAATTACACAGACAGCTTAGATTTTATCTTGACAGAACTAAGGATATTAGAAAATTAGATCAACTTTTTGTATCCTTTTCGGAGGCCAGGAAAGGTAATCCAGTGGCTAAAACAACTTTATCTAAATGGTTATCAGATTGTATATCCTTTGTTTATGCAAATGCAAGCATGCCATTGACACACAAACCTAAGGCTCATTCTACCAGAGCCATTTCTACATCTTCTGCCTTTCAAGCTGAATTGCCCCTTGACAATATTTGTGCTGCAGCCACTTGTTTATCTCGCCTTTATTCTCATGTCCCTCCCTCCCTCCCCCCTCCTGGCTGACAGTTGACTTAGAGGCTAGTACCATCCTGGTTATTCAATATTACTTCTTCCCCTTCGGGAAGTGCTTCCTTGTAGAAATAAATAAAAGGGTATATATACTCACAGCAAACAAGATCTGAGGTAATTCCAGCAGTGCATTGTGGGATAAGGGGCTTGGTCTCAAGCTACTGGCAAACCTTGAGCTTTGCAATCGGCCGTGCCGGAGCTGAGGATCGGCTCCGAACCCATCAGTGAGAATAAGGGCGAGATAAACAACTCACATGGAACCTTATGGTAAGTACATAACTTCTTTTTTTCATTCCTTCTGTGTGTGTGCCTTTGTTTCCTTTGTTATGGCAGACAAGGCTAGGGGTACTTCTGGCTTCAAAAGGTGCCAAAAGTGTAAGAGGAAATTGCCAAATTGAGACAGACACTCTTTCTATTTATTGCTTGGGACCAGTGCACCTTCAAGAAGATTGTGTTATTTGTCACAGCTTCAATCACCGGACCCTTGTGTAAAGAAAAAATAAGTTGATCTTAAAGGGCCTTGTTGCATCTGATTTCGATGAGGCCATATCTGCTTCTTCTAAATCTAAAACTGATATTAGCTCCCCTTCTTCTTCCTTTTCCAGTAAATATGAAGGATCTAAGAAGAGGAGACGGTCAGTTCTTTCAATCTCGTCAGTAGCACCAACTAAGATGACCAAAACTTCCACGATTCCCAGAGATTCCACAGAACCTAATGAGAAATTGCTTAAACCCTCGGTGCCATCAGTGCTGGTCTCTGCGCTAACTATTTTGGCACCAACTGTTATGGATACAATGACTTCGGTGCCTCTTAACTTGTCGGTTCCACCTGTTTTAGAACCAAAGGATATTTCCTTTACTGATAGGCGCTGAACAAAATACTCTCCATGTATAGACCCTTTTTCAGACCGACTTCCAAGCCCTTTCTTGGAAAAGCCTCATTCCCTGTCAGTCTCTTCGGTCCGTTCCACCAAGAGCCTCACAGAGTCTGGTGTTTTGAAGCTGGTGGATCAGCTCCTGGCGGCGAGGGGAGTAACTCTTTCGTCAGTTCCTAGTCTCATTGGCTGTGGAACCTTGCCTATGTCTTCCCCTGATGTCCTTCAAGGATGCATCTGCAGTCCTTACAAATGGGTTGTCCTGTCGTCAGGCAGCCCTTCGGTCGGCCGGATTCCAAAGTCTGGGTCTGGCCTCGGCTGGTGTCGCACTTCACCTGACGTCATAGCTGCAGTTCTTCGGGTATAAAGGCATCAGCCGACGCCATTTTCCTCAGTCTTTCTTGCCACGTGGCGCCCGAAGCAGAAGCTGTTCGCAAGTGCCAGTCGGTCAGAACCAGAGATTACTACTACAAGTACCGAAGACTTCTAAAAAGCTAAGTACCCCGTTGGGGACTCTTTCTTGCCTCAGCCGATGTCAGAAAAAGTGAATAACTGTTTAACTTGTGGGAAACAAATACCTCATAAAGATTTCCACTCTTACTGCTTACCTTGTTTAGGCCCAGACCACGACGTAGAAGCTTGTCTAGCCTGTGCTTCTTTCAACCGACGGACGCTTAGACGTCGGTCGGAATTTGCTGAAGAGTTTTTCGGCTCCGATTTTGCTTACATTATGCCATTGGATACTCCGACTACGCAAATTTCTAAAAAATGCAAGGAAAAGGACCGACACTCGCGGTCCGCGGTTTTGGCCGAAACCACGGTTAAGCCAACCGTGAGTGTCTCGGTTTCGGCTGAAACCGAGTCCACGGTTCTTCCTTCGGCCGAAAGCTTACCACTTACCGAGGCCTCATCCAGCCAGGCTGAATCTGCTACTGAAATCCCACCTGCTCTTGCAGGTTCGCAGGATTTATCTGATACTATCCCTTTGGATATTTCTACCCCTGCACGTGGAGCTGCTAGGCCTCCTGCATCCATGTCTATTAAGGCCTTTGCCAGGGCTAAAGCAGCAAAAACTACCAAATCTGTGCCTGCTAAGACCCCCTCTCACAGGCCTAGTTCCAATTCACAAATGCTTAGTCTAGCAGAGGATCTCATTTCTTTGATCCGGGGATCCCAACCACATCCAGACAGGGCCTCTCACCCACCTCCAGAGAAGAGGACTAGAGTAGAGCCCCCTGAGCCAGTTTCTTCAGATGGCTCCTCTGATGAGTCAGATAATTCAAACCCTCCAGAGGGCCCCTTTTCTCCTTATGAGGACTCTGATGCAGAAGACTCCATTCCTTCTGCCTCTCCGCCTGAGGAATTTTCTTTTGGGGAACCTTGCATGCTATGAGGGAACAATTTCAATGGCAGGGCCAGGATTTCTCAGACTCTAGGAAAAGGCTTAGAACCTTTTTGCATTTGCCACAGCATAGGCCTTTAGCCATTCCTCCAGTACTTACTGTTGTGGATGATGCTTTTAATGATGCTTGTACCGCTCCTGATTCTCTTCCTCCGGCCCCTGCTAAGCCCGATAGGTACTACAGGGTTCTGGACACACATTATCATTTGTATGGTTCTGGACACACATTATCATTTGTATAAGGCCCCTTTTGCAGACCCCGAAACTATCTCCCAGGGACCCAAGGCTGTAGCAGCTTCTTCTACCAAAAACCTCCCTCTGAAAGGGAATCTAGGGCCTTAGAGAGATGGGGTAAAAAAGTTTACACTTCTGCTACTCTTTCAGCTAGGGCCTTGAACTGTCAATTCCACATGATTCAGTATCAGGTATTTATGTTAGACCAATTAACTAAAAAACTGTCCTCGGATGAACCATTAGACAAAAAATTTGTACAGGAAATGGTACATAACATTCAGCAGGTCAGTAATCATTCCTTAAAATGCGGCTATGATGCACTGGAGGCTTCCTTTAGATCAGCCATGACTGGCACAGTGATCAGAAGACATGCATGGTTGAAAGAGCAGTCCTTACCAGACCATGTTAAATCAAAGCTCCTAGATGCTCCCATGGATAAGCTCAATTTGTTTGGCTCCCACAGCAGGTGCTGAAGAAGGTGGAAGAGAAAGCAAAATCTGTCCAGACAGTCAAGGATTTCTTGCAGGTCCAGCCTCCAAGTTTTAGCAGGAACTGGCCTTCCAAGAATTGGTCCTTTCCAGACACCTCCAGAGCCCCGAGAGGCAGGAATAGGCGCTCAAGAGGCAGGGGTCAATCCAGAGGTGCCTACAGGGGACGTCAGTGGCAGGCTAACAACCAGCGAGGTACAGCCACAGATCCAGCCACCACCACTTCCACAGGACAATCTCAGTGACTTGGCTCTGGCACCGCCTACCAGGGAACAACTAGAAGCACCCTTAGGCGGGAAGCTAGCCTTATTTTCAGTAAACTGGCATTACATCACAGGAGACAAATGGATTTTACAGACAATAGACCAAGGTTACAGGTTTCACTTCCATACTCTACCAAGGAAGAGAGGAATGCCAAACCCACCTCCAAATCAGAAGACAGAAGCTCTAGAACAAATAACTCACTTACTAAGGATGAGAGCTATAGAAAGGGTACCATCTATGGAACAAGGACAAGGATTTTACTCCAGACTCTTCCTGGTACCAAGAAAAGAAAACCAATGGAGACCTATTCTCGACCTGTCCGCTTTAAACACATACCTCATTGTTCCAAAATTCAAAATGCTGACCCTACAGCAGCTTCTTCCCATGCTGGCCAAGGAGTCTTGGCTGGTAACTCTAGATCTCAAGGAGGCATACCTGCACGTCCCCATACGACCAAATTGCAGAAGATACCTCAGATTTCTTGCAGGATCAGAGCATTATCAATTCTCAGCATTGCCCTTTGGCTTATCTACTGCGCCCAGAGTATTCACGAAATGCCTGGCATCAGTAATTGCTCATTGCAGGCTTCAGGGAATTCAAATTTATCCTTACCTGGACGACTGCCTGTTACAAGCGGACAACAAAACCAAATTAACAAAAGATTTGGAAAGGGTCATTCATCTACTACAAGCCCTGGGATACACAGTCAATATAAAAAAGTCAAGGCTGATACCATCCCAAAGGATAACCTTCTTGGGTGCAGATTTGGACACATCAAAACAAATGGCATTCCTGACAGTAGAAAAACAGGAGCAACTCCCTTTCTACTTCATGGCATTAACAAAGCAGAACCAGCTAACAGCAAGAAAAGTCCTGCAAGCTCTCGGTTACATGGCATCCTGCATAATATTGATTCCACATGCCAGACTACATATGAGGAAGTTACAGTGGTACCTAAGGAATTTATGGTCTCGGCACAAGCACAGCCTAGAAACCCAGATCCCAATAATTCCATGCCTGAAACAAGAATTCCAATGGTGGGCTCAGGCCTGTCAATCAAACAAGGGACTGCCCTTCCACAGCACTCAACCAAGTCAGACCATCACAACAGACGTCTCAGACCTCGGTTGGGGGGCGCACATGCTGGACAAGTGCATACAAGGCTTATGGACTCAAGACCAGCTGCACCTACACATAAATCAAAAGGAAATGCTGGCAGTAAAACTGGCAATTCAGGCATTCAGACCATTTCTTCGACAGGGTCAACTGCTGATAAGGACGGACAACACCACAGTTATGTGGTACATCAACAAACAGGGAGGCACATATTCATACCCTCTATGCCGGATGGCAATGGACCTCTGGAATGTGGCACTGAGCTTCAATATTCAGCTTCAAGCAATTTTTGTGCCAGGAAAAGAAAATATACTAGCAGACATCCTAAGCAGAACTACCACGGATGCCCACAAATGGATGCTGCATCCGGACATCTTCAAAACCATTACAGGGAAATGGAGACTACCAGAAATAGACTTATTTGCATCCCCACACAATCACCAACTGAAAAAATTCTGCACAAGGACGTACCACCCACTTGCTTGGAAAGTGGACTCCCTATCTTTCAGTTGGAAAAACCTGACAGCATATGCATTCCCACCTCTTCCTTTGATGCACAAGGTGCTATTGAAGATCAAAGAAGACCGTCCAAGGATCATCCTGATAGCTCCAGTCTGGCCAAGGCAACATTGGTACCCATTACTGAGGAGCATGTCTCGGGAACAAATATGGCCTCTGCCCATAGTTCCCTTGCTGTTAACACAGAACAATTTCAAAACCCTGCATCCAAACCTGAAAGCACTGCAGCTGGCTGCCTGGAACATTGCATAAGACCAAATAACCCAGATTTATCTCAAAGGGTTAAAGACATTATCTTGGAGGCTCGCAGACCCTCAACAAGAAAAAAATTATTCAGCAAAATGGAAAAGATATCTCATTTGGAGTACTGCAAAAGGAGAGAATGTGTCACTGGTAAACATAGCTAACATCCTGGAATACTTGGCAGAGCTCTTCCACAACGGCCTGTCCTATTCTTCCATTAAGATTCATGCATCAGCTATTTCAGCAGAATACAACTTGGATCCTCCAGTCTTCTCACATCCTCTGCTCAGGCAGTTTCTGAGAGGGATTAAAAATGTAAAGCCACCTAGGAAGCCACCATTGCCAGCATGGGACTTGAACTTTGTGCTAGAAAAGTTGACACTACCTCCTTTCGAGCCAGCAGCAACAGCAGAATTACAGTACTTATCATGGAAAACTGCTTTCCTGCTTGCAATCACTTCAGCAAGAAGGGTATCTGAGCTACAGGCATTAATGGCAGTACAGCCCTTCCTGATCTTCCATCAAGATAGTGTCCATGAGAACTAATCCTACTTTTATGCCAAAGGTGGTCTCCAGGGTATCTTTAAATCAAGCTATCCACCTACCTACATTCTTCCCCAACCCACAGAACAGGGAGAAAGACTGTTGCATACCTTGGATGTACATAGACAATTACGTTACTACCTGGACAGGACCAAGAGCAATAGAAAGACTGACCAGCTACTGGTAGCATATGCGACAGGAATGGAAGGAAAAGCAATTTCAAAACAGACAATCTCTAAGTGGATAGGAAATTGCATTAGATTTTGTTACTCCTACCATGGGAAGAAAACTCCAGAAAACATCAGGCCTAACTCTACAAGGGCTACAGCCACTACCACAGCTTTCTTACGAGGAGTGGCTACCAAAGACATTTTAGAGGCTGCTACTTGGAGCTCCGTGCATACATTTGCCAAGCATTATAATTTACCTTTATACTCCAGATCCCGAGCAGGTTTTGCCACTGCTGTTTTGCAAGGGATCTTAACTACACCATAATATTATTTCTCCTCCTCCCCCAGTTTGGCTATGGTATTCTACCCATTTGTAAGGACTGCAGATGCATCCTTGAAGGACATAGTACAGTTTTGTACCTACCATAAATGTAGATGTCCGATAGGCATGCATCTGCAGTCAGGATTACCCACCCTCCTTCGGCTCTGTGGTACTCCTAGGGTATTTGCCCATCTTGTAGCTAGCTGGGGGAATCTATTATGGTGTATTTGTTTGTATATATGTACATACATGCTTATTTTTTGTTTGCTCTCTACTATTTGGAACCATTTGCATTTATCCAAATTTAGCCTTCCTAGAGGGCACCTGGCATCTGGGGCAAGAAACACTGAGGAAAATGGCGTCGGCTGATGCCTTTATACCCGAAGAACTGCAGCTATGACGTCGGGTGAAGTGCGACACCAGCCGAGGCCAGACCCAGACTTTGGAATCCGGCCGACCGAAGGGCTGCCTGATGACAGGACAACCCATTTGTAAGGACTGCAGATGCATGCCTATCGGACATCTACATTTATGGTAGGTACAAAACTGTACTTTTTTGTTCCTCCTATGACTCCAACTGAGCCTTCGGAATTCCCGGCTCTGGCAGTCCTAGTTTTGACTGTGTCGGTGCTGATCAGGTCTTCATCTCCAGCACTGCTAACTACCCTGAGTTCTTCGGTTCAGTTGGATCTGGAGTCTTGTCAGAGTCGAAGCTTAGCTGTCAGTTCTGTGGAGCATGGTTTCACTCCGGTGTTGTCAGAGCCATCCATGCTCCTTGGGGTGTTTGTACATGCGAGCTCGACTCTGGCTTTAGAAGTGGATTCCTCGATGCGAGAGGAGACCATAGTTCCAAGGGAGCTTAACTCTGTTCCTGGATCCTACTCCTCGGGGGGGGGGGGGCTGTCTTCCAGGCCATAGAGTGGACCTTGTACCCATGCTCCCAGTCAGTACCACTCTAGTCAGGCCAACATTCCTGTCCTTCTCCTTGGACAGAGCTACCTCCAACCTCTGCCCTGGGACAGTGAGCACAGAAACCTCAGGATTCACCCACAGTGGTTATGTCATCTTCAGACACCTTCCCAACCCATCCCACCAAAAAGGTGCACTTGGACTCCCCTCCCCTGGAGAGTCTTACACAGAATATACTGATTTTGATGAAGGGGAAGGTTCCCCCAGAAGATGTCTCATTTGGAGACATGTTAGAAATGTGAAACAGAGGAGTGTGTGGACTTCCCATCAGCTTTCCTCGGAGGAATCGGTATACCTGCTGGCTTACCATGCCCGACCATCTTCCTCTTGGATCTCCTTCCCCTGCTGACGATCTAATTAAGTTGATTGTGCAGTGGGCTTGGAAGATACCCGTTTCCATTGAGACAGTCCCCAAGAGACCAGACCACATTTTATCAGCTCCTGAGGATCACCAACATTGGGCTAAAGGGATACCAGTAGATGCAATGGTGGATGCAGCAGCCACCAGAAAGGAACTTGCTGATAAAAGTCCTACTATTCCTGCTCCTAACAAAGAGTCTAGGACGATAGAGTCAGGAAGCATTTGTACGGATCATTGACCTTTGTGCTCAGGTCCTTGAACTTCATGGCACATTTTACAAGACTCCAACGGGATCTGATAAAGGAGCTATCGGATACTCTGACAGGATTCATACCTGGGAGGGTGCAGGATAAAGTAGCTTCCCAGCTGGCAACCCTAAAATCAATATCTAGTTAATCCATGAGGCTCATTGCTCACTCAGCCGAAGGGATGACTAGGACAGTGGGCTCTGGCATAGCCATGAGGAGACACGCCTGGATGCGCTTATGTGAATTTCCAGAGCCATTCAGGTCTTCTTTCATCAATGCTCCTTTTGACGGGACATCCCTTTTTGGTCCCAAAGTCAGAGACCCTGGCCAGATGTGAGGAGGACAGAAAGACCCTTTCTGCCATGGGCGTACACTTTCCACTCCTCAGCGGTCTTACTCCAGGAACCAGAGGAGTGGTAAGCTATGGTCCAAAAAAGTCCGAAGGACATTTCCAGAACCCACATGGCAATGACTCTTCCCCCCCCCCCCTTGGCAGAGGGGGGAGTTATAATGGAAGATGCCATACACAAGACAGAGGTCGCCTGCAAAATCAGGGTTCCAGGGATTCACTCCCTGGTAACTCCTATCAGCACTCCTAATTGGAGGCCCGATTGCCTTCCTCTGATGACAGTCAGGGATGATTATCCCTGCACCTACCTGCCTAGCTAAATATAACAATGGATAATTGGGTGCAGAGGATTATAACCAGAGATTAGAATATCCCCTTTTCAAAAGAACCCAGACAGCCAAAAAGAATCCTAGATGTTCCACCCAATCTCAGGGATGTAGCAGTCTTAGAAATTCAAAAACTACTTGACAAGAGAGTCATCCAAGCAGTCCCACCAGACCAAATAGGATCCAGAGTTAACTCAAGATTTTTTTTAGTGCCAAAGAAAATGGGACTGGAGACCGATTTTGGATCTCCATCTGTTGAACAAGTCAGTTCCATGATTATGGTTCAGTCTATATTTCCATTCGTATGAAAATGAAAAGACGATTGGATGTGCTCAGTAGATCTTCAGGATGTGTATTATCACATAAAAATGAACAAGCGCTCCAGAAGATTCCTGCGCTTCCGGCTGGGAGACAGTTGTTATCATTTCAGAGCCCTGCCTTTGGTTTCACCACAGCCACCAGGATGTTAATCAAATGCATGGCAGTGGTAGCAGCTCACTTCAGACTGCAAGGATTCCACGTGTTTCCATACCTGGACAACTGGCTCATTACCACATCCATTAGGCATCTACTGTTGCAGGCAAGGAACTGCATTCTTCAAGCTTACTTTTATTTATTTATTTATTTATTTTATTTATTTTACATTTGTTGACCGGGCTAGTCTGGCTGGATACATGTCCATTTTCAGCAGAGGCCCGAGGAGAAAAGCTCCACTAAATACTAAGTACATTACATAAAAAACCATTACTTCTAATAAAAGCAAAATTTTACTTCTTGCTGGAGATCACTATAAACTACGAAAAATCCCATCTAGAGCCAACACAGCAGTTAGAATTTATAGGAGTGGTATTGATCACAAACACTGGTATCGTGTCTCTTCCACCAGAGAGACTTCAGAGAATAAAATTAAGTCAGCCAGATTATTTGCAGCAAATAAGTGACTGCAAGATTGTTGTTACAAACTCTAGGATCATTGGCAGTCACCATCACTTTAGTTCCCCTTGCAAGATTTCACTTGCGAATCCTACAGTAGCTCTTGGCATCACAATGGTCTTCTGTCTTTTTAATTTCTCCAAGTCTTTTGGGTTTCTAATACCATGACGGGAATGGACCCCATTCCTAAGTCAAAATACGATTAAAGTTCATGAAATTAGTATTATTTCACTCTTTGATGTTAGCCAAAAGTGCTCTTGGCAGCACCCGCAATGTGCCCAGTAATGACTCCTCCTGCAATTCGTATGGTGTTACATGAATTGGTAACATATCTAAATATGATTGTAAATTCTTTTTTATCAGACCAGTTGCTCCTACTACTATTGGAACTCTGCCTGCAGATCAAGGTATTTTATGACTATGTCTCTCTCTGTACGCAAGACACTGTAAGTCCCTAGGTGTGGTGATTTCAAAGATCAATGCTTCTTTTGTCTTATTTTCTTGGACCACTAATCTGGTTTTCTAGCATCTGTCTTTTGAACTGTTGGTATTGGGTGATCCCATGTGATATAAACCTGATCATTTTCTATGATTTTTTGTGGCTTATGTTTCCAGTGTTTTTCAGCCACATCGATACCATAATGTTTGCATAATCTCCAGTGTAAGTCTCACCACATTATTATGCCTTTCAGAATACAGTCCCTCTGCCATTAGTGCGTCGCAACCAGCAACAAGGTGTGTGACTGTTTCCAATTCCGTTACAAAACCTACATATTAAATTGTGAATAACGACTCGCCACGAATACACCAAAACAGGTTTAATGGACATCCACAGACTTAGCGCTTTCACCCGTCCAACTACGGGTTTCATCAGAGTTTAGTCTTTTAAAAAAACAGCTGGTTTTTATACTCTTATCAAATTAAATTGAATTAAATTCAATTCAATTCAAAGCAGCCAATTGACAAAAAACTCCAATTAATCTAATTGTACAATTAATCAATAGTAATAATACATTTAAAAATAAAGACAGTTGTAAAAAACACATAACACAAAATATTATATATTTAATTATAATACTATTTTTTAAGAATTATTAATATGACTTTTTAATAATAGGAACTATACAACAGTTATTTTTAGTGTTAATATAGGTAGTTAAATGTAGTATTGCATTGTTTTTTGTGTTACAACTGTCTTTATTTTTAAATCTATTATTACTATTGATTAATTGTACAATTAGATTAATTGGAGTTTTTTGTCAATTGGCTGCTTTGAATTGAATTGAATTTAATTCAATTTAATTTGATAGAGTATAAAAACCAGCTGTTTTTTTAAAAGACTAAACTCTGATGAAACCCGTAGTTGGACGGGTGAAAGCGCTAAGTCTGTGGATGTCCATTAAACCTGTTTTGGTGTATTCGTGGCGAGTCGTTATTCACAATTTACTAGTTTCTTGTTTTCAAGTTAGTTTAACAAAACCTACATATGTCTGTCTCTCCCACATGTTCAATGGACTTTGTAAACCAGCGTGTACGTAGCCCACTATCTTGGGCTGCCAATATTTACCTTTCATTTCTTGATGTGAATTCACCTCTCCTTAACCATTCCTGCATTCATTCTTGATCAACATGAGGCTCTTTCAGAAGTTTTCTGTTCTTGCAACTATATGTTTTTCCACATTTCTTGCTTTCTTATCTGGTCCTTCACCTTATATTCTTTCTTTTGTTTTTTAGCACATTCAGTTGCTGCCTGGTTTTTATCTACTTCTGGTTTGATTTCCATTCCTGCTTCTGCTAAATTAAGCAGAGATGTCATCTTAGATTTATTCTCTTCATGTTTCAAAACTTTCACTACATTTGGATCTTGTGAGATCACTAGGTATGTGTGGAGTCCCACGACTGCAGATCTGTACATGTAATCAATTTCAAGGAGGCCCATCCCTCCTTCATAATGGGGAATATATAATCTTGGTATACACTGATTTTTATAAATCATTTAGTGAGCATGAAGCATCCTTCTTGTTTTAATATCCAATCTATCCAACACTTTTTGGGGCCAGGCATTCACTCCAAAACTGTAAGTTAGGAAAGGAAGAGCAAATTGATTTATGGTTGGATCTTGTTTCTAGATGTAAATGGTGTTTTCAGGATTAATTTAAGTCTTCTAAAGTATTCCTTACTGAGCTTTATTCAGGTGTTCATGTTTTTTGCTGATCCTTTGTTAATTCCCAAGTATTTATACACTCCCTCTTGCTCAAGTTCTTTCATATCACATTCTTGTCCCAAACTGATGTTTTCCTGGTGCTGCAGATGTTCTTCGTGTTTCACTGTTGCAGTCATCACATTTGGGTTATCTGCCTACAGGTAGCCTTCAGCCGGCCTGAATGCCAGAGTCTTGGATTCCTGCATCGGGTGCTGTCTCTTCTTCCATGACGTCAGGCAGTCCGAGGTATAAAACATGCAGCTGACGCCATTACATCAGTCTTTCTTGCCGTGCTAGAAGCAGTTTGCAAGTGCCAGTCGGCCGACTCCTGAAAGTTTCGTTTTCGAGTTTCAGAACTGAAGTCTTCAGAAAAACTAAGTACCCTGTTGGGGATCCTTTTCTTGCTCTTAACTGATGTCAGTAAAAGTTAACAATTGTATTACCTGTGGAAAGCAAATACCTCATAAAGATTTTCATTCATACTGCATTCCTTGCTTAGGCCCAGACCATAACATCCTTCGCTATCGGTTTTGTGCCTTGTTCAACCCCCGAACTGTTCGTTGTCAAGCTATATTTGCAGCAAATTATTTTGGTACTTTGCATAACTATCCAGAAATGGCTTCGGTGAGCCATCAGACTGCCGATATTCTGAAAAAACATAAGGATGAAGACAGAGACAGACCGCATAGGTCCAAAACTAACCGG
Organism: Protopterus annectens; assembly: GCF_019279795.1. Classification (NCBI taxonomy): domain Eukaryota; kingdom Metazoa; phylum Chordata; order Ceratodontiformes; family Protopteridae; genus Protopterus; species Protopterus annectens. The sequence goes on along the minus strand of NC_056745.1, from coordinate 1,549,046,739 downwards.
GTAAAAGCACAAGCCTAACCAAAAACTCCTTACTGCAGCAAAAGGAATGTCCCAGCAGCCAAGCACAAGCCCACAGAAAGCCAAGGCGTAGTTAGTAGCTAAGTCCACAATACGAACACTTCTTTATTTAAAAACAGCAAAAATAACGTAAAGAGCTTTTAGTCTCACTGATAGTGAGACTTCCTCAGACAAAGTTTCAGGTGTAGAGCGACTCATTAAATACCCTACCCAATGTCTAATTGCTTTGCAATTCAGTGTCAAACAGAATGCAATCCTGTTTACATTCACATTTCCAAATGCAATGCTTCTATGTGTGGGGGCTCATATCCTACCCAAACATCTACGAGACAAGAAACGCAAACACTCCACCCCCCCCCAGACTCCCCAACTAATGTATTGATGAACTTAAGCACATATGGGAGTCCAGACAACACCGAGGGAGTTAGAGTCAACCAAGGAACCACAGCAGAAACACGGGATCAGCCCTTGGGGCTCATGGGAGCTTCGGTCCGAGATTTGGATGGCTGGCTTCAAGAAGTACCTTTATTACAACCAGCTTTGACCAGTGGCCACTTGGAAGCTTCGGCTGAAGGGTCTCCGGCTAATGGAGTGAATATAGGAGAGAATTTAAGACAAAATGGTGAACAAAAGAAAAGCCAATTAGAAATAGTATACTTTAAAGAATGTATCGGGGAGGGGATTGTCGCTAAAGATCATGGCAATACCCAACCGGACTAGTTGATGGGTCACTATTTCACAAAGACTTGATTAAACTTTTTAATAAACATGGAATTGAACTCCTGGAGGTTATGATAAAACACTACCAACTGGCAGCTGATTCCTTATTAAAGGAAATTGTCCCTCTGGATGAGAGCATAAAAAAACACATAGATTTTATGCAATACAAATATGACTATGAGAGGTGTTTTGTCAGTATGGATTAATATATGGAAAAATTAAAAGCAACTAAAATGAAGAAACTAGAGAGAGACAGGGAGGTATATAATTTAGGGGTGGCTTACCCAAAACCTCCAATGTCTCAAAACACAGCAGGGGTAAGGCAACCAGAAGATGAACGGGGGCCACAAAGAATGACAGTACACCCTCAAGTGCAACCAGAAGGGCAACATAGTAACCAGGAGGCCAAAAAGGCATCCGAAAACAAATACACAGGGGTAATAACAACTACCAAGGCGCGAATAATCAAGGTAATGCAAATTTTCGAAGGCAAGCCTTAGGCTACAACCTGAGGCAGGGTCTCCCCCAAGTGACCTACAACCCAGTGTGAAGGCAACAACAGTATCCCAAACAACGGAATCACCTTCCCTGAATTGTAAGGTGATAATAAATTCTCAAGGTGACTTTAAAATTTTCAATTTCTCATGCTTAACCGTAGATTCAGTACTGGCAGACCTTCTTGCTAAAGGCCAGACATTTGTTCCTACGTCTAAAGTCAACATTGTTGATTCAGTTATTGACTTGAGGTTATTTATCAGGAAACTGAATTTTAAAATTTTGTTTGGCCAAGAGAACAATGTAAATAACCCATTCTACATAACTAGCACATTTTGTCCACAAATCCACCCTACTTTGTTATTGTATGAACAGATATGTGAAATAGACCTGTATAATTTACTTGATATTCAAAGAAGAGGTACAGACAGGCACAATAATACAACAAAAGTGGAATGGCAGGCACTTAGGTTTTTACAGGAAGCACAAGTTAGGGTGATGCAGCCAAGCAAGGGTGGAGGGCTAGTTATAATGAATAATAAGAAGTTATGTACTTACCATAACGTTCCATGTTAGTTGTCTTCTTCTTGCCTTCTTTCTTGCTGGATGGGTTTGGAGCCGAACCTCGGCTCCGACTCGGCCGAATACTAAAGCTCGAGAGCTATTTTTACCAGCTCGAGGCTATCCTATGTCCCATAATGCTAGGCGAAATATACCCAGATCTCGTTTGATAGCTAACACTATGGACAGACATGTCCCACCACTAGAAAGAGACAAAAATGAGAGCTATGTAGAAATATAAACCCTACAGCCTGTCTGTCACCAGTGATACCAAAGGGGAGGAAGAGCTCTAGTTGAAGGTATAATCCTGGTGACAAGGAAAAAACTCCCCCAATACTCTAGGTCTTTCCAGGCTCAGGGGATGGAGGGTGGGACGCAAGAAAGAAGTCGAGAAGAAGACAACTAACATGGAACGTTATGGTAAGTACATAACTTCTTAATGTTAAGTTGTCAATCATGCCTTCATTCTTGCTGGATGGGACAGCGTCCCTAGCACCTTAGTCCCGGGTGCCTCAATGGAACAGACTCTTGAGTACAGTGGAACCAAAATCAGCCCTATTTCTGGAGGCAATATCCAGTTTGTAATGAGAGATGAAGGTATGAGGAGAGGCCCATGTGGCCGCTGCACAAATAGAGTCCATAGGTAATCTCACCTGAAAAGCTGCTGAGGTAGCTAATGCTCTAGTTGAATGAGCTCTAGGCTTGGTAGGGAGCTCCTTATGCCTCAATTGATAGGTCAAAGAGATAAGAGAGGTTAACCATCTTGACAAGGTCACTTTCAAAACCGGAAGGCCCTGCTTCCCTTCGGCGTAAGACAAGAAGAGTTGGTCTGATTTTCTTGTTGGCTTGGTTCTATCCAGATAGAAACGTAGTTGCCTATGGACATCCAAGCAATGTAATTTTCTCTCAGCTCTATCAGTGTAATTTGGAAAGAAAACTGGGAGATCAGTGGTCTGATTCAGATTTTTTTCTGAGAGTACCTTAGGTAAAAAGGATGGATTTGTCCTAAGAGCCACTCTATCTTTGTGAAAAACAAGATAAGGGGGCGCACAGAAAGTGCTTGTAGTTCAGAAACCCTTCTGGCTGAGGTAATAGCTACCAAGAAAAGTGTTTTCCATGAGAGCAGTTTTAACGAGCAGGAGGCAGCAGGCTCAAAAGGAGGTAGAATTAAAGACGACAGTACCAAATTTAGATCCCACGGTGGAGGAGGGTCTTTGACTGGGGGCCTAAGTAATAGGGTACCCTTCAGAAAAGCTTTGCAGAGCTTGTGAGACATAATACTAGACACTGACAAGCCAACATGGAAATTTGCAATAGCCGCCAACTGGACTTTGATATTGGCTGAAGAGGAACCTTTTTGAAAGAGTTCCCGCTAGAAAATCTAGAACTGTTTGGACAGGGGCAGTAAAGGGATCAACTTGGTTCCTTTCTGCCCAAATAGAGAAACGTTTGCATTTACTTGCGTACGTCCCTCTGGTGTTAGACTTGTGAGAGGCAAGGATAATCTGACGTACTGACGGGGAGATTAAGGGAAGTTTAGCTAAGGTTGGAAGTGGAGCAACCAAGCTGTGAGGTTGAGAGATGACAGGGATTGGTGCAGCCTGCCCAACTGATGGGTCAGAAGGTCTGGTACATGGTCCAGATGCCAGCTCTGCTCCAGTAGATGACATTGTAGGAACAGAAACCAGACTTGTCGAGGCTAGTAAGGGGCAATGAGGATCATCCTGGTTCTCAAGGCAGTTGCTTTCTGGACTAACAGAGTGATTAAGGGAAAGGGGGGGAAGCATAAAGGAGACCCCTGGGCCAATCGTGGACTAGAACGTCTCTGGGAGAGAGGTCCGTAAGAGGGTGAAGAAGTCTTGACACTTGCTGTTTTGAGGGGTTGCGAAAAGGTCGCAGCAAGGCTGCCCCCACTTTCTGAAGATTTGGTTCGCTACTAGTTGGTTGAAAGACCACTCGTAGGGCATGAGAATGTCCCTGCTCAGCCTGTCTGCTATGACATTGGACTTCCCGGGAATGTGTTTTGCTACCAGAAAATGCTGAGAAGAGATCACCCATTGCCAGAGTCTGAGCACTTCCCGACAAAGAGGGTAGGACCTGGTTCCGCCCTGTTTGTTGATGTACCATGCTACAGACATATTGTCTGTCTGTATTGCAATCGTTCCAGTGGGAAGAGAGTCCTGGAGAGCCTGCAACGCCAACAGGACCACTCTAATCTCCAGGAAATTGATGTGCAAGTGGCACTCGAAGGGTTGCCATGTGCCCTGGACTGTCCTGCCCTGAAAATGCCCCCCCGCCCCACCCGATCAGGGAGGCGTCCATTGTCACGGTGGCAACCAGAGGGGGGAGAACAACTGGTCTGTCTTGAAGCACCTGGGGTGAGTCCATCCACCATGATAGGTGTCGTTTGCAAGACTGAGTGATGAGAATCCTGTGTGACATGGGAAGCTGCTGAAAGGACCATTGGGGAAAAAAGCATCCACTGTAGTATCCGCATATGAAAACGAGCTAGGGGGAGCAAGGTGATTGTTGCAGCCATCAGACCAAGCGTTTTCAGTACAAACCTGGCTTGGACCCTGTCCTCTTGTAGCAGGACTTGAACATGACTGCGAATGTCTCATACTCTTTACGTAGGAAGTTTTGCTGACAACTCTACTGTGTTTAACACGGCGCCTATGAAGGTAATATGCTGACAAGGCGACAAAGCAGATTTTTTTAAATTTATAGAGATGCCTAGCACTTTGCAGGTTTGTACAGCGTAATCCCTGGCTTGAAGAAGCTGATGCCTGGTGGTGGCAGTAAGGAGCCAGTCATCTAAATATGGAAACACCTGGAATCCTCAACGTCTCAAGTGAGCTGCAACCACTGCCATGCATTTGGTAAACACCCTGGGGGCTGTGATGAGGCCAAAGAGCAGGGCTCTGAATTGGTAGTGACTGGCTCCCAGCCGGAAGCGGAGAAACCTCCTGTAGCGCCTGTTCATTTTGATATGATAGTACGCATCCTGAAGGTCTATAGAGCAATCCAATTGTCCTGACCCAGAAAGGGAAGAATGGACTTTAGCGTGACCATCCGGAATTTTGTTGTTTGAACCGATTTGTTTAGTCTGCTGAGATCCAAAATAGCTCTCCAGTCCCCTGTCTTTTTTGGTACCAAAAGGAATTTGGAGTAGATTCCGGATCCTTGTTGGTCTGCCGGCTGGCTGGATGGCTCTTCTTAAAAGCAGCTTTGAAATTTCTAGTGCTGCTTGGTCTCTCAGACCGGGTGGAACATCTGGAAGAGGCCCTTTTGGTTGATGTGGGGTGTGGATAAATGGGGTTTTGTAACCCTTGGATATGATCGACCGTACCCATCTGTCCTGCGTAAGGGAGAACCAGGCTTCTGGGTACAGCAAAAGTCTTCCCCCAACTGCCTCCGAAGGTGGACAGTTGGGCAGCTCCTCAGGGGTGCTGAAAGGGTTTGTCAGAGAAAGATTCTCTGCTACCCTGATTCTGCAGACCCCCCCTGCCCCTAGGGCGGCGTCTGTTATTGTTCCCTCCTCTGCCTGTAGAGGGAAGCTCACCATGTGCGTCCGGCAGAACTCCCTGAGGTTTGCGGAACCACATTTTCCCGCCCTTTTGACCCTTAGGATATGGTCTAGAAGGGGCGGAAAAACGGACTCCCACGGCAGAGAGTCTTGCCTTCTTGTTCGCACCTGGTAAAGGTGTCCTTCACTTGAGGTCCAAAAAAAGCAGAACCGTCAAAGGGGGGTGTTAGTGAATGATGCCTTGAAGGGGTAAGCAAAATTGCAGAGCCGCATCCAGGTGTGTCTCCTTAGGGCAACACCTGTACCTGCAGCTCTACTTGCTCCATCTGCTGCATAAGAGATGAGCCGCATGGAAGAGTTGACTATAGAGTTCAGGGTCCCTAGCTGGGATTTGATCTTGTCCTGAGACCCCGCAAGCTGTTGGGTCCTGCAACGTTTCACCCAGTTCCTTGAGAAGGTCCCTCTGAAGTCGGGTTAAATGACATAAGTAATTCAGTGACTGCATAGCAAAGGTCGCTGCGGAAAACATCCGCTTGCCGTACCTATCCATCGTCCTAGATTCTTTATTAGGAGGATGGACAGGTACTGAAGGGTCGGCCAACTCCTCCTTAGTGGCTGCCGCCACCACCATGGCATCCACGGGAACACCCTTGGAAAGAAACTGCTCATCAGTGGGAGCAGTAATAAATTTAGTGGGCCTCCTGGGAGTTGGTTCCATAGTATCTGGAGCCATCCATGCCTTCCGAGCCACTACCTCCATAAGTGGGTCGAAAGGCGGGGACACCCAGGAGGTGGAAGGGCGAGAACCGAAGGCATCTATGTTCACCGACTCGTACTTGGAAGGGTTAAGGGCAGACCAGTTCCCCCTCTGTTTGAGGATCTCTAAGATGTCTGAAAAGGAGACATCCTCAGAGGGGGACCTTGAGGACCCTTCCAAATCATCCAGGTCGGTGTCAGATGTCACTGTCTCAGGAGAGTCAACATGTTTCCTCTTACATGTCCTCTTCCGAGGGGGCTCCCCCGCAGGGTCAGGGGAGGCCTCGGAAGAGGAAGGAAGGCCCAATGGGGCAGCCTGGAGCGTCAGTTCTCCTCGCATGGGGTCAGGAGGGTAGGCAGGGGCCGAAGCAGGCACTGTGGAGGGAGGGGCCGAGGAGGCCGACCGTGGTGCCGGTATAGGAGCCAGCACGCTCCTCGTCACCTCAAAGGCGCCCCTGTCAGGCAGAGAAGAAGGACCCAACTCCGAAAAGATGAGAACTCTCCCCGGCACCGAGAGGGACGGCTCTGAGGCTGATGTCGGGGCCGAACTCACCTGCGCCGAAGCTCCGAGAGGGAGAGCAGTGTCGGACAAGGGTCCGATGCCACTCGCCCCCTCGGAGCCGACGAGGGAGTCTCAGCGCCCGGATCTCTCCAAGGACAGGATCGGAGCCGACGAAGGAACCGACAACAGAGGAATCAGTTCCGATGCCCCCACAGTACTCACCTCGACGACCTCCGGCTCCGAACTCAGCAGGGTAGTCGGAGGAGGAACTTGAGCGGGTGTAAGGGTAGCCCCTATCTGTTGAGACGGGCTATGTAGCAACTGGGCCAGTGCCTGCGACTTTAAAAGCCGGCTGACTACCCTCTCGAGGTCATGGTCTGAAAGCCTGGAAGACCTAGAGGAGTGAGATCTATGGCTCCGCTCCAAGAGTGGAGACTTCGGAGCCTATCTACCCGACTCGAGAGACGGAGACCTAGAGCGCTTTCTGGTCGGGGACGGCTCCAACACTAAAGTCGGAGCCGACTGAGGTCTAGATGCCTCGGTTCCGGCCGGAACCGACAAGGCAGCAAGAGCACCGAACATGGAGCCGACGATTTGTTGGGCTTTGAAGGTTTCCCAGCCATAGTCTTAGCCGGGGAATCTTCAGGCTTTAACAAGCCTCTAAGTATAAGTTTGTTTCTGCGTTCCTGCAGGACTCTAGGGCTAAAAGCATGGCAGATAGAACACGAGTCCTGCAGGTGCAGAGGGCCCAAACAATACACACAAGAAGTGTGACCGTCTGTCAGAGACATCTTCTGGCAGCACGAGTCACACTTCTTGAAACCCGATACCTTAGTATCCTTAGACATACTGTACAAAAAACAGCACACAATCCCCTAAACTATGATAATTTACTATAAAAAAGGGAACTACCACTAAGTAGAAGGACAGAATTCCACAGACACACACAGAACAACCAGGGGAAAACTGTACTACAAGGGGAGGGTCAGAGGTCCAACCACCTTAAGAGTGGAGAAAAGGGGAGAATAGCAACTAAAGGGGGGGAAAGACTAGTCGCTAACTATACTGATACTAAATGAACAAACAAGAATAAAAAATTGACTAAAAACTACCTCAAAAGTTATTAATAAAAATATACGACCTGGAGCCGGTGAAAACGCAACCTCGTAGCTAAGCGGCAAACGAGATCTGGGTATATTTCGCCTAGCATTATGGGACATAGAATAGCCTCGAGCCAGTAAAAATAGCTCTCGAGTTTTAGTATTTGGCCGAGTCAGAGCCGAGGTTCGGCTCCGAACCCATCCAGCAAGAATGAAGGCGAGATTGACAACTTAACATCAATGATTATCAATTAAGAATGGAGAAAATCATATGAACAGATGCCTATAGAGAAGTGTCACGTAACAAACTGAACATGGCCTATGGGAGGATTCGATCACTAATAGAAGAACTGTTTATAGAGGCTAGAATTGATGTAGACATATATAATTACATTAGCATGCCAGCCCCCAGAATTCCGATCCTATTTGGGATCCCCAAAATCCATAAATGTATTAATGATTCCCCCAATGAGACCTTTAGTGGATGCTAGGGGAAGTATAATATACGCTTGTGCAAAATACATAGACTTTCATTTGAGAAAATATGTAACTTCACAGCCACAGGTTTGTAAATATTTCTGGTCATTTTTAGCTAACATCCAAAAGTTGAAGTTCAGACATAATCTGAACTTCTTGACAATTGACGTGAAGGATCTTTACACGTTTATCCCACATGTGGAAGGGATTGAATGGCTTAGATTGCTACTACATGAGCTAGGAGCACCTAATGATGAAATTAGTCTCTTGGCAGAGATGGTAGAACTGGTTTTGTCAAACAACTACATCACATATGGTGGAAAATTCTATGCCCAAACAACAGGCATGGCCATTGAGTCACCATGCAGGGCTAGTTTTGCTAATTTGATCATGGCATACTGGGAGAGGGAATTTGTGTTCAAGGTACCCAATATTATAAATAAAATTCAATTTTATACTAGGTACCTGGACGATATTTTCATTTTGATAGATGGGAAAGTGAAAGAGGTGGAAAACCTAGTGTCCTACTTTAATAATACAACTTAATTTTTAAAATTTAATTTCACATATAATGAAACTAATATTGCCTATTTGGATGTCTTATTGAGTAAGGACTTACATAAAAACAGCTATTTTGCAAACATCTATAGAAAAGACACATATCCTAATGCCTTCCTTCATTTTGCTAGCTGCCACCCTTTGGTCCAAAGGAGGTCTGTAGTAAAAGGACAATTAGTCAGGGCTGCCCGTATGGTGACTAGGGAAGACGACTTTTCACGAGAATGTGATAGGTTAGGAAATATGTTCTCCAAAAGAGGATACACCACCAAACTGATCAGGGAACTAAGATATGAGGTAAAAGGGAAAAGATCGAGAGGCCTTTACCAACCCTTCCTGTTTTATATACAGGAATTAGGTCAACACGACTCCCAAATTAGTGATAAAAATCACAGAAAAAGCTTTTTTGGTCGGGGTTAACCAAATCACGAAGTGTAGTTTGGATGGTTATAACATCAGCGAGATCATCTATAAAAACTGGGAGATTATTAGATCAGATGCTGTATTGACCTGTAAACTGAAAGACCCCCCTAAAGTAGTGTTTAGAAGGGGCAACAACCTTAAGAGTTTATTATCAAAAAAGAAAGAAAATAGGCAAGGGATAGTAAAAGCAGGTATGACTAAATGTAGTAGATGTACATATTGTCCATACATGGACATAGGGGAATGATTCAACATCAGAGGGGTGGACTGTATGACCTCACAGAGATTTGATTGTAATACAAATGGTGTGGTTTATTTGGCGCCAGAATTGCCCTGTTTTCTACATAGGGAAAACAGACCGGAAATTTAAGGAAAGGGTGTATGAACATCTTTACAGCACCTGAACCTTGAAACAGGACAGCGCAATTGCTAAACATACCCTAGACTGTCCTACACATTCATTTAAATTTAGAGCTATGGACTTAGTTAAGGTGGATGAGATGAGAGGAGATCCTAGTTCTTTGATGTTGGAAAAATTAGAGTTAATGTGGCAAATATGGACTAGAGCCTGCCAGTACCCAGGATTGAATGAATATTATTCAATCAAATGTATATTAAAACTGAAAAGTCTAGCAAGATCACGGAGGTTAATAGCTGAGGGGACACCTTACTTAGGGGATGGGGACTAGGTTCAATACATTTATTCAGCAAACATATTTACATTAATTCTTGACATTTTTGATAGTTTCTGTATCACTATGGTTGAATTTAAACTGTTAATTTTTTACGTCTTTAGGACAAATTTATTTATGTGCAGTCACACATTTGTGTGTAGTTAAAGGGGTCTTTATGTACATTTTTAATATATTTGGAAATTTAAGAGGTTTTAACATTGGCATAGGATTTTATTTTAAAGTGTGAAACACTTTGGAACACCGACTGCAACGCGTTTGGTTGGCCATACCGCTATCCAGGCTTTGGGTGTTCGCATGGAATAGGTCACAGTGGAGCTTACTAAGTACAGTACTGTTGTTTTAAATGCAGACTCCACTACGTAGTGCTGATGTTCATCATGTTACCCTGCTGCAGGAATAATCTTCAGGGGGAGAAGCTGAGGGAATGGAATCTTCAGCATCAGAATCTTCATAAGGGGGAAAGGAGAAATCCTGTTCCTCCGAGAAGCCTGAGGAAATAGACACTTGATCAGAGGAGGCATAATTCTCCTCTTGTCTAGGCCTTTTGTCGGGGGGGGGTTGGGAACCCCTGATCAAAGAAATCAAATCTTCAGCCATTTTAAACATCTGTTTCTTAGGCATGGGGCCTTGAACTGGAGACTGAAGTGCAGTCTTTTCTGGTTTTAGAGGAGTCTTAAGCTTAGCATAAGATTTTATGGCGAGAGTAGTCGGTCTGAAGACACCTTCTGAAACCGAAGGTGTTTCTACAACACCGGCTTCTCCTTCTGCAATGTTGTCAGTAGGGCCTAAAGAAAATGGCTGCGTCGGCCTAGAACTCTCTGCTAGAGAATCCGAAGTGGTCTGGGGTTCCAATTCTGCGGTAGTCAGGGGCTGCGTAGGAGCCTCACTGAAAACCGGAGAACCGGCGACCGGCCCAGCCAAGGCCTCGGAGTCTGGCTTGGATCTAGGCTGCCTGTTTTTATCTTTGCATTTTTTATGCACGCCGATAGTCGGTTGCTCCGACGGCATAGTGTAATTAAATTTCCTACCAAAGTAGTGTTGTGCGAAATCAAAGCATCGCTTTATAGTTCGCTTATTGAACCTAGCATAAAACCGACAACCAGTGACGTTGTGGTCTGGGCCTAGGCAAGGTATACAATAAGAATGAAAGTCCTTATGAGGTATTTGCTTCCCACAAGAAATGCAGTTATTAACTTTTTCTGACATCGGACTGAGGCAAGAAAAGGTTCCCCAACGGGGGTTACTTAGCTTTGAAGACTTCGGACTGAAACTCGATTCGAAAATCTCAGGTGTCGGCCGACCGGCACTTGCGAACTGCTTCTGCTTCGGGCACCGCGCGGCAAGAAAGACTGAAGAAAATGGCGTCGGATGCCTCTTATATACCCCTGGCGCACTGACGTCAGGGAAGAAGCATCAGCAACCGACGCCGGACCAAGACTTTGGAATTCGGGCCAACTGCGGGACCGCCTGCCGGCAGGATAACCCAAGTGTGATGACTGCAGCAGGGTATACACTCGAACATCTACATTTATGGTAGGTATAAAACTGTACTTTATGTATACTCGTAACTGACAAGGTGGAGGTGAATCGTAACAGTTAGTCAACAATGATAGAAACAGTTCAACTATTTTTTATGACTAAAGGACAAAAAATATTTTTCCAACTTGGATATTGTAATTATCAAAAGAATGGTGGTTACCACCCGAGTATGGATACACAGGTAACATCAACTGTTTTATTTCAGTTTGCGAATGTACCAGTTGTAACAGACTGCATTTAACTAGTTATGTATCCAGCTAGCCGTAAAGGTTTGAAATCATACTAAATCGAATATGGATTTAATGTTTTAGTGAAGGTTTGTTAGAACCTTAGGTTTAAAGCTGCTGTAGTAAAGTCCAGAATGTTGAGATTATTGACTAAAGCATTGCATTTGGAAATGTGAGTGTAAACAGGATTGCAGTTCTGTTTGACACTGAATTGCAAAGCTATCATATTGAAATGGTTGGTTTTCATTTAATGAATTAATTGAAGGAGTGTTAATTAGACATTGGGTAGGGTATTTAATGAGTTGCTCTACACTTGAAACTTTGTCTGAGGAAGTCTCACTATCAGTGAGACGAAAAGCACTTTGTTATTTTTGCTGTTTGCTGTTTTTAAATAAAGAAGTGTTCGTATTGTGGACTTAGCTACTAACTACGCCTTGGCTTTTTGTGGGCTTGTGCTTGGCTGCCAGGTCCAAAACTGCTGCCGATGCTTCCGTTAAGCCAGTCGCCAGTCCGCCGGTACTCAGTGAGGTGCTTTCACAGCCCCTGATACGCGCTACCTCATATTCGCAGGCCTCTATGGAGACCCATTCAGAGTCTGGTATGCCGCGAGATGCTTCTTCGACTATGGAACCTGCAAATGTCTCTACCTTGGATGGGTCCGAAGCCGCTATGCAGGCACCGGTTTCTGAGGGTGTGTTCAGGCCCTACAGACTTGCATTTTAAACCGACGTCGTCTTCTTCATCCAGGCCTAAAACTCAACCCACGCCTAGAAAACCAACATCCTGACCACATGCTCAAGCCCATATCCCTAAAAAACAAAAGCTTATAATGGTTGAAGACCTTACTACCTTAATTAGGGGAAGCCAGCCTTCCCCCTCAAAGAGACCTAGAACTGATTTTCCTTCTGATTCTTCTGATCAGGAATCTGATATTTCTGTTTCTTCTGATTACCAGGATTTGCTCTTATCTACCTATGAGGATTCTGATGCAGAGGATTCCATTCCCTCTGCTTTCCCTCCAGAAGATTTTTCTTTTGGTGAAACCTTGCACACTCTTAGTGAGCATTTCCGCTGGGAAAACCAAGATTACTCTTGACTCCAAAAAGAGGCTTAGGGAATTTTTACTCCTCCCTCAACACAGGCCTTTAGCTATCCGTCCTGATGTTCATCGTGTTACACTGCTGCAGTCATTACACTTGGGTTATCCTGCCGTCAGGCAGTTCCCCAGTCGGCCTGAGTTCCAAAGTCTTGGTCCGGCGTCGGTTGCTGTCGCCTCCTCCCTGACGTCAGTGCGCCAGGGGTATATAAGATGCAGCCGATGCCATTTCCTTCAGTCTTTCTTGGCGCGCGGTGCCCGAAGCAAAAGCAGTTCACAAGTGCCGGTCGGCCATCTCCTGAGATTTTCATTCCGAATCCAGAACCAAAGTCTTCTACAAAGCTAAGTACCCCATTGGGGAAACTTTTTCTTGTCTCAGAGACTTCCTTTTATTACCTCAACATAGACCCCTTGCTATTCCGCCAGTGTTAGATGTTGTGGATGATGTGTATACTGAATCCAGCTTAAATCCTGATTCCTTACCTCCAGCCCCTGTTAAACCTGACAGGTACTACAGAGTCCCTGACTCACACAAATTTCTGTATAAAAGCACTGTAGCTGACCCTGAAACTATTTCTCAGGGACCCAAAGGGGTTAAGGCCTCATCAGCCAAGAATCCAGTTCCCTCTGACAGAGATTCCAGAGCATTAGACAGATGGGGAAAGAAAGTATATACGTCTGCAACTTTAGCAATGAGAGCTTTAAATTGCCAGTTTCACATGCTAAAATATCAGCAATTTTTACTGTCTCAGTTAAAACAAAAAATGCTTCCAGAATCAGATCCTCCTAATTTTAAAGAAATGCAGGATTTATTACATGCAGCTGAACAAGTGGGAAACCATACTTTGCAATGTGGTTTTGATTCTCTAGAGGCCTCCTGCAGAGCAGCAGTTACAGGCTCTGTCATTAGAAGACATGCGTGTTTAAAAGAACATACGATGTTAAGTTGTCTCTCTCGCCTTCATTCTTGCTGGTTGGGTTCGGAGCCGACCCTCGCCTCCGACTCGGCCATTTTCTAAAGCTCGAGAGCTACTTATTGGCTCAAGGCCTCCCTATATCCCACAGTGCCTGGCGTTAGACCCCTCAGATCTCGTTTGCCGCTTCAGCTACGAGGTTGCGCTTCACTGGCTCAGGTCGTATTAATCTTTTGTATTTTTAATAGTTAAACTATTAGTGTATTTTTTTCAAATCTTTGGTTAAATCAAGTAGTACTGTAGACTAGTCTTAGTTTCCCTGTGTTTTCTGACCCTTAGGAAACTCGTTTTTACTTAGAGAGTTTCTCCCCCCCCCCATCTCCCTAAGTAGGCCGTTTAAGTTAGAGGCTACCCCCTTCACTTTTGATATTGTTTTCAGTAGGAAGTAGTGTTTAGCCTTTGTAGTCTAAGATCATAGTCTCTTAGTTTTTGTTAGTATAGTACCTAATATTTTTGTGTGAAGGTGTGGGACTAGTGTGCGTGTGTGTGTGTTTTTTTGCACTAGTCTAAAATTTCATCCATCGGTATTCCTTTTATTTATAACATGTCAAAAGATACCAAGGTATCAGGGTTCAAGAAGTGTGACTCGTGCTGTCAGAAAATGTCTCTGACAGATGGTCACACTTCTTGTGTTTATTGTTTGGGTTCCCTACACCTGCAGGACTCTTGCTCGGTATGTCATGCCTTTAGTCCGAGAGTCCTGCAGGAGCGTAGGAACAAGTTAATTCTCAGGGGTTTACTAAAACCCGAGGGGTCTCCGGCAAAGTCTCAGCTAGCTAAAACCTCTAAGCCCACCAAGCCATCGGCTCCCAGTACGGAGCCGTCACCAGGTGGAGCGTCTGCTTCAATTTCGATTCCGGCCAGGACCGAAGTATCAAAATCTCTCTCGGCTCCGACCTTGGTGTCGGAGCTGTCAGGGAGCCATAAGCGGTCTAGATCGCCATCCCTGGAGTCGATTCGCTTGGCTCCGGGATCACCTTTGCTACAGTCTGAACGGAGCCATAGGTCCCACTCTTCCCGGTCCTCGAGGCTGTCCGATCATGACTTGGAGAGAGTGGTTAGTAGACTCCTCAAATCGCAGGCCCTGGCTAAAATGTTAACTAGCCCTCCTCATCAGGCTGTGGCTGCTCCCTTTTCTGAAGTAGTTCCTCCACCGACTCCTCCTGTCAGTTCAGAGCTGGAGCTTGTTGGGGCTCGGATCCTGGAAACGGCACCGGTGCTTCCCCTTTCGGCTCCTTCGTCGGCTCCAATTTCTTCAGTGGTTCCATCCTTGGAGGGATCTGGGCACCGAGACACCCTCGTCGGCTCCGAGGGGGCGAGTGGCATCGGACCCTTGTCCAATCCCGATGTTCATCGTGTTTCACTGTTGCAGTCATGAATTAGGGTTCTCCCCTGCCGGCAGGCAGCCCTCGGTCGGCCAGAATCCCAAAGTCTGTGTACGGCGTCGACTGTTCAACCATGCTCCCTGATGTCATAGCGCCAGGAGTACAAAGCTGACAGCCGACACCATCTTCTCCAGTCTTTCTTGCCGTGCGGTGATAGCAGTTCGCAAGTGCCGGTCGGCTGACTCCTGACGATTTTTTCTGATAAACTTCAGTCCGAAGATTTTTTTCTCCACTCAAAGCTAAGTACCCCGTTGGGGAAACTTTTTTCTTGCTCCACTCCGATGTCAGAAAAAGTTAATAATTGTATTTCATGTGGGAAGCAAATACCTCATAAGGATTTTCATTCTTACTGTATTTCTTGCTTAGGCCCTGACCACGACGTAGCTAGTTGTCGGTTTTGTGCTAGATTCAATCGACGTACAATTAAGCGAAGGTACGATTTTGCTTTTCATTACTTCGGTAGGCGCTTTAACTACAAAATGTCGTCTGATACGGTTCCGGCTACCGGAGTTCACAAACGTCGCACGGATAAAGACAGGCCTCCGAGGTCCAAATCTGATGATAGCGCACAAGCGGAGCCAGCTTCAGGTTCGTCCGTCGTCAGTGAGGCGCTCTTGCAGCCCCTGTCGTCGGCCATTTCAGAACCAATGGCCGAAACGGACTCTCATGAGGAGCCAGCCAGGCCTGTAAATAATTCTATTGCAGGACCTTCGGACAATGCTCCTTTGGATGGGTCCGGAGCCGCTGTGCAGGTACCGGCTTCCGAAGGGGTTTTCAGGCCTACTCAGCTTCTAATAAAGGCAAAGCCAAAGACAAAGGCAAAGACTCCTTCTAAATCAAAGACTGCAACACAGGCCTCTTCTGAACCGGCTCCCAAGTCACAGAAACAGTTACACCTTAAGATGGCGGAGGATTTACTTACTATGATTAGGGGTTCACATCCCCCTCCAGATAAAAGGCCAAGGCAGGATGTTTATTATGATTCCTCTGATCAGGCTTCTGTTTCCTCAGTTTCTTCTTCTGACCAGGAATATTCTTTCCCTCCTTATGAGGATTCTGATGCTGAGGAATCCTTTTCTTCAGCTTCTCCCCCTGAGGATTTCTCTTTTGGGGGAACTTTGCATGAAATGAGGGAACATTTCCACTGGGAAGGACAGGAGTATTCAGAATCTAAGAAAAGACTTGGGGATTTTCTTCTTCTTCCCCAACATAGACCCCTGGCTATTCCTCCTGTTTTGGACATTGTGGATGATGCCTTTTCGGAGGCTAACTTAACCCCTGACTCTTTTCCTCCTGCTCCTGTTAAGCCTGATAGATATTACAGGGTTCCTGATTCCCACCAGTTTTTATACAAGAACCCTTCTGCTGACCCTGAAACCATTTCTCAGGGTCCTAAGGGAGTTAAGGCTGCTTCTGCCAGAAATCCCATTCCTACTGAAAAGGATTCTCGATCCTTAGATAGATGGGAAAAAAAAGTGTACACTTCTGCTACTTTGTCCATTAGGGCTTTAAACTGTCAGTTTCATATGCTGAAATACCATCAATTTCTCTTGTCTGTTTTAAAACAAAAGCTTACTTCCATTTCTGCCTGTGCAGATGATAAGGAATTACATGACTTATTGCATGCCACTGAACAAGTTGGGAAGCATGGTTTACACTGTGAATTTGATCCACTGTGGATTTGAAGCCTTGGAGGCTTCTTGTAGAGCTGCTGCCTCTGGCACAGTCATTAGAAGGCATGCATGGCTAAAGGAACAAAATTTGCCTGAACAAATAATGACTAAATTATTGGATGCTCCTGTTCAGCATAATGTTTTGTTTGGATCAAAAGCTGAAGAGGTGATTAAGAAGATGGAGGATAAGGCGAAATCTATGCAAACAGTTAAAGATTTCTTACAAGTACAGCCACCTAGATTTAGTAGGAATTGGCCTTCAAAAAATTGGTCCTTTCCCACTTCAGACAGGCCTCAGAGGGGTAGATATAGACGCTCCAGAGGAAGGCCTCAAAGACAAGCTTCTTATAGACCAAGACAGTGGACTGCTTCCATCCCTAGGGGAGGAGAGGACAGGTCACAAACTCAAAGGAAACAAACTCAGTGACTCCCTCTGTTGGGCTACAGGAACGTCTTGCCTGGAAGCCCCACTCGGAGGAAAACTCTCTCTTTTTTATCAAAATTGGACTCAAATACCCCAAGACAAGTGGGTTTTGGATGTGATTTTAAGAGGTTACAAATTCCATTTTCATTCCTTGCCAAGGCCAAGCGGATGGCCAGACCTTCCAAAACATCAATGGACAGAGGCCTTAAACCAGGTGGAAGCTCTTTTGGCTATGAATGCCATAGAACTGGTTCCACTTTCAGAGATGGGAAAAGGTTTTTACTCAAGGCTCTTTCTAGTCCCCAGGAAGCAAAACTCATGGAGACCCATTCTGGATCTGTCGGTCTTGAACACCTTTCTAGAGATTCCAAAATTCAAGATGCTTACTCTACAGCAGCTACTTCCAATGCTGTCCAGAGATGCATGGATGGTAACTTTGGATTTAAAGGAGGCATATTTACACATTCCCATCAGGCAGGATCACAGAAAATACCTCAGGTTCAAGGCCAGATCGAGGCACTTTCAATTCTCTGCGCTGCCCTTTGGATTGTCTACTGCACCCAGGGTCTTCACCAAATGCCTGGCTCCAGTAGTAACTTACTGCAGACTCAAGGGAATTCAAATTTACCCTTATCTGGACGATTGTCTAATTCAGGCAGACAGCAAGGATGTCTTACTCCAGCATCTAGAATTTGTACAAAACCTTCTCAAGTTCCTGGGATTCTCTGTAAACATAAAAAAGTCAAATTTGACACCATCGCAACAGATGACTTTTCTGGGTGCTCTTCTAAACACCACAACCCAGATGGCATCTCTGACATCCGAAAAACAATTACAGCTGGCTTCAACTTTCAAAACCTTGGCAACTTTAACTCAACTGTCTGCAAGGAAATTCCTGCAGGCTTTGGGTTACATGGCCTCTTACATCCTTCTCATTCCATATGCAAGACTACACCTGAGGAAAATACAGTGGTACCTAAAAGGTGTATGGTCTCAGCATTGCCACAGTTTAGACATACTGATCTCCATCCTTCCTTGCCTTCAAAAGGAATTTCTTTGGTGGTCCAAGGCATGTGCTCTAAACAAAGGGAAACCCTTCCGTCTGTCTCCTGCCACTCAGATTTTAACCACGGACGCCTCGGATTATGCTTGGGGAGCCCATTTTCAGGGCAGCTGTTTGCAGGGCCTTTGGACAAAGGATCAGAAGCACCTGCATATCAATTTAAAGGAAATGTTAGCCGTTCAGAAAGCTCTATTGGCCTTCAGGAATCTTTTACAACCAAGACAACACCACAGTTATGTGGTATATAAACAAGCAAGGGGGATCTCATTCCTACCCCCTTTGCAGACTAGCCATGGATCTATGGAACACAGCTCTAGCTTGCAATCTGGATCTTGAAGCTTAGTTTCTACCAGGGAAACAAAACTTCCTGGCAGACAGTCTGAGCAGAAACCTTTCGGATCCACACGAGTGGATGCTGGACACCAAAATATTCAGGGTGATAACAGCAGTCTGGGGATGTCCTCACTTAGACCTCTTTGCATCCCATCTCAATCATCAACTACAGAATTTTTGCACCAGGACTTTCCACAGAGAAGCTTGGAAAATGGATGCCCTGTCATTCAGTTGGAGGAACCTTTTGGGATATGCCTTTCCACCTCTTCCTCTTCTTCCACGGGTCTTATTGAAGGTAAAACAGGACAAGCCCAAGATGATAATCTTGCTGGCTCCAAATTGGCCTCGGCAGTTTTGGTATCCAACTCTAAAAAAACTATGTCTGGAGCCCCCTTGGGTTTTACCTCAGTCTCCGAACCTTCTGTCCCAACATCAGGGTCAGGTTCTATACTCTCATGTCAGAACTCTCAGCCTGGCGGCCTGGTTAATCCAGGGCCTTTGATTTCTTCTTTCCTACCCAAGCAGGTTATGGATGTCATCTTAGAAGCCAGATGTCCTAGCACTAGAAAATCTTATGCAGGAAAATGGAAAAGATTTTGTTCCTGGATGCAGGCTCAGGATTCTGATCCTCTTCTTCCTAACATTACCTTAGTTTTACTTTACTTGACAGATCTCTTACATAAGGGTCTCTTTCTCTTCCATTAAGATACATGCCTCTGCTATTTCTGCTCATTATAATACAGACCCTCCCATCTTTTCCCACCAGCTCATGAGACAGTTTCTCAGAGGAGCTAAGAATAATCCAACTAACACCAAGGAACGCCAAAAACCACAATAACTCCGAACCAAAACCAGTAAGCGAGATCCCAGGACACATTTCTGTGAAATACTTAGTTTATTCAATTAAAAAAAGTGAAAAAAACACCATTAACACCTTTTTCCAAAAATATCAAAAAACAAACAGCGTTTTCGTCAGGTTGAGCGACTTCATCAGATGACCAGTACATTTTCAACTCTCCTTTTTATAATAAAATCTCATTACTCAATTGATCAATTAATCAATTAAAGACAAGTTCTTTCCTTGACTTTCCAATGGAATTTATACAGGAAATTTAAATATATGTATATGTACCATTAAACCATTAAAAAATGCATATGTATTAAATTCATAAACCAACATTCAAAAATTCATAAATATATAGTTTTTACATCTTGCTGGCTACCAGGAATTAAATGTTAAAAATCCTTTCATAAATAAATTAATAAATAATTGATTTGACATTTTTTCTATAAAAACTCTATTTAAAATGTTATTGATCACGTTAAAAAATATTGTTGATCATTTAAAATGTCACATATCTATAAAGCATGGACTCAACTCAATGTTAAAAGGAACTAATACATAAATTATATATACATATAAAAGACCATATATGATGCATATATATATATATATATATATATATATATATATATAGTGACATCTGGTGGTGGAACGCCTGAATTGCATCTTTTTCCTATAATTTAGCTGCTCTTAACCTAAGCAGTGGCAGTATAGACCTTAAGACCTCCTAGATCTCCTCCCATTCCTGCTTGGGATCTCAACTATGTTTTAGAAAAACTAATCTTGCCTCCTTTTGAGCCTGCTGCCTCTTCTGACATCAAGTTTTTATCTTGGAAGACAGCTATCTTGTTAGCCCTAACCTCTGCCAGGAGAGTTTCAGAGTTACAAGCTCTTATGGCTGTGGAACCTTATATTATTTTTCATCAAGACAGGGTATCTTTGAGGACTAATCCTACCTTCATGCCTAAGGTAGTTTCCAAAGTGGCTTTAAATCAAACTATCCACTTGCCAGCCTTTTTCCCCACTCCTCAAAATAAAGGGGAAAGGATCTTACATTTCTTGGATGTACACAGACAACTATGTTTTTACCTGGACAGAACCAAAGACATCAGAAAATCAGAACAATTGTTTGTTTCTTATGCTTCAAGTTCCCAAGGTAAAGCCATTTCAAAACAGACCATTTCTAAATGGATTGCTCATGGAATCAGATTTTGTTATTCACACCATGGAAAGCAAATCCCAGGGAGTATACGGACTCAATCCACCAGAGCTGCTGTCACTTCTGCGGCCTTCCTCAGGGGAGTTCCTACCAAAGACATTTTGGAAGCTGCAACTTGGAGTTCAGTGCATACTTTTTCTAAGCACTACAATCTACTTCTCTACTCTAAGTCTAGGGCAGGCTTTGCCTCTGCAGTCTTACAGGGCCTTTAAGCCGCCCCTTTTTCTTTATGACCATCTCCCTTTCTTTCAGCTTTAGGATTCTACCCTACAGTCATGACTGCAACAGTGAAACACGATGAACATAGTACAGTTGTGTACACCTACCATAAATGTAGATGTTCGAGTGTCTTCACTGTTGCAGTCTGGGTTTCCCTCCCTCCTGTCCCCTCTTATTTTTACTTTTGTGTAGTTCCTTTTTTCACCATTCTTTTGAGGTGTATTTGCAAAGGTTATAGGACCTTTTTCATTTTGGGACTCCTGACATCTGGGGCAAGAAAAACTGGAGAAGATGGCGTCGGCTCTCAGCTTTGTACTCCTGGCGCTATGACGTCAGGGAGCATGGTTGAACAGCCGACGCCGGACCCAGACTTTGGGATTCTGGCCGACCGAGGGCTGCCTGCCAGCAGGGGAGAACCCTACAGTCATGACTGCAACAGTGAAGACACTCGAACATCTACATTTATGGTAGGTGTACACAACTGTACTTTCTCCCTCTCGGAGCTTTGGCGCAGGTAAGCTCGGCTCCTATATCGGCCTCAGAGCCGTCCCTTTCGGTGCCGGAGAGGATTCCCGTCTCCTCGGAGCAGGGGCCCTCTTCTGTGCCGGACAGGGGCGCCTTCGAGGTCATGAGGAGCGTGCTGATTTCTGAGTCTGCACCTCGATCAGCCCCTTCAGCTCCTCCCCCCAGGGTGCCTGCTTCGGTCTCTGTCCCTCCTCCAGACCCCAAGCAAGGGGATCAAACGCTCCAGGTCACCCCACTGGGTGTATCTTCCTCTTCCGAGGCCTCCCCTGAGATTTCAGAGGAGCCCCCTCAAAAGAGAACATGTAAGAGGAAACATGTTGACTCCCCAGAGTAGGTCACGTCAGATACTGACTTGGAGGATTTGGAAGGATCCCCAAGATCCCCCTCTGAAGATGCCTCTTTCTCAGACATCCTTGAGATCCTTAAGCAGAGGGGGAACTGGTCTGCCCTTAACCCTTCTGAGGACGAGTCGGTATACTTGGATGCGTTTGGTTCTCACCCCTCCAACTCCTGGGTGTCTCCGCCTTTCTATCCATTAATGGAAGTGGTGGCTCGGAAGGAGTGGTCAGCTCCGGACACACTGGAACCAACCCCTTGCAGACCCACTAAGTTTATCACGGCCCCCCAAGATAAACAGTTTCTGACAAAGGGTGTCCCCATTGATGCCATGGTGGTAGCAGCTGCCACGAAAAAGGAGTTGTCTGACACTTCTGTACCTGTCCATCCCCCTAATAAAGAGTCTAGGACGATGGATAGATACGGGAAGCAGATATTTTCCTCAGCGACCTTCTCCATGCGGTCACTGAATTATTTGTGCCACTTCACCCATCTTCAGAGGGATCTCCTCAAGGAGCTAGGAGATACCCTGCAAGATCCATCAGCTGCGGGGGCTCAAGACAAGATAAACTCCCAGCTGGCGACTCTTAATTCTATCATTAACTCCTCCATGCGGCTCATTTTGTATGCGGCTGATGGGGCGAGTAGAGCTGCAGGCACAGGCGTGGCTTTCAGAAGGCATGTCTGGATGCGGTTATGTAACTTCGCTGATCCCTTCAAGACGTCTTTCACCAACACCCCTTTTGATGGTTCGGCTCTGTTTGGACCTCAGGTGAAAGATACACTTACCAGGTGTGAGCAGGAAGGCAAGACTCTCTCTGCCGTTGGAGTCTGTTTTTCCACTCCCTCTAGACCATACCCTAAGGGTCAGAAGATTGGGAAAGTGTGGTTCCGGAAACCCCAGGGAGCCATGCCTGACACACGTGGCGAGTTTCCCTCCAGAGGCAGAGGAGGGAACAACAGTAGACGCCGCCCGTGGGGCAGAGGGCGTCCGCAGAATCAGGGCAGCAGAGAACCTTTCTCTGACAAGCCCTTCCAGCACCCCTGAAGGGCTGCTCAGCTGTCCGCCTTCGGAGGCAGTCGGGGGAAGGTTGTCTCTGTACCCAGAAGCCTGGCGTCTCATCACTTGAGACAGATGGGTACAGTCTATCATATCCGGAGGTTACAAAATCCTGTTTGTCCACACTCCCTTAAAATCAAACAACCCCATCCCAGATGTTCCACCCAGTCTAAGGGAACAGGCAGTACAAGAAATTTCAAGACTGCTAAAAAAACGGGCCATCCAACAAGTCCCAGCAGACTAGCAAGGATCCAGAATTTACTCATTTTGGTACCAAAGAAGACAGGGGACTGGAGACCCATTTTGGATCTCAGCAGACTAAACACGTCTGTTCAAAGAATGAAGATGTCCTTCAAGGATGCATCTGCAGTCCTAACAAATGGGTTGCCCTGTCGTCAGGCAGCCCTTCGGTCGGCCGGATTCCAAAGTCTGGGTCTGGCCTCGGCTGGTGTCGCACTTCACCCGACGTCATCTCTGCTGGTCTTCGGGTATAAAGGCATCAGCCGACGCCATTTTCCTCAGTCTTTCTTGCCGCGTGGCGCCCAAAGCAGAAGCTGTTCGCAAGTGCCGGTCGGTCAGATCCAGAGATTACTACTACCGAATACTACTTGAAGACTTCTAAAAGCTAAGTACCCCGTTGGGGACTCTTTCTTGCCTCAGCCGATGTCAGAAAAAGTGAATAACTGTTTAACTTGTGGGAAACAAATACCTCATAAAGATTTCCACTCTTACTGCTTACCTTGTTTAGGCCCAGACCACGACGTAGCAGCCTGTTTAGCCTGTGCTTCCTTCAACCGGAACGCTTAGGCGCCGGTCGGAGTTTGCTGAACAGTTATTCGGCTCAGATTTTGCGTACATTATGCCGTCGGAACCTCCGACTGCTCAAATTGTTAAAACGCAAAGAAAAGACCGACACTCGCGGTCCGCGGTTTCGCCGAAACCACGGTTAAGCAAACCGAGTGTCTCGGTTTCGGCCGAAACCGAGCAAACGGGTCAATCTTCAGCCGAATCCATGACTACTACCGAGGCTCCTGCTACCCTAGTTGAATCGGCCTCTGAAGTTTTGCCTACTAATGTGGTTCCTCTAGAATTATCGGACACCATCCCTTTGGATGTCTCTACCCCAGCACGTGGTGCTGCTAGGCCTCCTGCAGCCATGTCTATAAAGGCCTTTGCCAGGGCTAGAGCAGCTAAATCTGTGCCTGTTAAGCCCCCCTCACACAGGCCCAGTTCCAGTTCTCAAATGCTTACTCTGGCAGAGGATCTCATCTCTTTAATAAGGGGATCCCAATCTCACCCAGACAGGGCCTCTCAGCCTCCAGAAAAGAGACCTAGAGCAGAGCCCCCTGAGCCAGTGTCCTCAGATGATTCTTCTGATGACTCAGACAATACAGACCATCCAGAGGCTCCTTTTTCTACTTATGAAGATTCCGATGCTGAAGAATCTATTCCTTCTGCCTCTCCACCAGAGGAATTTTCCTTTGGGGAAACCTTACATGCCATGAGAGAGCATTTCCAATGGCAGGGACAAGATTTCTCAGATTCAAGAAAAAGGCTTAGGACCTTTCTACATTTACCGCAACATAGGCCCTTAGCTATACCTCCAGTTCTTCCTGTTGTGGATGATGCATTTAATGATGTTTGCACTGCTCCTGATACTTTACCTCCAGCCCCTGCCAAGCCCGATAGGTTTTACAGGGTGCCGGACACTCATCACCACCTATACAAGGCTCCCCTTGCAGATCCTGAGACTGTCTCCCAGGGGCCTAAGGCAGTAGCTTCGACCTCAGCAAAAAACCCTCTCCCTTCTGAAAGAGAATCCAGGTCCTTAGAGAGATGGGGTAAAAAAGTTTACACCTCTGCTACTCTCTCAGCTAGAGCTTTGAACTGTCAGTTTCATATGATCCAATACCAAGAGTTTATGCTAGATCAGTTAACTAAGAAACTGTCCTCTGATGATTCCTTAGATAAGAAATATGTTTTAGAAATGGTGAATAACATTTAGCAGGTTAGTAACCATTCTTTAAAATGTGGCTATGATGCACTGGAGGCTTCATTTAGATCAGCCATGACTGGCACAGTTATAAGAAGGCATGCATGGTTGAAAGAACAGGTCTTGCCGGATCATGTTAAAGCAAAGCTATTAGATGCTCCTATGGATAAGGCCAGTCTATTTGGTTCTCCTGCCCAACAAGTAATGAAGAAAATGGAAGAGAAGGCAAAATCTGTACAAACAGTTAAAGATTTCTTACAGGTTCAGCCCCAAGGTTTAGCAGGAACTGGCCTTCCAAAATTGGTCCTTTCCAGACTCCTCTAAATCTCAGAGAGGCAGGAATAGACGTTCCAGAGGCAGAAATCAATCCAGAGGAGGTGCCTACAGAGGACGCCAGTGGCAAGGCAATAACCAACGAGGCACAGACACAACCACTGCCACTGCAACAGGACAATCACAGTGACTTGGCTCTGACACCGCCTACCAGGGAACAAATAGCAGCACCCTTAGGCGGAAAGTTAGCCTTATTTTCAAAAAATTGGCACTATATCACAAGAGACAAGTGGATTTTGCAAACTATAGACCAAGGCTACAGGTTTCATTTCCACACCTTACCAGTAAAAAGAGGAATGCCAAACCTACCTCCAAACCAAAAAACAGAAGCTCTAAAACAGATAGCTCAATTAACAAAGATGAGAGCTGTGGAAAAGGTACCACCTACAGAACAGGGCAAAGGATTCTACTCCAGACTCTTCCTAGTACCAAGAAAAGAGAAAAGTTGGAGTCCTATTCTCGACCTGTCCGCCTTAAACACATACATCATTGTTCCAAAATTCAAAATGCTGACCCTACAGCAACTTCTTCCCGTGCTGGGCAAGGAGTGTTGGCTGGTAACTCTAGATCTCAAGGAGGCATACCTGCACGTCCCCATACGACCAAATTGCAGAAGATACCTCAGATTTCTTGCAGGATCAGAGCATTATCAATTCTCAGCATTGCCCTTTGGCTTATCTACTGCGCCCAGAGTATTCACAAAATGCCTGGCATCAGTAATCGCTCATTGCAGGCTACAGGGAATCCAAATTTATCCATACCTGGACGACTGCCTGATACAAGCGGACAACAAAAGCAAGCTGACAAAAGACTTACAAAGAGTCATTTGCTTACTACAAGCCCTGGGATACACAGTCAATTTAAAAAAGTCAAGACTGGTACCATCCCAAACAAGAACATTCTTGGGTGCAGAATTGGACACAGTAAAACAGATGGCATTCCTAACTGCAGAAAAACAAGAACAACTCCCTCTTTACTTCTTGGCATTAACAAAGCAGAACAAACTAACAGCAAGGAAAGTACTGCAGGCCTTGCGCTTCATGGCATCATGCATAATCCTGGTCCCCCATGCCAGACTGCATATGAGAAAGCTACAGTGGTACCTAAAGAATTTATGGTCTCAACACAGGCACAGCTTAGAAACCGAAATACCACTAATCCCATGCCTGAAACAAGAGTTCCTATGGTGGGCTCAAGCATGCCAGTCAAACCCAGGCTTGCCCTTCCACAACTTTCAAGCAAGCCAAACCATCACAACGGACGCCTCAGACCTAGGTTGGGGGGCACACATGCTGGACAAATGCATACAAGGATTATGGACTCCAGATCAGCTGCACCTGCACATAAATCAAAAAGAAATGCTGGCAGTAAAACTAGCTATCCAAAATTTCAGACCATTCCTCAAAAAAGGCCATTTAATGATAAGGACAGACAACACCACAGTCATGTGGTACATCAACAAACAGGGAGGCACTCATTCATACCCCCTATGCCGAATGACTCTGGACCTATGGAATATGGCTCTGAGCTACAACATCCAGTTACAGGCAATATTTGTACCGGGAAAAGAAAACATCCTAGCAGACATGTTAAGCAGAACTACCTCGGATGCTCACGAATGGATGCTACACCCGGACATCTTCAAGGCCATCACAAAGAAATGGGGAATACCACAAATAGACCTATTTGCATCCCCACTCAATCACCAGCTCAAGAAATTCTGCACAAGGACATACCACCCACTTGCATGGAAGGTGGACTCTCTATCCTTCAGTTGGAAAGGCCTGACAGCATATGCATTTCCACCTCTTCCTTTGATGCACAAGGTACTACTGAAAATCAAAGAGGAACGTCCAAGGATAATTCTGATAGCTCCAAATTGGCCAAGACAACACTGGTATCCATTGCTGAGGAACATGTCTCGGGGGAGAACGTGGACACTACCCCTGATGCCTTTGATGTTAACTCAGAACGACTACAACATCATGCATCCAAACCTAAAAACTCTGCAACTGACTGCCTGGAACATTACATAACAGCAACTAACCCAGATTTATCCCAAAGGGTTAAAGACATTATCCTTGAGGCCCACAGACCTTCAACAAGAAGGAACTATGCAGGAAAATGGAAAAGGTTTGTCATTTGGAGTACTGAAAGAGCTAAAGATGTGTCAAAGATAGATATTGCTAACATCCTGGAGTATTTGGCAGAGCTTCTCCATACAGGCCTGTCCTATTCCTCCATCAAGATACATGCATCAGCTATTTCTGCAGAATACAGCTTGATCCCCTGTCTTCTCACATCCTCTACTCAGGCAGTTCCTCAGAGGAATCAAGAATGTAAAACCTCCTAGGAAACCACCATTACCAGCATGGGACTTGAACTTTGTGCTAGAAAAATTG
Source organism: Protopterus annectens (assembly GCF_019279795.1). Classification (NCBI taxonomy): domain Eukaryota; kingdom Metazoa; phylum Chordata; order Ceratodontiformes; family Protopteridae; genus Protopterus; species Protopterus annectens. Next base: position 1,549,019,263 of record NC_056745.1, on the reverse strand, counting down.
ACACTCCCTCCATTCGAACCAGCAGCAACAGCAGATCTTCAACACCTATCCTGGAAAACTGCTTTCCTACTGGCAATTACTTCAGCAAGAAGGGTTTGAACTACAGGCCTTAATGGCAGTACAACCCTTCCTAATCTTCCATCAAGATAGAGTGTCCATGAGAACTAATCCTACATTTATGCCTAAGGTGGTATCCAGAGTGTCTCTAAATCAGGCAATCCACCTACCTACCTTCTTTCCCAATCCACAGAACAGGGGGGAAAGACTGCTGCATACCTTGGATGTACATAGACAGTTGCGCTACTACCTGGACAGAACCAAGGGCAATAGAAAAACTGACCAGCTTCTATTAGCTTATGCAACAGGAAGGGAAGGAAAAGCAATTTCCAAACAGACAATCTCCAAGTGGATAGGAAATTGCATAAGATTCTGTTACTCCTACCATGGAAAGCAAATTCCACAGAACATAAGACCTCACTCTACAAGGGCTACAGCCACTACCACAGCTTTCTTACGAGGAGTGGCTACCAAGGACATTATTGAGGCGGCTACTTGGACCTCCGTGCATACATTTGCCAAACATTACAACCTACCTCTATACTCTAGATCCCGAGCAGGGTTTGCCACTGCTGTATTGCAAGGGATCCTAACTACACCATAATTCTTCTTCCTCCTCCCCTAGTTTGGCTATGGTATTCTACCCATTTGTTAGGACTGCAGATGCATCCTTGAAGGACATAGTACAGTTTTGTACCTACCATAAATGTAGATGTCCGAACAGGATAGCATCTGCAGTCAGGATTACCCACCCTCCTTCCCCTCTGTGGTACTCCCAGGGTATTTACCCTCCTAATAGCTAGCTAGGGGGGATCTCTTATGGTGTATTTGTTTGTATATATGTACATACATGCTTACCTTTTGTGTTTGCCTACTATTTTTGGAAACATTGGCATTTACCCAAAATTTAGTTTTCCAAGAGGGCAACTGGCATCTGGGGCAAGAAACACTGAGGAAAATGGCGTCGGCTGATGCCTTTATACCCGAAGACCAGCAGAGATGACGTCGGGTGAAGTGCGACACCAGCCGAGGCCAGACCCAGACTTTGGAATCCGGCCGACGGAAGGGCTGCCTGACGACAGGACAACCCATTTGTTAGGACTGCAGATGCTATCCTGTTCGGACATCTACATTTATGGTAGGTACAAAACTGTACTTTCCGGATGGTCACGCTTCAGTCCGTTCTACCCTTTTTGGGTCAGGACAATTGGATGTGCTCCATAGATCTTCAGGATGCGTACTACCACATCAAAATGGACAGGCGTTCCAGAAGGTTTCTCTGCTTCCGGCTGGGAGACAGTCATTACCAGTTCAGAGCCCTGCCCTTTGGTCTCACCACAGCCCCCAGGGAGTTCACCAAATGCATGACAGTGGTTACCGCTCACCTGAGACGGCAAAGATTCCAGGTGTTTCCATATCTAGACGACTGGCTCTTTACTGCTACCACCAGACATCAATTGCTAAGAGCCAGGGATTATACCATCCAAACATGCTCCAACCTAGGTATCTCAGTAAATTTTGAAAAGTCTGCATTGTCTCCTTGTCAGTCCTTAACCTTTATAGGCGCAAGATTAAATACGAAAGATCTGTCTGCAAGGCTTCCAGTTTATCAGAGTGGCAGACATTCACCGACATGTACAGGTATTATTAGGATGCAGAAAGATTCAGGCCGGATTCGTCCTAAAAACCTTAGGTCTCATGGCAGCAGCGATCATATTAGTTCCCCTGGCTCATTTTCACATGAGGATTCTCCAGTGGATGCTTTTCACCCAATGGTCCTTTCAACAACTTCCTTTGTCTCACAAGATAATAATCACACAGTCATGCAAAGACACTTGGCTTGGTGGATGGTCTCTCCATCAGTACCCCAGGGCAGACCATTTGTCCTTCCTCCTCCAGTTGCCACTGTGACCACGGATGCCTCCCTGATCGGGTTGGGGGGAGCATTTTCAGGGCAGGACTGTCCAGGGCACCTGGCAACCCCACGAGTACCACTTGCACATAAACGTCTTGGAGATGAGGGTGGTGCTTTTAGCGTTGCAAGCTCTTCAGAACTCTCTACCCACTGGGACCATTGCAATTCAGACAGACAATATGTCTGTAGTGTGGTACATCAACAAGCAAGGTGGAACCAAGTCATATCCATTATGTCGAGAAGCACTCAGACTATGGCAGTGGGCGATCTCCTCACAATGGTTTCTGATGGTACTGCACATCCCTGGGAAGTCTAACGTCATAGCGGACAGGCTAAGCAGAGCTATTCTCATGCCTCATGAGTGGTCTCTCAACCAGACAGTAGCGGACAGAATCTTCCGCAAATGGGGTCAGCCTTGCTGTGACCTTTTCGCAACTCCTCTCAACAGCAAGTGCGACAGTTTCTTCACTCTCTTCCCTCTTCCCGGACACTCCCCCAGAGAGACGCTCTAGTTCATGATTGGCCCCAGGGACTTCTGTGTGCATTCCCACCCTTTCCACCCTTTCCACTAATTCCCAAACTAATTTAGAAAGCTACCGTGCTGGGTTGCAGGATGATCCTCATTGCCCCCTACTGGCCTCGACAAATCTGGTTCCCATTCCTGCATCGTCACCTTCTAGAGCAGCCTTGGAATCTGGACCCAGTTCCGGATCTCCTGATCCATCAGTCAGTCAGGCTGCATCAGTCTCTTCAGTCTCCCAACCTCACTGCTTGGTTGCTCCACTTCCAACCTTAGCCAGGCTTCCCAGTATTTCCAATTCAGTGCATGAGGTTATCCTTTCCTCGCACAAACCTACAACCAGGAAGACTTATGCTAGTAAGTGGAAACGTTCCTCTTTCTGGGCAGAGGCTAGAAATATAGATCCCTTCACGGCCCCTGTCCATAACGTTCTGGACTTCTTAGCAGAACTTTTTCAAGCGGGCTCCTCGTCGGCCACCATTAGAGTTCAATTAGCGGCAATCTCTAATTTCCATATGGGCCTGTCAGTAACCAGCAGCATGTCCCATAAGCTTTGCAAAGCCTTTCTGAAAGGAACAACCTTGCTCAGGCCTCCAGTGAGAGATCCCCCGCCTCCGTGGGACTTAAATTTGATCCTAGCTTCCTTGATACTTCCTCCCTTTGAACCGGCAGCGTCCTGTTCCTTGAAATTACTTACTTGGAAAACCCTCTTTTTGGTGGCTATTACTTCAGCGAGGAGAGTTTCTGAACTTCAAGCCCTTTGTGTTCGTCCTTCTTATCTAGTTTTCCATAAGGATAGAGTTTCACTCAGGACTAATCCTTTGTTCCTTCCCAAGGTCCCCTCTGAGAACAATTTGAATCAATCCATCGATCTGCCAGTCTTTTTTCCAAATTATTCCAACAAAGCTGAACACAAATTACACCAGTTGGACGTTCATATTCAATTACGTTTCTATTTGCATAGGACTGAGCAAATAAGGAAATCAGACCAACTCTTCCTGTCCAATGCGGAGGGTAAGCAGGGTCGACCACTGTCTAAAGTAACCTTATCCAGATGGTTGTCCTCTATTATTACCCTTATTTATCAGTTGAGGCATAAAGAACTCCCTGCTAAACCTAAGGGCCACTCTACTAGGGCTTTAGCTACGTTGGTAGCCTTTCAAGCAAGACTACCAATGGAAGCCATTTGTGCAGCGGCCACATGGGCCTTCCCTCATACCTTCATTTCACATTATAAATTGGATGTGGCCTCTAGGAGTAGAGCTGATTTTGATTCCACTGTGCTCAAGAGTCTGTTCCGATGAGCCACCCAGGACTAAGGTGCTAGGGACGCTGTCCCAACTAGCAAGAAAGAAGGCGAGAGAGACAACTTAACATTAAGAAGTTATGTACCTACCATAACATTCCATGTTAGTTGTCTTCTTCTCGCCTTCTTTCTTGCGTCCCACCCTCCATCCCCCTAGCCTAGATGGACCGAGAAGAGTCTTCCTACGAGTCTTGTCACTGGCTGAGTCTTTACCGTTTTATGTCCTCTACCTTTTTCTTCAGCCCTCTAGCTGAAGTCTTGCTTTTGAGACAGTTGTCCTCTTGTATTATTTTGGTGTTAGGTCTTCCAAACGAGATCTGGGTGTCTAACGCCAGGCATTTTGGGATATAGGGAGGCCTCGAGCCAGTAAGTAGCTCTCGAGCTTTAGAAAATGGCCGAGTTGGAGCCGAGGGTCGGCTCCGAACCCAACCAGCAAGAAAGAAGGCGAGAAGAAGACAACTAACATGGAACGTTATGGTAGGTACATAACTTCTTATTACCAGATCATGTTAAAGCAAAATTATTGAATGCACCTTTACAGCAGGAGGTGTTATTTGGAGTTAAGGCAGAAGAGGTATTAAAGAAAATAGAAGATAAGGCAAAATCTATGCAAACGGTGAAGGATTTCTTACAGGTTCAGCCTCCTAGATTTAGCAGAAACTGTCCAACTAAGAATTGGTCCTTTCCATTTACAGACAAGACCTCAAAGGGGAAGATACAGACATCCAAGAGGTAGAGGCCAAACCCAAGGTCCTTACAGGCCTAGACAATGGGTTGCATCAGGCCAGAAAGAAGGGGAAGACAGGCCCCAACCATATAAAAAGCAGCTCCAATGACTTCACACTACAGCTGCCAAACAAATCACTCTTGGCAGCCCCCTTGGGAGGAAAACTGGCACTCTTCTACCACAATTGGCAAATGATCACCAAAGACAAATGGGTTCTCAACATTGTATTTCAAGGTTACAGGTTCCACTTTCACACTCTGCCAAGGTTAAAAGGAATGCCAAATCTGCCACCAAATCAATGGGCAGAGGCTCAAAAACAAATTACAGCACTCATGGATATGAGAGCTATTCAAAAGGTACCATCACAGGAGCAAGGACAAGGATTTTACTCAAGACTCTTTCTGGTACCCAGAAAGGACAAAGCCTGGAGGCCCATTCTGGATCTTCCGTCTCTAAACACTTACCTGGATGTTCCGAAATTCGAAATGTTGACACTACAGCAGCTTCTTCCCATGCTGGGCAAGAAAGCTTGGCTCGTGACCTTGGACCTCAAGGAGGCATACCTGCATGTCCCTATCAGACAAAACTGCAGAAGATACCTCAGATTCATAGCTGGTTCAATGCACTACCAATTCTCTGCACTGCCCTTTGGCTTATCTACTGCGGCCAGGGTCTTCACAAAGTGCCTGGCACCAGTAATTGCATTTTGCAGACAGAAAGGAATTAAAATTTATCCGTACCTGGACAACTGCCTGATTCAAGCAGAGAGCAATGACATTCTTCGAAAGCATCTGGCGTTTGTAAAAAAATTATTAAGTTGCCTGGGGTACACAGTAAACAAAAAGAAATCAAAACTAGTGCCCTCACAAGAGATTATATTCCTGGGTGCCAGCTTGAACACAACGGCCCAGAAGGCTTATCTCACATCAGACAAGCAAGGACAACTGACTCAATACTTTCAATTGATGGCAACAAAGACCCAACTCCCTGCAAGAAAAATTCTGCAGGCCTTGGGTTACATGGCATCCTGCATACTACTCATTCCATATGCCAGACTGCATATGAGGAAACTACAGTGGTACCTAAAGAATGTATGGTCTCAACACTGTCAAAGTTTGGAAACAGTTATACCACTAATTCCTTGCCTTCAACAGGAGTTTCAATGGTGGACTCAAGCTTGTCACCTCAGCAAGGGACAGCCTTTTACACAACCCACAGGCAGGCACACACTGACAACAGATGCATCGGATTATGCCTGTGGAGCATACATGGCAGGCAAATGTATTCAGGGCACATGGCCCGCAGAACAAAGACATCTTCACATCAATCAAAAAGAGATGCTAGTTGTACAAAATGCCCTTATAGCTTTCAAGGACCTGCTGCAACCAGGACAACTACTACTAAAGACAGACAACACCACAGTTATGTGGTACATAAACAAGCAAGGGGGTACTCACTCCTAATCCCTATGCAGACAAGCCATGACCTTGTGGAACACAGCTATAAACCTTCAAGTTCATCTGCAAGCACAATTCCTGCCAGGAGAGAAAAACACACTGGCAGACGACTTAAGCAGAAACATCATGGATCCCCATGAATGGGAATTGAATCCACAAATATTCAGAATGATAACACAGAAATGGGGGAGCCCAGACATAGATCTGTTAGCATCCCCAGTGAACTGCCAGCTACAAAAATTCTGCACAAGGAGTTACCATCCACAAGCATGGAAAGTGGATGCCCTCTCATTCAGCTGGGAGAACCTACAAGTATACGCTTTCCCACCACTACCTCTCCTGCCAAAGATACTCATAAAAGCCAGGCAAGAAGAGCCAAAGATGATCCTGATTGCACCAGACTGGCCACACCAGCACTGGTACCCTGTTTTAAGGAGCTTAGCACAAGGACCACCCTGGATTTTGCCTCAAATCCCATATCTGCTGACGCAGCACAATAATCAAATACTACACAGCCAGCTAAAGACCTTAAACCTAACTGCATGGAAGATTCCTTAGTCAAGCAAGCAATGCCTCTCTCCAAAGCTGTTGTGGATGTCATTCTGGAGGCCAGAAGGCCTAGTACCAGGAAAGCCTATTTGGATAAGTGGAAGAGATTCTGTGCCTGGAACCAAGCTCACAGCCTTGACCCTCTTGTCCCAAACATTCCTCAGATACTACAATACTTAACTGAGATGCTGGACAAAGGCCTCTCCTTCTCATCCATCAAGATCCATGCCTCTGCCATCTCTGCTCATTACAACACGGATCCACCAATTTTCTCTAATCCTCTGTTAAAACAGTACCTCAGAGGGGCTAAAAACATAAGTCCGCCCCATAGAGCACCTACTCCAACTTGGGACCCTCAACTTTGTTTTGGAAAAATTAACTTTACCTCCTTTTGAGCCAACTAACACAGCAGAATTAAAATATATCTCTTGGAAAACTGCTCTGCTCCTGGCAATAACATCAGCATGAAGAGTTTCAGAATTACAGGCATTAATGGCAGTTGAACCTTTCCTAATTTTCCACCAGGACAGGGTGTCTTTAAGAACTAACCCTACGTTTATGCCAAAGGTGGTATCCACTGTGGCTCTAAACCAAACTATTCACCTGCTAACTTTTTATCCTAAACCACAGAATAAAGGAGAGAGACTACTGCATTCTTTGGACATTCACAGGCAGTTACACTTCTACTTGGACAAAACCAAAGCTTTCAGAAAATCTGAGCAATTATTGGTAGCATATGCTGCAGGAGCACAGGGAAAAGCCATTTCAAAACAGACTATTTCAAAATGGATAGGACATTGTATACGTTTCTGCTATACATACCATGGAAAACCTGTACCTAGCAGCATTAGATCTCACTCCACCAGAGCAACAGCCACTTCAACTGCCTACCTCAGAGGAGTGCCTACCAAGGATATTTTGGAAGCAGCAACTTGGAGTTCTGTACATACCTTCACCAAGCATTACTATCTGCCTCTATATTCTAAATCCAGAGCTGGCTTCGTCAGTGCAGTGCTGCAAGGCCTTATAGCCACTCCTAATGCCTTATAGAGCCAACCACCCTACCTCAGCTTTGGGATTCTACCCAAGTGTAATAACTGCAGCAGTGTAACACGATGAACATAGTACAGCTTTGTACCTACCATAAATGTAGATGTTCGAGTGTATACACTGCTGCAGTCCAGGTTACCCTCCCTCCTTCCCCTCTTACTGGCTGGTACGTACCTATGTCTTCTACCCTTTACTACCTATGGGGAGTATTTGCTGGTAGCTGTAAGTTGTTGTTTGCTTTCTTATGTATGTTTTATTAGCAACTGGAATTGCCTACCTATTTAGAGGCACCTGACATCTGGGGCAAGAAAAACTGAAGAAAATGGCGTCGGCTGCATCTTATATACCCCTGTCGCACTGATGTCAGGGAGGAGGTGACAGCAACCGACGCCGGACCAAGACTTTGGAACTCAGGCCGACTGGGGAACCGCCTGACGGCAGGATAACCCAATGTAATGACTGCAGCAGTGTATACCCTCGAACATCTACATTTATGGTAGGTACAAAACTGTACTTTGTGGACATTGTAGATGATTCTTTCCTGGAATCTAGCCTTTCCCCAGACACTTTACCTCCAACTCCCAGAAAACCTGACAGGTACTACAGAGTACCTGACTCTCACAGGTTGTTCTTCAAGAATCCTACCGCGGATCCAGAGACCATTTCCCAAGGACCAAAGGGCATTAAGGCTACTGCTGCCAAAAACCCTACCCCTTCTGACAGAGATTCTAGAGCCTTGGACAGATGGGGTAAGAAGGTGTATACTTCTGCTACCTTGGCCATTAGGGCTTTAAATTGCCAGTTTCACATGTTGAAGTACCAGCAGCATACTACTTAAACAGAAAATTATGTCGATTCCTGACTGTGCTGAACACACAGAATTACAGGATTTAATGCATTCTGCAGAACAAGTTGGTAAACATGCTTTGCAACGTGGTTTTGATTCTTTAGAACAATCTTGCAGGGCTGCTGTCACTGGGTCTGTACTCAGAAGGCATGCTTGGCTTAAGGAGCAAAACTTGCCAGATCATGTTAAAGCTAAATTACTGGATGCTCCCTTAAACCAAGACCACCTGTTTGGCAACAAAGCAGAAGTCCTCAAAAAGATGGAGGAAAAATCTAAATCTATGCAAACTGTTAAGGCTTTCCTGCAAGTACAGCCTCCCAGATTAGGTAGGCATTGGCCTTCAAAGAATTGGTCCTTTCCAGCCTCTTCCAGGCCTTCTCCGTTTAAACCCAGAAACAGCAGACCATCTAGGTTACAGTCTCAGACTACGCACAGGCCTAAACAGTGGGGGGCTCCCACTTCCAAAGCAGGGAGTAGTAAGACACCCCCCTATGGAAAAATGGCACAATGACTTAACCTTAACCCTTCCAAGCCCTGCTCCACTGCCGGCTCCCTTAGGAGGAAAGCTTGCCGTACATGCAAAAAACTGGGAACTCATTACCCTGGACAAATGGGTTTTTATATAGTTTCCCAAGGATACAGATTCCACTTCCATATTCAAGACTTTTCCTGGTACCCAGAAAAGACAGCTCCTGTCGTCCTATTCTGGACCTCTCTATTCTAAACACTTTTTTGGTAATCCCAAAATTCAAAATGTTAACACTTCAACAGCTGCTTCCTATGCTAGGCAAAGATGCCTGGTTTTCAACCTTAGACTTAAAGGAAACTTACCTGCACATTCCAATAAGGGAATCTCGCAGGAAATACCTACGCTTCAGGGTAGGCTCCATGCAGTTCTCTGCACTTCCCTTTGGCTTATCTACTGCGCCCAGGGTATTCACAAAGTGTCTAGCTCCAGCCATTGCATTTTGCAGGCAGAGAAATATTGAAATATACCCATACTTGGACGATTGTCTGATTCAGGCAGAAAACCAGGACTTGCTATTAAAACATCTGGTATTCGTAAAGAAACTTCTAACCTCACTGGGGTACACCATAAACAAAAAGAAATCTCATCTAGTACCCTGCCAACAGATTGTATTCCTGGGAGCAAGCTTGAACACAACTTCCCAGATGGCTTTTCTCACTCCAGAGAAAAAAGTTTATTTGACAATCTTCTTCAAACTACTGGCCACAAAGACACAGCTATCTGCAAAGAAAATTCTGCAAGCCCTGGCGTTCATGGCTTCTTGCATTCTACTAATTCCATATGCAAGACTGCACATTAAGAAACTACAATGATATCTAAAAAGCCTATGGTGTCAACATTCTCAGGACCTGGAATCAATGATTCCTATCATTCCTTGTATAAAGACAGAGTTCCTTTGGTGGGCAAAGGCCTGCTACCACAACAAGGGGCTCCCTTTCACTCTACCCCCTGCCGCCCAAACCCTAACAACAGATGCATCAGACTATGCATGGGATGCTCACTTGGTAGGGCGGTGTATTCAGGGCAAGTGGAATCCGATACAGATGCACCTGTATATCAACCAAAAAGAAATGTTAGCTGTACAAAATTCCCTGACAGCCTTCAAGGACCACATTCTTCAAGGACAATTATTGGTAAAGACAGACAACACCACAGTTATGTGGTACATAAACAAGCAGGGGGGAAACCCACTCGTACCCACTCTGCAGACTAGCCCTGGCTCTGTGGAACACAGCCTTGGGCTACCAAATGCACTTACAGGCTCAATTCCTGTCAGGCAAGCTAAACTCTCTCGCAGATGACCTAAGCAGACATGTCATGGACCCACACGAATGGAAACTGGAACCAAAAATGTTCAGCCTCTTGAGGAACAAATGAGAGACTCAAGAGATAGACCTGCTTGCCTCCCCTCAGAACTACCAATTGGACAAATTCTGCACAAGGACCTCCCACAGTCAAGCTTGGAAAGTGGATGCCCTGTCCTTTACCTAGGAAAGTCTCTCGGTTTATGCCTTTCCCCCTCTGCCTCTCCTCTTGAAGGTTCTGCTAAAGATCAAACAGGACAAGCCAAGGACAATACTGATTGCACCAGACTGGCCACGCCAGCACTGGTACCCCCTCCTACGCAGTATGACACTGCTGGAACCAATGCACCTGCCTCAGACCCCTTCCCTGCTGTCCCAGCAGGCGGGCCAGATTCTGCACCCTCAACTTCAAACCCTGAACCTTGCAGCCTGGCTAATTCTTTGAGCTCTCCAATAGCATCCCTCAGTAAGCAGGTGCTAGATGTCATTCTGGAGGCAAGGAGGCCTAGTTCTAGAAAATCCTATGCTGAGACAGGGAAAAGATACTGTTCCTGGAGCCAGACTCGGGATGGGCACAACGGTGCCCAGCTTACCTCATATACTTCAGTACTTAACAGAAATGCTCCACAAGGGCCCATCTTTCTCGTCAATTAAAATTCATGCCTCTGCAATTTCAGCACATTATAATACTGAACCACCCCTCTTCTCTCACGCCCTGCTAAATCAATTCCTCAGAGGGGCGAAAAATTTAAGACCCCCCCCCAGGAGAGCACCTACTCCAGCCTAGGACCTTAACTTTGTATTGAAAAAGCTCACTCGCCCTCCCTTTGAGCCAGCTGCAACTGCAGAGTTGAAATTCCTTTCTTGTAAAACAGCCTTCCTTCTAGCCATCACTTCAGCAGAAAGAGTGTCTGAATTACAGGCCCTCATGACAGTGGAGCCCTTCATTATCTTCCATGCAGACAAGGTTTCCCTCAGGACCAATCCTTCCTTTTATGCCCAAGGTGGTGTCTAGTGTGGCCCTAAATCAGTCCATTCATTTTCCCACCTTTTTCCCGAATACACAAAACAAAGGAGAATGAATACAGCACTCTTTGGACGTGCACAGACAACTTTGATTTTATTTGGACAGGACTAAGCCACTCAGAAAATCTAAACAGCTGCTAGTTGGCTTTGCTGCAGGGGCAGAAGGGAAGGCCATTTCAAAACAAACCATTTCTAAATGGATAGCCCATTGCATTAATTTCTGCTATAAGCACCATGGAAAACCTACCCCACAGGGGATAAGATCACATTCCACCAGAGCTGCGTCTACCTCTACAGGCTTTCTCAAAGGAGTCCCTATCAGGGACATCCTAGAAGCTGCTACCTGGAGCTCTGTACATACCTTCACCAAGCACTACCACATGCCTGTTTTTTCCAAATCCAGAGCTGGTTTTGCCACTACAGTCTTGCAAGGCTTAATAGCTGGCCCTAATGCTCTCTAACTTCCTCAGCTTTGGGAGTCAACCCAAATGTGATGACTGCAACAGTGAAACACGAAGAACATAGTACAGTTGTGTACACTTCCCATAAATGTAGTTGTTTGAGTGTATTCACTGTTGTAGTCCTGGTTACCCTCCCTTCAGTCCCCTGACTTCTCTTGGCTCTACACTTCCTTCTTGTTTAGTGTATTTATGTTTTCTGGTGTATTTGCTTTTTGATGGAGGTGTACCATAACATGTAATTGCTTCCCATTGAGAGGGCACCTGACATCGGGGGCATGAAAAACTGACGTAATGGCGTCGGCTGCATGTTTTATACCCCTGACGACCTGATGTCATGGAAGAAGAAACAGCATCTGACGCAGGAATCCAAGACTCTGGTATTCAGGCTGGTTGAAGGCTGCCTGCAGGCAGATAACCCAAATGTGATGACTGCAACAGTGAATACACTCGAACATCTACATTTACAATAAGTGTACACAACTGTACTTTTTCCCTTTTTAAAGGTTGCTTTTGCACATTTATCAAGACCAAATGACATTCCAATATCATCTGAAAAAGTTTTGACAACCTGCAGCTGTGCTTTCAGTTTCTCATCTGATTAACTATACAGTTTTAAATCACTGACAAAGAGAAGATGAGAAGTCATTAGACTTTGTTGTTTTCTAGATGCCAAATTGTAGCCATGGCCTAAGCTGTTAAGTAAATAGCCTAATGGATTAATGGCAAGGCAGAATAGCAATGGTGACAGAGAGTCACCCTGGAATATACCCCTTTGGATTTTTATCCCTGGGATAATATGTCCTTTATCATGGCTTAATTGCAAAGTGGTCTGCCACTGTTTTATGGTTACTCTGTCTTATCCTACTCAAAACTCTGCCATTGCTTAAATTCTTTGTCTCCAATTATGATGTACTAAATGAGCATTAATTTATTGTTCAATTCCCGTGTATAGTTTATATGTCATTGTAAGACAAGTTATTGGTCTATAATTTGTTAGGTTAGCTTACAGGTTCACTCTTAAGTAAGAGCATTTTTTTTTACTGCTGTTAACCAGTGCGGTGTGTGTTTGGGGTGTGCATAAACATAGTTCTTACTCATGGCTAAATCCTCGTGCAAAGAAGTTAATACTTTAAGCCAAAAGAGAGGTACTGGATCTGGTCTTTACTGAATCAGCCAATGTACCATCAGGTATTGATCACCTGTTTATGCAAGAAAGACCTGAATTGGTGGCATCACTCCAACAAAATTTTGTCTTGCTGACCCTTTGTCCCTCCTCAACCCTTAGCCATAGTGACCACGGATGCATCCCAGATGGGGTGGGGGGACATTGTCAGGGAAGGATAGTCCAAGGCACTTGGTCCCAGTTAGAGGCCAATTTGCATGTCAGTATTCTAGAGATGAGGGCAGTGCTTTTGGCATTGCAAGCATTCCAAGAAACCTTCCCCTTGGAAATTATTGTGATCCAAACAGACAACATGTCAGTTGTTTGGTACATCAACAAGCAAGGGGGAACCAGGTTTTACTCTCTTTGTCGAGAATCACTCAGGGTATGGCAGTGGGCAATTTCATCCAACTGCTTTCTGATTGCAATGCACATTCCAAGGAGCTCCAGCGTGATTGCATACAAATTGAGTAGGAGCATTCTAATGCCTCACAGGTGGTCTCTCAATCCTTTGGTGACAGAAAGGATTTTGTGCCAATGGGGCCAGCCCTGCTGCACAATCTCTTTGCATCCTCCCTGAACAACAAGCAAAGCAGCTACTTTGTCCTATTCCCCCTACTGTGAGATGCTGTCCTTCACGATTGGCCCTCCAGACTTTTGTATGCTTTTCCCCTGATACTTCTCATTTCCCAGTTTCTGAAGAAAGCCAGCAGGTCGAAGAACAGGATAATTCTCATTGCTCCTTTCTGGACTCGACAGATATGGTTCCCCTTTCTTTGGCATCACCTGGTTTGGAAACCTTGGACTTGGACCTTTTGTCCCATTCAGAGGGCCTTGTTCATCTGAAAATTCAGAATCTCAAACTCACTTTGTGTCTTCTCCAGTTCTAGTGATTGCCATCTGTACTGGTCTCACTGCCCCAGTTCACCGAATTGTTCAAGCCTTCCAAACCTTTGACTAGAAGATTATACAACAGCAAGTGACAAAATATTTCAAAATGGGATACAGAGAATAATACTGACCCATATTCTGCACCAGTTGATAAGGTCTTAGAATTCTTAGCATCGCTTTTCAATCCGGGAGTGTCCTCCAGCCGTACGAGTACATCTAGTTGCTATTTCCAACTTTCTTAATGATTTAAATGATACAGCTCTAATGTCCCACAAACTTTGTAAAGCTTTTCTGAAAGGAACTTTAATGCTAAGTTCTCCATACAGGGATCCTTCCACACTTTGAGACTTGGACCTGGTGGTACAGTCCATAATATATTCTCCATTTGAGCAATCTACAAATTGTGATTTAAAGTATTTATATTGGAAAACTTTATTTTGGATTGCTATTACTTCTGCTAGGAGAATATCAGCACTGTAAGCCATGTCTTGCAAGCCTCCTTACCTAGCCCTCCATAAAGACTGGGTGTCCTTGCAAACTAATCCGTCCTTTCTACCAAAAATAGTTTGAGACAAATATCAACCAGATGATACAGCTTCCTGTATTTTTTCCAACTGTGAAACAAGAGGTGAATATTGTCTACATTTGCTAGATGTTCATAGACAATTACATTTTTACCTTCAAAGAACAAAATAATTCAGAAAATCTGACTTAGTTGTTCATTTCTTTTTCTCCTACTATTCTGGGCAAACTGGTCTCTAAGGTTACTCTGGCTAAATGGCTTAAGGATTGTATAACCTTAATTTATAACAAAAGTGCAACTACCAGGCCCTGTAAAGGCACATTCTGAAAGAGCAATAGCCGCTTCTGCAGTTTTTCATTCTAGAGCTTCTGTAGATGATGTCCGTACAGCAGCTACTTGGGCATGCCCTCATACCTTTATTACTCGTTTACAAGCTGGATCTGGTCTCTAAGGGATGAATGTCATTTGGTTTAATGGTGCTCAGGAATATGCTTTTGTGAAATCTCCCAAGATTTAGGTAGCTGGGGACTCTGTCCCACAGTCAAGGATTAAGTGAACATTGACAACATCAGATGAAGAAGTTATGTCTTACTATAATGTTCCATCTGTGCTGTCGATCTTCACTTATCCTTGACATTCCCATCGTCCTTCCCCCTGCTTTTTGTGTTTCCTGGTAGGACGGATTTATCCCAATAGATTGGATTTCCTTTTAGGAATATAGATATGGTGTCTGGCCTGTTATTTCCTGTCTGTCAGTTTATTATGCAAACTCAATCTAATTAATCCTGCAAGGAGCATTATGGGTAAAGCTGAATTTGAGAGTTTTTTCGAAGATGCGAGCTGGAATAACGGCCGGGTCAGTTCCAAGATATGGAACTGATCCCACAGTGAAGGATAAGTGAAGATTGTCAACACAGATGGAACATTATGGTAAGACATAACTTTTTTTCTAGTTCGTAGAATGTTAGTACAGTAACAAGAAGTATCAGGATATGTCTTTGGTAGGCTAAGGAGAGAGGGCATAGAAGGAAACATAAGGTAAGGACACAAATAAGGAAGACTAAATACATAAAGTTTCTTGTTCTGTGAACACAAGTGTATAATGTGATATATGTACTGCTGAGTCTTAATGATGCAGCTGCATTCACTAGGAAGTGAGAAAAAAAGATCCTGCATTGCTCTGTCCATTTCAGTTGTTGGGTTGTCTGCCCTTACCGCAGGTCTGAGCAAATTTATCACTGTAAACCTTCTCCAGAGTTCAAACTTCCCCCATCTCTCATAATGCACTTCAGTCCTCCTTATCTCCCAGATCTCATTTGGTGCTATTAGCACCAGATGTGATCCTACAGTGCTTGATGTTCTTCGTGTTTCACTGTTGCAGTCATCACATTTGGGTTATCTGCCTGCAGGTAGACCTCAGCTGGCCTGAATACCAGACTCTTGGATTTCTGCATCGAATGCTGTCTCGTCTTCCATGATGTCAGGTTATCAGGGGTATAAAACATGCAGCAGGCGCCATTATGTCAGTCTTTCCATGCAGTGCCCGAAGCAGAAGCAGTTTGCAAGTGCTGGTCGGCCGACTCCTGAAATTTTCGTTTTCGAGAGTTTCAGAACCGAAGTCTTCAAAAAAGATAAGTACCCCGTTGGGGATCTTTTTTCTTGCTCCAGCTGATGTCAGTAAAAGTTAACAATTGTCTTATCTGTGGAAAGCAAATACCTCTTAAAGATTTTCATTCATACTGCATCCCTTACTTAGGCCCAGACCACGATGTCCCTCGCTATCGGTTTTATGCCTTGTTCAACTCCCGAACTATTTGTCGTCGGGCTATCTTTGCAGCAAATTATTTTGGTACTCAGTATCAGTACTCCAAAATGGCTTTGTTAAGCCATCCAAAGACCAATCTTCTGAAAAAACGTAAAGATAAAGACAGAGACAGACCACATAGGTCCTAAACTGCCGACGACGCTTCTGTTAAACTAGTCACCAGTTCGCTGGTACTCAGTGAGGTGCTTTCGCAGCCACTGATACCCGCTACGTCAGATTCGTAGGCCTCTACTGAGACCCATTTGGAGTCCAGTATGCTGCAGGATGCTTCTTCGACTATGGAACCTGCGGGTGTCTCTACCTTGGATGGGTCCGGAGCCGCTGTGCAGGCACCGGCTTCTGAGGGTGTATTCAGGCCTAAAGACTTTCATTTTAAACTGACACCATCGTCTTCATCCAGGCATAAAACTTGATCCATGCCTAGAAAACCAATGTCCAAACCACATGCTCAGGCCCATATGCTCCAAAAAACAAGTGCTTAGAATGGCTGAAGACCTCTTTACATTAATTAGGGGAAGCCAGCCTTCCCCCTCTAAGACACCTAGAACTGAATTTCTTTCTGACTCTTCTGATCAGGAATCTGATATTTCTGTTCCTGATGACCAGGATTTGCCCTTAACTACCTATGAGGATTCTGATGCAGAGGATTCCATTCCCTCTGCTTCCCCTCCACAAGAATTTTCTTTTGGTGAAACCTTGCACACACTTAGGGAGCGTTTCTGCTGGGAAAGCCAAGATTACTCTGACTCCAAAAAGAGGCTTAGGCAATTCTTACGCCTTCCTCAAAACAGGCCTTTAGCTATCCCTCCTGTTCTGGACATTGTAGATGTTGCTTTCTTGGAATCTAGCCTTTCCCGAGACACTTTACCTCTAGCTCCCAGAAAACCTGACAGGTATTACAGAGTACCTGACTCTCACAAGTTCCTGTTCAAGAATCCTACTGCGGATCCAGAGACCATTTCCCAAGGACCAAAAGGCATTAAGGCTACTGCTGCCAAATATCCTACCCCTGCTGATAGGGATTCTAGAGCCTTGGACAGATGAGGTACACTTCTGCTACTTTGGCCATTAGGGCTTTAAATTGCCAGTTTCATATGTTAAAGTTCCAGCAGCATATTATGGGACTACTTAAACAGAAAATGATGTTGATTCCTGACTGCGCTGAACACAAAGAATTACAGGATTTAATGCATTCTGCAGAAAAGTTGGTAAACATACTTTGCAGTGTGATTTTGACTCTTTAGAAGCATCTTGCAGGGCTGCTGCCACTGGGTCTGTACTTAGAGGGCATGCTTGGCTTAAGGAGCAAAACTTGCCAGATCATGTTAAAGCTAAATTACTGGATGCTCCCTTAAACCAAGACCGCCTGTTTGGCAACAAAGCAGAGGAAGTCCTCAAAAGGATGGAGGAAAAAGCTAAATCTGTGCAATCTGTTAAATATTTCCTACAAGTACAGCCTCCCAGATTTAGTAGGCATTGGCCTTAAAAGAATTGGTCCTTTCCAATCTCTTCCAGGCCTTCTCAGTCCAAACCCAGGAACAGCAGACCACCCAGGTTACAGTCTCAGGCTGCGCATAGGCTTAAGCAGTGGGGGGCTCCTACTTCCAAAGCAGGGAGTAGTAAGCCACCCCCTACGGAAAAATGGCACAATGACTTACCGTTAGTCCTTCCAATCCCTGCTCAACTGCCTGCTCCCTTAGGAGGAAAACTCGCCCTGCATGCAAAAACCTGGGAACTCATTACCCTGGAAAATGGGTTTTAAATATAGTTTCCCAAGGATACAGATTCCACTTCCACACCCTACCAACCCCAAACGGTTGGCCAGACCTACCCCCAAATCAGTAGGCGGAGGCCCAACAGCAAGTTCTCTCTCTTCTAAGTATCAGGGCTATTCATCCTGTGCCAGCAGAACAAAGGGGACAAGGTTTTTATTCAAGACTTTTCCTAGTACCCAGAAAAGACAGCTCTTGGCATCCTATCCTGGACCTGTCTATTCTAAACACCTTCCTGGTAATCCCAAAATTCAAAATACTAACACTTCAACAGCTGTTTCCTGTGCTAGGCAAAGATGCCTGGTTGGCAACCTTAGACTTAAAGGAAAGCTTACCTGCACATTCCAATAAGGGAATCTTGCAGGAAATACCTACTCTTCAGGGCAGGCTCTATGCACTATCAGTTCTCTGCACTTCCCTTTGGCTTATCTGCTGCACTCTGGATATTCACAAAGTGTCTAGCTCCAGCCACTGCATTTTGCAGGCAGAGAAATATTCAGATATCCCCATACTTGGACAATTGTCTTATTCAGGCAGAAAGCCAGGACTTACTATTAAAACATCTGGTGTTCATAAAGAAATGTCTAACCTCACTGGGGTACACCATAAACGAAAATAAATCTCACCTAGTACCCTGCCAACAGATTGTATTCCTGGGAGCAAGCTTGAGCACAACTTCCCAGATGGCTTTCCTCACTCCAGAGAAACAAGTTTATTTGACAACCTACTTCAAACTTGGGTTCATGGAATCCTGCATTCTACTAATTCCATATGCAAGACTGCATATGAGGAAACTACACTGGTATCTAAAAAGCCTATGGAGTCAACATTCTCAGAACCTGGAATCAATGATTCCTATCAATCCTTGTATAAAGACAGAGTTCCTTTGGTGGGCAGAGTCCTGCTACCGCAACAAGGGGCTCCCTTTCACTCTACCCCCTGCCGCCCAAACCCTAACAACAGACGCATCTCACTATGCATGGGGGGCTCACTTGGCAGGGCAGTGCATTCAGGACAAATGGAACCCGAGACAGATACACCTGCATATCAACCAAAAAGAAATGTTGGCTGTATAGAATTCCCTGACAGCCTTCAAAGACCGCATCCTTCCAGAGCAATTATTGGTAAAGACGGACAACACCACAGTTAGGTGATACATAAACAAGCAGGGGGGAACTCACTTGTACCCTCTCTGCAGACTAGCCTGTGCTCTTTGGATCACAGCCTTGAGCTACCAAGTGCACCTACAAGCTCAATTCCTGCCAGGCAATCTAAATTCACTGGCAGACAACCTAAGCAGAAATCTCATGAACCTACATGAATGGAAACTCTCAACCAAAAATATTCAACCTCTTGAGGAACAAATGGGGGACTTCAGAGGTAGACCTGTTTGCCTCCCCTCAGAACTACCAATTGGACAAATTCTGCACAAGGACTTCCCACAGACAAGCTTGAATAATGGATGTCCTGTCCTTTACCTGGGAAAGCCTCTCGGTTTATACCTTTCCCCCTCTGCCTTTCCTCTCAAAGGTTCTGCAAGATCAAACAGGACAAGCCAAGGACAATACTGATTGCACCAGATTGGCCACGCCAGCACTGGTACCCCCTCTTGGGCATTATGACACTGCTGGAACCATGGCACCTGCCTCAGACCCCATCCCTGCTATCCCAGCAGGCGGGCCAGATTTTGCACCCTTAGCTTCAAACCCTGAACCTTGCAGCCTGGCTGGTTCCTTGAGCTCTCCAAAAGCATCTCTCAGTAAGCAGGTGCTAGAATGTCATTCTGGAGGCAAGGAGGCCTAGTACTAGAAAATCCTGTGCTGAAAAGTGGAAAAGATACTGCTGTTCCTGGGTCCAGACTCAGGGGATGGGCGCAACGGAGCCCAGCTTACCTCATATTCTTCAGTACTTAACAGAAATGTTCCACAAGGGCCTATCCTTCTTGTCAATTAAAATTCATGCCGCTGCCATTTCAGCACATTATAATACTAAGCCACCCCTCTTCTCTCACCTCCTGCTAAAGAAATTCCTTAGAGGGGCCAAAAACTTAAGACCCCCCCCAGGAGAGCCCCTATTCCAGTTTGGGACTTTAACTTTGTATTGGAAAAGCTCACTCTCCCTCCCTTTGAACCAGCTGCAACTGCAGAGTTGAAATTCCTTTCTTGGAAAACAGCCTTCCTTCTAGCCATCACTTCAGCAAGAAGAGTGTCTGAATTACAGGCCCTCAAGGCAGTGGAATCCTTCATTATCTTCCATGCAAACAGGGTTTCCCTCAGGACAAATCCTTCCTTTATGCCCAAGGTGGTGTCTATTGTGGCCCTACATCAGTCCTTTAATTTGCCTACCTTTTTCCCTAATCCACAAAACAAAAGAGAAATAATACTGCACTCTTTGGACGTGCACAGACAACTTAGATTTTATTTGGACAGGACTAAGCCTCTCAGAAAATCTGAACAGCTGCTAGTTGGCTTTGCTGCAGGAGCAGAGGGGAAGGCCATGTCAAAGTAAAAAAATTCTAAATGGATAGCCCATTGCATTCATTTCTGCTACAAGCACCATGGAAAACCTACCCCACAGGGGATAAAATCACATTCTACCAGGGCTGTATCTCCCTCTGCAGCCTTTCTCAGAGTAGTCCCTACCAGGGACATCCTAGAAGCTGCTACCTGGAGCTCTGTACATACCTTCACCAAGCATTATCACATACCTATTGTTTCTAAATCCAGAGCTGGTTTTGCCACTGCAGTCTTGCAGGGCTTAATAGCTGGCCCTAATGCTCTCTAACTTCCTCCTCCCTTCCTTAGCTTTGGGAATCAACCCAAATGTGATGACTGCAACAGTGAAACATGAAGAACATAGTAAAGTTGTGTACCCTTGCCATAAATGTAGATGTTCGAGTGTATTCACTGTTGCAGTCCTGGTTACCCTGCCTCCTGCCCCTTTACTTCTCTTGGCTCTACCTTTCCTTCTTGTTTAGTGCATTTAAGTTTTCTGGTGTATTTGCTTTTTGATGGAGGTGTACTGTAACATATAATTGCTTCCCAGTGAGGGGGCACCTGACATCTGGGGCAAGAAAAACTGACATAATGGCATCGGCTGCATGTTTTATACCCCTGATAACCTGACGTCATGGAAGATGAGACAGCATCCGATGCAGGAATCCAAGACACTGGTATTCAAGCCGGCTGAGAGCTACCTGCAGGCAGATAACCCAAATGTGATGACTGCAACAGTGAATACGCTTGAACATCTACATTTATGGTAAGTGTACACAGCTGTACTTTCTGAAGATATTCAGATAAGTGATTTTCCTCATTATTTTTTTCAGTCTCTGTCTGTTCCCCCCATGAATACTATATCATTCCTTTTCAGCTACCTGTGTAGTCTGTTGTTTTCTTCTCCCATTCTTCAATAATACTTTGGCTTTCCTTTGTCATTTTCAACCCTTCTTTCTGACAAAAAAAGAAGAGGAAGTAGACAGTTCTCCACCACCTGCTGCAGTTTGAAAGTAGCCAAACCATCTGTTCAAGTTCTTGTTTCATTTCCAACTGTGGTGGTGCCAATAATCTGTAGAGCTTTGGTGTCATTGGCACTCAACACAGACACCATCAGGCCCCTAACAAACGGCACAACCTCTTGAGGTTCATGGGCTCCAAACCCCCATCTGTTTCTTCATTTTGATCTACCAGATCTACCAGGAATGTTAATTACACTCACTGAAATCAGATGATGAGAGCCCTTGCAAAGGCTGATATGAATATGGGAAACGCCGTTTCCCCCTCCACACCCAAGGCAGATAGGGAAGGCCTACTCCACTTACTTTTGTTCCTTCCCTATCACAAATCATAGTGCCATTGGCTTCTGAGCTGAAGTCAGTCCACATTGTCCCTCTGTCAGTACCAACAGAATCTTGCTTTTTAACACTGTGCATAAAACACACTTGACTCAAACCTTAGGTGCTGATTGTGTCTCAGAGCTGAAAAATCGGCCCACTGTCCCAGATCCTCCCATGGCACTGACCTGCTCAGGTCTGTTCACAACTTTTTTGTCTCTTCTGTGCTTGACATATCAGCTCTGATCTTCATCTCAGAGCAAACTACCCCCTTGGTGTCAGGGATGGAAGCATTGGTTTGTCTTCTTTTGACATGGAGACTACTTGGATGCTTACTTTGGTGTTCTTGGTTTCAGCTTCAGCATTCAATGCTTTTGAGAGTATTATTGCCCACCATCCTACATGCAAAAGAGATGCTCCTATTACTTTTGCTGCTTCATCTCATCTCAGTGTATCTGAGACTTTCAGTCCATATCTTCAGTCCCACAAACAGCCCAGCTTTGAGGGCCTTGATCCCACCCTTCAACAAAGACACAGGGATACCTACGGCTCACTCCCCACCCCAAGGTGCACAGGAAATGTCTGTGTAGAAGGAAACCCATAGAGTCCCACTGGAATCTCTCACACAGGCCATGATGAATGCAAATGTTATCCCTGTAGTCCCTTAGAAGACTTTACATTTATAGAAATTATGCATATGGTGTGGCAGAGGGGGAACAGGCCCACTGTCTCCCCCCCCCCCCACCTTACCTGGTTGAAGAAGTTTTTTGTACTTTCTGGGAGATCTCTCCTGGTAATTGTCTTATCAGCTTGGTGGCAGAGAGGGCATAGCATGAGCCAAATGTAGTGGAACCAGTGTCCAGGAAACCATGTAAGGTACTGAGTATTTGCAGCAGCCACCCAAAAAGAGTATTCGAAGAGAGCTCTATGGTGCAGCCTTCAAATAGGGAATCTAGTATGACGGACTAATTTGGAAAGCAACCTTATGCCTCCGGAACCTTTTTCCTGAGGGTTTGGACTGTTTTTCATACACAACATGGTTTAAATGGGATTTAGCTCAACAGGCTCTGGATTCCTTGGAGGTCTCTCACATGGACCCAAGGGAGTAAATGGAAGGCCAGTTTTCTGTCACTTTGTCCATCACCAATTTTTCCATAAGGTAACTGTCTAATGCAGATAACAAGGCATTGAAAGCTGCAGGCACTTGGCATAGTCGTGTGTTTTCATGCTTTGCTACTGTTATATTTTTATTTTATTTTTATTTTACATTTGTTGACCGGGATAGTCCAACTGGATGCATGTCCATTTTCAGCGGAGGCCCGGGGAGAAAAGCTCCAAGGGTAAGCAGATACAGCATTACATAATACCAGCATTACATATTACAAACAGACTATTTACAGAGATTACATAAGTAAGCAAGTTAAACAAGTTCCACAGGTTACAGTTAGTCCTGAGCACAAGTCAGGATTAAATTAAATTACACAGTAAACTGGTTAACAAATTTTTACACATTAAACATATATGATTTTGTGGGAACTTTAAGGCATCATTTCTTCCCCTACCATTGGCTAGAATTACAAAGGATGCCTTCTGTGTGGCGTGGGGGTGCATTATGAAGGGAGGACAGTCCAAGGATGTGGTAACACCAACAAGATCACCTTCACATCAGTATTCTTGAGATGAAGCTCGTTCTCCTAGTATTGCATGCACTTCAGGACTTCTTTCCCATGGTGAAATCTGTATCCACATGGACAGTACGACAGTAGAGTGGTACATAAACAAGCAAGGGGAACTGTTCTTACCCTTTGTACTGGGAGGCCATGAAGATGTGGCAACAGTCAGTATCTTAGTGCTTTCTGGTAGTAACATGCCTTACAGTTCAGATCCAACTTCTAGCAGACCAACTGAGTTGTTTTAAAGTAATGCCTCACATGTGGCCTCTCAGTTATACAATGGTAACCATGATATTCAGATCCTGGCTTTGCATCCCCAAGACAATACCAAGTGCATCAGCTACGTTTCCTGTTATCCCTGCACAGGAGCAGTCACCCAGGGTTGCTTAGATTTATCCTTGTCCACCTGGACTTCAGTACATCTACCCCTCCTTCCATTAAAACCAGAGTTCTTACGTAAAGTTTCCATGTGCAAGCTAGCAGTCACCCTCACAGCTCCCTTCTGGCCTAGGCAAATATGTTTCCCAGCACTTTGGCCTCATCTAACATGACCCCTATGGTCAATGAATCTGGAGCCAGAACTCCTCTTTCATTTGTTTTACAAGCCTTATCCAGACATTAACTCCCTCAGGCTAATTGTAGACATCTCCAGTTCAAATGATGGTCAATACACCCAGCCATAGCTACCAGTGTGTTTCAGATTCTAGCATCCTCTCAGAAACAGTCCACTAGAAAGCTGTATAAAAATAAATGGAAAAGATTCTCCTTATGGGTAATCGACCAAGGATTGTACCTGTTTTCAGCATCAATTCCTTTGGTTCTCTGTTGTTTTATCGGGCATTTCTTTTGCTGGAGCTAGTTATCCTACAGATCCCAGTTAGCTGCAGTATCTAACTTCCATTCAGACTTTAATTCTAATTCTCTAACCTTGTAAAATATGTGCAAGTCTAAAGGGTACTTTTCTCAAGAGGCCACTGATCAAAGACTGCACTGTACCGTGGCATCTTACTTTAGTTTTGCAAGCTCTCAAAAAACGCCACTTGAGTGTACTTTTACTTCCTCCTTAAAGCACCTTTCTTGGAAAACTTTACTTTACTTTTGGTTGTCATCATTTCAGCAAAAAGAATATTTGAAATATACTCCTTATCTTGCAAACAACCATATTTGGTTTATCACAAAGGCCTTCTCTCCCTCAGACCCAATCCTTTAGTCATTGCTAAAGTAGCCAGAGAGACAACTGTAAAACAAACTGTTCACTTACCAGTCTTTTTCCCAAATTAGTGTAACAAAGGAGAACACCATCTTCACATCCTAGAATTGACAACTGGGTTTTTATTTTCATAAGACAAAACTGATGAGGAAACGTGAACAATTTACGCATCCTTTTATCAGGTTAAATTAGCTGCCATAGTCTCCAAAGTGACTTTATCTAGATGGCTTTCAGATTGTATCATCATCGTTTACTCCCATTGCCATCAAGACCTAAACCACAATACACAAGGTCTGTATTGACTTCTGTGCCTTATTTCAGGTACTCTATGAAAGATAACATCTGGCCTGCTGCAACCTGGTCGACAATGTACACCTTTACCACGCACTATAAACATGACCTTGTATCAAGGTTCAAAGCTTCATTTGTTTCCACC
Source organism: Protopterus annectens (assembly GCF_019279795.1). Classification (NCBI taxonomy): domain Eukaryota; kingdom Metazoa; phylum Chordata; order Ceratodontiformes; family Protopteridae; genus Protopterus; species Protopterus annectens. The sequence goes on along the minus strand of NC_056745.1, from coordinate 1,548,994,191 downwards.
ATCCTCAGGAGTATCTTGCTGTGATGCCATCTGGAAAGAGTAGCTGGGGAATCTCTCCCAACCATCAAGATTGACAGAGGGAACAATACAGGATATGAATGTTATGTACTTGCTATAACAATAGATCCTTATTGTCCCTCATGTCTGTTGTAATTGTCCCACGCACCATCCCACTTCTAAATTGGCACATCCCTTTCTAAATGGACCTGGTAAATTTAAACCTTAAGTCTTTCTCTTAGCCACCTTTTGTACGGCGCATTTGTATCTCATAGGCAACAATCTTGATCTGAGAGACAAGGAGGAACACAGTTTATTGTGAGAGATGGAGGGAAATTCTAGCACTGAAGATTCTTCTGAGTGATAAATTTGCAAGTTCAGATTCATTGTGAGGGTAGATAACCCAACCATTGAGAGGAACAGTAAGGATCTATTTTTATGCTTAAGTACGTAGCTTTCATTTTTCTTTGTATACCTTCAAGACTAATTCCTTTTTTTTTTATTAGAAAAAATAAATATTGCAAGGGAAGAGTTTGAAAATAATGGAATATTCGTTACCGACGTTGAGAGGTTTGTTAACAACATCCACAAGCTAGCAGCATCATTCAGTATTACACAAAGGTAAGAATTAGTTTGATTTCTGCAGTGGTTCTCTGCGTGAAATAAGTTTTACTTAATTTTATTTGCTCATTGCATTTCTGAATTATGAAAGTAAGCATTGCAGTATGAACACTGCTTACCAAGTGATGCAGATTGCTGGTCTAATAATCTTTGGATGTTTCCTTAATACACAGAAAAACATCCCATAGATGATGTGAGTTGTGTAACACAATACGTGTAGATGTTTTGTTATGCCATTGCATTGTTTTATTTTACCTTGGCAAATGCCTTCACCGGTTGACAAGTAGTTTCTACTTACTTTTAGCTCTCTTTTGTACATGCGCTTAATTCATTTAATGTTCAGTTAATTAACAGGCAAGTAAAAGTGCATTTCTTAAAGAACCATAGCATGTATATTGTCATGCAGTACATTAAGTATTTAGAACAGCTCAAATTAACTTCAGCATTTAAACTATTAGGTAATAAAGTATTATATATTTCAAAATTAATTTTGATTCTAAATTTGTTTAGAAATTCATATTTGTCACCTCCTCTTAGTACATTAATTGTACCTAAAGCAAGGGATCTTAAGTCATATACATCAGTGTTTTTAAAACGTGGTGTCAGACTACTAGAGTGATACATATTTTTTCCATCCCTAATATGCTCTTGATTTCTAAATGTATCCCTATGTTTGGTATGTCCATTATACTGTTTGCTAGCAACACACCCACATTTAATCCCATACACAAGCATATAACTTGTGATAAGTAAAGAAGTGTTTTAAACATAAGATGTTAGCAATCTGATGTTGTCCATCTATTGGGTCCAACTTCAGCTAGTCTAGATTTTAGGATTTTCCCCTTACCCATAATCCCCTACTGTTCCCCACATTACCCCAGATCTTGTTTGCTGCTTATTGAGAACAGACATGATTCCTTCACTCAGGCTCAGCTAAGTTGTAGAACTTTCTGGATATTTCTGTGATTCAAAATAAATGTAGTCTTTCTATTGTAGGATAGTTTTTCTTCTTCTCAAATAGCTGCTTTACTCAAAACAAAAAACTTGTTCTTCTAGTACCTTTTGTGTCTTTCCTCAGTAGTGTAGATTGGTAACATCAGAGTAGTTTTGTGTTGTGGTATTATTGTTGTAACTTTATTATTGTTATTTTTATTTATTTATTTTATTTTACATTTGTTGACCGGGCTAGTCCAGCTGGATATATGTCCATTTTCAGCAGAGGCGCGGGGAGAAAAGCTCCTCAAAAGTACAGTACAATATTATATATAAAAACAAAACAAAATTTCACAGGTGCAAGTACAATACAAATTTAAGCTATTTGATACAAGAAAGATCATACATATGTGAGTAGAGTAGAATATAAGGAAATATGTTCACTTCAAAACACATTTGATTGCAGAATCTTATGATAAGTATCTTTTGTTAACATAGTAGGTAGTCTGAAAGACATTTTTTGGATATAGATAGAGAATCTAATCAATTTTAAGGCCTGTTATATTTATGGATGTCCTTCATGGATGCATCTGCAGTCATAACAAATGGGTTGTCCTGTCGTCAGGCAGCCCTTCGGTCGGCCGGATTCCAAAGTCCGGGTCCGGCTTCGGCTGATGTCGCACTTCACCCGACGTCATCTCTGCTGGTCTTCGGGTATAAAGGCATCAGCCGACGCCATTTTCCCCAGTCTTTCTTGCCGCGTGGCGCCCAAAGCAGAAGCTGTTCGCAAGTGCCGGTCGGTCAGATCCAGAGATTATTACTACCGAATACTACTTCGAAGACTTCTAAAAAGCTAAGTACCCCGTTGGGGACTCTTTCTTGCCTCAGCCGATGTCAGAAAAGTCAATAACTGTTTAACTTGTGGGAAACAAATACCTCATAAAGATTTCCACTCTTACTGTTTGCCTTGCTTAGGCCCAGACCACGACGTAGCAGCCTGTTCGGCCTGTGCTTCCTTCAACCGACGAACGCTTAGGCGTCGGTCGGAGTTTGCTGAACAGTTTTTCGGCTCAGATTTTGCGTACATTATGCCGTCGGATCCTCCGACTACCCAAATTGTTAAAAAACGCAAAGAAAAAGACCGACACTCGCGGTCTGCGGTTTCGGCCGAAACCACGGTTAAGCAAGCCGCGAGTGTCTCGGTTTTGGCCGAAACCGAGAAAACTGGTCAATTTTCAGCCGAATCCATGACAACTACTGAGGCTCCTGCTACCTTACCTGAATCAGCCTCAGAAACTTTGTCTACAACTGTGGTTCCTAGTGATTTATCAGACACCATCCCTTTGGATGTCTCTACCCCAGCACGTGGTGCTGCTAGGCCTCCTGCAGCCATGTCTATTAAGGCCTTTGCCAGGGCTAAAGCAGCCAAATCTGCTAAATCAGTGCCTGTTAAACCCCCCTCACACAGGCCCACTTCTAGTTCACAAATGCTTACTCTGGCAGAAGATTTAATATCCTTAATTAGGGGATCCCAATCTCACCCAGACAGGGCCTCTCAGCCCCCAGAAAAGAGACCTAGAGCAGAGCCCCCCGAGCCTGTGTCCTCTGATGATTCTGCGGATGACTCAGACATTACAGACCAGCCAGAGGCTCCTTTTTCCAATTATGAAGATTCCGATGCTGAAGAATCCATTCCAGCTGCCTCTCCACCAGAGGAATTCTCCTTTGGGGAAACCTTACATGCCATGAGAGAACAATTCCAATGGCAGGGACAAGATTTCTCAGATTCAAGAAAAAGGCTTAGGACTTTTCTGCACTTACCACAACACAGACCCTTAGCTATACCTCCTGTTCTGCCTGTTGTGGACGATGCATTTAATGATGTCTGCACTGCTCCTGATTCTTTACCTCCAGCCCCTGCCAAACCAGATAGATTTTACAGGGTGCCAGACACTCATCACCACCTATACAAGGCCCCACTTGCAGACCCCGAAACTATATCCCAGGGGCCTAAGGCAGTAGTCTCGACCACAGCAAAAAACCCTATTCCCTCTGAAAGGGAATCCAGGTCCTTAGAGAGATGGGGTAAAAAAGTCTACACCTCTGCTACACTCTCAGCTAGAGATTTAAACTGTCAGTTTCACATGATCCAATACCAAGAGTTTATGCTTGATCAGTTAATTAAAAAGCTGTCCTCTGATGAATCTTTAGATAAGAAATATGTATTAGAAATGGTGAATAACATCCAACAGGTTAGTAACCATTCCTTAAAATGTGGCTATGATGCACTGGAGGCTTCATTTAGATCAGCCATGACTGGCACAGTGATAAGAAGGCATGCATGGTTGAAAGAACAGGTCTTACCGGATCATGTTAAAGCAAAACTATTAGATGCTCCTATGGATAAGGCCAGTTTATTTGGGGAACCTGCCCAGCAGGTAATGAAGAAAATGGAAGAAAAGGCAAAATCTGTACAAACAGTTAAAGATTTCTTACAGGTTCAGCCCCCAAGGTTTAGCAGGAACTGGCCTGCCAAAAATTGGTCCTTTCCTGACTCCACAAGATCCCAAAGGGGCAGGAATAGACGCTCTAGGGGCAGAAATCAATCCAGAGGAGGTGCCTACAGAGGACGACAGTGGCAAGGCAATAACCGAGGCACAGACACAACCACTGCCACTGCAACAGGACAATCACAGTGACTTGGCTCTGACTCCGCCTACCAGGGAGCAAATAGCAGCACCATTAGGCGGAAAGTTAGCCTTATTCTCGAAAAATTGGCACTATATCACAAAAGACAAGTGGATTTTGCAAACCATAGACCAAGGCTACCGGTTCCACTTCCACACTTTACCAGTAAAAAGAGGAATGCCAAACCTGCCTCCAAATCAAAAAATAGAAGCTCTGCAGCAGATAGCGGAATTATCAAAGATGAGAGCTGTGGAAAGAGTACCAATAACAGAACAGGGCAAAGGATTCTACTCCAGACTCTTCCTAGTGCCAAGAAAAGAGAAAAACTGGAGACCTATTCTCGACCTGTCCATCTTAAACACATACATCATTGTCCCAAAATTCAAAATGCTGACCCTACAGCAACTTCTTCCCATGCTGGGCAAGGAGTGTTGGCTGGTAACTCTAGATCTCAAGGAGGCATACCTGCACGTCCCCATTCGACCAAACTACAGAAGATACCTCAGATTTCTTGCAGGATCAGAGCATTATCAATTCTCAGCATTGCCCTTTGGCTTATCTACTGCGCCCAGAGTATTCACAAAATGCCTGGCATCAGTAATCGCTCACTGCAGAGTACAGGGAATCCAAATTTACCCATACCTGGACGACTGCCTGTTACAAGCGGACAACAAAAGCAAGCTGACAACAGATTTACAAAGGGTCATTTACTTGCTACAAGCCCTGGGATACACAGTCAATTTACAAAAGTCAAGGCTGATACCATCCCAAACAAGAACTTTCTTGGGCGCGGAATTGGACACAGTAAAACAAATGGCATTCCTAACTGCAGAAAAACAAAAAGAGCTCCCTCTTTACTTCTTGGCATTAACAAAGCAGAACAAACTAACAGCAAGAAAAGTTCTGCAGGCCTTGGGCTTCATGGCATCATGCATAATCTTGGTCCCACATGCTAGACTGCATATGAGAAAGTTACAGTGGTACCTAAAGAATTTATGGTCTCAACACAGGCACAGCTTAGAAACAGAAATACGACTAATCCCATGCCTAAAACAGGAGTTCCTATGGTGGGCTCAAGCATGCCAGTCAAACCCAGGCTTACCCTTCCACAACTTTCGAGCAAGCCAAACCATCACAACAGACACCTCAGACCTAGGATGGGGGGCGCACATGCTGGACAAATGCGTACAAGGACTGTGGACTCAGGACCAGCTGCACCTGCACATAAACCAAAAAGAAATGCTGGCAGTAAAACTGGCAATCCAAAAATTCAGACCATTCCTTAAAGAAGGCCATTTGATGATAAGGACAGACAACACCACAGTCATGTGGTACATCAACAAACAGGGAGGCACTCATTCATACCCCCTATGCAGAATGACTTTGGACCTTTGGAATCTGGCTCTCAGCTACAACATCCAGTTACAGGCAATATTTGTACCGGGAAAAGAGAACACACTAGCAGACCTTTTAAGCAGAACCACCTCGGATGCTCACGAATGGATGCTACACCCGGACATCTTCAAGGCCATCACAAAGAAATGGGGAATGCCACAAATAGATCTATTCGCTTCCCCACTCAATCACCAGCTCAAAAAATTCTGCACAAGGACATTCCACCCACTTGCATGGAAGGTGGACTCTCTATCCTTCAGCTGGAAAGGCCTGACAGCATATGCATTTCCACCTCTTCCCTTGATACACAAGGTACTACTGAAAATCAAAGAGGAACGTCCAAGGATAATTCTGATAGCTCCGAACTGGCCAAGACAACACTGGTACCCATTGCTGAGGAGCATGTCTCGGGAGAAAATGTGGTCAATACCCCTGATGCCTCTGATGTTAACTCAGAACAACTACAACATCATACATCCCAACCTAAAAACCTTGCAGCTGACTGCCTGGAACATCACATAACAGCAACTAACCCAGACCTTTCCCAAAGGGTTAAAGACATTATCCTTGAAGCCCGCAGACCTTCAACAAGAAGGAACTATGCATGAAAATGGAAAAGGTTCGTCATTTGGAGTACTGAAAGAGGAAAAGATGTGTCGAACATAGATATTGCTAACATTCTGGAGTACTTGGCAGAGCTTTCTACATACAGGCCTGTCCTATTCCTCCATCAAGATACATGCATCAGCTATTTCAGCAGAATACAGCTTTGATCCTCCTGTCTTTTCACATCCTCTACTCAGGCAGTTCCTCAGAGGGATCAAGAATGTAAAACCTCCTAGGAAACCACCATTACCAGCATGGGACTTGAACTTTGTACTAGAAAAGTTGACACTCCCTCCGTTTGAACCAGCAGCAACAGCAGATCTACAACACCTGTCATGGAAAACTGCTTTCCTACTGGCTATTACTTCAGCAAGGAGGGTTTCGGAACTACAGGCCTTAATGGCAGTGCAACCCTTCCTAATCTTCCATCAAGATAGGGTGTCCATGAGAACTAATCCTACATTTATGCCTAAGGTGGTATCCAGAGTGTCTTTAAACCAGGCAATCCACCTACCTACCTTCTTTCCCAATCCACAAAACAGAGGTGAAAGAATGCTGCATACCTTAGATGTACATAGACAGTTACGCTACTACCTGGACAGAACCAAAAGTAACAGAAAAACTGACCAGCTTTTTGTAGCCTATGCAACAGGAAGGGAAGGAAAAGCAATTTCCAAACAGACAATCTCCAAATGGATAGGAAATTGCATAAGATTCTGTTACTCCCACCATGGAAAACCAATTCCACAGAACATAAGACCTCATTCTACAAGGGCTACAGCCACTACCACAGCTTTCTTACGAGGAGTGGCAACCAAGGACATTATTGAGGCGGCTACTTGGACCTCCGTGCATACATTTGCCAAGCATTATAATCTACCTCTATACTCTAGATCCCGAGCAGGGTTTGCCACTGCTGTACTGCAAGGGATCCTAACTACACCATAATTTTTATTCCTCCTCCCCTAGTTTGGCTATGGTATTCTACCCATTTGTTATGACTGCAGATGCATCCATGAAGGACATAGTACAGTTTTGTACCTACCATAAATGTAGATGTCCGAACTGGTAGCATCTGCAGTCAGGATTACCCTCCCTCCTTCCCCTCTGTGGTATTCCTAGGGTATTTTCCCTCCTAATAGCTAGCTAGGGGGAGAGTCTTTTATGGTGTATTTGTTTGTATATATGTACATACATGCTTATTTTTTGTGTTTGCCTTCTACTATTTTGGAAACATTGGCATTTATCCAAAATTTAGCTTTCCAAGAGGGCAATTGGCATCTGGGGCAAGAAACACTGAGGAAAATGGCGTCGGCTGATGCCTTTATACCCGAAGACCAGCAGAGATGACGTCGGGTGAAGTGCGACATCAGCCGAAGCCGGACCCGGACTTTGGAATCCGGCCGACCGAAGGGCTGCCTGACGACAGGACAACCCATTTGTTATGACTGCAGATGCTATCCAGTTCGGACATCTACATTTATGGTAGGTACAAAACTGTACTTTATTATTGTTAACTTTTTTTTTCTTCTTGTTACTTCAGAATAGCAGAGTGCATAATTTTATCATGGATGACTAGCCATGTAGGTTTAAGAAATTAGCAGATTGTGGCCACAAGATCCTCAATTTGGAGGGCTTGCTGTGTCTAATTATGGTGACTGCCAAAAAAACAGTTAATAGAAAATGGAAATCAAATTCTAAACCATCTATACTAGAAGCAATGAATATAGCAACAGAGGTAAAACAACTGGAATTGAAATCTTTAGAAAAGGGTAGGAGCAAATTACACAGGAAAAAAATTGGAATTGTGGGAACAACACATACATGGGAGTAATGGGGTTTAAAAGAAGGCAGGACTTAAATGACCTGTGTAATGTTTGACTAAAAATGATTGGGTGGATTATAAGTGATGCATAATGTTTGCAGCTGGGAGTGTGTGATCCTGATGCAGTTGAAGAATGACTGGTGTGTTTGATAGACCTTCAGAATGCATACTACCACATTGTGATGGGTAGGCAATTCAGAAGGTTTCTTTTCTTCCGGTTGGAAGCCAGATGCTTTTAAGTTCTGAGCCCTGCCCTTTGGTCTCACCACAGCACCCTTGGGTGTTCATCAAGTTTACGACACTGGTTGCAGCTTCCCTCAGACTGCAAGGGTTCCAACTCCATCTTTGCTTTCAGTTGAGTATCACAGTAAATCTGGACAAATCACAGCTTCCCCTGGTACAGAAATTAGAATTCATAGGTGCCCATTTAGATACCACAATCCAGATAGCAAGGCTTTCAGGGAACAGATTGTTCACCCTGTAAAACTAGGTACTAAAGGATATCCTTCTATTCATCTATTGCAGTATTCATAACATGAGGGAGTTCCCCGACGTTAGCGACCTGACAACCAGTATACAGAATGCTTCATTACTGTAGGATGCATGGTACGTTGCATATAGGCTGCGATTGGATGTCGGCCATAAAAGTGACGCAGGCACATACCATCCTCAGAACTTCTCTGCCACCAGATTCCAGCATATGGTCTTGACTCTAAGTTGTTTGTAATTCTTCAAAATTCAAGTAAGTGCCCCGTTGGGCAAATTTTTGTTATTTGTTACTGTCTTTGGTTAGGGTTCATGTCATTTTGGAGGGTCAAGTGGCTATGTGAGCAACAAATTCCACACAAGGATAGCCACATCCACTGCCTGTTCTGCCTAGGTTCAAACCACGACCACAAAAACTGCTCTATTTGTCAGATGTGTGTCACAAAGACTTTAAGGAGTTGATTATCCTCCCTAGCTATCTACCTTGAGAATCAACGGCTAAAGTTGCTAGCAAAAAGCACTATGGAGGGATCTTTGGGACCAGAAGCCGAGCCGATTTTGAAGCGGAAGGCCAAAAAGCAAAGGCCTAAACCTTCTGCTGCACCCCTGGAAACCAATGTCTCTCTTGAGGGGGAAGACAGCCCAAAGACATTCCTGGTTCACAGCTCAGATCTGCAGGCCTAGCCCAATGTCCAGGTCACCTTTGGTCTGAGCATTAGCACGTCCATAGAGGTTGAGCCGGCATGTGTGTCAGATGTCCAAGGGGGAACCACGACTCGTGATTACAGAAGGCCCTAAGGGGATTCCAGAGATCCTTGTTAGGGTAGAGTTGGATTCCAACCTGATTGAATGTGGGGCCCACCTACCCTACATAAAACAGACCTGCATGGGAAAAAGAAACAAAAAAACAACCATTTGTCATCATCAAAAGAACCTGCTAACAATTGGCAGCAATTTACTCATGACCTTTTCAATGCACTTGTGTCACTTAGGCCTCCTCCAGGTTTTACAGCCCCCACCCAGTACTCTCTCTCCACTTAAAAGAACATGGCAAGAGGATATGTCAGAGGAAGCGGCATCTTCAGGGGATGAATCACTGGCTTACTCTTCTCAGATACCTTCCCCCCTGGATTATGCCTTCCCAGAAGAGGAATCAAATGGTACAGACTCGCCAATGGAGGGCCTGTCCTTTGCAGAGACTCTAGCTAAGATGAGAGACCACTTTAAATGGGATAGCACCCAAGTATCTGAAGCACAAAAAAGTTACTATGAGCTATTACAAGTAGAATCACCTAGCCCATCAGCTATCCCTCCTGTCTTGCCTGACTTTCTCAATGCTTTTGCCTCAGCTTCACAGGCACCAGATTCCTAGCCACCTGCCCCCAAAAAGCCAGACCTCTTCCACAAGGTCTCAGAGGACTTCCAAGTTTCTCTTCAGATGTCCTGCAGAACCTTCTATAATTTCTGTGGCTTCTGACAAGCCATCAAAATTGCTGCCCTTCCCTATCCTCTTACTATCTGATAAGGATAGCAGGATCCTGGATAGACTAGGTAAAAAGTATAGAGTTCTGCCACTGTTAATAGTCAGGGCCATAAATTACGAAGTACATAACCAAATTCACTTTAGAACTTCTGTCCCAACTTTCACAGGTAATTGCAAGCTTAACTGACTCAGTAAATAAAATGTTGGCTACTTCTTTGCTTGGTGGTGCTTCTCCAGTAGCACGTCACTCCATAAAATGCAGCTATGATGCTGCAGAGGCTTCCCCAAGAGTAGCTGCCAGTGGAACAGTGAAGATTTTCTTGGTTAAGACTTCAGCCCTTACCTGGGGACATAAAAGCCAAACTTATGGATGCTCCTCTGGACAATTCTGCCTTGTTTGAACCTGCAGCTGCTAACCTGTTCAATTCATTACAGGAAAAGGGTAAGGAACTGCAAGATTTGAAACATATTTTTGTTTGCCCAGTCCCATAGAAATTACCCTGCAAAGCCTGTATTTGTGTGTAGACATTCCTGCCACAACCCAAAATAAAAAAAGAGTGATTGGAGACCACAACAGCCTAGGGCCCCACTGACAACTCTGCCACCTAAGCAGCTCTTTCCAGGTAAGCTATCCTGTCTTTGACTGCTTTCCCCCTCCCTCCCACATTCCACTTTCCCAGCGCCTTCCCCTGTCCCTGCCAGCCTGGGAAAGGATAACCCAAGCTGCCTGGGTACTTGCAGTTGTTCAAAAAGGGTACTTCATGGTGTGGGATCAACTACCGTCCTTCAGGGCATCCCTCAACCTCCCAGGGAACAACTTTCCTTTTCCCCAGAGGTTCTGTTAGAATTATTGAACTAAGGGACCATCTAGAGTGTCCCTGAAAACCAAATAGACAAAGGATTTTATTCCAGGTTGTTCCTGGTGCCCAGGAAGAAGGTCCTTGGAGACCCATCCTCGACTTATCCTTATCTCAATACCTTCTTAAGAGTACCCACTTTCTGCATGCTGACCATCCAGACTGTCTTCCCACTCGTTCTGCCTCAAGCCTTTATGATTACCCCGGATATCAAGGATGCATATCTGCACATTCCCGTCCATCCCAGATACAGGAAGTTTTTACTCTTATCTGTATCATTATGGCATTTTCATTTCTGTGCCTTGGCCTTTGGACTTTCTACCACACCAAAGGTCTTCTTCAAATGCATTGCTCCCACTGCAGACTCCAGGGAATACACATCTGTCCCTATCTGGATGACTTTCTCCTTCTAGCTACTTCCACATAGGAGTTGAAATAAAATATTGCTTTTACCATCAATCTTCTACAAAATCTGGGGTTCACCATAAATAAAAAAAAAAAAATCAGATGTTCTTCATGTTCACTGTTGTAGTCATCACATTTGGGTTATCTGCCTGCAGGTGGCCCTCAGCCGGCCTGAATACCAGAGTCTTGGATTCTTGCATCGGATGCTGTCTCTTCTTCCATTACGTCAGGTTGTCAGGGGTATAAAACATGCAGCTGACACCATTACATCAGTCTTTCTTGCCGCGCGGTGCCTGAAGCAGAAGCAGTTCGCAAGTGCCGGTTGGCCGACTCCTGAAATTATCATTTTCGAGTTTCAGAACCGAAGTCTTCAAAAAAGCTAATTACCCCATTGGGGATCCTTTTTCTTGCTCTTAACCGATGTCAGTAAAAGTTAACAATTGTATTACCTGTAGAAAGTAAATACCTCATAAAGATTTTAATTCGTACTGCATTCCTTGCTTAGGCCCAGACCACGACATCCCTCGCTGTCGGTTTTGTGACTTGTTCAACCCCCGAACTATTCATCGTCGGGCTATATTTGCAGCAAATTATTTTGGTACTCTGTATAACTATCCAGAAATGGCTTCGGTAAGCCATCCGACTACAGATAATCTGAAAAAATGTAAGGATAAAGGCAGAGACAGACCACATAGGTCCAAAACTGCCGACGACTCTTCTGTTAAGCTAGTCGCCAGTCCGCCGGTAATCAGTGATGCGCTTCCGCAGTGCCTGAAACCCGCTACCTCAGATCTGCAGGCCTCTACTGAGACCCATTCAGAGTCTGCTATGCTGCGAGATGCTTCTTTGACTATGGAACCTTCGGATGTCTCTACCTTGGATAGGTCCGGAGCTGCTGTGCAGGCACTGACTTCTGAGGGTGTATTCAGGCCTACAGACTAGCATTTTAAACCGACACCATCTTCTTCATCCAGGCCTAAAACTCGACCCACACCTAGCAAACCGACGTCCAGACCGCATGCTCAGGCCCATATGCCTAAAAATCAAATGCTTAGAATGGCTGAAGACCTTATTACCTTAATTAGGGGAAGCCAGCCTTCCCCCTCAAAGAGACCTAGAACTGATTTTCCTTCTGATTCTTCTGATCAGGAATCTGATATTTGTTTCTTCTGATTACCAGGATTTGCCCTTATCTACCTATGAGGATTCTGATGCAGAGGATTCCATTCCCACTGCTTCCCCTCCAGAAGATTTTTCTTTTGGTGAAACCTTGCACACTCTTAGGGAGCATTTCTGCTGGGAAAGCCAGGATTAATCTGACTCCAAAAAGAGTCTTGGGGAATTCTTACTCCTCCCTCAACACAGGCCTTTAGCCATCCCTCCTGTTCTGGACATTGTAGATGATGGAATCTAGCCTTTCCCCAGACACTTTACCTCCAGCTCTCAGAAAACCTGACATGTATTACAGAGTACCTGACTTTCACAAGTTCCTCTTCAAGAATCCTACCGCAGATCCAGACATCATTTCTCAAGGACCAAAGGGCATTAAGGCTACTGCTGCCAAAAACCCTACTACCCATTCTGATAGAGATTCTAGAGCCTTGGACAGATGGGGTAAGAAGGTATATACTTCTGCTACCTTGGCCATTAGGGCTTTAAATTTCCAGTTTCACATGTTAAAGTACCTGCAGCATATTATGGGGTTAATTAAACAAAAAATGATGTTGATTCCCAACTGTGCTGAACACAAATAATTGCAGGATTTAATGCATTCTGCAGAAAAACTTGGTAAACATAATTTGCAATGTGGTTTTGATTCTTTAGAAGCATGTCGCAGGGCAGGGCTGCTGTCACTGGGTCTGTACTTAGAAGGCATGCTTGGCTTAAGGAGCAAAACTTGTCAGATCATGTTAAAGCTAAATTACTGGATGCTCCCTTAAACCAAGACCACCTGTTTGACAACAAAGCAGAAGTCCTCAAAAAGATGGAGGAAAAAGCTAAATCTATGCAAACTGTTAAAGATTTCCTGCAAGTAAAGCCTCCCAGATTTAGTAAGCATTGGCCTTCAAAGAATTGGTCCTTTGCAGCCTCTTCCAGGCCTTCTCAGTCTAAACCCAGGAACAGCAGACCACCTAGGTTACAGTCTCAGGCTACGCACAGGCCTAAACAGTGGCAGGCTCCCACTTCCAAAGTAGGGAGTAGTAAGACACCCCCTAAGGAAAAATGACACAATGACTTAACCTTAACCCTTCCAAGCCCTGCTCTACTGCCTGCTCCCTTAGAAGGAAAGCTTGCCCTGCATGCAAAAAAACTGGGAACTCATTAGCCAGGACAAATGGGTTTTGAATATAGTTTCCCAAGGATACAGATTCCACTTCCACACCATATCAACCCCAAACAGTTTCCCAGACCTACCCCCAAATCAGTGGGCAGAGGCTCTACAACAAATTCTCTCTCTTCTGAGTATCAGGGCTATTCAACCTGTCCCAGCATAAGAAAGGGGGCAAGGTTTTTATTCAAGACGTTTTGCTGGTACCCAGAAAAGACAGCTCCTGGTGTCCTGTTCTGGACCTCTCTGTTCTAAACACCTTTTTGGTAATCCCAAAATTCAAAATGCTAACACTTCAACAGCTGCTTCCTATGCTAGGCAAAGATGCCTGGTTGGCAATCTTAGACTTAAAGAAAACTTACCTGCACATTCCAATAAGGGAATCTTGCAGGAAATACTTACGCTTCAGGGCCGGCTCCATGCAGTTCTCTGCACTTCCCTTTGGCTTATCTACTGCGCCCAGGGTATTCACAAAATGTCTAGCTCCAGCCATTGCATTATGCAGGCAGAGAAATATTCAAATATACCCATACTTGGACGATTGTCTGATTCAGGCAGAAAGCCAGGACTTGCTATTAAAACAGTTGGCATTCGTAAAGAAACATATAACCTCACTGGGGTACACCATAAACAAAAATAAATCTCATCTAGTACCCTGCCAACAGATTGTATTCCTGGGAGCAAACTTGAACAAAACTTCCCAGATGGCTTTCCTCATTCCAGAGAAACAAGTTTATTTGACAACCTACTTCAAACTACTGGCCACAAAGACCCAGCTATCTGCAAGGAAAATTCTGCAAGCTCTGTGGTTCATGGCCTCTTGCATTCTACTAATTCCATATGCAAGACTGCATATGAGGAAACTACAATGGTATCTAAAAAGCCTATGGTGTCAGCATTCTCAGGACCTGGAATCAACGATTCCTATCATTCCTTGTATAAAGACAGAGTTCCTTTGGTGGGCAGAGGCTTGCTACCACAAGGGGTTCCCTCTCACTCTGCCGCCCCAAACCCTAACAACAGACGCATCAGACTATGCATGGAGTGTATTCACTGTTGCAGTCCTGGTTACCCTCCCTCCAGCCCCCTGACTTCTCTTGGGTCCACCTTTCCTGCTTGTTTAGTGTATTTAAGTTTTCTGGTGTATTTGCTTTTTGATGGAGGTGTGCCATAACATGTAATTGCTTCCCATTGAGGGGGCACCTGACATTTGGGGCAAGAAAAACTGATGTAATGGCATCGGCTGCATGTTTTATACCCCTGATGACCTGACATCATGGAAGAAGAGACCGCATCTGACGCAGGACTCCAAGACTCTGGTATTCAGGCTGGCTGAAGGCTACCTGCAGGCAGATAACCCAAATGTGATGACTGCAACAGTGAATAGCTTCGAAAATCTACATTTATGTTAAGTGTACACAGGTGTACTTTGAGTACTGCAATAGAGAAGAGAGAGACATCTATTGTTATGGTAAGATTTTACACAACTATTCTTTCTATCCTGTCAAGAGCCATCATCTAGACTGGTTCTCCAGCTTCTGAGATCGATGGAAGCCTCAATCATCCTTGTTCCTCTAGCCCGATATTACAAGAGAGATCTGCAGTGGACCTTTGCAGTGCAGTGGTCCATAAGGTACCAAACCATGAATTTTCAGATTCTTTTGACAGACATTTGCAGAGCTGATGTAAGGGGCTGGATTCAGTCTGTCTTGTTAGTTGTCCCCTCAAAGCCACGGTAACCACTAAAGTGGGGAGGGGGGCATTTCATGGGGAAGATGGTCCAAGACATTTAGTCCCCTTCTAAGGTCAGTCTTCACATCAGTGTTGTAGAAATGATTGCAGATTTCCTAGTGTTGCAGGCCTTTCAGGTCTTCCTTCCACTAGGGATGAATTCCATCCAGACTGACAACATATCAGTAGTCTGGTATAGCAACAAACAATGAGGAACACATTCCTACACATTACGTCAAGAAGCAGTGAGTGTGCGGCAGTGGGTTATATCTTCTGGTCGCTTTATGGTAGCAGCACATGTAATGGGGAAGGCCATTGTTCTGGTGGACAAGTTTAGCAGATCTACCCTTTTGCCTTGTGAATCTCCTCGCACATGCTTTGTCCTGATCACCCCGGAGGGAGAGTCACCAAGGGATGCTCTTTCCTCCAGAGTTCGTACAAAAAAGCATCAGGTGCCCCATTCTGGCCCTGACAGGTGTGGTTTCAATTTCTCTGACCTCATTTGGTTCACCCTTCCTATGTGCTGGATCCCAATCCAGATCTTCTCTGTCACCCATCCAGAATGCCTCACACAGACATTCCAGACCCTCAGGTGAATTGCATGGTTTCTGCACTTCCAGTGATGGCTAGTCAGTCCAGGCTCTCTCTCCCAGTAATCCACATTTTTGCATCTTCCCTGAGACCATCTAATGGTAAAATTTACAAAAGTAAGTGGAAATGATTTTTTGTTTGGCCCTGTCAAAGGAACCTGGATCCTTTATTGGGTCCTCTCCCTGTAGTCTTGCACTTTCTAGCATCTGTTTTTCATTCTGGGACCAGTTGTTCTACAGTTAACGTCCTGTTAGTGGCTATTTAAAATTTTCAATTTGGAGAAAATCAGACTATCTCAGCTTCTCTTAGGTTAGCCAAAGCTTTCCTGAGGGGTGCCTTCCTTCTTAAACACCCTCTTGGCTACCATATTCCTCCTTGGGGTATGACCATTTTGCTTCAAGCTTTAACCCAGTCACTATTTGAACCTGCTGCCAGGGTGGTTATTAAATTTTTGACTTGGAAAACTACTTTTCTAATGACAATAATTTCACCACAGGGAGTATTGGAACTACAGGCCCTATCCTGCAAACCTTCTTATGTCATTTTCCACAAAGATAGGGTAACCCTGCAGACCAGTCTAGCCTTTGTTCCTAAGGTAGGTCTGAGACCACACAGGACCAATGCTTCACTTGCTGGTTGTACATCATCAAGACTTTCAGTTTTAAAGATATTACTGCATTTTATTTTTCTCCATTGAGCAAATCCTTCAGGAAGGACCAATCAACAATTTGT
This sequence comes from Protopterus annectens, assembly GCF_019279795.1. Lineage (NCBI taxonomy): Eukaryota > Metazoa > Chordata > Ceratodontiformes > Protopteridae > Protopterus > Protopterus annectens. The sequence goes on along the minus strand of NC_056745.1, from coordinate 1,548,977,512 downwards.
CTCCTTTGCTAAGGCTAAGATGGGCCAAGGAGTTTCAAAAGTGTCCTTAGCTAGGTGGCTATCCCACTGTATCTCATGTTTACATAAAAACACTGTGACACTGTCTAGACTGGTTACAACACATTCAACTAGGTCTATCTCAACTTCCTCAGCCTTCTTTTCCAGGGTCTTAATTGATATTTGTGCAGCTGCCACTTGGTCCAGTGTTCAGAAATGTATTTTTCAGTATAAGCTAGATTTGTTCTTCAGGAGTAGAGCAGCTTCTGGTTTAGCCATCCTTTAGAATATCTTTCCATGAGACCACCCCAAGGGCTAAGTAGCTGTGGACTGTCTCATCCATTTAGGCAGAGACAATAGAGACAACGTCAGATATAAACATCATGTTATATACCTATAAACGTTATACTTATACTATATACCTACAATCAGTTGTATTACAAGCTGAGTTAAAATACAAACTTGCAGTGTTAAAGATAGTACTGGATTTTATGTTTCTGTTTGTTTCATTGAATATTGTGGTCTCTCTGCAGTTAGTGAGGGTTATTGTTTTTTTCACTTTTTTGATATTCGGTGTTTAACTCTTAGCCTAGAGGGTTTCTCTGTACTTATAAGTGTTAAGTCACATGTCTGTGAAGTTATTTGTGATCAATATCTGAGCTGTTTGGCTGGCTGTTGTACACCTACAATCAACTGTATTACAAGCTGAGTTAAGTTCAGACTTTCAGTTTTAAAGATATTACTGCATTTTATTTTTCTGTTTATTTGTTTCATTGAATATTGTGGCCTCCGTGTCTCTCTGCAGTTTTCCGCCCTCCCTCCCTGTTCTTGTGGTATTAATCTTGGTGGCTTTGGAATTGCCCGCCCCTCCTGTAAATTTGTATTTGAAGACTCCTCCTTGCTCACTCGACCGAGTACAATGAGATCATATTTTGATCTCAGACACTCCTACCAGTCCCATCTGTTCAGCTCTGTCCCAATCTACTGTCATTAGCTCATTCTATCTAATACAGAGAGAACATTTGAGAAGGCCAACCCACTTAGTTTCTTGACCTTGAATTATCTTCTGTTTCTCCTTTTCACTTTACCAAAAAAAAAAAAAAAGACACTGCTAGAATCTCCTTGTGTTCTGACTGAGTGTGCTTCTCAGCAGATAAGTATATTTTTTGGCACTTTTTAACTGTTCAGAGTTGAATAAAACAGTAATTGAATTTAGTTCAGAATACAGTTTGAATAAATTGCATTTATTTAAACTGTATTTGCTTTAATATTGCTACACACTCGTGTGCTAGCTTGCACTGCACTCGAATTGTTTTAGTGCTGTTTTAGCTGCTTTTCTGTAAAAAAAAAAAACTAAGCTTGTTTCCTGTAACTAGTCTACTCCAGATACAGATTTGCTGTATCCAGGACTGTGTATGTAAGCTTCTGAGCCCCCCAAGCCTTTCTGTGTTGGAGGGAAGCCTTCTAGCTTATCAGTGGGAGAGGGGTAAGTACTAGGTAGCCTATCTACCACAAGACTGGTTTCTGTCCCAGAAATTGTAGTTTATTGACTGTTTGGGCAGTTTTTCCATATCCTTCAACTTTCTGGTCTAAAAGCCCGTGTTTGCCCTTGTTTCCACCTTTCCTGTAACTAGTCTAGTCCAGACACAGATCTGCTGTATCCAGGACTGTTTGTAAGCTTCTGAGCGGTGCCAAAGTCTGATCTTTACTTTTTCCCTTAGATATGCTAGTTCTCTCCTCTCCTGCACTTTTACTAGCTTGTTAGTCTAGCACTTTACCAGACTTCTTGTACCAGTTATTGTAGCACAAAAGTGCTACCAGTGCTAAACGTTCTACAAGGAAACAGCTCCAGTACTTATTTTTAAGGCCCACCCCTCCAGGCATGTCTAAAGGTCAGTTCCCTGTGCTTTCTCCTATTAACCTGGTGAACTTGGGCATCGTGAGGCAATGTAACAACTGCCTCATGTACACCGACAACCCTATCCTCTTACCTCCCAACACTCAGACTTGCGAGAGATGCACTTATATCCAAATTGGAAGCCATGCACACTACAGCCAAGACCGGAATAGTTGGTCAGGAGGAGAAGGTCAACACTTGTACCACACCACATGGAACACACAGCCCTCCAGAACACACACCAGCATTGCCTTCACATAAAAACACAAACCACACACCCACCTTCGTGGAGGCTGTCAATAAAAATCTACCCAAACAGCAGAGACCTCCAAGGCAGAAACGCACTCAACCACCACATCACAACACTATAATCATGAGACACATAACTCTCCTAAACAGTGTGCCACTCAACCAAAGCCCCAAAGGCAAAACAGCATGCCCAACACACTAGTCATAGGTGACTCGATAGTGAGACTCACTGATGTCCCACTCACTAGGTTGAATAAGGAGAAAGTAACAGTCAGCTGCCTGTCAGGTGCCAAAATCCCCCACATAAAGCACACATTCAGGTCCCTCAGCAACCGGCACAAATATGACTGTCATTGTACATGTGGGTGTGAATGACCTGAGACATGCCTCCCTGGGCTACATGAAAAGAAACATGCAGGAGCTCTCGGATTATGTAGCCCAGGCAGGTATGACCCTAGCCCTGTGTAGCATCCTACCATCACCCAGAATGATACCACAGTACAAGCAGAAAATGATTGATTTCAACAATTGGCTATGCTTCTGGTGTCATTCTAAGGGGATCCAGTATCTGCCTGGAATGACATGATTGACAGACCTCGATGCTTTGCCAGAGATGACCTGCATCTGTCACCCTTGGAATTCCGGATACTGGCCAAGGCTCTTGCCACCCATATAGTGCCTTTTTTAGGAGGTGTTCCAAAGACCAAATTACCACCATAACGGCTACAAACGAATGCAATCTGAGGGTCATGCTGCTTAACGCTAGAAGTCTAAATCTCTAAATGCACTCGCTTGAAGCACTCCTTAAAATGGAGAACATCGACATTTGTGCTGTAACTGAGACCTGGTTCAAGGCAGCAGAAAACACCCCTGCACTACCAGGTTATAACTCATTCCACACCTATCGGCCCCAGAACTTGGACCGAAGCTCCAAAGGTGGTGGTGTTTCCATATTCATAAAGGATGCACACACCTCCAGACTATAAGCCCAACATAACGCACAAGAGATGCTTCATGTGCAGCTAACACTGGGTAAGACAGAGATTCAGGTCGTAGCCTGCTATAGGTCCCAAACCATGTCCCAAGACTCACACTCCACAATACTAAGCACCGTGAAGAATATTAGGATCCAACCTAACAATTTCATAATGGGTGACTTCAACTAACTCTCCATTAATTGGGGAAACTACTCATGTATCATTACACTTGCCCAACGTTTCTGGGAATTCATGAACTCCAATGCCCTGGACCAGCTTGTTCTTACCCCCACTAGAGGTAGCAGCATCCTTGACTTGGTCATTACTAACATGGGCGACCGTTGTTCTACACCAATAGTCAACTCCTCTCTGGTTAGATCCAACCACAAACTAATCACCTAGGAAATCCACATCCCTCCCACCCCCCCACCCCCCCCGCAAAGGTAGCCACCATGAAAAACTTCTCCAAAGCTAACTTTGGGCTCCTAAAAACATAGGTGGCAAACTTCACGGCACCCATGCAAATGGAGAATAGTTGCATAACTGCTGAATCATACACCAGTGCACTGTACGATCACGTACACAAATGCATGGATCTCGCCATACCCAATAGAACCAGGACCATCTCCTCCAAAAAAAGGAAGCCAATCTGGTGGTCCCCTGCCGTAAACAAACTCTACAACAGAAGGAGGAAACTGATGTGGAATAAGGTGAAGTCCCAAGACTGGAAAAAACTCCCTTATCAGCCTCAACAAAAAGTTGAGATCCCTACTCAAATCCTCTAAAGCTAGTTATAAAATCAGAATTGCAGCAGATAGTAAAGACAACCACAAGGCCTTCTGTAGTTATGTAAAGAATCTCCATGGCAATACCCAGATTTGCTGAGTTACTGCACAATGGTACCTCCTATAACAAGCCAACAGATATTGCTAGTATAATGGCCGACAGATTCAGTGCCAACTTTACCCCCCCCCCCCCCCCAAAGGACCAATCACAATACCAGTTGATTGCCAGGCACTCAGTATTACTGCTGCACAGGTTAAAACAGCACTGTCCAAGGCCAAGAATAGTGCTTCTATGGGACCTGACGATATTCCTGGCTGTGTTCTACATGAACTACAGAGTGAACTGGCACCTCACCTGTATCCCTGTTCATTCGCAGCCTCACCTCAGGCTTTATCCCTACTGAATGGCACACTGCTACAGTCATCCCTCTCCACAAAGGAGGAGTGACTGCAGACCCTGGGAACTATCGCCCCATTAGCCTGACAAGTCTGATATGCAAAGCTATGGAACGCAGCATCATGGACCTAATAAACAAAGGATATAGGGAATCTCCAAACTCTGGATCCCACACAGTTTGGTTTTGTGAAGGGTAGATCATGCCTGCTCAACCTGGTCGACTTCTTTGTGTCACTCACCAGAGCTGTGGATGAAGGCAAGGTGGTTCATACAGTCTACCTTGATCTGGTCAAGGTCTTTGATTCCATTCCTCACTCAGGAATCATAGAAAAACTCACTAAGCTAGGCATCAACCCCTATATCACTAGGTGGGCTGCAAACTGGCTCACAGATAGAACCCACAGTGTGAAAGTAGCTGACTCCAAGTCAGACTGCCGACCAGTCATGAGTGGGCTCCCACAGGGTTCGGTCCTAGGTCCTTTCCTGTTTGGTATCTGCTTCTCTGAAGTCCAGGCCAACATGAAGGGAATCTGGCTGACAAAGTTTGCAGACGATTGCAAGTCGGGAGCTATTATTAACTCCCCAAGTGATGTTGGCATCCTACAGAAAGGCCTCACTGAGACCAACAACTGGTGTCAGAACCATGGCCTTAAGCTCAATGCCAAATAATGTGTCGTCATCCCCTTTGGGAAAAACCCAGTTCCCATCGATTACCACATTGATGGTAGTCCAATGAATACAGAAGGCGTTATAAGAGATCTGGGAACACAGGTTGACAGCAACCTCCCTTTTGACCACCACATTGCCACTGTGGTCAGAAAGTCCTTCTATGTGGCACATCTCATTACTTAGGGTTTTGCATCTAGGAAGAAAGAGGTCATTGTCTCCCTCTACTCTTCCCTCATTAGACCAATTATTGAGTACAGTGTCCCATTTTGCATGTTCCTCACTAAACACCTGCAACAACTGGAGAGGCCGCAAAAGTACAACACAAAGAGGATCCTAGGCCTTAAACACTTGTCCTATATGGACAAACGCAAAAAACTCCAACTATTCTCTGTCTCATATCGCCTACTTAGAGGCAATCTCTGCTTGACTTATAAAGCCATATCTGACCCAGCTCTGTTAGAAATGCTACATCTAAAGAAATCCCAATCCCTCTACACCGTACGCTCCATAGACCTCAACCTCATTACCACAATCAACAGAACATGCTGGAGGGACAGGTTCATAACCCAGAGACTGCCCATGTTATGGAATAGACTTCCCATACATGTCAAACAGAGCACCTCACTGGCCCTCTTCAAGAAAAATCTTGATGAGTGGATGGTAAATAAAATATTCACCCCGGGGATCACGCCAGTGGCTCTACTCGACAGAGGCACTGAGAACTAAGGTCGGGTGGCACGATGCCAGGGTAATCCTATGAGCAAGGCTTGTAAAGGCTCCAGGGCCATTAGCCTAGTACACACGTGTGAACATATGTACTTAGCATAATGATAGATCTGTGTTATCTACTTCCATCTTTTCTCAGCTTCCCACCCTCTTTCCCCTGTCCATTCTGTGGAAGATAATTCCTTTGGTTTCTGGTCTGACCATGTGAGCTGCCCCAAGTAATGTCCTACTCTCTCTTAGCTCCAGAGCAGTAGTTTTCCAGAGATCCTTTGTGTTTCAGGGTTTGATCTATGTTTTTGTGCTTTGCTGTGTCATGGTCTTGCAGGCAAACTCGATCTGAGGTAATGTGGGGGATAGGAGTGGATTATGGGTAAGGAGCCTGAGCTATGGTTCCTAAAGTCTAGAGTGGCTGAGGTCGTATCCAAAGAAGCATCCATTGAGGAAGGATGAGAGCAGACACCACAGATTCATTGTTATGGTAAGTACATAACTTTTGTTTTAACCTTTCTTCCTTTCAAAACTGTTGTATAAATACTACACTTGGATTCTGAAACATTCCTCCTAAAACTGGAGCTTTGTGTAATACACAAGGAGTCATTTTAAAAGACACAAGTTTACCCAAATGCAAAAGGCGATGATATGAAAATGTAAATGCCTTGTTCAAAACTTCAGCTAAGTGTGAATCAGAAAACAGGGTACTCCTTTTATTCTAGCAGTACTACAAAACATATCAAGAGTTGTTTTTTTTTTCACACTATTAACATCATTACTTTCTTCCCTCTCAAAAGTGGTGAATCCTTTTTGGCTAATACCCTCAGATTCATAACTATGGGACTGAAAATTAGCTAACTCATCTAATTTCCTGTAAAATTATAGTATTGTACCCTCTCTTTTTTCAGTCTAGTTTCCAAATCAGACATAGCAGCATGACTATCGTCCAAAAAGTCGTATTTATATATAAAAAAAAAAAAAACTACTAAATATAGCCACCTACTGATAAATCTTTCATTAAATGCTTCGGGTACCCACTACAAGCATGTTGAAATGTATTTGTTGCAGTTTTCCTTCCTGAACAGCTTAGCAGTTACTGATGTTCCTGCTTCAGCTACAAAACTTAAAATTCAGTTAATTTTGTTTGAATTTTAAAACAAACTATGTACAAATTGTATGCGCCAATTGTTTGATTTAGTTGTCTGTAAAATATATCATACTTAATCTTATAACCCTTACGTAAAAAAGTGACTCCTCAATATCTTCACCAAGTTTAAGTTGCTTTTTAAAAAGCAGTATGCAAATATTTGCATATGAAGGTGCAAAAGGGACACCAGCCTCATTCTTGTGTAAACCAGTTTTTAACCATAAAAATATTACAAGTAAAAAAATAAAGTAAGAAAAGCACATATGAAGCATGGGGGGCCCTTACCAAAATAAAGGACTGCTTTTAAACCAAACATAGCACTGCTGAAAAAAGAGACAGGGCATGGTCCGCTTACCACACCACCAAAAGTAAAACAAACTTCACGACATATCAACAGCTCTGAAACGAGGCTAAGAAAAAGATAAAATCAGACAAGCAAAACTACTTCCTATCTTGTCAACAATCCCACCAAAACAACCCCCCCAAAAATTTGGCAAAGCATTAACAATCTTCTCAAACCAGGCTATGCCCTACCCCCCCCCCCCACCAGCCACCTCCATGGTAACATTCCCAATAGCTACACAGTTTAATACCCACTTTATTAACTCAATCGCATCACTTCTTGATAGTCAGACTAATCACCCTCTCCCTCTTCTGATTCCCCCACTCCCTTCTCTTTTACCACAATCCAAACTAACTACATAAAATCACTCCTTTCCAAGCTCAGACATTGCTGTCTAGCTGCAGACCAACTCCCCATTGAATTCCTAAAAATTGCCACCCGCTCAGTAGCCTATCCCATATCAGTCTTGATCAGCCACTCAATCTCTGAACAGTATGTCCCCTATCTGTGGAGAATATCTCACGTCATTCTGCTACACAAAAGCGGCCCTCTAAAAATCTTAAACTACCATCCCATAACCATCCTCTCCCCTCTAGCTAAAATCTTAGAAAAATGCATTCACTCCCAACTCCTCACCCACCTTCTCATACACAACCCCCTCTCCCCCAAGCAACATGGCTTTAGGCCAAAACATAGTACTAGCACTGACCTACTGTCTTTAACAGACACCATCCAAGGTCTCATAAATGAAGGCCAAATTGTCTCCTCCATATTCCTTGACATGTCAGAAGCTTTTGACACCATTTCACACCAAATCCTACTAAACAAACTATCATCCCATCTCTGCCCTGTCCTGGTTCATTAGTTATCTCTCTAACCAACAGCAGGTCACCAAATGGGAAAACACTCTATCCCCCCTTCTTATCATCACTGTAGGAGTACTCCAAGGATCCATACTTGACCCCCTACTCTTTACAATTTTTACTAACAACCTCAGTTCTGCAACCCAACTAGCCTCCATAGTTCAGTATGCCAATGACGCCACACTTATCTGCTCAGCCCCCCCCTCCCCCCAGGATCTACAAACAAAAATGCAAAAATCTTTCCAGGATATAGAAAATTACCTCTCTAACCACCAACTCATACTAAACCCTAACAAAACCAAGTTAATTGTTTTCAGTTATAACAAACCCAAAACATGTCAGTCCCCACTTCAGTCTTTTCCACAAACGGAACTAAAATAGAACCGACTAACCAAACCAAACTTCTAGGTGTCACAGCTGATGAAAACCTAAGGTTCAATAACAACATCTCCCTCACCATCAAAAAAGTCCACTCCAAACTAGGTACCCTGTATAGAATCAAACCTTACCTTACAGAAAGTGCCAGGCTAGCTTCTGCCTGCACACTACTTTCCACCTTCCTGTACAGCTTCCAAGCATTTACAAACATACGTAAATCAGACGTAAATAATCCAGAATCCTGCTGCAACAAAATTGCCAAGTTTGCTACAGGCCACACATACAGAACCCACCACTGGTCAGTACTCTCGCAACTCAAATGGTTAGAACTCCCAGACCTTCTAACATTAAACCAACTGTCCATAGCCCACAAAATTATTCCCCAACCACATAACTGCCTGGCACTCACTAACTTAATCCAACCCAACATAAATCCTAGATCACGTAGATCCTCTAACAAACTAATGTTAAAGATTACTCAACCCCACAACACACGTGTCACCGCTCTACTCTTATAAAATTGCCAAACTCTGGAACACACTTCCTCAACCTATTACTAAAAACCCTAGCATTCATGAGTTCAAACACCTCCTTAAGGAACATCTAGCAAAATACTGGCTCTGCTCCTGCCATACCCATGGCTAGTCCACCTACTACTCCTTCCCCACCTCCGTAAACTAGCTCATACCCACAGCTATAGTTATTATCTGCTGAAAGCTAACTTGATCCAACGCTCTCTTTCATTTAGGTATGTACACACAAATACTGCTTGGTCTGACAACTATTTTGGAGACTGCATTTCCTTATCTTGGCAAACTGTATCACACTTTTTACTATTAATTCATGCTGTAATTCATCTCAAACTGCACTAATTTTGTTTATTAGTGTTAGTCTAGATTACTATACTGGATGTACACTGTACGTTGTAAATATTATTAATATGTCACTTTGCTTGTTCAGTATTGTTAATTTGTTTTTACTGTATATATGGAGCTTTTCTCACCAGGCCTCTGCTGAAAATGGCCCTCATGCCCAGTCGGACATTACCCGGTAAACAAATAAATAAATAAAATAAATATTGAACAAATACATTTTTGATTCAAGACAGATGTATAATTGTAATGTCACACAGTGTGCCCTGCAATATACTTTATATATTTAATTTTATCCATCATTTGTTAACTAGGTAAGTATGTTCTTAGACACTTCTAAAGTGTGACCTGGGACAGCCAAAAGGACAATTACAGTATATATGGATAGTTTTGGTATGTTTTGGAGGTGAAAAGAAATCAGAATACCCAGAGAAAAATGGGATAACAGGTAAACTCCACACTGGTAGTAATTGGAGGTCAGAGCCCTGCACTCTGGCATTGTGAGGTAGAGGTTCTAGCAATGGTCTGCTGTGCTTTCATATTCTTCAAGAGTCTTTGTTCATTTAGCTGCATACCTGTATACCTACAGTGCATTAAAAAAGTATTTGCCTCCTTCCTTATTTCTTTGCATGTTTGTCACAATTAAATGTCTCATATCATTAAACAAATTTAAATGTTACACAAAGATAACCCAAGTGAACAAAAAATGCAGCTTTTAAGTGATGTTTTTATTTATTAAGGAAAAAAAACTATCCAAACCTACATGTTCCTATGTGAAAAATTAATTGCCCCCTTGTTAAATCATGAAGTAACTGTGATTAATCACATTTTTTGGGAAAGCTGAGTTCAATTTCACTAGCCACACCCAGGCCTGATTACTGCCAGACGTGTTGAATCAAGAGATAACTTAAATAGAGCATGGCAGACAGAGTGAAGTAGGCCAAAAGATCCCAAAAAGGAAGACATCATGCCGCAATCTAAAGAAATTCCAGAACAGATGAGAAACAAAGTAATTGACATCTATCAGTCTGGAAAAGGTTACAAAGCCATTAATAAAGTTTTGAAACTCCAGTGAACCATGGTGAGAACCATTATCCAGAAATGGAGAAAACATGGAAAGTAGTGAACCTTCTCAGGAGTTGCCGCCCTACAAAATTACCTCAAGAGCACAGCAATGACTCATCCAAGAGGTCACAAAAGAACCCAGAACAACATCTAGAGAACTGCAGGCCTCAATTGCCTCAGTTAAGGTCAGTGTTCATGACTCAACCATATGAAAGACACTGGGCAAAAATGGCATGCATGGCAGAGTTCCAAGGCGAAACCCAGTGCTGACCAAAAAGAACATAAAAGCTTATCTCACTTTTGCCAAAAAATATCTTGATGATCCCCAAGACTTTTGGGAAAATATTTGATGGACTGACAAAACAAAAGTTTAACTTTTTGGGAGGTGTTACATCTGGTGTAAAAGTAACACAGCATTTCAGAAAAAGAACATCATGCCAACAGTCAAACATGGTGGTGGTAGTGTGATGGTTTGGGGCTGCTTTGCTGCTGCTGGACCTGGACGACTTGCTGTGATTGATGGAATCATGAATTCTGCTCCATACCAAAAAATCCTAAGGCGAATGTCCGGCCATTAATTCATGACCTCAAGCTGAAGCACACAAGAGTTCTGCAGCAGGACAATGGTTCATAGGTTCATACTAGGCTATCTGCCCTAGGGTATTTATCAGCCTAGCCAGTGTGTGTGTGGCTTTCGCCACCCCTTGGAATGAGGATACTATGCCCATTTAGGGTTTAGTTTACTGTGCCTCTGTCTAGTAGCGACACAGAGATAACCCCCGGGGTAAACCTACGATCTCCCATCCACTCGTCAAGATTTCTCTTGAAGAGAGTCAGTGAGGGGCTTTGCCTAACATGGACTGGGATTCTGTTCCAGAGTATAGGAAGCCTCTGGGTTATGAATCTGTTCCTCCAGCACGTCCTATTTATTTCTGTGTTGAGGTTCAAATCTCTCGCTCTCGTGGCTCTGGTGGATTTGGATTTTCTGAGGTGGAGCATGTCCATTAATTCTGGATTGGACATGGCCTTGTACGTCAGGCATAGATCGCCTCTGAGTAGGTGGTATGCGACTGAATAGAGCTGGAGTTTCTTCGGCTGGGCAGCATATGACATATGTTTGAGACCCTTGATCCTCTTGGTGAGGTACTTTTGGGGTCTTTCTAACTGCTGCAGGTGTCGGGTAAGGTACATCCCGAATGGGGCATTGTACTCAATTATGGGCCTGATAAGGGAAGAGTATAGGGGCACAATGACCTCTCTTGATCTAGATGTGAATCTTTTCATGATAAGGTGGGTAATATAGATGGTCTTCCTAACCACTTTGGCAATGTGAGTGTCAAATGAGAGGTTACTGTCAACTTGGGTCCCTAGGTCCCTGATTACTTCTTCCGTACTTAATGAATTACCACCTATGTGGTAATTTGTGGGTACTTTGCTTTTCCCAAAGGGTATGACTATACATTTTTTGGCGTTCAGTTTAAGGCCATGGCTCTGGCACCAGTTATCCATTTCTATAAGGCCTTTCTGAAGGATGCTTGTGTCTGCTGGAGTATCAATTATGGCGCCCAGTTTGCAGTCATTTGCAAACTTTGTTAGCCACAATCCTCCTATGTTTGCACCTCGGAAAAATAAATGCAGAACAGGAGGGGTCCCAGGACCAAGCCCTGTGGGACACCGCTTGTGATTGGCTTAGAGTCTGACATGGCTTCAGCAATTCTGACCTTGTGGGTTCTGTCCTTGAGCCAGTTTGCAACCCATCTTATGACATATGGGTTTACATTTAAGCTGGTGAGCTTGTCTATGATGCCCGAGTGGGGTATTGTGTCGAAGGCTTTTGCAAGATCAAGGTAGGCTGTGTGAACTGTCTTACCCTCATCAATGGCCTTAGTGACTGTTTCAAAAAAGTCGACCAGGTTCAAAAGGCAGGATCTGCCCTTGACAAAGCCGAATTGGGTAGGATCCAGTGTCTGTAGGTCCCCAATGTCTTTGTTTATGAGTTCCATAATGATCCTCTCCATAGCTTTGCAGACCAGGCTCATCAAGCTTATGGGGGGTAATTTCCAGGGTCTGTAGAAGCACCTCTTTGTGGAGTGGGACCACTGTTGCTGTACGCCATTCTTTGGGTATGTATCCTGTAGTAAGGCTAAGATTAAAAAGCAGCCTTATGTGCAGGTTTAGTTCCTCTTGGAGTTCATGTAGCACGCAACCCGGGACACTGTCTGGTCCCATTGATGCTGTGTTTTTAGCTTTGGAGAGGGCGGCCCTCACCTAGGCATCTGAGATGTCAGGGAGGCTACACTCTGCTGGGATAGATATTTCTCCTTTGGGGGGGGGGGGGGGGAAGTTTGCACTGAACCTTTCTGCCAGTATGTTGGCAATGTCTGTGGGTTCAGTGTATTTTTTGTCATTTTGGACTAACTCTGAGCATATCTGGGAGTTTCCACTCAGGTTTCTAACATAACTAAAGAAGGCCTTGTGATTGTCTTTAGTGTCTTTTGCGATTTTTCTCTCAAAGTTGGCCTTGGATGATTTTATGAGTGATCGTAGTTTTTTGCTAGTACTGATCAGAGATGCCTTCCCTTTTGGGGATTTTGCTCTGTCGTGTAGTAGCTTCCTCCTCCTGTTGTAAAGCTTGTTTATGGCTGGGGTCCACTAGACAGGACGTCTGCCTTTGGGGGAATGGGTCTTGGTTTTATTTGGGATTGCATGATCCATGCATTCTTGAAGGTGTCCGTAGAAAGCATTTATAAAGGATTCAGCGGTGTGGGCTGTGGTTTTCACTGGCCCAGGGGCCTTGAAGGATACCACTTCAGTCTTAAGAAGTGTGAAGTCAGCTTTTGAGAAATTCTTCACTGTGGTCTTTTGTGCTGGGGGTGGGGGAGGGATGTGGATTTCCAGTGAGATTAATTTATGGTCTGATCTCACCAATGAGGGGTGTACTTCTGGTGTGGAGCATTGTGTCCCCATGTTTGTGATGATCAGGTCTAGTATATTATCTCCTCTTGTGGGAGTGGTGACTAGTTGTTCCATCGCATTTGAGTTTATGAATTCTAGGAACCTTTGGGCTAGGGTGTTGGTGCTTGAGTAATGCTCCCAGTCTATGTTTGGGTAGTTGAAGTCTCCTAATATGATGGTATTTGGAGAGCATTCATACTCTCCAGTGTCTTCAGGAAGGCTGAGTAGGGTTCCTGAGTTTGAGAGGGTGGTCTGTAGCATGCTACAAACTGTAGGGTAGTTTTGCTTACGGTTAGTTACACCTGGATGGTCTCCGATGCTTTGTGCGTCGCCACTAACCTGGAGGTGTGGGTATCTTTGATGAATATGGATACTCCCCCTCCTTTTGTGGTTCAGTCCAAGTTTTGAGGCCGAAAAGCATGATATGAGGTATAACCTGGTAGTGCTGGGGTGCTCTCAGAAGCCTTGAACCAGGTTTTAGTCACTGCACAGACATCGATGTTCTCCATACTGAGGAGGGCTTCGAGAGCTTGCATCTTGAGGTTTAGACTTCTGGCGTTGAGCAGCATTACCCTTAGTTTTTTTCCACTTGTGTTTTCTAGGGAGGTGGGTTTGTCTTTTGAGCCTTGCCTAAAAAAGGCACTATGGGGGTGGCAAGAGCCTTGGCCAATATCCGGAAGCCCAGGGATGACAGGTGCAAGCTGTCCCTTGCGAAGCAGTGTGGCTTGTCAAGCATGTCATCCCAAGCAGATAGACATTGGATCCCCTTAGAATGACACCAGTAATTGAGCCAATTGTTAAAGCTGATCATTTTGTCTTTGTACTGTGGCATCATTCTTGGTGAGGGTAAGATGCTGCTCAGGGTCAGGGTCATACCGGCCTGGGCTACATAATCAGAGAGCTCCTCTATGTCTCTTTTCATGTAGTCCAGGGAGGTACGTCTCAGGTCATTCACACCGGCATGGACAATGACTGAGTCATATTTGTACTTGCTTTGGACTGACCTGAGTGCTTGTGTTATGTGGCGGATTCTAGTGCCCAACAGGCAGCTTACTGTAACCTTTTCCTTGTTCAGTCTGGTGAGCGGAACGTCAGTGTGTCTGACTATGGAGTCACCTATCACAAGTGTATCAGGCATGTTTGGCCTTAAGGGCTGTGACTGTTTGGCACACTGACTTTGTGAACTATGTGTTGCATGTGCTGTGTTTTGAGGTAGTGGTTGCTTGGATGTCTGCTTTGGAGGCCTCTGTTGTTTTGGTAGATTTTTAATTAGAGCCTCCGAGTATGTTTTTGTGTGTTTATGTGTTTGGTTTGCAGTTGTGATAGGTCTATGTGAGACTGGGTTTGTGGTGAGTGTGGTTACCTTCTCCTCCTGACTGGTTTTGCCAGTACTGAGTCGAGAGAGCTCAGCCTCCGGTTTGGCTATATAGTCACATCTCTCACATATATTTGTGTTTGTTGGGAGGAGGAGAGGGTTGTCTGTGTACATGAGGCAGTTGTAACATTGCCTCAAGATTCCCAGATTCACCAGCTGAACTGGAGAGGACGCCAGTATTTGACCCTTCGACATGCTAGAATAGTGTAAGGGACTGCTGTGTAACTGAGTCAGAAGGGACCTATAGGGAAATGGGTATTCAAGGGGATTGTAGGTGGATGTAGTGCTTTCTTTTTTGTTTGAGTGCTTTACCTGTGTAAAAATGCTTTTAGAGCAAGTGCTGGGCTTTTTAGATATAGAATAGACTGTTTAGATTGAAAGTAGAACAGTTCTAAGGGAAAAATTGAAGAGTAGACTTTGCGGAGCCAGAAATAGTTTAAACTAGATTAACCGGCGCTGGCCGATGCTGCGCTAACAGCAACTTAAGCAGGGAACTTCAAAGAGCTAGAAATGGCCCAAAACAGCCAATTACTACAAGATTCTTGTGCTGAGGTCACTCCTTCAGGGACAGATAGGCTGCTCAAGGCTCCCCACTCCCACTAGTGAGCAAAGAAACTTCCTTCTATCCAAGTAAGGTAATGGGCAACACAGGAACTATCCCAAAGTCCAGAATACAGCAAAGCCTGTATAGGGGACTATTCTAGCCAGAGAAAAGTGGGAAACAAGGATATTTATTTATTTATTTTTTTCAAGAAGGCAGCAGGAAAATGCAGAAAAACAACAGTATATTAAATGCACAGGCTAGCGCACTTGAGTGGGCAGCCTCAACAGTTAAATTAAACAAACAAGCTTTAACTTAAGTGCAGGTAATAAAAAACACTAAATACAGTTAAATTAGCAGTTTAACTTCGTTTTCAGCAAGAAAGGAAGGTCGCACAGGTAGAAACAGCAAAAATATACTTATATCTTGAAAGTAGTCGCTTTTTTCGATTCTCTGCTGCTAGCACCACTGTACAGGACCACAACAATGATCCAAAACACACCATCAAGTCCACCTCTAAATGGCTTAAATAAAATAAAATGATGGTTTTGGAGTAGCCTAGTCAAAGTCTGGACTTGAATCCAATTGAGATGCTGTGGCATGACCTTAAAAAGGCAGTTTATGCTTGGAAATCCTCCAGTATGGCTGAATTAAAACAGTTCTGCAAAGAGGAGTGAGCCAAAATTCCTCAACAGTAATTTGAAAGACTCCTTGGCAGTTATAGCAAACACTTGATGTTATGTAGTCCTATCTCGCCATAATTCTTGCTGGATGGGTTTGAAGCCGATATTCAGCTCCAACTCAGCCAATACTAAAGCTCGAGAGCTTTTACTGGCTCGAGGCTAACGCCTATCCCATGGTGCCTCATGGCCATTCTCCAGATTTCGTTTGCCGCAAAAGTTTCGAGGTTGTCTCCTTACTGGCTCGTTGGCTAAGTAGTAGATTATTTTTTACTAAATCTTGTTTTTTTCCACCATTTTTCCTTCAATCTTTACTCCTTATAGTTTTTCTTGTGTGATTGTATTGAGTGTTTGACCCCTACCCCCCCCCCCATAGGATTGTACGGCCCATTTCAGTTAGAGGGCCGTAGTTGCCCGTTTAAGTTAGAGGGCCTTTCTTCCCCGAGTGTTACTTCTTTATAATATATAGATATATATATATATATATATATATATATATATATATATATATATATATATAATCTTTCTAAATTTCTATCTTTACTGTTTGTTGGTATTTTTACCTCATTAGATAGTATTGTTAGTATAGTTAGCGTTGTTGTCTTTTTTCCTAGGTAGCTGTATTAGTTTGTTCTTGTTAGTCTAAGGAAAAGGACAGAGAGCACAAGGACCATCGCCCTTTGGGGTTTAAAAAAATGTGATAAATGTTCACAGAAGATGTCATTGAAAGACAGTCATACTAGCTGTGAGTAATGCTTAGGCGAAGCCCATTTACAAGAACCATGTACTTTTTGCCATGCCTTCAGTACTAGGGTTCTTAATGAGAGGAAACGCACACTCATAGATAGGGGTCTTATGACCAATTCCTTCCAGGAACAGCTCCTAAGACTACCAAACGAAAATCTTCGTCTCCAGCTTTGGAACCATCGAAAAAGTCCAAAGCAATGGAGCCAAGGAGTTCTGGCTTTGACTCCGCTTTTTCTGTCTCAGTGCCGTCGGTCTCTTCGGTGCCGAGGCAACCTTCGGTACCAAGACAGTTACCTGAGAGTGAACCCTGTCTCACCTACCTTGAGATCTCCTATCTTGGAGAGGAGGAGATCTCCTTCTGTCTCCACCCGATCCTCCAGGACACACTCAGATGAGGACATTGAGCAGGTAATAAAGAGGTTGCTTTCTGACCCGGCTCTGGCAAGAAAATTGACCCCTCCAGACCCAAAGGCTTCGTAGCCAACCCTTTTGCAATCCACTGCTCCTCTGACTGCTTCACTCTCGGAGCCAATCACTTCAGGTTCCTCGATGTTTGATCCTTCATTTCAGAGAATTCTTCCAACTTCCTTGGACCGATAAATCTATCCTCAGTGGTTCAGTCTAGAGCTGAGGAATCTGGGAGCCAATGCTCTCGAGTCGACTCCGTGGGGGATGGTCACCCTGGGTTTTCTTAGGAACCGACCCTCCCTCACAGCGCTTAGGCTCGACTCAGCTTGGTTCCCACATCTGCTTCGGAGCCATTCCCCCTTGCTTGGAGCTGACCATCCGTCTCCTCGGAGCGGTGGTCTTCTTCGGAGTGGGGAGGAAAGGCCTTCGAAGCAATAGAGAAAGCCTTATCTTCTGCAAAAGCCATACCTTTGGAACCGATGTCCCACCAGCAGGCGGCAGCAACCTCTTCTCCCCTGCCACCCCCACAACATAGGGAACCAGAGACTCAAGCAGCCCCTATTGGAGGTGCCCCCTCTTCCGAGACCTCCCCAGATTATCCCACTGGCGATCTCCCTTGGAAGAGACTTTGTAAGAGGAAGCATGTTGACTCACTTGAGTCTGTCACATCTGACACTGATTTGGAGGAATCAGAAGGGTCCCCTAGATCCCCCTCTGAGGATGTTTCCTTTTCTGACATCCTGGAAATCTTCAGACAGAGGGATGATTGGAAGACCTCTAACCCTACAGAGGATGAATCAGTGCATCTTGAGGCTTTTGGTTCCCGACTTTCCACCTCCTGGGTGACACCGCCTTATGACCAGCTCTTGGGGGTCATATCACGGAAGGCCTATCCCGAGGAGAACAGACAAATTTATGACTGCACCAGAAGATAAGTCTTTTCTTTCCAAAGGAGTTCCTGTTGATGCTATGGTGGTAGCAGCGGCCACCAAGAACGAGTTATCCATGACATCTTCCAATATCCATCCTCCTAACAAGGAGTCCAGGATGATGGGTAGGTATGGAAAGTGTACCTTCTCTACAACGGTATTTACCTTAAGATCACTGAATTACCTTTCCCATTTTACTCGACTTCAGAGGGATCTCCTGAAGGAGTTGGGAGATACTCTTCAGGGTTCAGTAGCTTTGGGATCCACGGATAAGGTTTCTGCGCAGTTCTCCACCCTTACATCGATAGCTAGCTCCTCCATGAGGCTGATTTCCTATGCAGCAGATGGAGTGAGCAGGGCAGCCGCAGCAGGAATCTCTCTTAGGAGACATTCTTGGATGTGTCTTTGTAACTTCACAGAATCCTTTAAGTCTTCCTTCACCAACATCCCCTTTGATGGTTCAACTCTTTTTGGACCTCAGGTGAAAGAGACCTTGACCAGGTGCGAGCAGGAAGGGAAAACCTTATCTGCTGTCGGAATGCGTTTATCCCTTCCTTCTAGACCCTATCCCAAGGGTCATACAGGGGGAAAAATGTGGTTCCCTAAATCCCAAAAAGGTTTCCCCTCAGGCACAAGGTCATCCCTCCCCTAGCGGCAGAGGGGAGGATATAACGGAAGACGCCATCCTCGTGGCAGAGGAAGTCTGCAACACCAGGGAGATAGAGAAACCTTCTCTGATCGTCCCTTCCATCGCCCCTGAGGGGTTGCCCAACTGTCCATCTCTGGAGGCAGTCGGGGGTCGTCTATCGCTGTACCCAACTGCCTGGCTAAACATTTCACAAGATCGTTGGGTACAAACCATAATATCCAGAGGTTACCTGATTCCCTTTGTTTCTGATCCCCCGGTAAACCAGCCTCTTCCAGACGTGCCACCCATTCAACTAGACCATGCAACATCAGGGGTCATCTCGTTACTGCAAAAATTAGTCATCCAAGAAGTCCCCACAGAGCAAATAGGATCAGGAGCTTACAATTCGTTTTAGTTCCAAAAGAGACAGGGGACTGGAGATCAATTCTAGATCTCAGCAAACTCAACAAGTCTGTAAAGAAATCAAAGTTCCGAATGATCACTCTGCAGTCGATATTTCCCTTTATTGGAAAAGACAATTCAGTGTGCTCAACAGATCTTCAGGATGCATACTACCACATCAAAATGGACAGGTGCTCCAGAAGACACTTACGCTTTCGGCTGGTAGCCAGTCATTTTCAGTTTCGAACACTGCCCTTTGGCCTCACTACAGCCCCCAGAGTGTTCACCAAATGCAGGGCAGTGGTAATGGCTCAACTGAGACATCAAGGATTCTGGGGGTTTCCGTATCTAGACGACTGGCTCCTCATTGCTACCACCAAGCATCAACTGATCAGAACCAGGGACGAAACTCTATTCTTGTGTGCCAGATTAGGCATCACAGTAAACCTAAACAAATCAGCCTCATCTCCATCGCAGCACATTGTATTCTTAGGCTCAGAAATAAACTCAATCACCATGACAGCAAGACTAACACCAGAAAGAGTAGAATCATTGCGCAGTCAAGTCAGATCTTTGCTAAACAGTCACAGAGTTCAGGCCAGGGTAGTCCTTCAAGTCCTAGGGACTATGGCTTCCTCTATTCTTTTAGTTCCCGTAGCCCGTCGGCACATGAGAGTACTTCAGTGGCTACTGTTTGCCCAATGGTCAATACAGGATCTTCCCCTTTCTTATCAGATTCTCATCACAAACACCTGCAAGAAGGATCTGACATGGTGGTTGCATATGTAACAACTTCTCTTAGGTCGTCCACTTGTTCTTCCTCAAGAAAATGCAGTTTTGACGATGGATGCCTCTCAGATGGGGGGGGGGGCATTAACTGGGAATTACGGTCCAAGGTTCTTGGCAGAAACACAAGAACCACTTGCACATCAATGTTCTGGAGATGAGCGCGGTGTTATATACGTTGGAAGCACTTCACAGTTCTCTTCCCACCGGGACAATTGCGATTCAATCAGACAACATGTCTGTCGTGTGGTACATAAGCAAGGGGGAACCAAATCTTACACGCTTTGTCGAGAGGCCTTAAGAGTTTGGAAATGGGCGATGGACACTCAATGCTTTCTAGTAGCAACGCACATCCTGGTTAAGTCCAATGCGATAGCAGAGAAACTCAGTCGTGCAATTCTCATGCCTCACGAGTGGTCCCTGATTTCAGAACTTGCGAAAGAGATCTTTCACAGATGAGGCCAGCCTTGCTGCGACCTATTCGCCACACACCTGAACACCAAATGCATCACCTACTTTGCTCTAATTCCCCATCTGGGGATGTCACCCAGGGATGCTGTAGTCCATGATTGACCTCTGGGGCTCCTTTTTGCCTTCCCACCTTTTCCTCTCATTCCAAAAGTGATACAGAAAGCAAAACTGTTGGGAGTACCCTGATCCTCATTTTCCTTCCTGTGGCCCTACCTCTTGGAGGAACCATGGACTCTGGAACCATCTCCAGACCTCCTGATTCATCAATTGGGGGAGTTCCATCCTACCATCCACACCCTAAAATTTACAACATGGCTGCTCCAGTTCCACAAATAGCCAGATGTTCTTTGTGTTTCACTGTTACAGTCATTACATTTGGGTAATCTGCTGGCAGGTTGCCCTCAGTCGGCCTGATTAACAAAGTCTTGGGTCCTGCTTCGGTTGCTGTCCCTTCTTCCATGATGTCAGGTCGACAGGGGTATAAAACATGCAGCCGATGCCATTACATTAGTCTTTCTTGCTGCTCGGTGCCTGAAGCAGAAGCAGTTCGCAAGTGCCGGTCGGCCGACTCCTGAAATTTTTGTTTTCGAGTTTCAGATCCAGAGTCTTCAACTAAAAAGCTAAGTAACCCATTGGGGAAACTTTTTCTTGCTCCTTACCGATGTCAGTAAAAGTTAATAATTGCATTACTTGTGGGAAGCAAATACCTCATAAGGATTTTCATTTGTACTGTATTCCTTGCTTAGATCTGACCACAACATACCTTGCTGTCGGTTTTGTGCTTTATTTAATCAACGCACTATCAAACGTCAATACATTTTTGCTTCTAAATAGTTTGGCTCATGCTTTAATTATCCAGAAATGTCGTCAGTTAGCAATCCGACTACTGGATTACCTAAAAAACGCAAAGAAAAAGACAGAGACAGGCCGTTGAGATTTAAAACTGCCGAAGATGCTTCTCCTAAGCCAGTCGCCAGTTTGCTGGTACTCAGTGCGGCGCTTTCGCAGCCCCTGATACCCGCTACTTCTGATTCGCAGACCTCTACTGAGACCCATTCGGAGTCTGGTATGCCACGAGATGCTTCAAGTATGTAACCTGCGGATGTCTGTACCTTGGATGGGTCCAGAGCCACTGTGCAAGCACCGACTTCTGAGGGTGTTTTCAGGTCTACAGATTTGTATGTTAGACTGATGACATCTTCAAAACTAAGGCCAAAATCTCAACCTATGCCTAAAAAAAACGATGCCTGGGCCACATGTGTAGGCCCCTATGCCTAAAAAACAAATGATCAAAATGGCTGAAGATTTAATTACTGTGATCAGGGGTAGCCAACCCTCACCCCCACCCCTTTCTAAGAGGCCTAGGCAAGATGTTGATTATGAATTTTCTGAACAGGATTCTGTTTCTTCTGATTCTTCTAATGATCTGGATATGTCCATACCTACTTATAAGGACTCTGATGCAGAATATTCCATTCCTTCTGCTTCTCCCCCTGATGATTTTTCTTTTGTGGAAACTTTGCATACCTTAAGGGAACATTTCCACTGGGAAAGTCAGGATTTCTCTGAATCTAAAAAGAGAATTAGGGATTTTCTTCTTCTTCCTCAGCATAGGTCTTTGGCTATACCTCCTGTTCTAGACATTGTTGATGATGTTTTTTCAGAATCTAGTATGGCTCCTGATTCTCTGCCTCCGGCTCCTTATAATCCAGACAGATACTACAGGGTTCCTGACTCCCACAAATTCCTTTTCAAAAATCCTGTCGCAGATCCTGAAACCATTTCTCAGGGTCCCAAGGGCATTAAGGCTTCTACTGCTAAAAATCCTACCCCTTCTGATAGACATTCCAGGGCGCTGGATAGATGGGGTAAGAAGGTTTACACTTCTGCAACCTTAGCAGTCAGGGCTTTAAACTGTCAATTTCATATGCTAAAATATCAACAGCATATCATGGGACTGCTTAAAACAGAAAATGATATTAATTTCTGACTGTGTGGAAAACAGAGATTTAAAAGATTTATTGCATTCAGCTGAAGAAGTTGGAAAACATACTTTACAGTGTGGTTTTGATTCTTTGGAGAGGCCTCTTGCAGGGCTGCTGTAACTGGTTCTGTGCTAAGAAGGCATGCTTGGCTCAAAGAGCAAAATCTGCCTGATCATGTTAAAGCAAAATTGTTGGATGCTCCTTTACAACAGGACCGTCTCTTTGGTAATAAGGCTGAAGAAGTTTTAAAAAAGATGGAAGATAAAGCTAAATCTATGCAAACTGTGAAAGATTTCTTACAAGTGCAACCTCCAAGATTTAGTAGGCACTGGCCTACTAAGAACTG
This sequence comes from Protopterus annectens, assembly GCF_019279795.1. Classification (NCBI taxonomy): domain Eukaryota; kingdom Metazoa; phylum Chordata; order Ceratodontiformes; family Protopteridae; genus Protopterus; species Protopterus annectens. The sequence continues at coordinate 1,548,954,903 of NC_056745.1, read as the reverse complement.
GTCCTTTCCAGTTCCTTCGAGAGACACTCAAGTCAAACCGAGACAGTCCAAAGGCTCCAGGTTTCAGTCACAAGGGACTTTCAGAACAAAACAATGGGGTGCCTTCTCTTCCAAATCTGGAAACAACAAGACACCTCTCTATGGTAAGCAGTCTCAGTGACTTCCCTTTACACTTACCAAACACTTACCTTTTAGCTGCCCCTTTGGGGAGAAAACTGGCTCTTCATGCAAGAAACTGGCAACTTATAACCCAGGACAAATGGGTTTTAAATATAGTATCCCAGGGATACAGATTTCATTTCCACACATTGCCAATTCCAAACGGATGGCCAGATCTGCCCCCAAATCAGTGGGCAGAGGCCCAGAAAAAAGTACTTTCCCTCATGAGCATGGGGGACTATTCAACCAGTACCAGAAGAGGAAAAGGGACAAGGTTTCTATTCAAGACTTTTCCTGGTACCCAGAAAAGACAAATCATGGCGTCCAATTCTGGACTTATCTACTCTAAACACCTTTCTGGACATTCCAAAATTCAAGATGCTGACTCTTCACCAGTTACTTCCTATGCTAAGCCAAGATGCCTGGTTGGCAACTGTAGATTTAAAAGAGGCTTACCTGCATATCCCAATCAGGGAATCTTGCAGAAGATACCTCCGCTTCAAAGCAGGCTACTTGAATTACCAGTTCTCTGCACTGCCTTTTGGCTTATCTACTTGCACACAGGGTCTTTACAAAGTGCCTGGCTCCAGTAATAGCATTTTGCAGACAAAGACATATTCAAATATATCCATACCTGGACGATTGTCTAATTCATGCAGAAAACAAGGACACTCTTCTAAACCATCTAGCGTTTGTAAAAAGGATTCTAACTTGTCTGGGGTACACTATAAACGAAAAGAAATCACAACTGGTACCCTCTCAAAAAATTACATTCCGGGGTGCAAGCTTGAATACAGCTGCCCAGAAGGCTTTCCTTATGCCAGAGAAGCAAATTCATTTGGTGACTTACTTTAAACAGGTGGCCACAAAAACTCTGCTTTCTGCAAGGTAAATACTGCAAACCTTGGGGCTCATGGCCTCTGCATTCTTCTAATTCCATATGCAAGACTGCATATGAGGAAACTTCAGTGGTACTTAAAAAGTGTATGGAGTCAGCATTGTCACAGCCTGGAAACAATGATTCCTATCATACCTTGCCTGCAACTAGAGTTCTTATGGTGGGCAGAGGCCTGCCACCAAAACAAGGGACTGCCATTCACACCACCCCCTGCCACCCAAACCCTAACTACAGACACATCAGACTATGCCTGGGGGGCACATCTGACAGGGAAGTGCATTCAGGGCAAATGGAGCCCAAATTAAATGCACCTTCATATCAATCAAAAAGAAATGCTAGCTGTACAGAATGCACTGACAGCCTTCAAGGACTACCTTCATCCAGGACAACTACTGATAAAGACAGACAACACCACAGTAATGAGGTACATAAACAAGCGGGGGGTACACACTCGTACCCCCTTTGCAGACTAGCCATGGCATTGTGGAACACGGCCTTGACCTTTCAAGTACAACATCAAGCTCAATTCTTGCCAGGAAAGCTGAATACTCTGGCAGGCGAACTAAGCAGAAATGTCATGGACCCACGCGAATGGAAACTGGAACCACGGATTTTCAACATGTTGACACGCAAATGGGGGAGCCCAGACATAGATCTTTTTGCCTCACCCCAGAACTATCAGTTGGACAAATTTTGCACAAGAATTCATCACAAAACAGCCTGGAAAGTGGATGCTCTATCCTTCAGCAGGAAAAATCTGTCAGTCTATGCCTTTTCCCCTCTGCCTCTGCTCTCTAAAGTTCTACTAAAAGTCAAACAGGACAAACCAAAAATGATTTTGATTGCTCCAGACTGGCCTTGCCAACACTGGTACCCACTCCTGCGCAATGTGTCGCACCTTCCACCATGCACCTGCCTCAGACACCTTACTTACTGTCTCAGCAGAACAACCAAATTCTGCACACTCGGCTCCAAACTTTGAATCTTGCAGCATAGCTAATCACCTAAATTCACCCTTAACATCCTTCAGCAAATCTGTGATGGATGTCATTTTGGGGGCCAGAAGGCCTAGTACTAGAAAATCCTATGTTGACAAATGGAAAAGATTCTGTGCCTGGAATCAGTTTCAAGGGGTAAGCCCAGCAGTGCCCAACATTCCTCAGATTTTACAATACTTAACTGAGATGCTTCACAAGGGCCTGTCCTTTTCTTTCATAAAAATCCATGCCTCAGCCATTTTGGCTCATTACAACACAGAATCTCCCCTCTTCTCTCATCCTCTGCTAAAGCAGTATCTCAGAGGGGCTAAACACTTAAGACCACCCAGGAGAGCTCCAACCCCTGCCTGGGACCTCAATTTTGTATTGGAAAAGCTCACGCTCCCTCCTTTTGAGCCAGCTGCTACTGCAGACATAAAATTTCTCTCCTGGAAAACCGCGTTCCTTTTAGCAGTCACTTCAGCTAGAAGGATTTCCGAATTACAGGCTCTTATGGCAGTGGAGCCTTTCATCATTTTTCATGTGGACAGGGTATCTCTCAGGACCAATCCGTCCTTCATGCCTAAGGTGGTATCCAGTGTGGCTCTTAATCAGACCATTCATTTGCCAACTTTCTTTCCCAATCCACAGAACAAGGGGGAGCGGATCCTGCATTCATTGGATGTACACAGACAACTTAGATTTTACTTGGGACAAAATCTCAAAGAAAATCTGAACAACTGCTGGTGGCATTTGCTCTAGGGGCAGAGGGAAAGGCTATTTAAAAGCAAACCATTTCCAAAAAGATAAGCCATTGTATTCGTTTCTGTTATATGCACCATGGTAAAACTATCCCCCAGGGGATCAGATCCCATTCCACCAGGGCTGCATCTACTTCAACAGCCTTTCTCAGAGGTGTTCCTACCAGGGACATTGTAGAAGCTGCTACCTGGAGCTCAGTTCATACTTTCACCAAACATTACCATTTACCACTTTTCTCTAAATCCAGAGCTGGCTTTGCCACTGCTGTCCTGCAGGGCCTTATAGCTAGTCCTAATGCTGTATAATTCCCTCCACCCAACCATAGCTTTGGGAATCTACCCAAATGTAATGACTGCAACAGTGAAACACGAAGAACATAGCACAGTTGTGTACACTTACCATAAATGTAGATGTTAGAGTGTATTCACTGTTGCAGTCCTGGTTGCCCTCCCTCCAGCCCCTTATTTTTGTCTGGCTATACCTCTACTTTTTCTCACTATGCTTAAAAGCCCTTTTGGTGTATTTGCTTTTGGTTGGAGGCATATTTTTTGTGTTTTCAATTTTATTTGCTCCCCATTTGGGGGGCACCTGACATCTGGGGCAAGACAAACTAATGTAATGGTGTTGGCTGCATGTTTTATACCCCTAACGACCTGACGTCATGGAAGAAGGGACAGCAACGGACGCAGGACCCAAGACTTTGTTAATCAGGCCGACTGAGGGCAACCTGCCAGCAGATTACCCAAATGTAATGACTGCAACAGTGAATACATTTGAACATCTACATTTATGGTAAGTGTGCACAGCTATGCTGTGTGTTTCCCTCTCACCTTCAGTCAAACACATTCTGATTTCTTCCCACAAGCCTTCCACTAGGAAGTTATATTCCAGCAAATGGAAAAGGTTCTCTATTTGGGCTGCAAACCAAGTTTTAGATCCCTATACAGCTCCTATAGAATCTATTTTGTCCTTCCTTGCATCCATCTTTCATGAAGGAGCTGCGGCTGCTACGGTTAGATTTCAGTTAGCTGCCATCTCTAATTACCATTTTGGCTACATGGGAAATCCCATCATGTCCCACTCTTTGTGCAAAACCTTCTTGAAAGGAGTTCTCCTTCTCAGGCCTCCAATCAAACAGCCACCAGAACCCTGGGACCTAAACTTAGTTCTCACATCCTTAATTTCTTCCCCCTTTGAACCTTTTTCTTCATCGGATCTGAAATTATTATCTTGGAAAACAATATTTTTAGTAGCAGTAACTTCTGCTAGGAGAGTCTCAGAATTGCAAGCTCTTACTGTTCAACCCCCTTGCATTGTTTTCCACAAGGATAGAGTCTTACTTAGGACTAACCCCTCCTTTCTTCCAAAGGTATGTTTAGAACATAATGTTAACAGTACTATTGAACTACCAGTGTTTTTTCTTCATTCTAATGAATCTGAATGCAGGCTACACCAGTTAGATGTCCACAGAATTCTCAGGTTTTACCTGCACAGGATTAAAGAATTTAGAAAATCAGATCAATTATTTGTTTCCTTTTCAGACAAAAATAAAGGCTTGCTTGTTTCTAAGGTTACCCTCTCAAAATGGCTTTCAAACTGCATTTCCTTTGCTTATCAGACTGCTGGCAAACAGTTGTCCAACAAAGTAAATGGCCACTCTACAAGGGCAGTATCAACGTCATGTGCCTTTAGATCTAGGCTCCCAGTTGATACTATTTGTGCAGCAGCTACTTGGGCAACACCACATACCTTTGTCACTCATTACAAAATTGGATTTGGCCTCCCGGGACAAGTCATCCTTTGGGTCCACTGTGCTAAAGAGTCTCTTCGCTTGAGCCACCCGAGATAAAGGTGCTAGGGACGCTGTCCCATCCAGCAAGAGTTACGGCGAGATAGAACTACCTAACATAAAGAAGTTATGTACTTACTATAACGTTCCATGTTTGTAGTCCATCTCGCCTACATTCTTGCGTCCCTCCCTCCCTCCCTCCTGCCCCCTTCCTGTTCCAGGAGGATCTGGTGGACTATACTTATGCTGTCTGAACTGGTTGTAGTTGTTGTCCACCTGGCATGGATAATGTTACACAATGTTCTGTCTGTATGTACACAGTTATTGATAGTTTCATAATTATTAGGTACTTATTGCTTCTTGCAAACAAGATCTGGGGAACTGCAGTGAGGCACCATGGGATAGGGGGTTAGCCTCGAGCCAGTAAAAGCTCTTGAGCTTTAGTATCGGCCGAGTCAGAGCCGAATATCGGCTCCGAACCCATTCAGCAAGAATATAGGTGAGATGGACTACAAACATGGAACGTTATGGTAAGTACATAACTTCTTTATTGCGGTTGTTGCTGCTAAGGGTGGCACAATCAGTTATTAGGTTTAGGGGGCAATTACTTTTTTCACATAGGGCCATGTAGGTTTGGAGAGGTTTTTTTTCCTTAATAAATAAAATAATCACTTAAAAACATTTTGTGTTTACTTGGGCTATCTTTGTCTAAAATTTATATTTGTTTGATGATCTGAAACATTTAAGTGTGACAAGCATGCAAAAAAGTAAGAAATCAGGAAGGGGGCAAATACTTTTCCATTACACTGTACTTATGTCTTCATTTGCGTTGTTCAAGTCCACTGGTGCTGTGCTGAGTCAGGTTCCCATGGTCTGTCACCCCATTAGAAAACTAGTTTCTTCTGATATTGTCAGTTTTCATTTCGTCCTCACATCTGAGTTTGGATCTGATCCATTGGATCCGACTCGGCTCTTACCAAGCTCATGGCAAGCAAAAAGTTCTTGGACACCTCATCTTCCCCATAATGCGCCTCTTACTGTTACCTCAGATCTCGCTTGCCATTTCGCGAAGACGTGGTCTAAACCTTCTACTCTTGGACAGTCAGGTGATATTTAGGGATTTTTTTCCTGCTTACTTGACCTTTTGGTAGTGTGACTATTTTTTCCTCCAAGCCTTTTACTCTGAACTGTTCTTATCCTGCAGTAACTGTTTTTTATTAGGTTACTTTTCTTTTCCTCCAGTATACCCCTTGGGTACCTTGCTACTATTATTAGTAGCCTTAACCTTCCCGCTGTTTATCATCCTTAACAAAAAAAAAAAAATGTTTTTTCTCTCCTTTTTCTTGTAATTTTTTTCCCTCACTGTCTCTGTGAGAATTCGCTTCCTGTGTGTGTTTGTATGTGTGATCTCTGTCATCTCTGTCTCTCTCCTTCCAAATGGCTGAGAAACAGGATAAGCCAGCAGGCTTCAAAAAATGTACAAAGTGCAGTCACAAAATCCAGTTCAGTAACCCATGCACCTTGTATGTCTACTGACTGGGTCCCCTCCATCTGAAGGAAGACTGTGCTATTTGTCACTCTTTTAACCACAGGTCCCTGGTTAAAAGACAAAATAAACTTATCTTTGTTACCATCATCCTTTGGTGAAGCCATTTTTGGTAGTGACCCCAAACCTCTGGCTAAATCTAAATCAGCTCACTTGAGCCCTGCTTCTTCTTCTTCTGGAAGTTCATATAGAGGAAAGAAGAGACCTTCCTTGGCTCCAACAGATTCCTCTGAGCCAAGACATAAAACTTCTAAGTCTGCTGAACCATTAGCTTGGTCAGAGCCTTTGGTGCTGAGCATGTCTTTCTCTGATCTGGTGTCTTCATCTCTGAGAATATCCATTAACAGTAGGTCAGAGCCGTTGCAGTCAGATCCAACCTCCAGTCCATTCATATCCATTGTCTCCCTGCCAAGGACTCAGTACTTCCCATTTGTAGACCCTGTGCCTTTGAGTGTACCATCCCCCTTTTTGAGCAGGTCGAAGTCTCCTTCGGCATCCTCTTGCCATTCTGCCAGAAACCTTATGGAAGAAGACGTAGAACGGATGGTCCAGAAAATTTTGTGGATGCAGGGCATTACTAAGTCCCCTTTGGCTTCTTCCCAGATGGTCCAAGATTCATCCAAACCATCCACTCCCCTTCTGGTTCCTCCTCTGACTTCAGGACAAGCTTCGGAGTTATTGGATCTGACACACACCCGGTGTCTTCCCGCTCGGATCCAAGGATTTCCCATTCTTCAGATTGGACCTTTACTCTGAGCTTTTTGGCTTTTTCAGAGCCAGAGAGATCTCAGAACTGTAGCAAGCCTCGTGGGCCACGGGTTGGTTCAACTCCCAGACCTTCTGAGCAGTCTATGCACCCTGAGGCTTCCTCGCAGGTCAGCTTAACACCGGCTTCTACCCCAGGCGAGCTGTCTTCGGAGCTAGGGAGGACTCTGTCCCGCAGGCATGGCTTGTCAGAGGTGGAGTACTTTTGTACTCTAGAGCAGTCAGGCTTTGGGGCTCTGGAGAGGGCCGTATCTGCCTCTACAAGTAGGAAGTCTCCTCCCCCTCAGATCCTCAGCCCCCATCTATGCTCCCTGTACACACTTTCTGACCAGGATGTTCCACAGGGACAGCGGGACCTTAAGCTCCAGGATACTCGTCGGAGTACCCCTACCTCTTCTGATACCTCCCCAGATTATCCTGCTCAGGAGGTCCCTCAAAAGAGGACTTGCAAGAAGAAGCATTTGGACTCCACCAAGGAGTCAGCCATGGAAAACAACTACTTTGATGAGGGAGAAGGATCTCCATGGTCATCTTCTGAAGATGGTTCCTTTGTGGACATCTTGGAGATTTTAAAATGGAGAGGTGGCTGGCAAACCAGTAATCCTTTGCCTGAAGAGTTGGTGGACCTGACAACTTTCGGATCCCAACCGTCTTGTCTCCTGGGTCACTCTGCCTGTCGACGAGCTCATAGAATTGATCTGTAGTTAGGCATAGCAGACCCCAGATTCCATCGAGCCCCCCCCCCCCCCCCGAGACCAAACAAGATAATCACTGCTCCAGCTAACAAGAAGTTTTGGACAAAAGAGGTTACAGTAGATGCCATGGTGTTGACGTCTGCTACCAAAAAGAAACTCTCAGAGGAGAGTTCCACTATACATCCTCCTAGTAAGGATTCCAGGACGATGGATAGATGTAGGAAGAGAGTCTTTTATTCAGCGACTTTTGCCTTATAATCGCTGAATTACCTTTCCCACTTCACCAGATTACAAAGAGTTCTGATCAAGGTGCTGTCATATACCCTTGAGGGAGCCGTAGATGAGGAAGTCCGAAAAAAGGTTGCTTCTCAACTGGCAGCCCTACATTCTGTAGCTAATTCTTCCACGAGGCTCATCACGCATGCATCTGAGGGAATGAGTCGAGCGACAACTTCTGGCATATCTGTGAGGAGGCATGCCTTGATGTACCTGTGCAACTTTGCGGAGCTTTTTAAGTCCTTGTTTGTCAATGCTCCATTTGACGGCAGGTCCCTCTTTGGTCCCAAGGTCAAAGATACGTTATCTAGGTGTAAAAAGGATGGTAAGACCCTTTCTGCCATGGGCATGTGTTTTTCCGCCTCTCAGAGACCTTACCCTAAGAGTCAGAAAGGTGGTGGTAAAATGTGGTTCAGGAAATCACAAGGGTCTTACCAGGACACACATGGAGAGAGTTCCCCCAGAGGTAGAGGGAGAAACAATTCCAGAAGATGCCACCCTCATGACAGAGGAGGCCCGCAGAACTAAGGGTCCAGAGAGCCTTTCTTTCGGAAACCCTTCCAGCACTTCTGAAAGGAGGCCCGATTGCCCACCTCTGGAGGAAATAGGGGGTCAACTGTCCCTGCACTGGAGAGCCTAACTAAAAATAACCATCAATATATGGATGCAGAGGATAATGTCCAGAGGTTATCTAATCCATTTAGGTTCATGGGTTCATACTAGGCTATCTGCCCTAGGGCATTTACAAGCCTAGCCAGAGTGTGTTTGGCTTTCGCCCCCCCCCCCCTGGAATGAGTTTACTGTGCCCTTTTTAAGGTTAGTTTACTGTGCCTCTGTCTAGGAGTGACACAGAAGTGAACCCGGGGTGAACCTACGATCTCCCATCCACTCGTCAAGATTAATCTTGAAGAGAGTCAGTGAGGGGGTCTGCCTAACATGGACTGGGATTTTATTGCAGAATGAAGGGAGCCTCTGGGTTATGAATCTGTCCCTCCAGCATGTCCTATTTATTTCTCTGCTGAGGTTCAATTCTCATGATCGCGTAGCTCTAAGGGATTTGGATTTTCTGAGGTGGAGCATGTCCATTAATTCCGGGTTGGACGTGGCTTTGTACGTCAGGCATAGATCGCCTCTGAGTAGGCGGTATGCAACTGAGTAGAGCTGGAGTTTCTTTAACCGAGCAGCATATGGCATTTGTTTGAGTCCTTTGATCCTCTTTGTGAGGTACTTTTGGGGTCTTTCTAGTTGCTGCAGGTGTCAAGTAAGGTACATCATAAATGGGGCATTGTACTCCATTATGGGCCTGATGAGGGAAGAGTACAGGGGCACAATGACCTCCCCTGATCTAGATGTGAATCCTTTCATGATAAGATGGGCTATATAGAAGGTCTTTCTAACCACTTTGGCAATGTGATTGTCAAAGGAGAGATTACTATCAACTTGGGTCCCTAGGTCCTTAATTACTTCTTCCGTACTTAATGGATTACCACCTATGTGGTAATTTGTGGGCACTTTGATTTTCCCAAATGGTATGACTATACACTTTTTGGCATTTAGTTTAAGGCCATGGCTCTGGCACCAGTTATCCGTTTCTATGAGTCCCTTTTGGAGGATGCTTGTGTCAGCTGGAGAGTCAATTATGGCGCCCAGTTTGCAGTCATCTGCGAACTTGGTCAGCCACAGTCCTCCCGTGTTAGCCTGTACCTCAGAAAAATATATTCCGAATAAGAGAGGTCCCAGGACTGAGCCCTGTGGGACGCCACTTGTGACTGGTTTAGAGTCTGACATGGCTCCAGCAATTCTGGCCATGTGGGTTCTGTCCTTGAGCCAGTTTGCAACCCATCTTATGACATAGGGGTTTATATTTAAGCTGGAGAGCTTGTCTATGATGCCCGAGTGGGGTATTGTGTCAAAGGCTTTTGCGAGGTCCAGGTAGACTGTGTGAGCTACCTTACCCTCATCAATGGGCCTTGGTGACTGTTTCAAAGAAGTCGACCAGGTTCAAGAGGCAGGATCTGCCCTTAACAAAGCCGAATTGGGTAGGATCCAGTGTCTGTAGGTCCCCAATGTCTATGTTTATGAGTTCCATAATGATCCTTTCCATAGCTTTGCAGACCAGGCTAGTCAGGCTTATGGGGCAGTAGTTTCCAGGGTCCATAGAAGCACCTCCTTTGTGTAGTGGGACCACCAACCCCCCCCCAAACAAAATCATGGATGTTCCATCCAGTCAAAAGGATCAAGCAGTCATTCAAATTCAGATACTGATAGACAAAAGAGACATCCAAGAGATCCGCCCAGACTAAAGAGGATTCGGAACTTACTTAAGTTTTTTTTTTAGTTCCAAAGGAAACCGGGGACTGGAGACCATTTCTGGATCTCAGCAGAGTAAACAAGTCAGTTCGATGCCACAAGTTCCAAATGGTCACAGTACAGTTTATACTTCCTTTCTTGGAACAGGATGATCGGATATGCTCCATAGACCTTCAGGATGTGTACTACCATATAGAGATAGACGATCCAGAAGGCACCTACACTTCTGGCTGGGAGCCAGTCATTACCAGTTCAGAGCACTGCCCTTTGCTCTCACTACTGCCCCAAATGCATGGCAGTGGTAGCAGCTCACCTGAGATCACAAGGATTCTGCGTGTTTCCCTATTTGGATGACTGGCTTATTTCCATCCCGACCAGGCATCTGCTTATCCAAGCTAGAGACTCTGTTATCCATATCTGTACAGAACTAGGTATAACCATAAATTATGAGAAATCTCACTTGAACCTTTTTCAAACACTGGAGTTTATAGGAGCAGTTCTGGAAACAACTCAGATGATTGCAAAACTTCCACTTTCCAGGGTATTGACAATCAGGTGCTGAACACGCAAGCTGCTCCAGAACAAGAAGAAGACTGCCCATTATGTCTTATGGGGCTGTAGGTTCAATGACTGCAACTATAGTCTTGGTTCTGCTGGCGAGATTCCACATGGGAATACTACAATGGCTTCTGGCTGTGCAATGGTCAATTATCCACAAACCGATGTACCAAATTCTCATTATGGACACCTGCAAAAGAGCCCTGGCATGGTGGATTCATTCTGCTCAGTTAAGACAAGGCCGACCTTTTGGTCCTCTGCAACCACAGGCCATAGTGACCACGGATGCTTTCCAGATTAGGTTGGGGGAGGGGACATTATCTGGAGAAGACCGTCCAAGACACCTGGTCTGGCGACAACACCAATTTGCTCGTAAATATCCTGGCAATGCAGGCAGTGCTTCTAGCATTGCAGGCCTTTCAGACTGCTCTTCCTCTGGCAACAGTGGCAATTCAATCAAGCAACGTCTGTGGTGTGGTACATAATTAAGGAGGAACCAGATCATATCCTCTGTGTCATGAAGCGCTCAGACTGTGGCAGTGGTGATCTCACCCAACTGCTTTCTTGTAGCAACGCACTTTCTGGGAAAGTCCAACATAATAGCATACAAGTTGAGCAGATCAATTCTCATTCCTCACAAGTGGTCCCTCACAGGGGCGGCTCGTGGCATCGGGCTGCCAGACTGCAGCCCCCTCAAAATAAAAAATAGAAAAAAGAATAGAAAAAAAATTTTTTTTTGAAAATTCGCGGACTTCGCGCATGCGCAGTAGTCCCGACTACTGTCGGTCTATGCGCATGCTCAAGGCAGTCCGGCAGTCCCCATAGGGGGACACAATGAGACGTCTGTGCACTTTTAAAGTGCACAGACTCGCTAGGATTATGGGTCGCGTCCGGACTGCAAGAGCAGCAGTCAGGACAGTCTCATCGTCGGGAAGGAGCTTTGGGATCTCATCGGGCTTTGCTTGGGATCTCGCGGGTCTTTGGAGTATTGCGCGGGAAGGATGTACGTTAGCTGGATATATTCAGGTAAGTCTATGGTGAGTTTTACCTTTATTTTACAATGTTTATACTGGATTGTGTGTGTGTATGGTGCTTATGCTTTACTGGAGTTTGTGTATGGTGCTTATGCTTTACTGGAGTTTGTGTATGGTGCTTATGCTTTACTGGAGTTTGTGTATGGTGCTTATGCTTTACTGGAGTGTGTGTGCGTGTGTGCGTGTGTGTGTGTGTGTGTGTGTGTGTGTGTGTGTGTGTGTGTGTGTGTGTGTGTGTGTGTGTGTGTGTGTGTGTGTGTGTGTGTGTGTGTGTGTGTGTGTGTGTGTGTGTGTGTGTGTGTGTGTGTGTGCGTGTGCGTGTGTGTGAAAATGCCCCAAGTGCTCATGGTGGTGTGGTAGGGAATACCTCAGGCTTGAACCCTGTACCCAGGTGTTAAAGACTTGAGTTCCCTACCCACCACCATTTGTAAAATAATTGCAGATTTTTGCCTCATATTCGATCTGATCTGTTCCTCATAATATCTGTGGTTTGTAAATGTTGCAATGCCTGATATTTGATGGTGTAGTAGTAGCATTGTTGCCTCACAGCTGCAGTTTCTCGGGTTTGATTCTTGGCTGGGGTTCCTTCTTTGTGGGGTCTGTATCTTCTCCCTGTGTTTGTGTGGGTTTGCTTTTGTGTCCTCCCATGTTACAAAGACATGTCTGCATTATTTCTTCCTGGGCCTCTGCTGAAAATTGTTTATTTGTTCCAAGTCAGACTGTCCTGATTAAAAAAATGTTAAATAAAATTGACAGGCATTTGAATTTCAGACTTAAGGGTTTCTGATTGTTTAATTCCTTGCATATTTGATGGTGCAGTGGTAGTATTGTTGCCTCACAGCTATAGGTTTTCTGGTTTGATTCTTGGTTGGGGTGGCTTCTGTGTGGAGTCTGCATCTCCTCCATGTGTTTGTGTGGATTTGCTCTGGTGCCCTGCCATTTTACAAAGACGTGTCTGCAGTTTTAATCCCTGCTGAAAATTGTTTTTGTTCTGTCCGCAGTAAAATTGACAGGCATTTGAATTTCAGACTTCAGGTTTCTGAATGTTTAATTCCTTGCATAATTGATGGTGCAGTGGTAGTATTGTTGCCTCACAGCTATAGGTTTTCTGGTTTGATTCTTGGTTGGGGTGGCTTCTGTGTGGAGTCTGCATCTCCTCCCTGTGTTTGTGTGGATTTGCTCTGGTGTCCTGCCATTTTACAAAGACGTGTCTGCAGTTTTAATCCCCGCGTCTCTGCTGAAAATTGTTTTTGTTCTGTCCGCAGTAAAATTGACAGGCATTTGAATTTCAGACTTCAGGTTTCTGAATGTTTAATTCCTCGCATAATTGATGGTGCAGTGGTAGTATTGTTGCCTCACAGCTATAGGTTTTCTGGTTTGATTCTTGGTTGGGGTGGCTTCTGTCTGCATCTCCTCCCTGTATTTGTGCGGATTTGCTCTGGTGCCCTGCCGTTTTAAAAAGACGTGTCCGCAGTATTAATCCCTGTGTCTCTGCTGAAAATTGTTTTTGTTCTGTCCGCAGTAAAATTGACCGGCATTTGAATTTCAAACTTCATGTTCTTCAGAATACATAGTAGCACAACCTTTTTTTAGCAATTTTCTAAGTTTATAAGATGAATATTTTAAATTTGTCCCTATTTTTGGGACTGTATTCCCCCATTATTGGCTTCGTCCAGGTTTTTGTGCTAAGGTTGACAGCTATGGCAAGAACTGAATTCACTGAATATGTTTGAGGGCTGTTTTCCCTCATTACTGGGTTTGTCCAGGTGTTTTGTACTAAGAGGTTGACAGCTATGGTGAGAACTGAATTCACTAAATGATAGCCATTTAAGTTTCAGTCTTCCTCTCTTTTACAAAGCAGCTGATGTGGTGTAGTGGTATGTTACTCTGACTGTTTTTTGCTCAGGGACCTTGGCAGTAAAATATATGGTGGCAACACAACATTTTATTCTAGCAACTTTCCAAGATTATACAAGCAATGTTTAATGTGTCCCTGTTTTGGGGCTTTTGACCCCCCCCCCAATACATTTTGGCTTTTTCCAGTTTTCTTGAGCTGCGAAGTTGAGATGCAGTTGAGTATTGAGTAGATTTTACAAGGAGCTGAGAGCTGCAGGGGAATAGAAGTTTAGTGCTTTGCCTAGTTAATACTATAGCACAACAGGTTGTGTACTTGCTTTTGATGCAGAAGGCTGTGGGTTCTACTCCCACAAGGGGTGGATGCTGCCGTACTGAGAATGTTCTCCTTGGTGAAGATACTAACTATGAGTTCGTTATCAGTTTGCCATCCATTTCCTCTTGCAATATTATTACTAGCTTATCATTTTTAATGTAATATAGGCAATTTATTCCTGAGGGGCAACAGACACTTTATTTTTCAATGAAACCATGAAATATAAAGGTGATTGCTAGCAGCAACCGCTTCATTAGTTACAGATTTCTTTAATGTGGAATTATTTAGATGACTGACTTCAGAGATTGTGCATATTTACTGATAATGGACTGTAGAATTGTGCATATTTACTGATAAAGGTGGACTGTAGAATTGTGCATATTTACTGATAATGGTGGACTATAGAATTGTGCATATTTACTAATAATGGTGGACTGTGGAATTGTGCATATTTACTAATAATGGTGGACTGTAGAATTGTGTATATTTACTAATAATGGTGGACTGTGGAAGTCTGAGTAGACTTTTTATGATAAATGTTCTCAACTGGGCAGTTTTGCCATTATGGGTGCATATGGTTTGTTTCATTGCTTACTGGAAAAAATGTTCAAAACAAATTTAAAACACCCTCTAACAAGTGTACTGTATTGTACAAGGAATATAATTTTAGTACAATGAGGAAGGTGTATCAAAGAGCACATGTATGTTTCATATGCAAGGAGCCTATGATTCGAAAACAGCCCAAAATTAATCTTTATCTGCCACTGGCAAAATGTATTTTCTTTGAATGTGGGTTTCAATGCTGTTTCAATGAATGTGAGTTTCAAGGGCAGAGAAGTTTTAATGCTAAGTTTTCATTGTGAGACTGCATTGCTTTGTTTAACAGATGACTTAGTGTTTTTGCTGTAAAATACAAAATAAAACTTTCAAATGAAGTCCAACTCATCATAGAAGTAAAGCAGTATGCACATTAGTGTTTATGGTAAGTGGAGTGAAATAGCCAAGTATAATGGTTCATTGGAATGGCTGCAGAGTCTCCATTCAACCATTATTTTGTCAGGGGGGGAAGGGCTGCAAACTCAGACAGGCCCAGCTGAACTATACCTCCCAACTGTCCAGATTTTCAAAGAATGAATAGATTTTTGCTTCTTATTTTTGGTTTGTTCATAAAATTTGTAGTTTTAATTCCTAAATGATTTGCCAGAAGTCACTCAATAATAAGTTTCAGACTTCATAACCTTCAGAAAAATGCATGTTAAAGTAAGAGCTGTTCTATCAACTGTCTCAATTTATACAAGAGCAATTTTTAGTACTGTTTATATGTGCCCCCAATATATTTGGCCTTGTTCAGATTTACTGCATTAACAGGTTGAGAGGTACATGCAAATAAATTGCTTTATAGAATTAGGCATAGCCAACCTCTCAACTGTCCCCAATTTTTGGCTCAAAATGTTGCTCTTCCCCCTTATAATCCCTCTGCAAAATAGCAATTTTGGAAGAAAACATGGAGGGTTTACAATTAAGAGATAACTGTAATAATCAAAGTTATAGATTACTTGAAATGCATGTAGATTCTTTTATATTTTGTCAGCTGCTCAAGGTAGCAGTACTAATATTAAAGTGTCCCTTCTTTGACAGGTAGCAGCTGTATTGTGTGTCTATTTTATATTTTTGCATCACATTTTTGGTCCATTTTTCATAAAATTGTGTTTTTGGCAAATTAGTGACAAATCACTAAAGACTGAAGTTAGAAAATGACAGACATTTGAGTTTCAGATTTTATACCCTTCAGAAAATTCATACTAATGCAAGACCTATTCTATTATCTTTCTAAGTTTATTAGAGCAATATTTAAAAATTGTCCTTATTGTTGGACCTTTGTCCCACTTCTGTGTATGGCTTTGTCCAGATTTCTTGCTCTTGAGGTTGAGAGGTATGACAAATGTGTCAGGGCCATCACAGTCAGCCAGAGAGATTTCAAATTGTGACATGCTTGTTGCACCCCACTCCCCCATGTAGTGACTCTGGATGTGTCCAAGCAAGGCAAGGAGTAGTTGTATCAACCTTGGATGGGGAGGACACACTGCATAAGTACTACAGTGGCTTTTCATCTGTCCTTGATTTTGCAGAATGGTCTGGTTTCTGTCATATTTTTGTACTGTTGATTTATGCTTATTACTCAGATTTATGCTTATTACTCAAAGTGCCTGTTGCTCTGTGTTTTAAGTAGCAATGCTTTAATGACCATAAGGTAAGCTTGTCTGAGATTGTAAGATGCAAGTAAGCTTTAATAAGCATACTGTTAAAGAATTGCCAACATTGAAAGCCTTTCTGTTGTTGCCATGCAGAGAATACTTGACTAGATAATATATAAGCCTTGGGTATTAAAGGACAGGATTCCATTATTTTAAAAAGCTCATTACACTTGTTGGAGACTTCCAGTCATCTCTACAGACTTTACCCGTAAACTAAACAGAATGCCAATCATGTGTGGTCCATAACCTGTACAGTAATCCTGTAAGCAATGTATCTTGAGCTTGTTTCTTGTTTGCTTTTCATTTTTTACTTTTATCATGTTTTCCCCATGAAACAAGTTGTCAGGCAGCAGGTCTTTTTGGATAAGAAACATTTTTACAAGTGGGGCATCACATAGATTTCTACTTTCAGCATGTTACTTGGTACTTTAATAAAGCTGAATATATTATAATTAGGACTGCAGTGCAAGGAGAAGTGGTTTGAGTTGAGTGCTTCTGGTTTTTCTTATACTTGATTTTGACTGGCATTCCAGTAATGTATTTAAAAAGTAATTTATTTTTTCATGCCTCACAACCTTTTGTTTCCATCTAGATATTAAGTAAGCTGTCATGCAGCCAATGCATTGAAATATTTTTATTCTTCTACACTTATTTTTGTCTTGATTGGACTTTCATAATGATGGTTTGCCACCCAAGGCAGCGTATTTAATTAAAGTTAGTTTTTTGTAGTTTTGTGCATAGCTCCTCCCCTTTCTGGTTGACCACCCCCCCCTGACCCCACCCATTCAGCTGTCTCCTGCAGCCCCCCCTGTGATTTGAAGTCACCAGCCGCCACTGGTCCCTCAACCAGAAAGTAGAGGAAGAAATTTTCTGCAGATGGAGCCAGCCTTGCTGCAACCTCTTTGCATCCCCTCTGAACAACAAATGCAGCAGCAACTTTGCCCTAATCCCCCAATGGCGGAATCCCTGAGGGATGCTCCATGCACAGTTGACCTCACAGTCTACTGTATGCCTTTCCCCCTACCCCCTGATCCCCAAATTTCTCCAGAAATCAAACAGGTTGAAGAGAACAGTAAACCTCATTACCCCTTTTTGGCCTCAACAAATCTGGTTTCACTTCCTGTGGCCTCATTTACAGAAGAAACCCTGGATTCTGGAATCCACTCCAGACCTGTCACAAATGATTCATCCCAATATTTCCAACCTCAAGCTGAAAGCTTGATTCCTCCAATTCCGTTTATAGCCAGACAGCCAATGCTCTCCCCAGTCTGTCATATTTTGCTATCCTCCCATAAGCCATCCACTCAAAAACTTTATCGGAGCAAATGGAAGAGGTTTGTAATCTGTGTTCAATAACATGATGTAGATCCCTTCACAGCACCTGTCCACTCTGTTCTAGAATTTTTTGCTCACCTCTTTGATGATGGGGCAGCTGCCTCTACAATTAAAGTGCAGTTAGCAGCTATCTCTGATTTTCAAATTGGAAAACATAACTTGTCACTGATTTCCCACAAACTTTGCAAAGCCTTCTTGAAAGGGACCCTATTACTAAGGCCACCTCACAAGGATCTCTCTCTTCCATGGGATCTAAACTTGGTGCTATGCCTTATCTTTCAGCCCCCATTTGAACATGCAGTGACATGTGATATAAAATATTTGTATTGGAAGACCATCGTCATAGTGGTCATTACATCTGCAAGAAGAACATCAGAGATTCAGGTTTTGTCTTCCCAACATCTGTACCTGATTTTACATAAAGCCAGAGTTTTGTTGCACACTAACCCCTCCTTTTTACCTAAAGTTGTTTCTGAGACTAATATCAAACCATTAACTTGCCCATTTTCTTCCCTAACTTCACTAACAAAGGTGAATACGTACTGCATTTAATGGATGTCCATACACAATTATGTTTTTATCTACACAGGACAAATGATTTTGGAAGGTAAATCAATTATTTATTTCCTTTGCAGGCCCTAGGAAGGGCCTTCCAGTATCCAAAGTCACTCTAGCAAAATGGCTCTCTGACTGCATTTCCTTCATCTAAACCAAACAAAGATATAGATCTTCCCAAACCAGTTTGAGCTTACTCAAACAGGCCCAGGGCCACTTTGGCAGTTTTTCAGGCTAATGCATTCATGGACGAAATCTGTGCAGCAGCCACATGGGCTAATCATCATACCTTTATCACTCATTACAAATCGGATTCGGTCTCCAGGGGAAGAGCCTCTTTTGGTTTGATGATGCTGAGAAACATCCTTCCATGAGTCCGCCCAGGATAAAGGTAGCTGGGGACTCTGTCCCATATGTGATGATGAAATGAAAATTGACAATATCAGATAAAAAAGTTATGTAGTCACTATAACGTTCCATCTGTATTGTCGATTTTTATTTCTTCTCACATCCCCTCCCTCCAAGCCCCCAACCCTTTGCTTCTGGTAGAGCCGGAAGCTTAATTTTATTGCTTTGGTTACTTTTCTCAGTATTCCAAAAATGGTCTCCTTATGATCTTTTTCTTGTAAAATTTTCTCCACGTTCTCCATCTTGAGATAGTCTTAGCAAACAAGATCTGATGCAACAGGGAGAGGTGTATTATGGGTAAGGGGAGGTGTCCAAGAGCTTTTTGGTTGCCACGATCTTGGTAACTGCTGGGTCAGATTCACTGGATTGGATCCTGACCCATATGTTAGGAGAAATGAAAATCAGCAATACAGATGGAATGCTGTGGTGAGTACGTAGCTTTTTTCCCTCTTGCAGAGTAGGGGGACTCCCATCACTGTTAACAGAAGATATGTAAGCAACAGAATGGGCAGTTTGTCACAGCTGGGACTAAAACCTATACCACTGTTTGCACAGAGTAGATCCTTCTTAAAAAAAAAAAGAAAGTAAGTTATTAAAAGGAATGTACTTTACAACCTCAGAAAGAAAATAATGATCTTTGTGTGGATCACTGTTGCATTCATAACAGATGAGAGCTCTGCCACAGGCAGAATCTGATGTCCAACCAGACTTACAGACTTCTGGTTTGTACCCTTCCTGCCCTTGTCTGTGCAGACCTCAATTTCTTAGGCTGTGTCCATATGTTTCTTGTGTAAATGTGCCATGTATGTACAGCATTTGTTTTTTGATCTCATGTTGGCTCACCGCAGCTGACTATCACCTGGTCTTAAGACCTCTTTCTATCCACTGAGTCTACCAGACCTACATCAGTCTTCCTCTAAGTTAACCCTTAAATATGTCTAGGGTCATTGTGGAGATCAAAGAACCTAATGCAGCATCACACTGCTGTTGAGAAGTGTTTTGCCTAATTCCCTAGCCCTCTGCATTCTTCTCCCATCTCCAGGGGTTGTCATATGATGGGCTCTGTGGCATTTTGTCCACATTTCCATGTGTGCCTCATTCTCATTCCTGCCCCTTGCACTACAACACCCTCACACGTTTCCAGTCTTCACCAGAGCTCAAATGTGATGGTGTATCCGTGAGCATGCCCCACCCTGCCAGGATGTGCAGTCCCCATCCACTCTGGCTGTTCCTTTGAGTACTTGGGATGCTAATTGAGCCTGGGTTGGCTGGGCAACAGTACGGGCTTTATTTCTCTGTGCCACTGATGTAACCTATATCCATGCAATCTTTAGATGTTCATCATATAGTCATGGGTGCAGTAGCCCTAGCTGTATGGGTTGTATCCTGCAGCTGGCCAGCTTCCAAAGCTTAAGGGCACCTTCAAAGTGCCCAGACCATTGACAACTCAAGCAGAGGAGCAGAAAATCAGTTGTCTTTGTGCCAAGCCCTTCAGAGCTTTTCTGCTGCTGAATAACGCTCCTCTTGTGGGCTTTTAATGATTGATGGTCAACTAGCGTTTCTTCATTGCTGTGCAGGTAAGTTCCATTAGGAGAACAAACCTTCCATCAGTGGTACAGATGGCAGTGGGAATCCCTCCCTCTTTCTCAGGGGATTCTTGTCATCCACCAGATCAAACTTCTTTTTTCCCCTCCTGTCATTCAGTATATTCTGACTTAAGGGGTAATAGAACCTGTTCTTCTTTCTCTAATAGGGAAAGATTTTTTATTTGAGAATGATTCTGGTACCATGATTCTGATGCGGAGAACTTTTCATAATTACATACCGGATCGGTCGAGGCCCGGGTTAACAACGACCGCCACCAGTACTGTTAGCCAACAGGGTGCTGGTGAAAATTGGGCTGCTGTTGGCCGAAGGAGAAGAGGAGGGCGAAGGCATGCTCGAAGGCAGGAAGAGAGGAGGAAGGTTAGGAGTGTAGCAGTAAGGGTAGGAACTTTGAATGTTGGCAGTGTGACTGGTATAGGAAGAGAGCTAGCTGATATGATGGGGAGAAGGAAGGTTGATATATTGTGCGTGCAAGAGACCAGATGGAAGGGAAGTAAGGCCAGGTGTTTAGGAAATGGGTTCAAATTGTTCTATCATGGTGTGGATGGCAGGAGAAATGAGGTAGGGGTTATACTAAAGGAACAATATGCCAAGAGTGTTTTAGATGTGAAGAGAGTGTCTGACAGAGTGATGTTTATGAAGCTCGAAATTGATGGTGTAATGATGAATGTTGTTAGTGCATATGCTCCACAAGTTGGGTGTGCGATGGATGAGAAAGAGAAATTTTGGAGTGAGTTGGATGAAGTTGTGGTGAGTGTACCCAAGGGTGAGAGACTAGTGATTGGAGCGGACTTTAATGGGCATGTTGGTGAAGTGAACAGAGGGGATGAGGAAGTGATGGGTAGGTAAGGTGTTAAGGAGAGGAATGCAGAAGGTCAGATGATTGTGGATTTTGCGAAAAGGATTGACATGGCTGTGGTGAATACATATTTTAAGAAGAGGGAGGAGCATAGGGTGACATACAAGAGTGGAGGAAGATGCACACAGGTGGATTATATCCTATGTATGAGGGCCAGTCTGAAGGAGATTGGAGACTGTAAAGTGGTGGCAGGGGAAAGTGTAGTTAAGCAGCATAGAATGGTGGTCTGTAGGATGACATTGGTGATCAAGAAGAGGAGGAGGAGGAGTGTGAAAGCAGTGCCAAGGATTAAATGGTGGAAGTTAATAAAGAATGACTGTGAAGTGGAGTTTAGGGAAGAGTTAAGACAGGCACTGGGAGGCAGTGGAGAGTTACCGAATAGCTGGGTAACTACAGCAGAACTAGTAAGGGAGACTGCTAGAAAGGTGCTCGGTGTGGCATCTGGACAGAGGAAGGAGGACAAGGAGACCTGGTGGTGGAATGAGAAAGTACAGGAGAGTATACAGAGGAAGAGGCTGGCGAAGAAGTGGGATTGTCAAAGAGATGAAGAAAGTAGACATGAGTATAAGGAGATGAGGTGGCGAAAGCTAAGGATAAGGCGTATGGAGAGTTGTATGAGAGATTGGACACTAAAGAGGGAGAAAAGGACCTGTACCGATTGGCTAGACAGAGGGACAGAGCTGGGAAAGATGTGCAGCAAGTAAGGGTGATAAAGGATAGTGAGGGAAAGGTACTCACAAGAGAGGAGAGTGTGTTGAGTAGATGGAAAGAGTATTTTGAGAGGCTGATGAATGAAGAGAATGAGAGAGAGAGAGAAGGTTGGATGATATGGGGATAGTGAATCAGGAAGTGAAACAGATTAGCAAGGAGGAAGTAAGGACAGCTATGAAGAGGATGAAGAATGGAAAGGCTGTTGGCCCAGATGACATACCAATGGAAGCATGGAGGTGCTTAGGAGAAATGGCAGTGGAATTTTTAACTAGATTGTTTAATGAAATTTTGGAAAGTCAGAGGATGCCTGAGGAGTGGAGAAAGAGTGTTTTGGTACCTATCTTTAAGAATAAGGGTGATGTGCAGAGCTGCAGTAACTACAGAGGGATAAAATTGATCAGTCACAGCTTGAAGTTATGGGAAAGAGTAGTAGAAGCTAGGTTAAGAAGGGAGGTGATTATTAGTGATCAGCAGTATGGTTTCATGCCAGGAAAGAGCACTACAGATGCAATGTTTGCTCTGAGAGTGTTATTGGAGAAATACAGAGAAGGTTAGAAGGAGTTGCATTGTGTCTTTGTAGACTTGGAGAAAGCATATGACAGGGTGCTTAGAGAAGAGTTGTGGTATTGTATGAGGAAGTCGAGAGTGGCAGAGAAGTATGTAAGAGTGGTACAGGATATGTACGAGGGTAGTGTGACAGTGGTGAGGACTGCAGTGGGAGTGACAGATCCATTTAAGGTGGAGGTGGGATTACATCAAGGATCAGCTCGGAGTCCTTTCTTATTTGCAGTGGTGATGGACAGGTTGACGGATGAGATCAGACAGGAGGCCCCGTGGACTGTGATGCTTGCAGATGACATTGTGATCTGTAATGAGAGTAGGAATCAGGTTGAGGAGACTCTGGAGAGGTGGAGATATGCTCTAGAGAGCAGAGGAATGAAGGTCAGCAGGGCTAACACAGAATATATGTGTGTAAATGAGAGGGAGGGTAGAGGAATGGTGAGGATGCAGGGAGTAGAGTTGGTAAAGGTGGACGAGTTTAAGTACTTGGGATCAGCAGTTCAGAGTAATGGTGAATGTGGAAGAGAGGTGAAGAAGAGAGTACAGGCAGGGTGAAATGGGTGGAGGAGAGTGTCAGGAGTGATTTGTGACAGACGGTTACCAGTAAGAGTGAAAGGGAAGGTCTACAAGAGGGTAGTGAGACCAACTATGTTATATGGGTTGGAGACAGTGGCATTGACAAAAAGGCAGGAGTCAGAGCTGGATGTGGCAGAGTTAAAGATGTTAAGATTTGCACTCGGTGTGACTAGGATAGATAGGATTAGGAATCAGTATATTAGAGGGTCAGCTCATGTTGGACAGTTTGGAGACCAAGCAAGAGAGACGAGATTGGTTTGGACATGTGCTGAGGAGGGATGATGGGTATATTGGGAAAAAGATGCTAAGGATGGAGCTGCCAGGTAAGAGGAAAAGAGGAAGGCCTAAGATAAGGTTTATGGACGTGGTGAGTGAGGACATGCAGGCGGTTGGTGTGACAGAGCAAGATGCAGAGGATAGGAAGAAATGGAAAGAGATGATCCGCTGTGGCGACCCCTAACGGGACAAACCGAAAGATGATGATGAATGATTCTGGTACCAAAGAAGCCTCATGAGACCAGTTCTAGATATTTCCTTTCTCAGTCAATTTGTGAAAGTCCCAAAGTTCAAAATGCTATCCCTTCACAACTTGTTACCTCTTATTCCACCTTTCAGGTTTTTTTTTTTTTTTGGCTAACTACAGATTTAAAGGATGCTTATCATATTTCTGTAGTCCAAAATTCAACACACTGCAACAGGAGAAACAGCATAAAATACACTCAAGAGGCAGAAACTGGGAACTCAATTAATTTTAGTGGTGCTTCTGGTACCTTGGCAAACCGCCTTCAAGGAATAACATAAACCATCACTCTTTTCCATTTTATAATAAAGCTGCTCCAATGAAACACTCTGTCTAATCATTCATTTAACATACTTAAATAAACATACCCCCTTACAAAACTTTCAATGAAATAAAAATCCACATAAACCCATAAATACATTTTAAATAATGCTACTAACATTAAACATTCAAATTAACATCTAAATTCATGTCTTTAGGTTTCAAGGTATTTTAATTCAAAATAAATCTACTTTCCATTCTTAAACTGACTAAAAAGTCACCACCTTTAGCAGTATTTATGGGTTTATATGGATTTGTATTTCATTGGAAGTTTTGTATGGGGTATGTTTACTTAAGTATGTTAACTGAATGATTAGACAGACTGTTTCATTGGAACAGCTTTGTTATAAAATGGGAAAGGGTGGTGGCTTATGTTATTCCTTGAAGGCTGTTTGCTGAGATACCAAAAGCATCATTAAATTTGATTGCGTTCCCAGTTGCTGCCTCTTGAGTGTATTTTGTCATATTTCTGTAGGCTCAGATTTGAAAATATTTTGTGAAGTTTTTTTGTGTCTGTATTGCACACTCAGTTGTCTGCATTGCCCTTTGGGTTATACACTGCTCCAAGAGTGTTCACAGAGTGTTTAACTCCAGTGACAGCCTATTGCAGACTGCAAGGTATTCACCATTGTTCCTTATTTAGACAATTTGCTTAGCTGTGTGGAGTCTTTTTTCTAAGTGTCAGAAATCACTCAATTGGGTAAGAGGTCTTCGCAGACTGGGTTTCCAGGAGAACATTCCAAAATCTTGTTTGACTTCACCTCACAGGATTGTATTCCTGGAGTGTCTCCCAGGTACTTCAGTTCAAAGAGCATTTTCTTCCACAGGAAAAAGATGCATATCCAGATATGTTCCTGAGTTTTTCCAGGACTTCAGAAGGGGTAGGGAAAATTCTCAGGATAGTAGGATTTGTGCATGTATAACTCTCATGGTTCCTCTACCCAGACTCCACATAAGAAATATTCTTTGGTACCTAAAGTCTGTTTGGTGTCAACATCAGCACCCCCCTTGACATTTGAAATTCCAGTTTTGGAATTTGTAAAAATTGAACTGCTTTGGTGGAGAGACCAGCTCTATCTGAATCCTGGTCTCCCATTTTTTGTAATACCTCCAGCACAGTCTGTTACTGTGGATGTCTTAGACTTTGTTTGAGAAGCTGAGTCTGTGAGTGTAAAACTGCAGGGTCTGTGGAACAAAAAAAGACAGACCACACAAACATAAAAGATGTCGGTCATAAATGCACACAAGTCTTTCAGTCTTCTGTGGTCACCAGGGCCACTACAAGTGATTACACACAGCACCACAGTGATAAGGTACATAAATGGGGGGGGGGGGGTACCAGATCAACCATGGTAGCCTCAGATCTAAGAATTCAGCACAGTCTCACTGTACAGGCATGTAACATTCCATCTTTATGGTAGACAAGCTGAGCAGCATCAGGAGCAGGACAAACCCTTATGAATGGAAATTAAATCAAGGGGTCTTCAGGAGTTTGATCCAAAGGTAGATCTTTCTGCTTCCATTGATAACAAACAAAGTACAGTTTTGTACCTACCATAAATGTAGATGTCCGATAGGCATGCATCTGCAGTCCTTACAAATGGGTTGTCCTGTCGTCAGGCAGCCCTTCAGTCGGCCGGATTCCAAAGTCTGGGTCTGGCCTCGGCTGGTGTCGCACTTCACCCGACGTCATAGCTGCAGTTATTCGGGTATAAAGGCATCAGCCGACGCCATTTTCCTCAGTGTTTCTTGCCCCAGATGCCAGGTGCCCTCTAGGAAGGCTAAATTTGGATAAATGCAAATGGTTCCAAATAGTAGAAAGCAAATAAAAAATAAGCATGTAAGTACATATATACAAACAAATACACCATAATAGATTCCCCCAGCTAGCTACAAGATGGGAAAATACCCTAGGAGTACCACAGAGGGGAAGGAGGGCGGGTAATCCTGACTGCAGATGCATGCCTATCGGACATCTACATTTATGGTAGGTACAAAACTGTACTATGTCCTTCAAGGATGCATCTGCAGTCCTTACAAATGGGTAGAATACCATAGCCAAACTGGGGGAGGAGGAGAAATAGGATTATGGTGTAGTTAAGATCCCTTGCAAAACAGCAGTGGCAAAACCTGCTTGGGATCTGGAGTATAAAGGTAAATTATAATGCTTGGCAAATGTATGCACGGAGCTCCAAGTAGCAGCCTCTAAAATGTCCTTGGTAGCCACTCCTCGTAAAAAAGCTGTGGTAGTGGCTGTAGCCCTTGTAGAGTGAGGCCTGATGTTTTCTGGAGTTTTCTTCCCATGGTAGGAGTAACAAAATCTAATGCAATTTCCTATCCACTTAGAGATTGTCTGTTTTGAAATTGCTTTTCCTTCCATTCCTGTTGCATATGCTACCAGTAGCTGGTCAGTTTTTCTGTTGCTCTTGGTCCTGTCCAGGTAGTAACGTAATTGTCTATGTACATCCAAGGTGTGCAACAGTCTTTCTCCCCTGTTCTGTGGGTTGGGGAAGAATGTAGGTAGGTGGATAGCTTGATTTAAAGATACCCTGGAGACCACCTTTGGCATAAAAGTAGGATTAGTTCTCATGGACACTCTATCTTGATGGAAGATGAGGAAGGGCTGTACTGCCATTAATGCCTGTAGCTCAGATACTATTCTTGCTGAAGTGATTGCAAGCAGGAAAGCAGTTTTCCATGATAAGTATTGTAATTCTGCTGTTGCTGCTGGTTCGAAAGGAGGTAGTGTCAATTTTTCTAGCACAAAGTTCAAGTCCCATGCTGGCAATGGTGGCTTCCTAGGTGGTTTTACATTTTTAATTCCTCTCAGAAACTGCCTGAGCAGAGGATGTGAGAAGACTGGAGGATCCAAGTTGTATTCTGCTGAAATGGCTGATGCATGAATCTTAATGGAAGAATAGGACAGGCCGTTGTGGAAGAGCTCTGCCAAGTATTCCAGGATGTTAGCTATGTTTACCAGTGACACATTCTCTCCTTTTGCTGTACTCCAAATGAGATATCTTTTCCATTTTGCTGAATAATTTTTTCTTGTTGAGGGTCTGCGAGCCTCCAAGATAATGTCTTTAACCCTTTGAGATAAATCTGGGTTATTTGGTCTTATGCAATGTTCCATGCAGCCAGCTGCAGTGTTTTCAGGTTTGGATGCAGGGTTTTGAAGTTCTATGTTAACAACAAGGGAACTAGGGGCAGAGGCCATATTTGTTCCCGAGACATACTCCTCAGTAATGGGTACCAATGTTGCCTTGGCCAGTCTGGAGCTATCAGGATGATCCTTGGACGGTCTTCTTTGATCTTCAATAGCACCTTGTGCATCAAAGGAAGAGGTGGGAATGCATATGCTGTCAGGTTTTTCCAACTGAAAGATAGGGAGTCCACTTTCCAAGCAAGTGGGTGGTACGCCCTTGTGCAGAATTTTTTCAGTTGGTGATTGTGTGGGGATGCAAATAAGTCTATTTCTGGTAGTCCCCATTTCCCTGTAATGGTTTTGAAGATGTCCGGATGCAGCATCCATTCGTGGGCATCCGTGGCAGTTCTGCTTAGGATGTCTGCTAGTATATTTTCTTTTCCTGGCACAAAATTGCTTGTAACTGAATGTTGAAGCTCAGTGCCACATTCCAGAGGTCCATTGCCATCCGGCATAGAGGGTATGAATGTGTGCCTCCTGTTTGTTGATGTACCACATAACTGTGGTGTTGTCCGTCCTTATCAGCAGTTGACCCTGTCGAAGAAATGGTCTGAATGCCTGAATTGCCAGTTTTACTGCCAGCATTTCCTTTTGATTTATGTGTAGGTGCAGCTGGTCTTGAGTCCATAAGCCTTGTATGCACTTGTCCAGCATGTGTGCCCCCCAGCCGAGGTCTGAAGCGTCTGTTGTGATGGTCTGGCTTGGTTGAGTGCTGTGGAAGGGCAGTCCCTTGTTTGTTTGACAGGCCTGAGCCCACCATTGGAATTCTTGCTTCAGGCATGGAATTATTGGAATTTGGGTTTCTAGGCTGTGCTTGTGCTGAGACCATAAATTCCTTAGGTACCACTGTAACTTTCTCATATGTAGTCTGGCATGTGGAATCAATTTGGCAAGCTAAGAACTTGGTTATATTCAACTGGACGTATAAGAGAATTTAAGTACCTTTTTATGCACTTTTCTTTTTAAAAAATACAGTATTTAAATTGATTTAAACTGTGTATGAAGGAGTGTTGAAGGAATTTTTAACTGGTTATTCTGCTCTTCAGTAACTTGAACTAAAAGCTAGTGTTGGCTGAATTTTGTTATTTGCTAGTAATTACAGGTGTGGGGGTAGCCACATTCATTGATTTCCTGTCCTTGCATATTTAAACTGGTGCATGTGAAATAATTCCTGCTTTAAAACTTCAGCTTGGCAAGCTAAGAACTTGGTTATATTCAACTGGACGTATAAGAGAATTTAAGTACCTTTTATGCACTTTTTTTTTTAAAAATACAGTATTTAAATTGATTTAAACTGTGTATGAAGGAGTGTTGAAGTAATTTTAACTGGTTATTCTGCTCTTCAGTAACTTGAACTAAAAGCTAGTGTTGGCTGAATTTTATTTGCTAGTAATTACAGGTGTGGGGGTAGCCACATTCATTGATTTCATGTCCTTGCATATTTAAACTGGTGCATGTGAAATAATTCCTGCTTTAAAACTTCAGCTTGGCAAGCTAAGAACTTGGTTATATTCAACTGGACGTATAAGAGAATTTAAGTACCTTTTTATGCACTTTTTTTTTTTAAAAAATACAGTATTTAAATTGATTTAAACTGTGTATGAAGGAGTGTTGAAGGAATTTTTAACTGGTTATTCTGGGGGTAGCCACATTCATTGATTTCCTGTCCTTGCATATTTAAACTGGTGCATGTGAAATAATTCCTGCTTTAAAACTTCAGCTTGGCAAGCTAAGAACTTGGTTATATTCAACTGGACGTATAAGAGAATTTAAGTACCTTTTTATGCACTTTTTTTTAAAAATACAGTATTTAAATTGATTTAAACTGTGTATGAAGGAGTGTTGAAGGAATTTTTAACTGGTTATTCTGCTCTTCAGTAACTTGAACTAAAAGCTAGTGTTGGCTGAATTTTGTTATTTGCTAGTAATTACAGGTGTGGGGGCAGCCACATTCATTGATTTCATGTCCTTGCATATTTAAACTGGTGCATGTGAAATAATTCCTGCTTTAAAACTTCAGCTTGGCAAGCTAAGAACTTGGTTATATTCAACTGGACGTATAAGAGAATTTAAGTACCTTTTATGCACTTTTTTTTTTAAAAATACAGTATTTAAATTGATTTAAACTGTGTATGAAGGAGTGTTGAAGGAATTTTTAACTGGTTATTCTGGGGGTAGCCACATTCATTGATTTCCTGTCCTTGCATATTTAAACTGGTGCATGTGAAATAATTCCTGCTTTAAAACTTCAGCTTGGCAAGCTAAGAACTTGGTTATATTCAACTGGACGTATAAGAGAATTTAAGTACCTTTTTATGCACTTTTTTTTTTAAAAAATACAGTATTTAAATTGATTTAAACTGTGTATGAAGGAGTGTTGAAGGAATTTTTAACTGGTTATTCTGCTCTTCAGTTATTCCCACCCGCCCTGTTTTTGTTTTGGTGTTAATCTTAGTGGCATTGAAACTGCCCGCCCCTCAGCCTGCCTCTGGGCCCATCTCATTTGCTCACTCAACTGAGTGCAGTGAGATCATATTCTGATTTCAGGCACTCCTACTGTGTACAAAGAGAGCATCTGGGAAATAGAAAAAAAAAATTAAGCTTATTTCCTGCCTTTCTTGTTAAGTGGTACAGACTATTTGTAGGCTTCTGAGCCCCCAAGCCCTTCTGTGTTTGAGGGAAGCCTTCTAGCTTGTTTTTTTTTTCTTGTAACTAGCCAGTTTTCTAGTTTCAGCACTCAAATCTGTTTCTTTGATCTCAGCACTTGTTCAGAAAAAAAAAAAAAAAAAAAAAAATTTCATCTGCTTTTACTGTACTTGTGTTTTACCTACTTCTTTTACTTTTGCATCATCTTAAAATACTCAATTGTATTTATTACTGCTTGGTGTAACTCATTCTAAGCCTTTTGGTTTAAACACTTGGGCTTCGGACCAGTTAGTTGTTTTGCACTGAGAGGTTTGTGGTCTGCACTGTTGTGGCAGAACAGGTAGCTTACATCCTTCTAGGTTGAGAACTGCTGATTGAGGGCTCAGTGTCTGTTATTCTAAAAGTGTATTAATTCTGGTTTAAGCACTTGGGCTTTCAAGCCAGTTATTTTACATTAAGAGGGTTCGTGGTCTGCACTCTTGTGGGAGGAGAGGCTGGACTCTGCCCTTCTGAGCTGGGAATTTCTGGTTAAAGGCTTATAGTGCATGCATATCTGAACTGTTTCTTACTGAAGTTGGTGCGCCTTGTTTGCTGTGGCATAGACTGGATTCGGGCCTGCTGGATCTAGCTTTGTTTGTGTAACTTGAGCACTAATCCAGACATTCTCTAAAGTATTCAATGGTATTTATTACTGCTTGGTTGTAACTTGATTAAAGTGTAGCTATCATTCAAGTCTTTTGGATTAAGCACTTGGGCTTCAGACCAGTTGTTTTACATTAGGAAGGTTTGTGGCAAGCACTGTGGTGGCAGGACAGGTAGCTTTCATCCTTCTAAGTTGGGAACTGCTGATTGAGAGCCCAGTGTCCAAGTGTATTAGTTCTGGTTTAGGCACTTGGGCTTCAGGCCAGTTATTTTACATTAAGAAGGTTCGTGGTCTGCACTCTTGTGGGAGAAGAGGCTGGACTCTGCCCTTCTGAGCTGGGAATTTTCTGGTTAAAGGTTTATAGTGCCTGAATATTTGAACTGTATCTTACTGAAATTGGTTCACCTTGTTTGCTCTAGCATAGACTAGATCCAGGCCTACTGAATCTAGCTTTGTTTATATACTTGTTGTTTGTTTGCTTGTTATTTCCTGGAAGCTAATTCACCTAATACGCAACTTCTCAGCTTCTGTGGATCACTAGTGATATCTGCATTGCTTACTGTACTTATTTCCTTGTTTCACTTGAAAGAAAGTTACTGTTTGTCGTTTTTGCATTTAGTTACTTGTATCACATTGCACTCAAGTTACCTGACACTTGCTCACTAAAGCAATTATATAAGTCAGCACTAAAAATTAAAAGCACTACACCCTCACTCCCCACTGGCCCTTGTTTTCAATTAAGGATTTCCCAATATTATTCTAGCATGTCCAAAGGTCAGTTGTCAATCTCCTCTCCGGTCCAGCTGGTGAATCTGGGAATCTTGAGGCAATGTTATAACTGCCTCATGTACACAGACAACCCTCTCCTCCTCCCACATAACACAAATACTTTGAGAGATGCAGCTATTTAGCCAAACTGGAGGCTGAGCTCTCTCAACTCAGGACTGGCAAGACCAGACAGGAGGAGAAGGCAACTACACACACCACAAAACCAGCCTCACATAATGCTACCACTCCACTGAATCAAACACATAAACACACAAAGACATACTCGGAGGCTCTGAGTAAAAATTTACCTAAACAGCAGAGGCCTCCAAAGCAGACACCCAAACAACTGCTACCTCAAGACACCCCACAAGCAACACATAAACCACAAAAGCAGTGTGCAAAGCAGTCACAGCCCTTAAGGCCAAATACAACACCAAACATACTTGTCATAGGTGACTCCATAGTCAGACACACTGGCGTCCCACTCACCAGGCTGAACAAGGAGAGGGTCACAGTAAGCTGCCTATCGGGCGCTAGAATCCGCCACATAACACAAGCACTGGGTCACTCCACAGCAAGTACAAATATGACACAGTCATTGTCCATGCTGGTGTGAACGACCTGAGACGTACCTCCCTGGACTGCATGAAAAGAGACATAGAGGAGCTCTCTGATTATGTAGCCCAGGCAGGTATGACCCTAACCCTGAGCAGTATCCTTCCTTCACCAAGAATGATGCCACAATATAGAGACAAGATGATCAGCTTTAACAATTGGCTTAATGTCTGGTGTCATTCAAAGGGGATCCAGTGTCTGTCTGCCTGGGATGACATGTTTGACAAGCCACGCTGCTTCGCAAGGGACGGCTTGCACCTGTCACCCCTGGGATTCCGGATATTGGCTAAGGCTCTTGCCACCCCCATAGTGCCTTTTTTAGGCAAGGCTCAAATTCTAAACCTACCACCCTAGAAAACAAAATGGGAAGAAATTGAGGGTAATGCTGCTCAATGCCAGAAGTCTAAATCTCAAAATGCACGCACTCGAGGCCCTTCTCAGTATGGAGAACATCGATGTCTGTGCTGTAACTGAAACCTGGTTCAAGGCTCCTGAGAGCACCCGGCACTATTAGGTTTTACCTCATATCATGCGTTCGCCCCAAAACCCGGACCACTCCACAAAAGGAGGGGTGTATCCATATTCATAAAGGATACTCACACCTCCAGGTTGGTGGCAACGCATGAAGCTTCGGAAACCATCCAGGTGCAACTAACAATAGGCAAACTGCTCTACAAATTGTAGCATGCTACAGGCCACCCTCTCAAACTCAGGAACCCCACACAGCCTTCCTGAAGACACTGGAGGGTATAAATGTATCTCCAAACACCATCATATTGGGTGACTTCAACTACCGAATATAGACTGGGAACATTACTCAAGCCCTAACTTTCTAGCCCAACGGTTCCTGGAGTTCATAAATTCAAATGCCATGGAACAGCTAGTCACTGTTCCCACGAGAGGAGAAAATATACTAGATCTCATTGTCACAAACATGGGGACAAAATGCTCCACACGGAAGTATATCCCTCATTGGTGAGATCTGATCATAAACTAATCTCACTGGAAATCCACATCCCCCCACCCCAAACAAAAGACCATAGTGAAGAACTTCTCTAAAGCAAACTTCACACTACTCAAGACTGGTGTGGTATCCTTCAAGGCCCCTGAGTCAGAGGAAACCACAACCCAAGCTGGAAGCCCTTACAAATGCCTTCTATGAACACCTCCAGGACTGCATGGATCAGGCAATCCCAAATAAAACCAAGACTCTTTCCACAAAGGGCAAACGTCCAGTCTGGTGGACCCCAGCCATTAACAAACTTTACAATAAGAGGAGAAAGCTATTACATGATAGAACAAAATCCATAAAAGGGAAGTCACCCCTGATCATTATTAGTAAAAAATACGAGCACTCATAAAATCAACTAAGGCCAATTTTGAGAGAAAAATTGCCATGGATTCAAAGGACAATCATAAGGCCTTTTTCAGCTATGTTAGGAACCTGGGTGGAAACTCACAGATATGCTCAGAATTAGTCCAAAATGATACAAAAATCACTGAACCCACAGACATTGCCAACATACTGGCAGACAGGTTCAGTGCAAACTTCACCCCTCTCCCCTAAAGGAGAGATAACTATCCCAGCCGAGTGTAGCCTCCCGGACATCTCAAATGCGCAGGTGAAAGCTGCTCTCTCTAAAGCTAAAAACACAGCATCAATGGGACCGGATGGTGTCCCCGGCTGTGTGCTACACGAGCTAAATGAGGAATTAAACCCGCACATAAGGCAGCTGTTTAATCTCAGCCTTACCACAGGATACGTGCCCAAGGAGTGGCGTGACGGCAACTGTGGTCCCACTCCACAAAGGTGGCCTCTACGGACCCTGGTAATTACCGCCCCATAAGCTTAACAAGTCTAGTCTGCAAAGCTATGGAGAGGATCATAATGGAGCTCATAAACAAAGATATAGGGGACTTGCAGACATTGGACCCGACCCAGTTTGGCTTTGTCAAGGGAAGATCATGCCTTTTGAACTTGGTCGACTTCTTGAAATAGTCACCAAGGCCATTGATGAGGAAAGGCAGTCCATACAGCCTACCTTGACCTTGCAAAGGCTTTCGACACAATACCCCACTCGGGTATTGTAGAAAAACTTACCAGCTTAAATGTAAACCCATATGTCACAAGATGGGTTGCAAACTGGCTTAAGGACAGAACCCACAGGGTTAGAGTTGCTGGCGCTGTGTCAGACTCCAAGCCGGTCACAAGTGGTGTCCCACTGGGGCCGGTCCTTGGCCCCTATTGTTTGGCCTCTACTTCTCAGAAGTACAGGCCAACATCGGAGGACTTTGGCTGACAAAGTTTCCAGATCACTGCAAACTGGGCCATAGTGGAAAGTGCATCGGACACGGATATCCTTCAGAAGGGACTCACGGAAACAGATAGCTGGTGCCAGAGCCATGGCCTGAAGTTAAACGCCAAAAAATGTATAGTCATACCCTTCGGGAAAAACAAGGTAACCCCAAGCTACCATATAGGTGGCAATCCACTAAGCACAGAAGAGGTTATCAGGGACCTGGGGACCCAGGTTGACAGTGGCCTTTCTTTTGACACTCACATTGCTAAAGTGGTTAGAAAGACCTTCTACATTGCCCACCTGATCATGAAGGGATTCACATCCAGATCTAGTGAGGTCATTGTTCCCCTGTACTCTTCACTTATCAGACCAATGATCGAGTACAATGCCCCATTCGGGATGTATCTCACCCGACATCTGCAGCAATTGGAGAGACCCCAAAAGTTCCTCACCAAAAGGATAAAGGGACTCCAAAATCTGTCATATGCTGCCAGATTGAAGAAACTCCAGCTCTATTCAGTCGCATACCGTCTGCTCAGAGGTGACATGTGCCTGACATACAAGGCCATGTCCAACCCGGAATTAATGGACATGCTCCACCTCAACAAATCCAAATCCACCAAAACCACTAGAGCAAGCGACTTAAACCTTAGCACGGATATAAATAGGACGTGCTGGAGGGATAGATTTATCACTCAGAGACTCCCTATGCTGTGGAATAAAATCCCGGTCCATGTGAGGCAGAGCACCTCGCTGACTCTGTTCAAGAGAAATCTAGACCTGTGGATGGGAGATCGTAGGTTTACCCCAGGAATCATCTCTGGGTCACTGCTGGACAGAGGCACAACAAACTAATGGGCACAGTATTTTTTCATATAAGGGGTGGCGTAAGCCACAATAATTTGGGCTAGGCTTATAAATGCCTTAGGGCAGATAGCCTAGTATAAACCTATGAACCTATGAACCTATAATATTATGCAGGATGCCATGTAACCGAGAGCTTGCAGGACTTTTCTTGCTGTTAGCTGGTTCTGCTTTGTTAATGCCATGAAGTAGAAAGGGAGTTGCTCCTGTTTTTCTACTGTCAGTAATGCCATTTGTTTTGATGTGTCCAGATCTGCACCCAAGAAGGTTATCCTTTGGGATGGTATCAGCCTCGACTTTTTTATATTGACTGTGTATCCCAGGGCTTGTAGTAGATGAATGACCCTTTGCAAATCTTTTGTTAATTTGTTTTTGTTGTCCGCTTGTAACAGGCAGTTGTCCAGGTGAGGGTAAATTTGAATTCCCTGAAGCCTGCAATGAGCAATTACTGATGCCAGGCATTTCGTGAATACTCTGGGCGCAGTAGATAAGCCAAAGGGCAATGCTGAGAATTGATAATGCTCTGATCCTGCAAGAAATCTGAGGTATCTTCTGCAGTTTGGTCGTATGGGGACGTGCAGGTATGCCTCCTTGAGATCTAGAGTTACCAGCCAAGACTCCTTGCCCAGCATGGGAAGAAGCTGCTGTAGGGTCAGCATTTTGAATTTTGGAACAATGAGGTATGTGTTTAAAGCGGACAGGTCGAGAATAGGCCTCCATTGGTTTTCTTTTCTTGGTACCAGGAAGAGTCTGGAATAAAATCCTTGCCCTTGTTCCATAGATGGTACCCTTTCTACAGCTCTCATCCTTAGTAAGTGAGTTATTTGTTCTAGAGCTTCTGTCTTCTGATTTGGAGGTAGGTTTGGCATTCCTCTCTTCCTTGGTAGAGTATGGAAGTGAAACCTGTAACCTTGGTCTATTGTCTGTAAAATCCATTTGTCTCCTGTGATGTAATGCCAGTTTACTGAAAATAAGGCTAGCTTCCCGCCTAAGGGTGCCTCTAGTTGTTCCCTGGTAGGCGGTGCCAGAGCGAAGTCACTGTGATTGTCCTGTGGAAGTGGTGGTGGCTGGATCTGTGGCTGTACCTCGCTGGTTGTTAGCCTGCCACTGACGTCCCCTGTAGGCACCTCTGGATTGACCCCTGCCTCTTGAGCGTCTATTCCTGCCTCTCTGAGCTCTGGAGGTGTCTGGAAAGGACCAATTCTTGGAAGGCCAGTTCCTGCTAAACCTTGGAGGCTGGACCTGCAAGAAATCCTTGACTGTCTGGACAGATTTTGCTTTCTCTTCCACCTTCTTCAGCACCTGCTGTGCAGGGGAGCCAAACAAATTGAGCTTATCCATGGGAGCATCTAGGAGCTTTGATTTAACATGGTCAGGTAAGGACTGTTCTTTTAACCATGCATGTCTTCTGATCACTGTGCCAGTCATGGCTGATCTAAAGGAAGCCTCCAGTGCATCATAGCTGCATTTTAAGGAATGATTACTGACCTGCTGAATGTTATGTACCATTTCCTGTACAGATTTTTTGTCTAATGGTTCATCCGAGGACAGTTTTTTAGTTAACTGGTCTAACATAAATTCCTGATACTGAATCATGTGGAATTGACAGTTCAAGGCCCTAGCTGAAAGAGTAGCAGAAGTGTAAACTTTTTTACCCCATCTCTAAGGCCCTAGATTCCCTTTCAGAGGGGAGGGGGTTTTTGGTAGAGGTAGCTGCTACAGCCTTGGGTCCCTGGGAGATAGTTTCGGGATCTGGAAAAGATGCCTTATACAAATGATAATGTGTGTCCGGAACCCTGTAGTACCTATCGGGCTTAGCAGGGGCCGGAGGAAGAGAATCAGGAGCAGTACAAGCATCATTAAAAGCATCATCCACAACAGTAAGTACTGGAGGAATGGCTAAAGGCCTATGCTGTGGCAAATGCAAAAAGGTTCTAAGCCTTTTCCTAGAGTCTGAAAAATCCTGGCCCTGCCATTGAAATTGTTCCCTCATAGCATGCAAGGTTTCCCCAAAAGAAAATTCCTCAGGCGGAGAGGCAGAAGGAATGGACTCTTCTGCATCAGAGTCCTCATAAGGAGAAAAAGGGGCCTCTGGAGGGTCTGAATTATCTGATTCATCAGAGGAGCCATCTGAAGAAACTGGCTCAGGGGCTCTACTCTAGTCCTCTTCTCTGGAGGTGGGTGAGAGGCCCTGTCTGGATGTGGTTGGGATCCCCGATCAAAGAAATGAGATCCTCTGCTAGACTAAGCATTTGTGAACTAGAACTGGGCCTGTGAGAGGGGGTCTTAGCAGGCACAGTTTTGGTAGTTTTTGCTGCTTTAGCCCTGGCAAAGGCCTTAATCGACATGGATGCAGGAGGCCTAGCAGCTCCACGTGCAGGGGTAGAAATATCCAAAGGGATAGTATCTGATAAATCCTGTGAACCTGCAGGAGCAGGTGGGATTTCAGTAGCAGATTCAGCCAAGCTGGATGAGGCCTCGGTAAGAGGCAAGCTTTCGGCCGAAGGAAGAACCGTGGACTCTGTTTCAGCCGAAACCGAGACACTCACGGTTGGCTTAACCGCGGTTTCGGCCGAAACCACGGACCGCGAGTGTCGGTCCTTTTCCTTGCGTTTTTAGAAATTTGCGTAGTCGGAATATCCGACGGCATAATGTAAGCAAATGCGGAGCCGAAAAACTCTTCTGCAAATTCAGACCGACGTCTAAGCGTTCGTCGGTTGAAAGAAGCACAGGCTAGACGAGCTGCTATGTCGTGGTCTGGGCCTAAGCAAGGTAAGCAGTAAGAGTGGAAATCTTTAGAGGTATTTGTTTCCCACAATTTAAACAGTTATTCACTTTTTCTGACATCGGCTGAGGCAAGAAAGAGTCCCCAACGGGGTACTTAGCTTTTTAGAAGTCTTCGGTACTTGTAGTAGTAATCTCTGGTTCTGACCGACTGGCACTTGCGAACAGCTTCTGCTTCGGGCGCCACGCGGCAAGAAAGACTGAGGAAAATGGCGTCGGCTGATGCCTTTATACCCAAATAACTGCAGCTATGACGTCGGGTGAAGTGCGACACCAGCCGAGGCCAGACCCAGACTTTGGAATCCGGCCGACCGAAGGGCTGCCTGACAACAGGACAACCCATTTGTAAGGACTGCAGATGCATCCTTGAAGGACATCTGGCAAATTTCTGCTTCAGGACTCATTGCATGGAGGCCTGGAAGATAGATACATCTTCATTTACTTTGGCAGGAATGTACCTGTATCTTTTCACCCTTTCCAATGGCATCCTTACGTTGGCAGGAATGTTCCTGTATCTTTTCACCCTTTCCAATGGCATCCAGGGGCATTCGGTGTGGTGACTTCCTTTTTGCGCAGACAGCAGTGGTTCTTCCTTCTTTTGGAAATGGTCAAGGGCAGTTACCATAGGCTTCCTCACATACTGAACCTACTCGCACAAGACTGATTGTTTGATACTTCCCAACTCCAAGCAACTGCAACTACCTACCTGGATTATAATCTTAACACCTGTTAGGCACCTATTTCTAAGAATGTGCAGCAGGTATTAAAGGAGACCATAAAACCTGCTACTAGAAAAATCATATATTAGCAAATGGAAAATATTTTCTAGTTGGTGCCCAAACAATAACCAGACCCTTTTAGGGCTAGTGTTTCTGTGATTCTGCATTATTTCTGTGAGTTATCCTCTGGAATGTCTTATTTCTCCATCAAGGTACATTTGTTGGTCATTTCAGCATATCTACCCATGGATCCCCTCTTTCAATGCATTGCCAACTGAGAATGTTTTTGAAAGGGGTGCTGCATACCAAGCTTGCTAGAAAACAGTCTGCTCCTCCTTGGGATCTTAATTTTGTCTTGGAAGAATTAGCTATTACTCTATTTGAACCATATTGTCAGACTGACTTGAGGTTCTTAACATGAACAATTGTTCTGCTGATTGCTCTAACTTATACAGGAATAGTATCTGAGTAGTAAGCTTTTGTGGATGCTTAACATTATCTCATTTTCTATAAAACTAAAGTTTCCTTAAGAACTAAACCTTCATTTATGTCTAAAGTGGTGTCCGAGTTTACTTTAAACCAAGCTGTCCATCTCTCTCTCTCTCTTTCCAGAGCTTAAAGATGAGGGAGAAAGGATAAACCATAACTTGGAGAGGTACAGACAACGCTGATATTATCTTGACAAAACTAAAACTTTTAGGAACTCTGGTAGTTAAATTCTTGGGAAGGTAAGAAGAAAGCACAAACTGTGTCAAAGCAGACTATTTCCAAATGGTTGTCTCATGCTAGTACATTTTATTATACCCACCACCACAAGGCAATTTCAAGCAGGGTCTACTAATGAGGCTTTTTGGAAATGGTTGGATTCTAGAAGTATTCTAGAAGGAGCAACTTGGCCCTCTGTACAGACTTTTACAATACACTACAAACGATTCCTTCTCCAAGTCTAAGACAGGCTTTGTTAGGATCATTCTCCAGAGGCTGCTAGACCCTCATCCTTCCTTCTCCAGTCAGTGTAAGCTTTAGTAGCCTACCCATATAGCTAAGGCTGTTGTAGCAGTGATCAGTATGATAACCATAGTACACTTGTGTAAGTAACCCTACAGTAACAGTAGATGTCTGAATGACCACTACTGTAGTAGCTCGTCCCTCCATCCCCTTATTTTGTGTGCTTTTTGCTGCCAGGGTGGGGGACTTTGTGTTCATTTTCTCAGCATTACCATTTTAGAGTTCTAGCCTCCATCTCTGAGTTGGCATGAAAGGTGTGGATTGCTTGGCATCAAAACAGCTTTTTCTTCTGCTCTGCTCAGGCTGATTAACAGTTTAGGTGTGTGAAAGGTGCCCTTAAGCTTTGGAAGCTGGCCGGCTGTTATATCCTTAGTAGGATGTAACCCATATCATATAGCTAAGGCTACTGTAAGTGTGATCATTTGAGCATCTACTGTTATGG
This sequence comes from Protopterus annectens, assembly GCF_019279795.1. NCBI lineage: Eukaryota > Metazoa > Chordata > Ceratodontiformes > Protopteridae > Protopterus > Protopterus annectens. The sequence continues at coordinate 1,548,915,264 of NC_056745.1, read as the reverse complement.
CCAGATTACTTACACAACTGTACTTTCTTTGCCACAGTTGAGAAGGTGAGGTCCTAATTGGAAAAGGGAGATCCAAGTCAACCAGCTAGAGCTATGGGCAGTCTTCCTGGCCATCAGAGCAATGGAGGAGAAGCTATGTCTGGAGGCTCTCTTATTTCAATCCATCAAGCAGTCCATACTGTAATGACTAAACAAGCATTGGGGAACAAGTTAATGCTGTCTGTGCAGGAGACAGCGAGGGTCAAGTAGTGGGCCATAGATGAGGGCATCGCTTTCTCAGCAGTACACATCACAGATGAAATGAATGTGCTAGTGGACACGAAGAGCCTCTGCGCCAGCCTTGTCCTGGAGTTGCAGATTTAGCGTGATTACATCAGAATTTTTTTTTAAGTTGATATTTTTGGAAATTGACAGAGAATAATCTGTTTGCCACCTAGGAGACTTCAGCTATCCTCTTCTGCTCTTTGCAGCCAGAGAAGGTGGAGATTATAGTAGGTGTATTCTCTTTCCCATGTGAAGATGTATTTTTGTACACCCACCCACTGATCTTGGACCTCATCACAAAGTTCAAGAGAGGAAGTCAAACCTAATTATGTTTGCTGTGTGTTGGCTAAGAAGGGTGTGATTTCAGGCTATCATGTTTCTGATGAGACAAACATCTCCCCAGTACTGACAAGGCTGTGATGATGTCCTTACTGTAATCACTGTAGCAGCAATCCTGACAGATGGGTTATCACTGCTGATGTCTGGTCAGGGTACCAAAGCTTTACCTGCCATAGATAGTACATCATAAAGACAGATGGACAAGAGTGGATTCAGACTGCCTTGCAACCAGCCCAAACGTAGGTCGTACATATGTCAGACTGTTCACTGTTAGATCGTTGGTACCTTTGCTTCATTTGTTTCATCCAGACAGGTGCCCCATTGAGGAACCTTCCATTTTTTACTGTGTATTTTATTGTGTGAAAGTTGCAGATGTCAGCTAGAAGGGGCAAGTGCGGTAGGCAGATTCCATACAAGGACTTGCATGCCAAGTGTCTTTTTTGGCAAGGCCCAGAACAGGATCACAAATCCCTGCTCTGTTTGTCAATTGTTCATTCCAAAAACACTTTGGTCTAGGCTGTCTACTCTTAACACGTTCCTCAAGACCCATTGTCTTAAATGCCTAGCCCAATCCAAGACGGATGACTCCACATCCTCGACCATATGTCTTTCATTGAAGAAAAAGCTGAAGAGGCCTCAAACAGATCAGTAGTCTATTTCTAGCTCTGACATACCCACTGAGGTACAGAACCAACAGTACTTGAGATTTCTGCTCAGTTGCTTGCTACTGGGACCCCACTGGAGGCTGGTATGGTTCCTGAGACCTTTCAAACTGCCAGTACATCTGAGAAACCATGCCCAGTTATTTCAGAAGGACTACATGGCTTCCCACAAATTTTAGTTAGGGAAGAGATCCTAGAGGTCAGACAGAGTTCCAAACCTCTACATCTCATCCAGGTGAGTGTCCGACCTAAGAGGACAAAACAGAAGACTAAGAATGTGGTGTCTCCTTCAGCAGCTAAGGATAAAGTGTGGATGGATTTTTTGAAAGGGCTGTTTAAAAGATATTGTCCTTAAACCTCCCTCCCTGGATATCTCTTGCCATAGGCTACCCCATATAACCCACCTTGGTTTCCTCCTCTTATGAAGGAACAATACGAAAATGATTCAGATCATTCTCTGGTCTATTCCCCTCAGATGCATTCCCCAGGACAAGTTTCCTCCAATGAGGGGGACTCCATCTTACCTGATTCACTTAATGATGAAGCTTCCTTTGGTTAAACTATACAGAACATGATGCAAAACTTTGATTGGCAATCTACTCAGATCTCAGATGTCCAGAACAGGTATTTCTCCCTATTGTAGATGGATACCCATCGCCCTTCTCTGGTCCCTCCTGTCCTTGAGGCTTTCCAGGACTTTTTTCAGTCCACCATTTCTGTACCTGACACTCAACCTTCATTTCCCAAAAGACCAGATAGGTTTTACAAAGTCCCCGTCAACCTGAAATATTTCTGTAAGAACCTTGTGGCAGACTCTTCAGCAGTTTCTTTCTCTTCAGGTAAGCCCTCTAAGCTGCTGCCTAGTTCTAATGCCCTACCTATAGAAAAGGATAGTAGGGAAAATAACTTTTACACCCCTTCTACCCTTGCTTTTAGGGCAATTAATTACTAGATTCAGATGACTAAATATTTGATCTCTGTTCTGGCCTCCTTGAACAGTTATCTTGGACCCTGCCACTGCAGAATCTAAGTAACAGATGCAGAGAATTCTTTTGTAGGCCACTCAGATTGCCAGACACAGCATTAAGTGCAGTTATGATGCTGTAGATGCCTCTTCTAGGGCAGCTACCACTGAATCTGTTATACGCAGATATGCAGGTCTTCGCAATCAACCTATGCCTGAGGATTTCAAATCTAAAATTCTAGATTCACCTTTGAACAAAGACTTACCGTTTGGCCCTCAGGTGGCCAGTTTGCTCAAAACTCTACAAGACCAAGATAAAGTCATGAAAGATTGCAGGCAGATCATATTCTCCTAATTTCCTAGATACCACAGGAACTACTTAGCCAAATCTTCCTTCCTTCATTAGAAGAGACCCTAGGACAGTTCAGAAACAAAGAAAAAACCTTAGAAAAAGATACTCTGAAAAACCTCAAAGGGAAACTCCAGCTAGGATGTTGCCTTTTGGTGGCAAAAGTATGTGACTACCTCTGCATCATCCCTCCTCCTGTCTCCAGCCCACTTCCCCTCTTTCCAAAAGACTGTCACTCTCCCTGGCCATGTGGAAAAATATTACCACAAAAAAATGGGTCTTCTCCATCATCATCTTCAGAAGTGGCTGTGCCATGTTTTGGGAAAGCATTTCCCCTCTGACAAGCATGTCTCCACCTCCTCAAAACCAAATTTCGCTTCTCTACCCCATTATTCAAGACCTCTTGAATCAGGGGACCATCAAGCAAGTCCCAAAAGAATTTATAGGAACAGGGTTTTATTCCAGGATGTTTCTAATACCAAGAAAAGACAGCTAGTGGAGACCCTTTCTGAACCGGAATACCCTGAGCACATATCTGAAAGTATCCTCTTTCAGAATGGTCTCCCTTCATATGCTTCCTTTTATTCTACCACAGGCATTCTTAGTGTCATTAGATCTGAAGGATGCCTCCCTACACATCCTTGTCCAGCAGGAGAATCCTCAGATTTCTCTCTGGCTTCTTTCATTGTCAGTTTACTTTGGTCTTTCCTCGGTCTCAAGTGTGTTCACAAACTGCTTAGCATCTGTAGTAGTCTTCTGCACTCAAATAATTCAAATTTTCCTTTACCTGGATGGCCTTCTGATCCAGGCTTCTTCTCCAGAAACCCTTCTTTAGCATATTCAGTTCAGCCATAAGCTTCTGACATGTCTGGGTTTCACAATAAACTAGAAAAAAATCACACACTGTCCCTACACAGGACCTGGTGTTTATGGGATGCAGACTGAACACAAAGAAAATGCATGCCTTCCTTACTCAGGAAAAGGTCGTCAGTTTGTCAAAGACCTTTCTTCTACATCCCAGTGTTCTTCAAGGGAGATGCTAAGGAGATTGGGATTCATATCAGCCTCCATTCCTATGCTTTCCAAACATCACATGAAGAAAATCTAGTGTTATCTGAAATCTGTGTGGTCCCGGTACTACCATCCTTTAGACAGTCTGATCTTGTATCAAGAAAGCGCTAACTTGGTGGAAGGGACAGGTCATCCTCAACCCAGGATTACATTTCTCACGTCCTTTTTTCCTTCAACAAGTCCACTTGGACTTCTCAGATGAGATGTGAAGGACTTGGACAGGAACTCACAGAGTGCAGGGGAAATGGCAATCCCATTTCCGGAAAGATCACATCAGTGTATGCAAGCTCTTCAGATTTTTGCCCCCATTTGGAAACCAAAACTCCTCCAAGTGATTATAGACAACACCATAATCATGTGGTACATACAAGGAGGCATCAGGTCTTACAAGCCATGCAGGTTGGCATGGGATGCATGGACTTTATCAACACAAATGAACATCATGCTTGCACACTTCCCTTCTCAGAGCAATGTACTAGCAGACTACTTAAGTCGATTTATGCCGTACCCCCTCGAGTAGACTCAGAACACTAAAGGTGTCTCCTACTGGCTCTATTGTTGGCCGAGGCAGAGTTGGATCTGATATTATCTTTTTCATTCATTCCTCAACAGTTAGGTTCAGTTCTGACTTGGCCACTTCTTCCAGATCATAGAATACTTAAACCTCTCAAACACCTCCTTTTACCCCAAATTCCCCACCAACCTAACATCTCTCAGATATCGTTTGCTGCCATTGCGATCAGACTTAGACTGAGAGTTCTCGAGCTTTGCGTTCTTCTTCAGTTAATCATTAGTCAGTAAGTTTAACTTCTTTAGCTACTCTTTATTTATTACTTATTACTCTTTTCTCCCTTAAATCTTTTATGTAAATATTACTCTTTTTTTTTTTTTTTTTTTTTTTTTTGTACTGTCTGAGTACTGCAAATACCGTTGCTGGTAGTTCTTTCCCTTTTCTCCCTGTACTGATATAGTACTCTAAATTACTATTGCTGGTAATTTTCCTCCTTTTCCTTCTTTCACTTTTCTCTAGTTTAAAAAAAATCTTTTTTTTTTTTCTTTTTATTTACTTGGATTTAACTCATCAAACATGTCAGATAAGCTGTCCAGCTTTAAGAAATGTGTGGCGTGTGGGCATAAAATCCCCAATTCAGATGCACACACTGAGTTTGTTTATTGCCTAGGCTCTAAACACCTAGACATTGAATGTGACATATGCGAGGGCTTCAACTCCTTTACTCTTATAGATCGGAAAAATAAATTGATCCTTAAGAGATTACTTCCCTCTAAGTCTTCCTCCACAGCTTCTGGGGTTCAAACCCCTAAAAGACCAGAAAAAAAGGACAACTCTATGGCCAAAGAATCTCATAAGAGATTCCCAGAACACCCTTCTGCTTCAACTTTATCTCCATCTTCGGAGCCACCAGCTAAACTTGAAAGAAAGTTGGATCCGATTGTGTTTGATTTAATGTTAAGATCTCCATTTTCCTCCTTTAATGTCGGAGACAATCACTTCCAGGCTTCCGTCGCCCCTTCTTGAGCAGTCTCCCCTTCGTCATTTGAGGCCTTCTTCTACTGCTTCCTCTCTTCAGTCTTTCAGGAGGCTATCCAAGTTAGATGTGGGCAGGATGATGCAGGAGTTCCTCAGGACACATATTCAAATGGGGGTCCTTACGGCTCCAATCCCATCGGGTCCGGAAACCCTCAATAGAGCCAGTCCTCCTATCATAACTCCTTCAGTCTGTTCTTTGGTTTTGTAGCCATCAGATCTGAAAGCCTTGGAGTCATCTTCCTCTGATCCGAAAATATTGGCATCTTTGACTCCAGTGGTTTATCTGAGCTGTCCGGCCCAGAGTACCTTGGAGCTGAATGACCGAGTCATAGCATCAGCACTGGCGCTGGGGTGTTAGAGCTAATGCTAAAGTTGTCAAAGCCCTCTCTTCCCCTTGGAGCATCAGCATATGACAGCGTGGCTTCAACTCCCTCCTCGGGTGGTTTGCCTACAGGACAGCGGGAGCCAATGATCTGCAAACCTGCTTTATCAGATCCATTGGTTTCTGCTTCTCTTAGGCATTCTGCTTTTGAGGTAGTGGAGAGAGTATTTTCTATATCAAGAGTTTAGACAGCTCTAACCTCTTCAAATCCAACTTCCCTGCCTCATTCAGTGTTGCTTACAGAGCCTCTTTCATCCATTCTACTGAGACAGACAGCTCAAACCAGTCTCCAGACTACCCAGCAGAGTATCGTTATCTCTTCTGATACCTCCCCTGAGCAAACCACATAAGAGGTCCCTCAGAAGAGAATGTGCAAAAGGAGGCACTTGGATTCTCCACAAGAGCCAATCACTGAAGACACTGATTTTGATGAGGGGGAAGTGTCCCCTAGATCACCACCTGATGATATCTCCTTTGGAAACATCTGAAAGCTCCTCATACAGAAGAGTAATTGGTCCCCTGATAACCCTTCCAAGAAGAATCAGTGTTTCTGAAGGCATTTGAGTCTGGCCCTTCAGACTCCTGGGTGTTTCCGGCCACCAATGAGTGCATAGATTTAGTTTCACAATGGGCATGGAAGGAACCAGACACAGTTTAGCCTATACCCAAGAGACCAGACAAGATTTTTGTGCCATCTAACTAAATATCAGTCACACTGGAGTAAATGAGTTCCTGTTGATGCTGTGGTTCTTGCAGCGGCCAAGAGAAAGTAATTGGCAGAACAGAGTTTCTCTGTCCATCCCCCATAACAAGGAGTCTAATGAGCTGGATAGATTTGGGAAGTATGTCTATGCTTCATTGACCTTCACTCTTAGATCACTGAATTGTTTAGCAGATTTCAGAAGACCTCAAAGAGATTTGATCAAAGAACTTACCAAATCTCTGTCTTTGGGACCATATCTTCCGAGGAAGGAATTATCATTTCCTCGCAGTTGGCTACTTTTCAGTCTCTTTATAATTCATCCATGAGGCTTATCTCACATGTAGTTGAAGGTACCAAATGGGTGGCGAGTTCAGGCATTTCCATTAGGAGGCATGCCTGGATGCACTTATGTGACTTTGTGGAACCCTTCAAATCTTCTTTCATCAATGCACCTTTTAACAGAACATCATTATTTGGCCCCATAGTGAAAGAGACACTGTCTAGGTGTGAAAAGTAAGGGGAAACCCTGTCTGCTGTGGGTGTATGTTTTTCTCATCCTCAACGGTCCTTTTCTAGAAACCAATGAGATGGTAGAAAGATGTGGGTCTATGTTCGGCTACAGAATTTAAAAAAAAATCAAACTACATATTACCAAATGGAAAACAGCAAACTGCAACCTTAGCGAACACTGACAACAGGGAAAAAAAACTCCATCGAATGGCCATAGCCAACAACCAGGAAGTAATGCAATGCACAAGGTAAGCGAAGGGAAACCTTTTATAATTGCCCTATTCCCCATTCTAGAACGATCTCGGAGTTGGTGCAGTCCCCCACCTTGGCTAGTTATGTGTGCAATGTTGGCCGACTGTGGCCATTCGATTAAGTTTTTTTTTTTTTGCTGTTGTCAGTGTTTGCAAATGTTGCAGTTTGCTGTTTTCCATTTGGTAATATGTGGTTTGAGTTTTTTTTAAATTTGGTAGCCAAGCATAGACACAAAAAATGCAGTTCAAGAAATCCCAGGGTCCCTTTCAAGGTCTATGTGGAGACAGTTCCCCCAAGGACAGAGGGGGAGAATGCAAATGGAAGATGCCACCTTCGCAGCAGAGGTGGTCCACGTAATCAAGGATCTAGAGATTTCTTCTCAGACAGATCCTATCCTATCCTGAATGGAGGCCTAACTGACCTTCTCTGGAAGCAGTCAGCAGTCATCTATCCCTGCACCAGAGAGCCTGGCTAGATATTACAAAAGATTCATGGGTGCAGGGGATTATATCCAGAGGTTATTGTATGCCATTTTCCCAACCCTCATCAGTTGCAAACAAAATCCCCAATATTCCACCCAGTCAGAGGGGAAGCAGCAGCACTAGAAATAAAAAAGCTGCTAGAAAAACAAGTCATTCAGGAGGTCCCCCCAGACCAGAGAAAGTCTGAAAAGTATTCAAGATTCTTTTTAGTAGCAAAAAAGACAAGTGACCTGAGATCATTTTTGGATCTCAGCAAATTAAATCAATTGGTTCAGTATACAAAGTACTTGGATGGTCACTGTACAGTCCATTCTGCTGTTTCTGCACAAGGATGACTGGATATGCTTGATAGATCTTCAAGAATACATGCTGTTATATCAAAAGGAACAGGCGATCCAAAAGATATGTACACTTCTAGCTGGGAGCCGGTCATTACCATTTCCAAGCACTGCCCTTTGGTCTCACCACAGCCCTCAGGGTGTTTACCAAGTGCATGGCAGTTGTATCAGCTCATCTGTGACTGCTGGGATTCTGAGTGTTTCCATCCCTGGAAGACTGGCTTCTGACTACTCCAACCAGGCGTCATCTAGTTCAAGCAAGGAACCACTTACTCCAGATGTGCTTGCATCTAGGGATATTTGTCAGTTGCAACAAATCTCAGCTCATTTCATCTCAAACTTTGGAATTTATTAGTGCTCACTTCAATACAGCCACTCATATAGCTCCGCTTCCTCTTTCTCGGATACAGACTATTCGATTCCAGGTCAAAAAGATAGTTCAGAATTCTTCTCTCCAAGTGTGTCTGATACTACAAGCCTTGGGGTCCATGTCAGCGGTAGTCATTCTCTACCACTAGCAAGATTCCATATGCAAATTCTCCAGTGGACACTTGCAACTCAGTGGTCTGTTCTCCAACACCTGTTATCAAGTCCAGTCAAAATAACCCAAGCTTGCAAGAATTATCTCCTTTGGTGGATCTACTCCAGTCAAATGCAAGAAGGCTGCCCCTTTGTTCTCCCTCAACCCTATGTCACTGTGACTATGGATGCCTCTCAGATTGGGTTGGGGGGCACTTCTTGAGAAGGACAGTCCAAGGCACATGGTCCCCTGAAGAGGCCAACACGCATATCAATGTCCTGGAAATAAGAACTGCCCTCCTAGAGTTACAGGCCTTTCAATACACTCTCCGAACTGGGACTGACGTGATTCAGATAGACAGTGTGTTAGTGGTCTGGTACATCAAGAAACAAGGGGAAGCCAGATCTTAATGTCTTTGTCAAGACACTATGAGAGTATGGCAATGGGCAGTCTCCTCCAATCGCTTTCTGATAGCAGTGCACATCCTAGGAAAGTCCAGTCTTATTACAGACAAGTTAAGCAAGTCCATTCTGATTTCCTCATGAGTTGTCTCTCAACATTAACATGGTGGAGATGATTTTCCGACGATGGGGTGTACCATGCTACAGCATTTTTGCATCTCCCCTTACCAACAAGTTCAGCAGGTTCTTTGCCCTGATTCCCCCCAGTAGGGGAATCACCGAGGGATGCTCTACTTCACAATTGGACCCTCCAGTCTCCTTTATACTTATCCCCCATTACCCCTCATTCCCAAATTTCTCCAGAAAGCATCTCAATTGAAAAATACAGTTATCCTTATTCATTTCTGTTGGCCTCATCAGATCTGGTTCCCCTTCCTTTGGCCTCATCTTCATCCACCCTGGATTCTGGATCCTACTCCAGACCTCCTGTCTCACCTGACAAGGCAAGTTGACTGCATGGTTTCTCCAGTTCCTCTGATTGTTAGACAGCCCAGGCTCTCTTCCCCCTTCTGTCATATATTTTATCTGCCCATAAAGCTTCCACTAGGAAAATTTCCAAACGTAAGTGGAAAAGGTTTGTTTTTTTGGGTCCACAGAAAGAATTTAGATCCCTTTTCAGCACCAGTTTCAAAAGTTCTTGATTTTTTTAACTACAATTTTCAGTGAGGGTGCCAACTTCTTGATTATCAGAGTGCAATTAGCAGCTGTCTCCAATTTCCATATTGGTGTAGATAATTCTACTTTAGCTTCTTCTAAGCTTTGTAAAGCCTTCCTCAGAGGAACCTGCCTACTTGGACCTCCTTTGAAAGATCCAACTCCTCCTTGGGATTTAAATATTTTTCTCCAGGACTTAACTCATCTCCCTTTAAACCATTTGCTAGGTTTGATTTAAAGTTTTTGACGTGGAAAACTGTTTTCATAGTGGCTATCACATCTTCAAAAAGAGTATCTGAACTTATGTATTTGGAACGTTTAACAAGTAAAATAAGGACTCAGAAATTCAAGAATATAACTGGTATGGTAGTCAAAAAAAGCTGTCCCTATTTGCATATGATATTATTTTATACCTGATAAAACCAGAAAAGGACATTTCAGTGTTGTGGAACATTTTGAGGCAGTTTCAAATCTTTTTGGGATACAAAATTAATGAAGCTAAAACAAAGCCAATAGCAGTCAATTATGTACCCACACATGAATTGTTTCAGCAAATTCCATATTTCTGAGGATATGTTAAAGTTAACTACTTAGAAGTATGGTCTAAAAAGGATTCTGGTGTGGTAGCTACGGATCTGTGGGAAGAGACTAAAAAGATAATGCAAAAACTAAGAAACTGGAAAAGCTCTGTTATATGGATATGGATACCAAAATACAAGCAGTTAAAATGTTTTAATCCCTTTAGTTTTATACACAGGTCATGCATATTTTTATCAACCAGGGACACGCTGTAGATAGTAATTAATAAAGAGCTGAAGGATTTTATCTGGGAGGGAAGATGGCAAGAGTCAAGTGAGGTAAGCTGATTCTTCCAATAGAACAAGGTGGTTTGGGATTACCTGATTTGAAGGGATATTTCAGTGCTGTATGGTTAAGGCTCTTATATCTAGCCCAAGCAGAAACATATAATTCAAAGTGGAAACGGGTGACAGCGAAACATGGGGGGAAGCTCAAGAAACAAAGATAGACTGGGATTTTAGATGTAGTTCCTTAAGGAGAATAACAATGACCATTTAGAATATTATATTCATAAAGTAGCAGAAAGTATTCAAAGAACAAAGTCAGCATGGTAATGGAGAAAGGGGATTCTGCCAATAGGGATGACTGCAATTAGGAATATAGACAATAGGCAAGGAGCTGGAATTTATTGGAGAAAACTGGCAAAAGAACCAAGGTATTGGGAGCAAATAATTAGAGAGGAGAAAGTAATAGAATGGAAGAGGCCAAGAATTTATTTGGACTGCTAGCTGGAGATTGCATTCCCTAGCAAGGATTGGTATCAGAGTATATTCAAAGAGAAAGAAATAGGTTGATTCTAAATGAAAGACCAGCACTGGTAGGATTTTTAGTAGAATCTAGAGCAGAAGCTGCTCTTAAAAAGGATTAGTACAGCATATAAAATATTGCATGATAACTATAAGAATAAATCAGAGGAGGTCAGAAAGGATTGGGAAGAGCACCATCTGGATAAGCAGTTCACAAAGAAACAGTAAGGGGAAATATGTATGTCTCCCAAATACGCAACAAAGTCTAGAAGATTTAGAATCTTTGCTAGAAGCGTTTACATAGGTATTTTTATACCCCAACTAGACTGCAAAGACTTTTTCCTCAGGTAGACAGCAAATGTTGGAGGTTTGCTTGGGGAAAAGGGGGTAATTAGGAACACATTTTCTGGGAGTGTAATAAGTTGGCAGACTTTAAAGATTCCCTGCAGATTACTCTGTCAGAGGTACTGGGTGAACAAATTGGTGTAACTAAGGAAATGAGTTTTTGAGCTGTAATACAAAATCAGAATTGCCTCGACATAGTAAGGCCTTGCTGATTCTAATTATGGTGACTGCCAAAAAAATTACTAGAAAATGGAAATCAAACTCTAAACCAACTGTACTAGAAGTAATGAATGTAGTAACAGTGATAAAACAAGTGAAATTAGAATCTTTAGAAAAGGGTAGGAGTAAATTAGATAGAAAAAACATGGGAATTGTGGGAATAATACATTGCAGAGGAGGAATGAGGTTTGAAAGAAGGCAGGATTTGAATGAGCTATTGGATAAGTTATAAGTGATCTATAATGTTTGCAACTAAAATTATGTTAGTATTTGTGATGTATAATGTTTCCAACTAAACTTTTGTTGGTATGGTTTGTGATGTGTAATGTTTGCCACTAAAATTATGACAATATGTTTTTTTTTCATTTATATAAATGTATGATTGCCTATGTCATACATGATCATTTAATAAAGGTGTTTCTTGTTTAAAAAAAAAAGAGTATATGAGCTTCATGTACTGTCTTCTAAACCACCTTGTTTAATTTTTCACAGAGTTTCTTTACACACCAATCCATCCTTTTTACCAAAGGTGGTGTTTGAGTCTAATATTAATCAGGTCATTAATCTCCCAGTCTTTTTTCCTAACATTTCAAACAAAGGAAGAATATATGTTGCATCTTTTTGATGTCCACGGACAGTTGTGTTTTTACCTTCACAGAACCAGAGATCTAAGAAAATCTGAACAATTGTTTGTTTCCTTTTTGAATTTGAAGTTGAGCAAACCAATGTCTAAAGTAACATTGGCTAAATGATTGTATTACATATGTTTATGAGAAAGTAGGTTTGCCTGTACCAAAGGCTCCAAGAACCCACTCCTTGAGGTCCATTTACGACTTCTTCAGCATTTGTGTCTAGAACCTCTTTGGATGATATTTGCACAGTTCCAACTTGGACAAATCATCATACCTTTATCACTCATTACAACTTAGGTCTAGTCTGTTGGGGAAATAACTGCTTTTGGCTTAGCTGTGCTCTGGAATACCCTTCCTTAGAGTCCTCTCAGGGTTTAGGTAGCTGGAGACTGTGTCCCAACTGTTGAGAAATGAATGAAAATGGCAACATCAGATGACAAAAAAGTTGTATACTCACCATAATGTGCCGTCTGTGTTGTCCATTTTCATTCTTCTGCAACTTCCCTCCCACCTACCCCCCTCCTCCTTTTATTCCTGGAAAGATCAAAGAGTATTGGAGAAAACTCTGTTACTCTTTTGGGCTTTAGCTTCCGTCCCTTCCTTTCTTAATTCTGACTGTGCTATGAATAATAGCTAACTTCATGGTCATCAAACTAGATCTCAGGGATGTTAGGTTGGTGGGGAATTATGGATAAGAGGAGGAGCTCAATAGTTCAAGTATTCTGTGATCTGGAAGCAGCAGCCAAGTCGGACTAGAGGAACAGATCCAAACCCAACTGTTGAGGAAGAATAAAAATGGACAACACAGATGGAACGTTATGGTGAGTACATAACATTTCCCCCTGCTTTTTCACCTAATAAATACAAATTACAGGAGAATCCCTTTACAGCCAGACCTAGTAGCTCATCGAAGGGGATTGCTGCTCCACCAAAATCTTCCATCTGTCAGCCTGACTCTGTGGATGAAAGGATTTCAGTCCCTCAAAGACATCTTTTTTTTGAAACAAATGTACAAGTCCTGAAACAGGTTAGGAGATCACTACTAGAAAATCTTACACTACAAAGTGGAAACTGTTTTCTTTCTGGTGCTGCAAACAGAGTCAGGATCCACTCACACCTCAGGTTCCTACAATTCTGCAAACTGCTTCGATCAGGTTTGGCCTCATCATAAAAGCTCATTTGTTTACCATTAGTGCTTGCTTCCTTCTTAGCCGTCTACTTATGACTAGGCTGGAGGTCAAGCTTTTCCTCAGGGGAGTTCTGCACTGTAATCCCCCAAGGAAACTCATCTCTCCCTGTTTGGAATATTGTGTGCTAGAATTGCTTATTTTGCCTTCTTTTAAGCCAGCTTCTTCTATGTCTTTGAAATTCTGCACTTGGAAAACTATCCTCCTTTTGGCCCTCACCTCTGTTAGGAGAATTTCTGAGCTACAAGCTCTCATGACCATTCCCCCGTTCTTGTTTTTCACAAAGACATGGTGACTCCCAGAGCTAACCCATTCTTCATGCCTAAGGTAGGGAACAAGTTCTCTCTCAATCAGGCTATTCATCTTCCCACCTTCTTTCCCAATCCCAAAACCAAGAGAGAAGGGATTTTACATTCCTTAAACGTTCACAGGCAACTCAGATTTTTACCTGGACAAAACTAAATCCTTCAGAAAGACTGCCATCTGTCTATATCTTTTATGCACCGTACGCTGGGTCAGACAGACTCCAAAAAACAATTGCATCCTGGACTTGTAAGGCTATCTCATTCTGTTACTCGCACTATAGTAAGACCATGCCTTCCTGCCCTAAAGCACATTCCACTAGGGTATTTGCTTCCTTAGGGGCTTTCCACAAAGGAATAGACTCCCCAAGTCTTTTTTGGATGTGGTTACTCGGTCCTCTGTACACACCTTCACCAAACACTACAGAATTGATGTCTTCTCCAGGTCCAAGGCATCCTTTGCCAAGTCAGTCCTGTCCAGTTTACTGAACAACTCCTGTACACATTAGCCAACCACCCTTATCTCCTTCAGCTCTGGGAATGACCCATTTGTCAAGAATATTACAGTAGTTATTTCAGTAAGGATGTAGTACATTTCTGTAAGAACTTAGCATAATAGTAGATGTCTGATTGATCACTGTTGCTGTATTCCATGCCACCTTCCATCCCCTCTTCTCTATCTCACCTCCATCTTCAGTTTGCTCTCTTACATGGGTATGGGGGTGTTTTCTACCAATCTGAGCTACAACCCTCCCATCTGACCAGTCTGATCTCTTGGTAGTCTTCTGGATGCTGGCTTGGAGATAGTCTGAGGATCCACGCTCATACATCCATCTTATGTATGACCTAGGTAAGGTAGAGCTTTAGTTCCCCAGTTACACGTTAGCAGCGATATCCCATTTGTCAGAAATACTGCAGCAGTGATCCGTAGGGCATCTACTGTTGTGGTAAGTTCTTACACAACTGTATTTTTCTAACACATGTTGGAAAATTTTGCTGTTAAAGGTTGCTTGACTAAAAGCCTTGTTGCCTCCATTGTTTACTTAAAGAATGTCTCTGTCTGTGTTGCTGCCACTTGTTCTCAGTTTACATGTATCTTTACTAAGCGTTATTGTCTTGACCATAACTCCACTGTTACTGCATGAGTCAAGCTTCCTTTGATACACCTGTACTTCAGAGCTTAGTCTTGAAATTTGGTTCTCAGACTGCTTTCTTCCTTCTTCTGATGTGAGGGATGTACTGTTTTAAATCTGACTTAGTCTTTTATCTGTCAGATAGTCTCTGATGTCAATGCAGATGGATTCTTACTGTGAAAGTTATATGCTTGCGTAACATCTCCTTTTGCTTAGCTGTTGGAACATTGTGTAGTTGGGACAAGTATAATACCCATGTATTAGTTATTATTGTAGATGTCAAATCTTCACTGTTATTTCTTGATTTGCAAGAAACGTGTTCATTAATGGTTGGAATTAACTGGTAGGGCAAGGTACTTGACGTTTATGTCGTCAAGAGTGTGACATTATCCTCCCCACCAAATGTTGGAGCTTTCAAGAAAGAAGTGCCAGATCCTATCTGGTAGAAAGGATGAACCATAATGTTGACATCAAGGAAAGTCCTCAAAAGGTCCTGCCTTTGACAAAGCCATGATGGGCAAAAATAACAGGCACATCCATTTTGACAGTAACACAGTAATGTCATTTATAGTAGATGTAATAATCTTACTGACTTTTTGTCACCTTTGCTCCAGGTAAGGAGGACCTGACAGCGGCCAAGTAAATGCTGTTCAAAGCAGATTCTTTTCAGATGGATTGCAAACGTCCCACTGATCATTGAGCTCAGGTGCATTGTGCCTTGCGTGTTGTTGTCTCTGAGAAAATGTGTTAGCTTGCTTGTTTGTCCTGTCTGTCTTGCTTCATTGAAAGGTATCAATTACTATTTGTGATTCTTATCAGCTGTCATCCTTTATTAAGAACTCCTCTAAGTAAATTGTAACACATACGTGAGTGCTCA
This sequence comes from Protopterus annectens, assembly GCF_019279795.1. NCBI lineage: Eukaryota > Metazoa > Chordata > Ceratodontiformes > Protopteridae > Protopterus > Protopterus annectens. The sequence goes on along the minus strand of NC_056745.1, from coordinate 1,548,899,744 downwards.
CTGCATTGGTTGGTCTTCAGAGGCTGTCTGCTGTAAAGGTCATTATTACCCTCTCTAGTTACTTTGAGTGACTTATGTCCTGTAGACATTTTAGCTTCAGATTTTTATATCCTTGTTCAGTTGTTCTGTCTTTCATGTCCTGCTTGCTCCTTTTTCATAGGATAAGAATTAGCACAAACGTTCTTGTTTGGCCAAGTGGCACAAAGAGAAGGCATCCATCTCTGCTGTCAGCAACCCATGTTCGGGAAGAAGCACAGATTGCTGGTAGGGTTGGCCAGTAGTGATAGGATGAAGCAACTAGTGTCCAGCTGATCTATCTCAAGGTTAGGGTTCAGGAGAAACCCCACAATGAAGCATTTTTTGGTCAGTACCTTCTTCAGAGTCACCTGCAGAAAAGAAAGACCCACACAACATTTGTGGAAACTGAGTACCACCCCAGGTCTTGGTGGCAGGAGTCAGCCAGTAGAAAGAAGTCTAACCATCTCTAAAAATATGGTGACTTTTCGACCAGTGACATCTCTTAGATAAATGCAGCACTGGTATTCTCAGATATGAGAAGGGCACCACAAAGATGGTGGACACTCTGTGGCACAGAAGACCCTCGGGGGGGGTTCAAACCTTGACCCCCATCTGAGATTGCCAAGTATTTGACTTCCTGGACGGTGTCCCCAGGCAGGACCAGCCAATAATGGAGTGAACATTTTTGTGCAAGTGAAAGCAGTTCTCTAAGATAAAACGTCTCCCATTGTATGGCTACCTTCAGAAACTGCAACCAGTGTAGTGCCAACACCAGGGATGCTATGAAGTGTGACCATGGCCTCCTTTATACCAAAAATTGGACTGTTGTTGGTGAGGGAGGAGTTATGTTTGCAGAAAATTCCAAAGAAAGCTCCCAAGGTTGGCCCCAAACTCAGACAATCCAACCTTCTGGCAAATACTTAGAGTATACCACTGTACTGGTGAGTAGTGATCCAGTAGAACATCCAATGTCCTTCTATCCCCGTGTTGCAGTATTCTTACTGTGGGATTCTCCACCTCAGGTGACCCAAACGTCTGCTCCTATACAAAAGCTTAAGCCTGGTTGTGGTGTGTGTGATTTCGCACACAGGGCTGTAAATCAGGAGCTTTAAATGTGACATCTGCATGCACAGACCTCAGAACTTTTCTGCCGCAGTCGAACGTCAGATCGATCGCATCGCTCCTCTACTATCAAGACGTCTACAGCAAAGTACCCCATTGGAGAATTCTTATCGGTTATTATTGCTCGAGCTTGGTTACCTGTTTTGTTCTTAGCAGATGTCCGCTAAGAAAGGTAAATGCCGATGTGGACGTTAAATTCCACATAAGGACCCCCATGACCGTTGTGTATTCTGTTAGGGCCAGGAACACGACCATGTCCTGTGCCATTTGCCAATCCTTTGTCCCAAAAATGCATAGAAGCCGTCTAGCCGCTCTTAATCTATACTTGGAAAATCAGAGATTTAAAAAGTTAGTGCTTAGGATGGATCCCAAGTCGGCCACCCAGGTGGAGCTACCACAAAAAAGGCCAAAATTTCATGGCCTACTACCGCTGCCCCTCCATCGTCGGACACCCCGCCAGCTGCCGATTTAAGGGTTGAGGGGATGCTTGCTAGAACTGTCTACTTCATCGACTCCCCTTGAGGAAGTCACTTCTAAGTACCAGCCAGCAATTCCGTGGAGGTTACTCAGAAGTCGGTTTCTACTGAAGCCAACGGGGAACCAGGCTCCACCGGACGCCCGTCTGGGATGCAGGAATCCAAATCGTTTCAGTTAGTTCAGGCCCCTGTAACTAGGCGTTCTCCCAAAGCTACCCCTTTGAAAAGAAAGCAAAACACCAAACATCTTTCTTCCTCCGGAAAAAATTCCTGACTGGCAGTCATTTACTCAGTCCTTGATCCAGGCCTTCATGGCCCTTACATCCTCCGCCTCTTCACCCTCCACTATCCCAGTGCTTAGCCCTAGGCCTGCTTCAGCTACCTCTGTTCTCCATCCCACACACCTCAGGAAGAAGAAGAGCATATTTTTTCATCATCATCAGATGAGTCTATTACTTACTTATCTCAAATAGCCTCTCCTCTGGAATACTATTCCCTAGAGGAGGAATCCATAGAAGGGGACTTTTAGGTTCATAGGTGTTTACTGGACTAATGATCACAGGGGCCTTTTTAAGCCTAGCCATGCATCCAAAATCTCTGACAAGTTCTGATACCTTTGATAAGTGTAAGCATGGGCCTGGGAGATGAACCATTTACAGGTTACCTGTTTGCATCAGAGACATAGGTGCCAAACCAGGGATGAATTTCCAGTTTCCCATCCAGTTGTCCAAGTTGCACTTGAATTGGATTAGGGAGGAACTGTGCTTCACATGGATGGGGAGCCTGTTCCATAGACAGGGTAGTCTCTGGGATACATACCTATCTCTCCAACAGGTCCTATTCTCTCCTCCAGAAGATATCACTTTTGGAGAGACCATTACTAAAATAAAGAATATTTCAAATGGGATACTTCCCAAATGACTGAAACTCAAAAAAGATGCTTTGAGCTGCTGTAAGATGAATCTCCCATCCCCCCAGTTATTGCTGCATACTTAGACGCATTTGCTTCTACATCTAAAAATCCAGACTCTCAACCACCTGCTCCTAAGAGACCTGATAGTTTCTGTAAGTTGCCTGATCGTTTCTGCAAGTTGCCTGATGACTACAAATTTCTGGTGAAACCCCCCTTGGCGGACCCTGCAGTCATAGCTGTGGCCCCTGACAAGCAGTCAAGACTGATCCCATCCTCATCTCTTCTGCCTACTGACAGGGATAGCAAGAACATGGACAGGCTGGGTTAGAAGGTTTACACCTCTTCCACCCTAGTCTTCACATCCATTAATTACCAAACCCATATGATTAAGTATGTCTTGGACTTGGTATCCCAAGCAGCAACACTTATATCCTCCCTACCTGACTCTCCCATCAGGACTGAAGCAACATCAAAGCTGAACCTGGCATCTCAAGTAGCCAGACACTCCATTAGATGCAGTTATGATGCAGCAGAGGCCTCTGCGAGATCTGCTGCATCTGTGCTTTGCAGATATTCATAGCTCCGGCTACAACCATTGCCTGAAGATTTTAAATCTAAAATTCTAGATGCTCCACTAGAGCATAACATACTGTTTGGCAAACAGTCTGCTGAACTGTTTAAGAGCCTTCAGAAGAAGAGTAAGAAATAACAAGACATTAAGCACCTCCTAATGTCTACTATACCAAAATACTACAGAAATTATTCAGCTAAGGCTTCCTGTCTCTGCAGAACCCCTTCCACTGCTACTACTCCTTCGTCCAGGCCTAGAAAAGGTAACGGAAGGCAAACCTCTTCCAGGCTCCCTCCTTGTCAGTCTACACACAGACGGCCCTTTCCTGACAGAAATGGTACCAGCAATGCATGACTGCCTTCCCCATCTCCCCCCTGTCAGCCCGTCTTCCCCACCGCCTTACCCCTCTGGAGAGCTATCACCTCAGACTGCTGGGTCCTGGCAATAGTAAAAAGGCGATATTTTCTGTCTTGAAAAGAAAAGCCCACACCACGGGGCATCCCTTTTCCCCCAAAAAAACAACTATACCTTATCCCTCACATTATACAAGATCTACTGGCTCATGGAACAATAGAACCTGTCCCCTTAGGGCAAGAAGGAAAAGGTTTCTACTCAAGACTGTTCCTAGTACCGAAAAAGGATGGACCATGGAGGCCAATCCTGGACTTGTCTTTTCTAAACCTCTTCCTAAATGTCCCTTCCTTCAGAATGCTATCCCTTCAGACTTCCATTACTGCCACCTCAAGAGTTCATAGCCACTGTAGACCTAAAAGAGGCCTACCTCTATATCCCTATACATCCCACTCACAGAAAGTACTTAGCTGGGCCCTGATGTTCTTTGTGTTTCACTGTTGCAGTCATCACACTTGGGTTATCTGCCTGCAGTTAGCCCTCAGTCAACCCGAATACCAGAGTCTTGGGATTTCTGCGTCAGTTGCTGTCACCTCTTCCATGACGTCAGGTTTATAAAACATGTAGCCGATACCATTACATCAGTCTTTCTTGCCAAGGAGGAGTTAGAAGCAGAAGCAGTTTGCAAGTGCCAGTCGGCCGCTACCTGAAATTTTCATTTTTTCAAGTTTCAGACCTGAAGTCTTCTAAAGCTAAGTACCCTGTTGGGGATTCTTTTTTCTTGCTCTAACCGATGTCAAAAATTTAACAATTGTCTTGCCTGTGGAAAACAAATACCTCACAGAGATTTTCATTCTTACTGCGTCGACTATTTAGTCCAAGACCACGACGTCCCTCGCTGTCGGTTTTGTGCCTTGTTTAACGCCCGAACCATTCGTCATCAGGCTATTTTTGTAGCTAAATTCTTTCGCTCTCTTTCTTCGTATTCCAGAATGGCTTCAGTAAGCCGTCTGGCTACCGATCTTCTGAAAAAGCGCAAAGACAGAAACAGACCACATAGGTCAAAAACAGCCAACGATGCTTCCGCTAAGCTAGTCGCCAGTCCGCTGGTACTCAGTGAGGTGCCTTTGCAGCCCTGATGACCGCTTCTACAGATTCGCAGGCCTCTACTGACACCCATTCGGAGTCAGGTATGCCGCGTGATGCTTCGTCGACTATCGAACCTGCAGATGTCTCTACCTTGGATGGGTCCGGAGTCGCTGTGCAGGCACCGGCTTCTGAGGGTGTATTCCGACCTACCGATATTCATATTAAACCAACTTCATTTCCAACTAAAACTACTGAGTTTCTTAGGCCCAGAGTTCGCAGTACACCTAGAAAACCGACGTCCAAAGCACATGCTCAAGCTCCCATGCCACAAAAATACATGCTTAGAATGGTTGAAGACCTTATTACTCTAATTAGGGGAAGCCAGACTTCCCCTGCCAGAAGACAAAGAATTGAATTTCCTTCTGATTCTACAGACCAGGAATCTGATGACTCTGACACTTCTGATTACCAGGACATACCCTCATCTACCTATGAGGACTCAGATGCAGAGGAATCCATTCCCTCTGCTTCCCCACCAGAGGATTTTTCTTTTGGTGAAACCTTGCATACCTTAAGAGAGAATTTCCGCTGGGAATGCCAGGACTATACTCAGTCCAAAAAGACACTCGGGGAATTTTTAGATTTGCCTCAGCACAGGCCTCTAGCTATGCCTCCTGTCCTGGTTATTGTAGATGATGTCTTCTTGGACTCTATATGACACCTTACCCACCAGCTCCTAGAAAACCTGACAGGTACTACACAGTACCTGACTCTCACAAATTTCTCTTTAAGAATCCTGCTGTGGATCCAGAGACCATTTCCCAGGGACCTGAAGGCATTAAGTCTACTACAGCCAAAACCCTACCCCTTAAGGCAGGGATTCTAGAGCTTTAGACAGATGGGGTAAGAAGGTATATGCCTCTGCAACTCTTGCCATCAGGGCTTTGAATTGCCAGTTTCACATGTTGAAGTACCAGCAAAATATTATGGAACTAATTAAACAAAAAATGGTGTTCCTTCCAGATTGGGCAGAAAAACAAATAATTACAAGAGTTAATGCATTCTGCAAACCAAGTTAATAAACATACTTTGCAGTGTGGGTTTGATGCCTTAGAAACATCTTGCAGGGCTGCTGTCACTGGGTCTGTACTGAGAAGGCATGCTTGGCTAAAGGAACAAGTCTTGCCTGATCATGTCAAAGCAAAATTACTAGAAGCTCCATTAAATCAGGAGTGTTTGTTTGGCACAAAAGCAGAAGTTGTTCTTAAAAAGATGGAAGAAAAAGCTAAATCTATGCAGACAGTCAAATATTTCTTACAGGTGCAGCCACCTAGATTCAGTAGGCATTGGCCTTCAAAAAACTGGTCCTTTCCTGTCCCTCTCAGGCCTTCTCGGTCCAAACCCAGGGGAAACAGACCACCAAGACTACAGTCTCAGGGTATGCAGAGATCTAAACAATGGAGTGTTTCCACCTCAAAACCAGGGAATGGTAAGCCACCCCCATATGAAAAAAGTTCACAATGACTTTCCAATTATAGGGTCATAGGTAGGTACTGGGCTATCTGCCCGAAGGCATATATTAGCCCAGCCACGTTGTGCGGTATTCACCGCCCCTTTGGTTAGTTCCCTAGGCCCTTGATCTAGCAGCTAGTACCTTTGTCCCCTATCTAGTAGAGCTGTTGGTATGAACCCTGGTGTGAACTTTCTGTTACCCATCCACTCGTCAAGGTTCCTCTTGAAAAGTGATAGTGAGGCGCTCTGTCCTATGTAGATCAGGACCTTGTTCCATAGTAAGGGATGTCTTTGCGAAGGGAATCTATCCCTCCAGCATGTTCTATTCATTGTTGTGCTGAGGTTTATATCCTTAGAGCGTGTAGCTCGAGTATATTTTGTTTTGCTAAGATGGAGCATGTTCAACAGTTCTGGGTTGGACATGGCTCTGATTGTTAGACAGAGATCGCCTCTGAGAAGGTGGTATGCAACAGAGAAAAGCCTTAGTTTTTTCAGTCGTGCTGCATAGGGCAACTGTTTGAGGCCAGTAATCCTCTTAGTGAGGTACCTCTGTGGTCTCTCCAGCTGCTGGAGATGCCAAGCCAGGTACATTCCAATTGGTGCATTGTACTCAATAATGGGTCTGATGAGGGAAGAGAAGAGGGACACCACTACATCCTTAGATCTTGATGCAAACCCTTTCGTGATCAGATGGGTCACATAGAAGGATTTTCTAACCACCTTGGCAACATGGTTATCAAAGGAAAGCTGACTATCTACTTGGGTCCCTAGATCCTTTATTACGTCTTCAGATTTCAGGGGGTTACCTCCTATGTGGTAGTTCGCGGGTACTCTGTTTTTTCCAAAGGGAGATTACTACGCATTTTTTAGCATTTAGCTTGAGACCATGGCTTTGGCACCATGCATCAGTCCCATTAAGGCCCTTCTGGAGGATATCCATGTCGGCCGGAGACTGTATTATAACACCCAGTTTGCAGTCGTCCGCAAACTTGGTCAGCCACAGCCCTTCAGTGCTTGCCTGTATTTCTGAGAAGTATATGCCAAACAGGAGGGGCTCCAGGACAGAGCCCTGAGGCACATCGCTTGTTACTGGTCTGGATTCAGACATAGATCCCGCTACTCTTACTTTGTGGGGTTGAGAGCCAGTTTGTGATCCATCTTGTGATGTAAGGGTTTATGCCCAGGTTGGTGAGTTTATCAATAATACCCAAATGGGGAATGGTGTCAAATGCTTTAGCAAGGTCAAGGTAAGCCATGTGTACCTCCTTTCCCTTATCTGTAGCCTGAGTAACTGTCTCAAAGAAGTCCACCAGGTTCAGGAGGCATGATCTACCCTTGACAAAGCTGAACTGTGTGGGGTCAAGTGTTTGGAGGTTCCCAATCTCTCCGTTTATGAGTTCCGTAATGATTCGCTCCATTGCCTTACAGATCAGATTGGTCAGGCTTATTGGTCGGTAGTTCCCAGGGTCGGTTGTGGGCCCACCCTTGTGCAACGGAACCACTGTTGCTGTGCGCCATTCTTTGGGCACATATCCTGTCGAGAGGCTGAGACTGAACAGGGTATTCAGATGCGGGGTTAATTCATTTTGGAGCTCGCGTATGACACAGCCCGGGACACCATCTGGTCCCATGGAGGCAGTGTTTTTAGCTTTAGATAGAGCCGTATTAACCAACATATCAGTAATAATTGGAGTTACACAATGGAATAGTAATAGGCCTTGTAAGTGGTGGTGGGGGGGGGATTTGCACTGAACCTATCAGCCAAGATGGTTGGCAATGTCAGTGAGGTCAGTGTATTTTGTTCCATTTTGTACTAGCTCAGAACAGACCTGAGCATTGCCATTTAGGTTTTTGACGTAACCATAGAAGGCCTTATGGTTATCCTTGGCAACCTTCTTTTCGAAATTGGCTTTAGTTGACTTGATGAGGGCCCTCAGTTTCTTACTAATGCTCATCAGGGATGATTTTTCTACTTGAGATTTGGCCTTTTATTGTATAAGTCTCCTCCTTTTTTTGTGTAGTTTGCTTATGGCCGGGGTCCACCAGACTGGTTTCTTCTTGCTTGAGGAAGGAATCTTGGTTTTATTTGGGATAGCATGCTCCATGCAATCCTGAAGATGTATATAAAGTGCCTTGGTGTAGGATTCTGTATCCTGGATATCATTATCCTTCTGCAAGGGAATAGTGAAGCTTTCCACCTCTGATGCAAATAGTTTGAAGTTTGCTTTGGAAAGGTTTTTTACGATGGTTTCTTTGACTGGGGGAAGTGGAGGGGTGATGACATCCAGGGTTATCAGTTTATGGTCTGATCTGACCAGAGAGGGAGTGATAATGGGTGTGGTACAATGGGCTCCCATATTTGTGATGACTAAATCCAATATGTTGTCCCCTCTAGTGGGAGAACATACCAGTTGTTCAAGGGCATTTGAATTTATAAATTCTATGAACCGCTGGGCATAGGAGTTAGAACTTTAGTAGTTTGCCCAGTCTATACCAGGGTAGTTGAAACCCAAAATTATGGTGTTGGGTAGGACCTTTATATTTTCCAATGCCTCAAGGAATGCTGAGTGAGCATCTTGGGACATGGTGGGCGATCTATAATAGGCTACTACTTGAAATGTGGTTTTGCCTGCTGATAGTTGCGCATGGATGATCTCTGGGGCATCATGCTACGCCACTAACCTGGAGATGTGGGTATCCTTGATATGAATATGGATACACCTCCACCCTTTGTACTGCGATCCGGTAACTGAGGCCAGGTGGTACGATATGAATTGTAACCTGGTAGTGCTGGAGTGCTCCCTGGAGCCTTGAACCAGGTTTCCGTCACTGCACAAACATCGATTTTCTCCATACTGAGGAGTGCCGCGAGTGCGTGCATTTTGAGGTTGAGACTTCTGGCGTTGAGTAGCATTACCCTTAGTTTTTGGTTACCTGTGCTGGTTACGGTGGTTGGTTTGTCCTTTCAGCCTTGCCTAAAAAAGGCACTATGGGGACGGCAAGAGCTTTGACCAGTATGCGAAAGCCTAGGGGTGACAGGTGCAAACCATCTCTGGAGAAACAGCGAGGCTTGTCTATCATGTCATCCCAGGCAGACAAACACTGGATCCCCTTAGAATGACACCAGAAGCTTAGCCAATTGTTGAAATTGATAATTTTGTCTTTGTATTGTGGTATCATTCTAGGTGAAGATAGCATGCTACTCAAGGTCAGGGTCATACCAGCTTGGGCTACATGATCAGAGAGCTCCTCAATGTCTCTTTTCATGTTGTCCAGGGAGGTACGTCTTAGATCATTCACACCAACATGTACAATGACAGTGTCATACTTGTACTTGTTCTGGAGTGGCCTAGGTGCCTGTGTTATGTGGCTGATCCTAGCACCCGACAGGCAGCTGACAGTAACCTTCTCCTTGTTCAGCCTGGTGAGTGGAACATCTGTGTGCCTTACTATAGAGTCTCCTATTACTAGTGTGTTGGGTATGGTGTTTTGCCGTAGGGGCTGTCGTGAGGCACACTGCTGAGGTGAATTATGTGTTTTCTGGCTTGTGTTTGGAGGTGCAGGTTGCTTGCTTGTCTGCTTTAGAGGGCACTGTTTCTTTTTCAGATTGGTACCTAGTGCCTCCGAATATGTTTTTGTGTATTTATGTGTATGTTTTGCCGGTGCTTGTTTTGTAGATCCATGTGTGACTGGTGGTGTGATGCTAGTGTGTCTCTTCTCCTCTTGACTGTTTGTTACAGTCATGGGTTGAGAGCGCTTAGCCTCCAGTCTGGCTGTGTATTTGCATCTCTCACACGTGTTTGTGTCTAGAGGTAAGAGGAGAGGGTTGTCTGTATACATGAGGCAGTTGTGACACTGCCTCAGGATGCCCAATTCCACCAGATGAACTGGAGAGTACACCTGAAGCTGACCTCTGGACATGCTTGGAAAAGTGAGTTTCACTTGTCTTGCGGACAGTCGAGGGTCTTATGCTGTATTACAATAGTGCTGTCTAGGAGATTTGGAAAATAATAGTGCTGTCTAGGAGATTTGGACAAGTGCTAATTTGGGTTATGCAAGTGCTGCAATAAGAGCAGTTGATCTGAAGCACTTGAGTAGAGGCTTGCCTAGTTCTAAGGGAAAATTTGCAGCGCAGACTTTGTGGAGCCAGGAATAGTATACCCAAGCTAACCGGCGCTGCCCGACACTGCTCTGTGTGCAAGACCGCGCAAAAAGAGAGTTGCAGGGTTTTAAGAGAGATAGATCAAGGAGTTTGGAATTGACCCAAAATGGCCAATAAAACTACAGTTTCTAGGCAGTAACCACTCCTACAGGGACAGGCAGGCTGCTCAGTGTTAACCACTGCCACTGGTGAACACGGAGACTTCCCTTTAGCCCAAGTAAGCACTGGCATCCAAGAAACTTATAAACAGTTCAGAACAGCAACTCTGTAACTGAACTTTTTTTTTAATTATAGAAAGTGGGAAAATAGCAAGATATTTTTGTTTTTGCCATGCCCAAGTACTTGCGCCCCTAGGAGGAAAACTCGCCATTCATGCAAAAAAACAGATGTCCATTACTCAGGACTGATGGGTTCTAAACATTGTATCCCAGGGATACATATTCTACTTCCACTCACTGCCAACTCCAAATGGGTTGCCAGACCTTCCTCCAAACCAGTGGGCAGAGGCTCAAAAGCAAATACATTCCCTTCTCCATACCAGGGCTATTCAACCTGTTCCAGTAGAACAAAGGGGACAGGGTTTCTATTCCAGACTGTTCCTGGTGCCCAGAAAAGAGGGCTCTTGGCACCCTATCCTGGATCTATCTGTTCTCAACACATTTCCGGTGATCCCAAAATTCAAAATGCTTACACTGCAACAGCTTCATCCTATGCTAGCCAAGGATGCCTAGTTAGTCACTCTAGACTTAGAAGCTTCTGCACATCCCCATAAGGGAGTCTTGCAGGAAAGGTCTACGTTTCAGGGCAGGCTGTATGCACTATCAGTTCTCTGCACTTCCCTTTGGCTTATCTACTGTGCCCAGAGTATTCACAGAATGCCTGACTGCAGGCAGAGAAATATTCAAATCTACTCATACTTGGACGATTGCCTGTTTCAGGTGGACAGTCAGAAATTGCTACTTCAGCACCTGGCATTTGTAAAAGGACTTCTAACTTCACTGGGATACACCATCAATGAAAAAAAATCACAACTGATGCCCAGCCAACAAATTGTATTTCTGGGAGCAATCTTTAACACAACTTCCCAGATGGCATTCCTCACTCCAGAAAAGCAGGTCCATTTGACAAACTATTTTAAACTAATGGCCAACAAAACCCAGCTATCTGCAAGGAAAATACTGCAAGCCTTAGGGTTCATGGCCTCATGCATTCTGCTAATTCCATATGCAAGACTGCATATGAGGAAACTTCAGTGGTACTTAAAAAGTCTCTGGTGTCAACATTCTCAGGACCTGTTAACAGTGATTCCTATCTTACCTTGTCTAAGGGCAGAGTTCCTTTGGTGGGCAGAAGCATGCAACCACAACAAGGGACTTCCTTTCACTCAACCCCTCGCCGCCCAAATCCTGACAACAGATGCATCAGACTTTGCATGGGGGGCTTACATGGCAGGCAAATGGAGCCCAGAACAAATTCCCTCTGCATATCAATCAAAAAGAGATGCTAGCTGTACAGAATGCTCTGACAGTCTTCAAATACCTTATCCTTCCAGAACAGCTCCTGATAAAGACAGCCAACACCACAGTTATGTCGTACATAAACAAGCAGGGTGGAACTCATTCTTACCCGCTCTGCAGGTTAGACATGGCTTTGTGGAACACAGCCTTAAGTATCCAAGTGCACCTCCAAGCTCCATTCCTGCCAGGCAAGCAAAATTCACTGGCAGAAGACTTAAGCAGAAATCTACTGGACCCTCACGAGTGGAAACTGGACCCTAACTTATTCAAACTTTTAACCCGGAGGTGGACCTTTTTGCCTCCCCCAAAACCACCAAATGAGCAAATTTTGCACCAGGAACCCTCACAGCAGGGCCTGGAAGGTGGACGCCCTATCCTTTTCATGGGAAAACCTCTCAATGTGCGCCTTTCCTCCTCTGCCCCACCTCTCAAGAGTACTACTCAAGGTCAAACAGGACAGGCCAAAGGCCATCCTTATTGCACCAGACTGGCCATGCCAGCACTGGTACCCACTCCTACGCAGTCTGACAGCAGTGCCACCCTGGCACCTACATCACACACCTTCCCTGCTGTCTCAGCAGGAGGGACAGATTTTGCATCCACAGCTGCAAACACTAAACCTTGCAGCCTGGCTTATTCCTTAAATGCACACCAACATCCCTCAGCAAACAGATGCTGGATGTCATCCTTGAGGCCAAAAGGCCTAGTACTAGGAAATCCTATGCTGAAAAGTGGAAAAGATATTGTTCTTGGAGTAAGTCTCAAGGAAAGGACACAGCTGTGCCCAACTTACCTCAAATCCTTGATTACCTAGCAGACCTGCTCCACAGAGGCCTATCCTTCTCATCCATTAAGATTCATGCCTCTGCCATCTCAGCTCATTATAATACTGAGGCTCCCCTCTTTTCTCACCCTCTCATCAAACAGTTCCTGAGAGGGGCTAACAATTTAAGGCCCCCTAGGAGAGCTCCCACCCCGACCTGGGACCTTAACTTCCCCCCTTTGAACCTGCTGCTTCATCAGAGTTAAAATTCCTCTCTTGGAAAACAGCCTTACTTCTAGCTATTACATCAGCAAGAAGAGTCTCTGAGTTCCAGGCACTAATGGTGGGTGGAGCCCTTCATTATTTTCCATGCTGACAGGGTTTCCCTCAGGACTAACCCTTCCTTTATGCTCAAGGTGGTATCCAATGTGGCTCTAAACCAATCCATCCATTTGCCAACCTTTTTTCGTAATCCTCAGAATAAAGGGGAAAGGATCCTGCACTCCTTGGATGTGCACAGACAGCTCAGGTTCTACCTTGACAGGACTAAGCCTTTCAAAAAATCTGACCAGCCGCTAGTCAGCTTTGCTACAGGGGCAGAGGGCAAGCCCTTTTCAAAGCAAACCATTTCCAAATGGATAGCACACTGCATCCATTTCTGCTACAAGCACCATGGAAAACCTACCCCTTTGGGGATCAGAATTCATTCCACTAGAGCTACTTCAACCTCTACAGCATTTCTCAGGGGAGTCCCTACCAGGGACATCCTGGAAGCTGCAACCTGGAGTTCGGTACACACTTTCACCAAGCATTACCACTTACCTATTTTTTCTAAATCCAGAGCTGGATTTGCTACAGCAGTCTTACAAGGCCTGCTAGTCAGCCCTAACACCTCTTGACTGCCTCCACCCTTCCCCAGCTTTGGGAATAAACCCAAGTGTGATAACTGCAACAGTGAAACACGAAGAACATAGTACAGCTGTGTACACTTACCATAAATGTAGATGTTGGAGTGTATTCACTGTTGCAGTCCTGGTTTCCCTCCCTCCATTCCCCCTGGTTTTCTATATCCTTTCTACCTATCCTCTTTATGGCCATCTTTTATGGCAGGGGTATTTACTTTTTACTGGAGGTGTTCCACATCAAGTAATAGCTTCCTATTTTGGTGGCTCCTGACATCTGGGGCAAGAAAAACTGATGTAATGGCATCGGCTGCATGTTTTATACCTCTGACGACCTGACGTCATGGAAGAGGTGACAGCAACCAACGCAGAAATCCCAAGACTCTGGTATTCGTTCCGACTGAGGGCTACCTGCAGGCAGATAACCCAAGTGTGATGACTGCAACAGTGAATACACTTCAACATCTGCATTTATGGTAAGTGTACATAACTGTACTTTCTCACTTTCAATTTACTACCTTGCCCTTTGGTGTGTCCACTGTACCCAGAGTCTTCACCACATGCCTAGCTCCAGCCATACCCTACTGCAGGACCAAGGGCATTCAAATCTATCCCTACCTAGATGACATACTTATTCTGGCAGAGAAAGAAAGCCCCCTAAAAAAAAATCTGCAGTTTTCCATGTCTCTACTACAAGGATTGGGATTCACTCTCAACCTCCCTAAATCTTCCTTTGCACCAAAGCAGGACAGAACATTCCTAGAATGCAGGATCCAAACATACCTGATGAAAGCATTCCTCCCTTCAGACAAGGTGCTTTCTCTAACAGGATCTTATCCGGACCCACGAACTGTTAGCAAGGCAATTCATGTGACTTCTAGGTCTTATGGCAGCCATTATTCCCATGCTTCCACTAGCCAGTATGCACATGAGAAAGCTACAGTGTTATCTAAAGATTGTATGGTCCCAACACAGCCATCCTCTAGACTTGCAGATCCCCTTCCTACCCTGCCTCAAGTCAGAACTACAGTGGTGAATTCAGCAGGTTCAAATGAACCCTGGCCTTCCCCTACTACCATCCACACCAATTCAGCATATGCACACAGATGCCCCAGGTCTGGGCTGGAGGGCTACCGTGAAGGCCGTCAAGGGGTAAGAATGCTGGGAGGCACACGTCATGACAAAACACATCAACGTAAGGGAGATGACTGCAGTTTATCTAGCCATAAAAAGCCTTCCTCCCACATCTACAGCCAGGTCCTCTTCAAATCTTCACAGACAACACCGCAGTCATGTTGTACATCAACAAACCGGAGGGGGTGGGACCAAGTCTTACCTCCTCTGCAGGCTAGCAATGCAGATTTGGGACCTAGCCTTATAAAACATCTTATCTCTGCAGGCAGTCTACATCCCATCCCAGGACAGCCACCAAGCGGATGTTCTCAGCAGATCATTCTTTCTGCATCACTAGTGGATGTTGCATAGAGACGTTTTTCTAGACATTGTCCACCAGTGGGGCACACCTCAAATAGACATATTTGCCTCCCCCCAGAGACAACTAAGAAAATTCTGTATGAAGGACCACTACACTCTGGCCTGGAGATTGGATGCCTTCACCATCTCATGGAAGGGATGATTTCTGTATGCCTTTCCTCTCATTCAAAATGTCTTCCTGAAAATCAGGAGGGACAATCCAAAAATCTTGCTGATGACTCCCCATTGGCGAGGGCATCATTGGTTCCCCCTTCTACTATCCCTCGCCAAAGGCAATCACCATAAGTTACCCCATAAGGTGGACCTACTCACACAGCAGAAGGGAGCTCTCATCTACCCTCATCTGTAGATGCTGTGTCTAACACTCTGGGTGATAAACTTTTAATACCCATCAGACACCACTACTCTGAGGATGAGCTTTCTGTCTTGAGGGGAGTTCAGGAAGCCTAACACAAGGAGATCCTACATTCTAAAATGGGAAAGATTCTCCAGATGCTGTTTCCAAGGGCTTAGGGATCCATTTCTAGCAGATGTACCTCTTGTTCTAGCATATGTATGTGAGCTTATCAAAATATGCCTTTCATACTCGTCTGTGAAAGTGCACCTTTCTGCTATCTCTGCCTGCTTACCCTTAGACCCTCCTTTACTCTCCAGGCTAGATGTTAAATTGTTCCTGAAGGGAGTCCTGCACATAAGACCACCGTGGAAGCCTATCTCACTGCCTGGGGACCTGCACTTTATTCTGGAAAAACTCACACTGGCCCCATTTGAGCCAGCTAGTTCTGCATCACTACAAATGTGCACATAGAAAACATTCCTGCTGGTATCTCTCACTTCAGCCAGAAGGGTGTCAGAGTTACAGGCTCTCATGGCATGCCCCCTACACTATTTTCCACAAAGATAGGGTAACCCTGCGCACCAACCCTTCATTCATGCCCAGAATGGTCAACAAGCTATCATTAAATTAGTCCATTCACTTGCCCAACTTCTTTCCCTCTCCTACCAATGACAGCAAGATAATTCTCCATTCCTTGGATGTTCACAGGCAGTTAAGGTTTTACTTGGACAAAATTAAGACCATTAGAAAATCTGATCAGCTCTTTGTACCCTTTCACCCCAGGGCCGTAGGCAAGGCAGTCTTCAAACAAACCATCTCCTGTTGGACCAGTAAAACTATTTGCTTCCGCTATTCCTACCATGGCAAGGATTTACTTCAGGGAGTAAGAGCGTGCACTCTACTAGGGCTGTAGCCTCCCCAAAGGCCTTCTTCAGGGGCCTAGACACAGTATCCATCTTGGAGGCAGCCACCTGGTCCACTGCACACACATTTACCAGACACTACAAGTTGAATCATATCTCCAGAGCCAGAGCAGGTTTCACTAGGACAATCCTGCAGGGATTTCTGGAATCGGCTACCTCTACCTCCACCCTTCCTAAGCTGTGGTACTCTCCCACAGTAAGAATACTGCAACAATGGAATAGAAAGACATAGAATAGTTGTGTAAACTCTTACCATAACCATAGACGATCCTCTCTCCCATGTTGCAATATTCCTTCCCTCCCACCATCCCCCTGCATTCCTTTCACCTATGGGGCACTGTAGGGCACCTCCCAGATTATGGTCACACTGGACAGTCTATGGCATTTCACCAGTCTGAAGGACATCATTTGCCTCTACCTGGTCCACTGTCCAAATGGGCAGTTAGTTCTAAGGTCTGTGCATGCAGACATCACATTTAGGGCTCTTGGTTTATGACCCTGAGTGTGACGTCCCATGCACCAACAGCAGCCAGGCTTAAGCTTTTGTATAGGAGCTGACTTTCGGGTCGCCTGAGGTGAAGATTCCCACAGTAAGAATACTGCAACATGGAAGAGGAGGACATCTATGGTTATGGTAAGATTTTACACAACTATTCTTTATTGGGGCAAGTAGCACATACATGGTTTCTATCTGTATGTGGCAGGGTGAGAAAGCACACAGGGATGTCACATGTGCTGTTTCAGCTAGCTACCCAGTGTAGAAGGTGACAAAGCTCAAAGGCCTACCTCATTGCTTGCAGAATGAAAGTGTGGAAGCATATTTGGTAGAATATCTGCAGGAGGTCCCCTCACTTGATCCCCAGGCAAGAGTCAGATGGAAGAATAAAGTAAGAGAGCATGAGAACAGTTATTGACCAAAGTTTTCTGCCATCTCTTCCTCTTTCTAAGTCTGCTGTCTTAGTGGGACTTTCTGTTTTACCAGCTGCAAGTTATTCTCAGCTGGTGAGGGCTCCAGTTTACAGCTGCCATTGTCAATAAGTATGAAAGAAAGAGGAGAGCCATTTCTCCAACAACCATTTTCTGTGTCTATCTGTATATATATATATATGTGTGTGTGTAGATAGATATATATATATATATATATATATATATATATATATATATATATATATATATATATATGGGTCTACTGCTTTTAGTCGAATTACATTTGGTCGAAAATGATTTCAGGCAGCCCACTTCACTGAAAGCACATTTGACTGAAAGCTCATTTGGACGAAAATGGAATATAGCCCCTGCCCCACTGCAGTGTGACCCTGGAGTGAGAATATAAAGTTAGAGGTGGTGTGGGGGACGTAGCTCCCCACATTTTGCAACCAGTTTTTACTGATGTTCTATGTTTCAGTGTATTTCTAATGGGATACACATGTATATAATAGTGCATCAATTGCAATTATGTGGGGGCTATGCCCCCCACACTCCCCAGTGGGTGGGCTGTGCCCCCCAAACATCCCCTTACTTAATATTCTCACTCCAGGGTCGCACTGCAGTGGGGCAGTGGCTAAATACCATTTTCAACCAAATGAGCTTTCAGTCAAATGAGCTTTCAGTGAAGCGGGCTGCCTGAAATCATTTTTGACCAAATGAAATTTGACCAAATACAGTAGATCCATATATATATATATATATATATATATATATATATATATATATATATATATATATATATATATATTATATATGTATATATATATAGCTGTGTATGTGTATATATACTAGGCCCTTGGTTTCTCTTGGTAGAAGATTCAGAAGTTTTAAATGGATCTGAGGTGTCCACTACTCTAATTTTCATTCCCCCTTCCTTGAGTCTTTGATTTGTCAATGAGGATTGAAAAGGATCCTTTTGCTCATGACACAGATGATGAGCCTGCATTCATTACTAGTATTTGGACATACACATGCAGTTTAACACCTAATTGATTATGACTGTGTGAGTATAGAATGCCTTCAGAGAATATCATTTTATGCTAGTACAAAATGTAGTGCAGATTTGTTAACCTGCAGCATTTTCTTGCCCAGGTCCTAATGCTTGCTGTGGTGCCTACTGGCCCCTTGTGTCTCCAGTATCCTTCACCTGTTGTCTGAACTGCCTGCTATATGAATTGGCTCATGGAGGTGGTATCCATTTCCTTTAAGTCTTCCTAGGTTAAGGAATCAGTGGAGATTGCCATTCTTTCTTTGAGAGAGGCTATAATGAGTCTGCATTTCTTTCTGTTCCTCACTTTTGGGGAAATGTGTAGGCTGATGAGATCCTCCACAGAGTAACCTGAAGTCTGTTTAACTTCTCCCCAAGTATTTTGGAAGGCTGCCTTTGGTCATCATCTGTTTTAAGGATGCTACTATGGTAGACCAAAATCATTCTTTTTTTGCAACCTGCACAATTGACCTGGAGGCTTCCCCTCCTCAACTGGAGTGAAAGCCTTTAGACCCATTCATTCCATGGTGGAGATGAGTCGGTTGTTAGGGAGCCTGCCAGACTTTAGATTCTGTACACTGTCCTATTCCTATCCCATGCAGCACCTTTGCAAGCTCCACCTTAGCTGCCTTAGAAGGTGCATGTGATCTTCCACAGGTGTGCAACCTACTGACCAAGCTACACATCACCTGTAGAGCAGGTACACTAGGCTCTTCATGCTATGGTACTACGCTTGCATTTCTGGAGGTGTTGCCAATGCAGCAAGCTAAGCTGCCTCCCTCCCCTCAGCATTGGTGAGTCAATTTTGTCTGGAGTCATTAACTCTTGACCTTCACCTCCTTAGGTGGCTGTTGGCCTCTTTCTGGGTGGAGGAATATCCTTTCCAAGTCTCCAGGAGCAAATTATTGTGTTATCTCTGTAGTCCAACATAAGTCTCAGAGACTACAGCAAATTATTGTGTGATCTATGTAGTCCAGCATAGGTCTCAGAAACTACAACACCCTTATGCTTTGCCATTGTTTGAATCTTCTAGGGACAGCGTTTTCCATCTGCCAGTCTGGACCTGAATTATTTGTAATATGTTCCATTTATAGTCTTCTGTTTTAGCCATCAGTGTGGAAAAGGTGGAAAAAATCCATTATCCTTGGATTAAGAGCATATCCTTATGATTTCCATGCGCTCTGCTGTAACTGTGCTGGTGTCTAGGATAAAAGCCTCTAGAATGTTTTTCCACTGGATAGCATAGCTCAGACTCGTCTTTCAAAGAACAGGGCAGGAAATCCAGGACACCTTTTTCTGGGGAAATGTTACTCTTTGAGCAAGCTTTGCAGCACTTCAGCGAAAGACCTGCTGAAGAAGAAATAGTTATTGATCACCATGGTGGCCCCGTCTTTCTGTTTACTTCTTATAGGTCAGCACAGCAATACAAGAAAGCAATGGTTTCTCACAAACAAAAAAAGATGCCCACATGTCAGGCATTTTTAGCTCCATTCACCTCCCTCCCAAGTCTCCCTCGAGGCACTGAGACAGTTCGAACAATTCCTCAGAAATGTGTATTCAAGACTAGATGTGCAACTTTACCCTGACATGGCAAATTACTATCAAGAACAGATGAGATGTCCTTCTATTTCACTGTTGCAGTATTTATTACACTAGGGACCCCCTGCCAAGGGTGGCCTGATTTCCAGCCAGTATACAAAAGCCTTTATGTTGCTTTAAGGTACACTGTTCATCTTGCGTTTGTTCTACGTCTAGTGTAGTGCATAAAGGTGACATCTGGACATACCATCCTCAGTACATCTTTGCCGCCAGTCCAAACATCATCTCTTGATCATCGGTCTGAATGCCTGTTCTGTTGCTGGTTCACCAACCCATTAAGTGCCCCTTTGGGGGTTTTGTTGTCTTATCTTTCTTTTACTTTATTGTTGCTTGTGGACTTCTTGTCATCCAAGAAGGGTAAATGTCAGCGTGGGAGACAGATTCCCCATAAAGACAATCATGAACAGTGTTTGTTTTGCGTTGGCAGTTTGCACAACCATACGTTCTGTTCTGTTTGTCAGGCCTTTGTTCCCAAGACCCTTCATAGTAGGCTTTCTTCTTTAGCGCTTTATCTTGAGAATCAGTGTCTTAAGCTTCTTGCTAAAGACACAATGGAAGGAAATTCCTGCTCTGAGGGGCAGCCATCTATGAAGAAGGATAAGAAATTCAGACCCTAAATCTTCGACTGTACAGCCTCCGCCGGATGTCTCTCCTGAGGCAAGTCATAGCCTGGAGAGTCACCTGACTCCATTGTTGGATTCTTCTGCTGCAGCCATGTCCTGTGTTGGAAACTGGCGTGGGTCCGACGTTAGGCACGTCTGAGGATGCATTGCAGATGGCCCCTTCAAGACGTTCAGGAGAAACCATGCCTGATTATTTTCAAGGGGCCTAGGGGTGTTCCTCAGATTTTAGTCAGAGAGGAAGTCCCTTCCTTTTACAAATATTGAATGCCATCCAGGGTCGGAGCCTTCTAAATTTTATAAGGCGGACGTTCCATTAAAGGAAAAAGCAGAAAACTAAACAGATTCCTAGAAGGTGAATAGCCGAGGTACCAGAATAAATCAGTGTGGTTTACACAGCATGGCTTGTTTCCATTTTTTCTAGTTTTTTAATTCATGTATGTGTTTTGTTTCTATTCAAGAACCAAACATATTCCCTTAGCTCCTAAGGATCCACAGAGTGAATGGCAGTCCTTCACCCAGGAGTTGTTTAGAGCTTAAATGGCTTTAAAACCTCCTCAGGGAGTTTCTTCTCCAGCTCCCCTTGGTCCTCTATCCCCCTTAAAAGACTCACAGAACAGGATTAATTTGAAGAGGAGGCAGATTCCTATGAGGAATCCCAGATTCATTCTCCATTGGATTATGGATCGGAGGAAGAGGAATCTACAAGTCCTGCTATTCCCTTTGAAGAAATTCTTTTGGAGACGCTATCTCTAGGATGATTGAGTTCTTTAAATGGGATTGTGCTCAAGTTTCTGCGGTACAAAAAATATATTATGAGCTTCTGCAGATGGATTCTCCTAGACCTTCTGCTGTCTCTGTTTTGGCTGCTTGTTGGATGCATTTTACAATGCCTCTAAGGCTCCAGATTCTCAGCCCCCTGCCTCCAAGAAACCTGATAGGTTCTACAAGGTGCCTGAGGGCTGTAAATTTTTGTACAAGTGTCCTTCTGCTGACACCTTGGTGGTATCTGTAGCTTCTGACAAGCCATCACAATTGCTTCCTTCTCCTATGTTTACACCTTCTGATAAAGATAGCAAAACAATGAAAAGGCTAGACAAGGAGGTCTATACCTGTGCTACCTTAGCTTTTAGAGGCTGTTAATTATCAGACCCATATGTACAGGTACTTGTTGGCTCTGCTTTCCCAGACCTTTTCATCTGATTTCTGATCTTCCAGACTCTGAAGCTAAAACTTCTGCCCTTTGTATGTTAGGGACTTTCTCCCAGGTGGTTTGTCATTCCATCAAGTGTACTTATGATGCAGCAGATGCTTCCTGTAGTGCTGCTGCTTTTGGGTCATTGATGAGGAGGTGTTCTTGGTTTCAGCTTCAACCTTTGCCTGATGATATTGAGGCTAAATTGATGGATGCCCCTGTACATAGACACTTATTTGGCGAAGTTACTGCTGCTTTGTTTAAGTCCCTTAAGGATAAAGGCAAGGCTTTATAGGGACTTAAATATGTTTGTTTCTTCTGTGCCTAAATTTCAGAGAAATTACCCCAGTAAGCCAGCCATTGTTCGCAGGCAATCTCACCATCCTCCTAAGGGTAAAAAGGGTGGCAAGAGGGCTCCTCCTACAAAGGCTGCTCAGACTTCTCTGCCCCAGAAGTCTCCTTTTCCTGATAAACCAGGTGCTGTCTGACTGTCCTATTCTTCCCAGCCAGTTTTCTGATGTCCTTCAAGGATGCATCTGCAGTCCTTACATATGGGTTGTCCTGCCTCAGGCAGCCCTTCGGTTGGCCGGATTCCAAAGTCTGGGTCCGGCGTCGGCTGATGTCGCCCCTTTCCCCGACGTCAGAGCGCCTGGGGTATAAAAGCGTCAGCCGACGCCATCTTCCTCAGTCTTTCTTGCCGCAAGGTGCCAGAAGCAGTTCGCAAGTGCCGGTCGGCCAGCTCCTGTGATTTCAGCTACCGAAGTCTTCAAAAAAGCTAAGTACCCCGTTGGGGACTCTTTCTTGCCTCAGCTGATGTCAGATCAAACAGTTAAAGTTAATAATTGTTTATCTTGTGGGAAACAAATACCTCATGGATTTCCACTCTTACTGCTTACCCTGCCTAGGCCCAGACCACGACGTCTCGGCCTGTTCAGCCTGTGCTTCCTTCAATAAGCGCACTCTTAGGCGTCGGGCAGAGTTTGCAGAGGAATTATTTGGGGAAAATTTCTGTTATATCATGCCATCGGAGCTTCCGACAGCTCATTTACCCAAAAAACGAAAGGATAAGGACCAACACACACGGTCTGCGGTTTCGGCCGACTCCACGCCTAGGCCTACCGCGAGTGTCTCGGTCTCTACTGAAGCCGAATCTCTACCGCTTCCGACCAACGACACCGCACAGCCGGTAACTTCGGTACCGGAGGCCATCACTGGGTCGGTCATAGAATTACCGTCTGAAACCGGTGCTCAGGAAATATCCGACACCATTTCTGTTGACAAAACTACTCCAGCACGTGGGGCAGCCAGGCCTCCTGTATCCATGTCCATTAAGGCCTTTACACGGGCTAAAGCTGCTAAACAGCCAAAAACTCTCCCTCCCAAGGCTATTCCTCAGGGATCCACTACCGGTTCACAAATTTTAAGTTTGGCTGAAGACCTTATTTCCTTAATCAGGGGCTGTCAGCCACATCCAGACAGGGGCTCTCATCCACCTCCAGGCAAAAGGCCCAGGGTTGAGCAGACAGATCCCCAGTCTTCAGATGAGGCCTCAGATGACTCTGCCCTTTCAGACTACCAGGAGGAGGCCCTTCCGGCCTACGAGGATTCGGATGCAGAGGAATCTATTCCCTCGGCCTCCCCCCTGAAGAATTTTCCTTTGGGGAGACCCTTCACTCCATGAGAGAGCATTTCAAATGGCAGGCCAGGAATTCTCTGATTCCAGGAAGAGGTTAAGGACTTTTTTACATTTACCTCAGCATAGACCTTTGGCTATTCCTCCTGTTTTAAGTGTTATAGAAGATGTATACTCTGAGTCTAGTATTTCCCCTGACTCCCTTCCTCCGGCTCCTGTCAAACCTGACAGGTACTACAGGGTCCCGGCCTCACATCTATACCTTTACAAGGGCCACTCTGCTGACCCAGAAACTATTTCCCAGGGCCCTAAAGGGGTTACAACCACCACTGCCAAGAATCCACTTCCTTCTGAAAGGGAATCCAGGGCTTTACAGAGATGGGGTAAAAAAGTGTATACTTCTTCCACTCTTTCTATGAGAGCTTTAAATTGTCAATTCCATATGATACAGTATCAAGAGTATCTGTTAGATGAATTGCATAAAAAACTATCCTCGCCTGAACCCCTAGACCGCAAGGCGCTTCAGGATCTGGTGCATAACTCTCAGCAGGTTAGCAACCATTTCTTACAGTGTGGTTATGATGCATTGGAAGCTTCATGTAGGTCAGCAATGACAGGTGCAGTCATACGTAGACATGCTTGGCTGAAGGAACAAACACTGCCAGATCATGTTAAAGCAAAGCTTCTGGATGCATCACTGGAAAAACAAAAGTTATTTGGTTCCACGGCTCAAGAGGTCTTAAAGAAATTTGAGGAAAAGGCTAAATCAGTACAAACAGTCAAAGATTTTCTCCAGGTCCAACCACCAAGATTCAGTAGAAATTGGCCTTCTAAGAATTGGTCCTTTCCAGACACAGACAGATTTCAAAGAAGCAAAAACAGGCATGCCAGAGGTAGAGGGCAAGCTCGAGGCTCCTACAGAGGACGTCAATGGCAGCCTCCTAACCACAGAGGTAGTGCAGGACCTTCAACTGCTGCACAAGGACAAGCTCAATGACTTGACTTTGACTCCGCCAACCAGGGCTCAGTTGGAAGCACCTTTGGGCGGAAAGCTATCTTTGTTCTCAGAAATTTGGCACAGTATTACAAAGGACAAATGGATACTGCAAATAATAGACAAAGGATACAGATTCCATTTTCATACATTACCAAAAAGACAAGGCATGCCAAACCTGCCACCAAATCAAAGGGCAGAGGCTTTCAAGCAAATTTCCAAACTACTACAAATGAAGGCAATAGAAAAGGTTCCTTACACAGAACAAGGCCAAGGATTTTATTCCAGACTATTCCTTGTTCCAAGAAAAGAAAAGCAATGGAGGCCTATTCTGGACTTGTCCGCACTGAATACTTATCTCATCGTGCCAAAATTCAAAATGCTGACCTTACAGCAACTCCTTCCCATGTTGGGCAAGGGGTCCTGGCTGGTAACTCTAGACCTCAAGGAGGCATACCTGCATGTCCCTATCAGACAAAGTTGCAGAAGACACCTCAGATTTCTTGCAGGTTCAGAGCATTATCAATTCTCAGCATTGCCCTTTGGCTTATCTACTGCGCCCAGAGTATTCACGAAATGCCTGGCATCAGTAATTGCACATTGCAGACTTCAGGGGATTCAAATATACCCATACCTGGACGACTGCCTTATACAAGCGGACAGCCAACAAACATTGGTAAAACACTTGAACTATGCCATCCGCCTACTGCAGGCCTTGGGATACACAGTCAACATTCAGAAGTCAAGACTTGTTCTATCCCAACGAATAATTTTTCTGGGTGCAAAGCTGGATACAAACACCCAAATGGCTTTTCTCACAGAAGAAAAACAAGAACAATTACCGGATTATTTCAGAAAACTGACAACACAAACCCAGCTGACTGCAAGGAAAATCCTGCAGGCCCTGGGTTTCATGGCATCTTGCATTCTTCTGATTCCACAAGCAAGGCTGCATATGAGGAAACTACAATGGTACCTAAGGAGTCTATGGTCTCAACACAGTCACAGCCTAGAAGCTTTGATCCCCCTCATTCCATGCCTCCAAAAGGAATTTCTGTGGTGGGCACAAGCAAGCCAGTCAAACATGGGTCTGCCTTTCAGCAAGCCTCAAATCAGCCAAACCATTACAACGGACACCTCAGACCATGGATGGGGAGCGCACATGAAGGGCAGATGTATTCAAGGCCAATGGACACAAAAGGAATTGCGCCTTCACATCAACCAAAAGGAAATGCTGGCAGTGATACATTCAATCGAGGCCTTCGAACATTTCCTGCATCAAGGTCACCTGCTAATAAAGACAGACAATACCACAGTTATCCGGTACATAAACAAGCAAGGAGGTACCCATTCCTACCCTCTTTGCAGGCTGGCAATGAATCTTTGGGAACTTTCCCTAAAACTCAATATAGAGCTGCATTCCCAGTTCGTACCAGGAAAGGACAATGTACTGGCGGACAGCCTAAGCAGAAACAACATGGATCCACACGAATGGATGTTGCATCCAGACATTTTTCTTCAGATAGCACAAGCATGGGGAAGGCCGGACATAGATCTTTTTGCCTCCCCCCACAACCATCAACTGAAGAAATTCTGCACAAGGACATACCATCCTCAAGCATGCAAAGTGGACGCCCTATCCTTCAGCTGGAAGGCTCTATCAGTATATGCATTCCCACCTCTTCCATTAATGACCAAGGTCTTACTGAAGATCAGGACAGAGCAACCAAAAGTGATTCTGATAGCTCCGGACTGGCCAAGCCAACACTGGTACCCACTGTTAAAGAGCATGTCACGTATGAAACCGTGGCCCCTACCACAATGGCCACTTCTTCTGACATAGCACAATTACAAAACTCTGCACTCCAGTCAAAAAACCTTGCAGCTGACAGCCTGGAAAATACCTTGACTCCTCGCCAGGATAAACTATCCAAGAGGCTAAAGGATATCATCATTGAAGCTCGGCGGCCTTCCACAAGAAAGGCATATTCAGCAAAATGGAAAAGATTTCGAACCTGGAGCACCGCAAAGGGTCAGGATCCGACAGTGATGAGCATTCCACATATCCTTGAATACTTGGCTGAAATGCTCCATAATGGCCTTTCTTATTCATCCATAAAAATTCATGCTTCAGCTATTTCAGCAGAGTACAACACTGATCCACCTGTATTTTCTCATCCTCTGCTAAGGCAGTTTCAAAGAGGGATAAAAAACATCAACCCTGCAAGGAGACCACCAGTGCCTACATGGGACCTTAACTTCATGTTGGAAAAATTAACTCTACCTCCCTTTGAACCAGCAGCATCTTCAGAACTGCAATTCCTGTCTTGGAAGACTGCCTTCCTTCTGGCCATAACCTCAACAAGAAGAGTATCTGAGTTACAGGCCCTCATGGCAGTACAACCATTTCTCATTTTCCATAAGGACAGAGTCTCTTTGAGAACCAATCCTTCATTCATGCCAAAGGTGGTATCCAGGGTTTCACTGAACCAAGCTATCCACCTGCCTACTTTCTTTCCAGATCCACAAAATAAAGGAGAGAAACTTCTGCATACCCTGGACATTCACAGACGGTTGTGCTACTACTTGGACAGAACTAAGCCTTACAGAAAAATTGACCAACTGTTTGTAGCATATGCTGCTGGTGTACAAGGAAAAGCAATTTCCAAACAAACAATTTCAAAATGGATAGGAAATTGCATTCGATTCTGTTACTCTTTTCATGGAAAAGCTGTGCCAGCTAACATCAGACCTCATTCCACCAGAGCAACAGCCACCTCCACAGCCTTCTTAAGAGGGGTGGCTACAAAGGACATTTTAGAAGCTGCTACATGGAGCTCTGTGCATACATTTTCCAAGCATTACAACTTACCCTTATATTCCAGATCCAGAGCAGGCTTTGCTACTGCAGTCTTGCAGGGCATGTTAGCTACACCATCCTTTTCTTAGGTCCTACCTCCCCCAGCTTGGCTATGGTATTCTACCCATATGTAAGGACTGCAGATGCATCCTTGAAGGACATAGTACAGTTTTGTACCTACCATAAATGTAGATGTCCGATAGGTATGCATCTGCAGTCAGATTTTCCCTCCCTCCTACCCCTCAGTGGTATTCTTTGGGTACCTATCCCTCATTTTAGCTAGCTGGGGTTATCTTTTATGGTGTATTTGTTTTTTATTGTTGTGCATGATTGGAATTTATTCATTTCTCCAAAATTTAGCCTTCTTTAGAGGGCACCTGGCATCTGGGGCAACAAAAACTGAGGAAGATGGCGTCGGCTGACGCTTTTATACCCCAGGCGCTCTGACGTCGGGGAAAGGGGCGACATCAGCCGACGCCGGACCCAGACTTTGGAATTCGGACGACCGAAGGGCTGCCTGAGGCAGGACAAACCCATATGTAAGGACTGCAAATGCATACCTATCAGACATCTACATTTATGGTAGGTACAAAACTGTACTTTTCTCTTCGCCTCTCTCTCTCTCTTCCTGTTTGGCTAAAGCTTACTCCGGATTCTTGGGTTCTATCCATTGTCCGCCAGGGGTATTTCATGGTCTGGAAATCTCTTCCCCTTTTACTGGAATTCCTAAACCCCCTCAGGAAAAGCTGTCCTCCTTTTCAGGAGTGCTTCGAGATCTTTTGACTCGGGATACTATTCAAGAGGTGCCCGAGTCCCAAAGGGGGAGGGTATTTTACTCCAGAATGTTTCTAGTACCCAGGAAAGAGGGTACCTGGAGACCATTTCTAGACCTCTCTCATCTAAACACTTTTCTGAAGGTGCCTTTTTGAATGTTGATGTTCTTCGTGTTTCACTGTTGCAGTCATCACACCAGGGTTATCTGCCTGCAGGTAGCCCTCAGTCGGCCCGAATACCAGAGTCTTAGTATTTCTGCGTCGGATGCTGTCACTTCTTCCATGACGTCATGTCGTCAGAGGTATAAAAACAAGCGGCTGACGCCATTGCATCAGTCTTTCTTGCCGAGGAGGAGCCCGAAGCAGAACCAGTTCACAAGTGCTGGTTGGCCGCTACCTGAAATTTTTGTTTTTCGAGTTGATAATCCTGAAGTCTTCTAAAGCTAAGTACCTGTTGGGGATCCTTTTTCCTTGCTCTGACCGATGTCAGAAAAAGTTAACAATTGTCTTGCCTGTGGAAAGCAAATATCTCACAGAGATTTTCATTCTTACTGCGTCACCTGTTTAGGCCCAAACCACAACATTCCTCGCTGTCGGTTTTGTGCCTTGTTTAACGCCCAAACCATGCATCGTCTGGCTATTTTTGTTGCTAAATTCTTTCGCTCTTGATCTCCGTATTCTGAAATGGCTAAGGTAAGCCATCCGACTACCGATCTCCTGAAAAAACATAAGGATAAAGACAGAGACAGACAGCATAGGTCCAAAAATGCCGACGATGCTTCCAGTAAGCTAGTCGCCAGTCCACCCGTACTCAGTGAGGTGCCTTTGCAGTCCCTGATGCCCACTTCTATGGATTTGCAGGCCTCTGCTGAGACCCATTTGGAGTCCAGTATGCCATGAGATGCTTCTTTGACTATGGAACCAGTTTCTACCTTGGATGGGTCCGGAGCTGCTGTGCAGGCACCGGCTTCTGAGGGTGTTTTCCGACCTACCAATGTTCGAATAAAACAGAGTTTCTTAGGCCCAGAGTATGTACTATGCCTAGAAAACCGACGACTAATGCGCATGCTCAGGCCCCCATGCCACAAAAACAAATGCTTAGAATGGCTGATGACCTTATAATGCTAATTAGTGGAAGCCAGCCTTCCCCTGCTAAGAGACAAATAATTCAGTTGCCTTTAGATTCTACAGACCAGGAGACAGATGAATCTGACCTTTCTGATTATCAGGAATATGCCCTTATCAGCCTATGAGGATTCAGATGCAGAGGAATCCTTTCCTTCTGCGTCCCCTCCAGAGGGTTTCTCTTTTTTGTGAAACCTTGCATATTTTAAGAGAGCTTCTCCATTGGGAATGCCAAGACTATCCTCAGTCCAAAAAGGGAATCAGAGAATTTTTAAAGCTACCGCAGCACAGGCCTTTAGCTATTCCCCCTGTCCTGGATGTTGTGGATGATGTTTTCATGGAATCCAGTCTTACTCCAGACACCTTACCTCCGGCCCCTAGGAAAACTGACAGGTACTACCGAGTACCTGATTCCCACAAGTTTCTTTTCAAGAATCCTACTGCTGATCCAGAGATCATTTCCCAGGGACCTAAAGGTATTAAGGCTACTACAGACAAAAATTCTACCCCTTCGGACAGAGATTCCAGAGCTTTAAACAGATGGGGTAAGCAGGTATATACCTCTGCAACTCTTGCTGTCAGGGCATTGAATTGCCAGTTTCACATGCTGAAGTACCAGCAACATATTATGGAACTCATTAAACAACAAATGGTAATATTTCCAGATTGTGCAGAAAATAAAGATTTGCAAGAGCTTATGCATTCTGCAAACCAAGTTAGTAAGCATGCTTTGCAGTGTGGTTTTGACGCCCTAGAAGTATCTTGCAGGGTTGCAGTCACTAGCTCTGTACTGAGAAGACATGCTTGGCTGAAGGAGCAGACCTTGCCAGATCATGCCAAATCCAAATTACTATACGCTCCTTTAAATAAGGATGTTTTGTTTGGCACCAAAGCAGAAGAAATTCTTAAAAAGATGGAAGAAAAAGCTAAATCTATGCAAATTGTTAAAGAATTCTTACAAGTGCAACCTCCTCGAT
Source organism: Protopterus annectens (assembly GCF_019279795.1). Classification (NCBI taxonomy): domain Eukaryota; kingdom Metazoa; phylum Chordata; order Ceratodontiformes; family Protopteridae; genus Protopterus; species Protopterus annectens. The sequence continues at coordinate 1,548,869,843 of NC_056745.1, read as the reverse complement.
TCAGTAGGCAGTGCCCTTCAAAACACTGGTCCTTTCCAGCCCCCTCCAGGCCTTCCCAAACAAGAACCAGGGGAAACAGACCACCCAGACTACAGTCTCATTGTATGCAGAGATCTAATTAATGGAGTGCTCCCACCCCTAAAACACTGAGTGGTAAACTACCTCCCTATGGAAAAAGTTCACAGTGACTTGTCAACTCTATTTCCCAGCCCTGCCCAATTGCTTGTGCCCCTAGGAGGAAAACTTGCCCTTCACGCAAAACACGATGTCCATCACTCAGGACTGATGGGTCCTCAACATTGTATCCCAGGGGTACAAATTTTATTTCCATTCACTGCCAACCCCAAGCGGGTTTCCAGACCTTCCTCCAAACCAGTGGGCAGAGGCTCAAAACCAAGTTCTTTCCCTGCTCAACATCAGAGCTATTCCGCCAGTTCCAGTAAAACAAAAAGGTCAGGGTTTCTACTCCAGACTATTCCTAGTACCCAGGAAAGAGGGCTCTTGGCGAACAATCCTGGATCTTTCAATTCTCAACACCTTCCTGGTGGTCCCAAATTTCAAGATGCTTACCCTGCAACATCTTCTCCCTATGCTAGCCAAGGATGCCTAGTTAGTCACCCTAGACTTAAAAGAAGTTTATCTGCACATCCCCATCAGGGAATCATGCAGGAAATATCTATGTTTTAGGGCAGGATCTATGCATTATCAAATGTTATTCGTGTTTTACTGTTGCAGTCATCACACTTGGGTTATCTGCCTGCAGGTAGCCCTCACTCGACCCAAATACCAAAGTCTTGGGATTTCTGCGTCGGATGCTGTCACTTCGTCCATGACGTTAGGTCACCAGGGGTGTAAAACAGGCAGCCGATGCCTTTACATCAGTCTTTCTTGCCAAGAAGGAGCCCGAAGCAGAAGCAGTTCACAAGTGCCGGTCGGCCGCTACCTGAAATTTTCGATTTTCGAGTTTCAAACCTGAAGTCTTCTAAAGCTAAATACCCCGTTGGGGATTCTTTTTTCTTGCTCTAACCGATGTCAGAAAAAGTTAACAATTGTCTTGCCTGTGGAAAGCAAATACCTCACAGAGATTTTCATTCTTACTGCGTCACCTGTTTAGGCCCAGACCAAGACATCCCTTGCTGTTGGTTTTGTGCCTTGTTTTAACGCCTGATCCATTTGTCATCGGGCTATTTTTGTCGCTAAAATCTTTCGCTGTCGTTCTCTGTATTCTGAAATGGCTTCGGTAAGCCATCTGACTACCGATCTTCCGAAAAAGCACAAAGATAGACAGAGACAGACTGCATAGGTCAAAAACTGCCTATGACGCTTCCATTAAGCTAGTCGCCAGTCCACCAATACTAAGTGAGGCGCCTTTGCAGCCCCTGATGCCCGCTTCTGCAGATTTGCAGGCGTCTGCTGACACCCATTCGGAATCCGGTATGCTGCGAGATGCTTCTTCGACTATGGAACCTGCGGATGTCTCTACTTTGGATGGGTCCAGAGCCGCTGTGCAGACACTGGCTTCTGAGGGTGTATTCCGACCTACCGATATTCACATTAAACCGACAACTTCATTTTTAGCTAAAACTACCGGGTTTCTCAGGCACAGAGTACGCACTACACCTAGAATACCGATGACCAAAGTGCATGCTTAAGCTCCCATGCCTCAAAAACAAATGCTCAGAATGGCTGAAGACCTTATCACCCTAATTAGGAGAAGCCAACCTTCCCCTATTAAGAGACCAAGAATTGAGTTTCTTTCTGATTCTACAGACCAGGTGTCCAATGACTCTGACCCTTCTGATTACCAGGACATACCCTTATCTACCTTTGAGGATTCAGATGCAGAGGAATCCATTCTCTCTGCCTCCCCTAAAGAGGATTTTTCTTTCGGTGAAACTTTGCATACTTTGAGAGCATTTCCGCTGAGAATGCCAGGATTATCCTCAGTCCAAAAACAGAATCAGAGAATTTTTAGAGTTGCCTCAGCACAGGCCCCTAGCTATACCTCCTGTCCTGGATGTTGTAGTTGATGTCTTTATGGAATCCAGTCTTACTCCAGACACTTCACCGGCCCCTAGAAAACCTGGCAGGTACTACAGAGTACCTGATTCTCACAAATTTCTTTTTAAGAATCCTACTGCAGATCCAGAGACCATTTCCCAGGAGCCTAAAGGTATTAAGGCTACTACAGCCAAAAACCCTACTCCTTCAGACAGGAATTCCAGAGCTTTAGACAGATGGGGTAAGAAGGTATATACTATACCTCTGCAACTCTCGCCATCAGGGCATTGAATTGCCAGTTTCATATGTTGAAGTACCAGCAACATATTATGGAACAAATTAAACAAAAAATGGTGTTACTTCCAGATTGTGCAGAAAATAAAGATTTACAAGAGTTAATGCATTCTGCAAACCAAGTTAGTAAGCATACTTTGCAGTGTGGCTTTGATGCCCTAGAAGCATCTTGCAGGGCTGTAGTCACTGGATCTGTACTGAGAAGGCATGCTTGGCTGAAGGAACAGATATTGCCAGACTATGTCAAATCAAAATTACTGGACACTCCTTTAAATCAAGACCATTTGTTTGGCACCAAAGCAGAAGACGTTCTTAAAAAGATGGAAGAAAAAGCTAAATCTATGCAAACTGTTAAAGCATTCTTAAAAGTGCAGCCACCAAGATTCAAACTGGTCCTTTCCAGCCCCTTCGAGACCTTCCAGACCTTCTCAGTCCAAACCCAGGGGAACCAGACCACCTAAACAATGGAGTGCTCCCACCTCAAAAACAGGGAGTGGCAAGCCACCCTCTTATGGTAAAAGTTCACAATGACTTGTCAATTTTCCTTCCCAGCCCTGCCCATCTACTTGCACCCCTAGGAGGAAAACTTGCACTTCATGCCAAAAACTGGATGTCCATTACTCAGGACCGATGGGTTCTAAACCTATCCGAGGGGTACAGATTCTGCTTCCATTCCCTGCCAACCCCAAGCGGGTTTCCAGACCTTCCTCCAAACCAGTGGGCAGAGGCTCAAACGCAAGTACATTTCCTGCTCAATATCAGGGCTATCCAACCTGTTCCAGTAGAACAAAGGAGACAGGGTTTCTACTCCAGACTGTTCCTGGTGCCCAGAAAAGAGGGCTCTTGGCGCCCAATCCTGGATCTTTCAATTCTCAACACCTTTCTGGTGGTCCCAAAATTCACAATGCTAACCCTGCAACAGCTTCTCCCTATGCTAGTCAAGGATGCCTGGCTAGTCACCCTAGACTTAAAAGAAGCCTATCTGCACATCCCCATAAGGGAGTCTTGCAGGAGATATCTCTGCTTCAGTGCAGGCTGTATGCACGGGTCTATAATAGAGCATCGAAGTTTCAAAACTTCGAATGTTCTAATATCGAACCCTATTCAGCGAAAGCTGAAAATATCGAAGCAACAGAAAAACAAATTTTTTCCTAGGGAAAGAATTCAGTTGTCTGTTTCTGTTGCTTCGGTATTTTCAGCTCTGTGGTGGAAAGTTACGGTTCAGGTAAATTTGAGATTGAGTGCAGGTTAGGTTAGTTAAGGTGCGGGTTATTTAAGTGTGCGATTGTGTGGACGTGAGGGTTAGGGCGGGATATGTGAGTTAGGGTTAGGGCGCGGGTGAGGTGAGTGTGCGATAGTGACGGACCTTAGGATTAGGGTTTGGGTTAAGGTAAGTGGATAGTTAGTGGTGTGTGTATAGTTTAGTGTAGGGTTAGGTGTAAGATTTTAGGTGATTGTGTGTAGATTGCTGTTTGTTTGGTGTGCTTGTGTTGTGTGTGTGTGTTTTGGAACAGCAAATTTTTTCCCCTAGGAAAAAATTTGCTGTTTTGTATGTTCGATGGTTTCAGCTTTCACTTAATAGGGTTCACTATTAGAACATTCGAAGTTTTGAAACTTCGATGTTCTAATATAGACCCGTATGCACCATCAGTTCTTTGCACTTCCCTTTGGCTTATCTACTGTCCCCAGAGTATTCACAAAGTGCCTGGCTCCAGCCATTGCATACTGCAGGCAGAGAAATATCCAAATTTTCCCATACTTGGAAGATTGTCTGATTCAGGCGGACAGTCAGAAATTACTGCTTCAACACCTGGTATTTGTAAAAAGACTCCTATCTTCATTGGGATTACACCATCAACAAAAAGAAATCACAACTGGTGTCCAGTCAAAAAATTGTATTCCTGGGAGCAAGCTTGAACACAACTTCCCAGATGGCCTTTCTCACTCCAGAAGAACATATCTGTTTGGACAACTACTTCAAATACATGGCCACCAAAACCCAGCTATTTGCAAGGAAAATACTGCAAGCCCTAGGGTTCATGGCTTCATGTGTTCTGCTATTTCCATATGCAAGACTGCATATGAGGAAACTTCAGTGGTACTTAACAAGTCTTTGGTGCCAACATTCTCAGGACATGGAAACAGTTATTCCGATCATTCGTTGTCTAAGGGCAGAGTTCCCTTGGTGGGCAAAAACATGTAACCACAACAAGGGACTTTCTTTCACTCAACCCCTCACTGCCCATATCCTGACTACAGACACATCAAGACTATGCATGGGGGGCTCACATGGCAGGCAAATGCATTCAGGGAAAGTGGAGCCCAGGACAAATTCTCCTGCACATCAGTCAGAAAGAGATGTTAGCTGTACAGTATGCTCTGACAGCCTTCAAATACCTAATCCTTCCAGGACAGCTGCTGATAAAAACAGACAACACCACAGTTATGTTGTACATAAACAAGCAGGGGGGAGCCCATTCTTACCCACTCTGCAGGTTAGCCATGGCCCTGTGGAACACAGCCTTGAGCAACCAAGTGCATCTGGAAGCTCAGTTCTTGCCAGTCAGACATAATTCACTGGCAGATGACTTAAGCAGAAATCTCCTGGACCCACACGAGTGGAAATTGGAGACCGACACTTTCAACCTTCTAATCCAGAGGTGGGGGACACTGGAGGTGGACCTCTTTGCCTCCCCCGAGAACCACCAGTTGAGCAAGTTTTGCACCAGGAACCCTCACAGCAGGACCTGGAAGGTGGATGCCCTATCTTTTCAGTGGAAAAACCTCTCAATCTATGCCTTTCCCCCTCTGCCCCTTATCTCAAGAGTACTACTCAAGATAAAGGAAGACAGGCCAAGGACAATTCTGATTGCCCCAGACTGGCCATGCGAGCACTGGTACCCACTCCTGCACAGCCTGACAAACAGTACCTTTTTGGCACCTACACCAGACCCCTACCCTGCTGTCACAGCAGGAGGGACAGATTTTGTATCCACAATTGCAAACCGTAAATCTTGCAGCCCGGCTTATTCCTTGAATACTCCACCAGCAACCCTAAGTAGACAGGTGCTGGATGTCATTCTTGAAGCCAGAAGGTCTAGTACTAGGAAATCCTATGCAGAAAAGTATAAAAGATATTGCTCTTGTATTCAGTCTAAAGGAAAGGACACAGCAGTGCCCTCCTTACCCCTCTAATCCTGGATTACCTAGCAGAGCTACTCCACAGAGGCCTATCCTTCTCCTCCATTAAGATTCATGCCTATGCCATTTTGGCTTATTACAATACTGAGCCACCTCTATTTTCTTACCCTCTCATCAAACACTTCCTGAGAGGGGCCAACAACTTAAGGCCCCCAAGGAGAGCACCCACCCCTGCTTGGGACCTTAATTTTGTACTGGAAAAGCTCACGTTTCCCCCTTTTGAACCTGCTGTTCAGCAGAGTTAAAATTCCTCTCTTGGAAAACAGCCTTGCTTCTAGCCATCACCTCAGCTAGAAGAGTGTCTGAGCTACAGGCACTGATGGTTGTGGAACCCTTTATCATCCACCATGCTGACAGGGTTTCCCTCAAGTCTAACCCATCCTTTATGCCTAAGGTGATGTCCAGTGTGGCCCTAAACCAATCCATCCATTTGCCACCTTTCTTCCCTAACCCTCAGAATAAAGGGGAAAGGATCTTGCAATCTTTGGACGTGCACAGACACCTCAGGTTCTACCTTGATAGGACTAAGCCTTTCAGAAAATCTGACCAGCTGCTAGTCAGCTTTACAACAGGGGCACAGGGCAAGGCCATTTCTAAACAAACCATTTCCAAATGGATAGCACACTGCATTCATTTCTGCTACAAGCACCATGGAAAACCAACCCCTCAGGGGATCAGAACACATTCCACTAGGGCTACTTCTACCTCTACAGCATTTATCAGGTGAGTCCCTACCAGGGACATTCTGGAAGCTGCAACCTGGAGTTTGGTGCACACCTTCACCAAGCATTACCACTTACCCGTCTTTTCCAAATCCAGGGCAGGAGTTGCTACAGCAGTCTTTCAGGGCCTACTAGCCAGCCCTAACTCTTCTTGACTGCCTCCACCCCCTCAGCTTTGAGAATCAACCCAAGTGTGATGACTGCAACAGTGAAACATGAAGAACATAGTACAGTTGTGTACACTTACCATAAATGTAGATGTTCGAGTGTATTCACTGTTGCAGTCCTGGTTTCCCTCCCTCCAGCCCCCTGGTTTTCTCCATCTTTCTCTCTCTCCTCTCTATGGCTATTCTTAATGGTATTGCTATTTACTTTTTACTGGTTGTGGTTTCCACACCATATACTAGCTCCCTATTTGGGGGATCCTGACATTTGGGGCAAGGAAAAACTGATGTAATGGCACCGGCTGCCTGTTTTTATACCCCTGACGACCTGACGTCATGGAAGAAGCAACAGCATCTGAAGCAGAAATACTAAGACTCTGGTATTCGGGCCGACTGAGGGCTACCTGTAGGCAGATAACCCTGGTGTGATGACTGCAACAGTGAATACACTCGAACATCTACATTTGTGGTAAGTGTACACAACTGTACTTTTCTTCAGACTTTGTTCCCTCTATTGCTTCTTCAGGCTTGTATAGTGTCTCTGGATCTCAAGGATAATATCTTCATATCACTATTCATCCCCTTTTCAAGAAGTGTCTGTTTCTCTGTTGCTTCCTGGCATTTGTAGTTTTCTGCTTTGCCCTTTAGCCTTTCTACTGCCCCAGGGGTATTCACCAAATGCCTCACTCATGTGTTTTTGCAGGCTTCAGGGGATGAAAGTCTTTCCTTTCTTGGACACTTCCTGTTTCAGGCATCCTCTCCAGAGATCTTGTTGCATAATCTTCATTTTGCCATTTCCCTTCTGCAAACCCTGGGGTTCACAATAAACTTCAAAAAGTCTTTTCTGACTCCTCCTCAGGACCCTGTTTTTCTGGGGTGCAGGATCCAGACTGTGCCCTATGCTGGCATCCCTGCCTCCTCCCAAGGCCATAACACTCATTTCCTTTTTCAGATTTTTCTTCCTATAGCCATGGAATTTCTGAGAGCTCTAGGGTTCATGGCCTCCAACATTCCTATGCTCCCTCTAGCCAAACTCCACATGAAAAAGTTTCAGTGGTTTCTGAAGTCAGTTTGACTTCAGCATGCACATCCCCTCAAATTTGTAGTTCCTCTTCTGCCTTGTCTCAAGAAGGAACTTCAGTGGATTCAACAGTTGTCTCAAAATCCAGAGCTTGCTTTTCATTTCCCTTCTCCCTCTCAGGAGCTGTTCAGAGACACTTCAGATGTGGGATGGGAAGCAGCATTTGGTTCCTTAAAGGTGCAGGGTGTTTGGTCGCATCTTCAACAGAAAGAGCACATCAGTGTCAAAGAAATGAGAGCTCTTCTGCTGGCTGTTCAAGCTTTTCATCCTCTGTTCTCCCCAGGACCTCTCAAGATGTTTACAGACAACACCACAGTTATGTGGTATGTAAAGAAACAAGGGGTGGGGGACACAATCTTATCTTCTTTGCCAGTTGGCATTCCTGGTGTGGGAATTTGCTGTCCAGTATCAACTGTCTCTTCAGGCAGTTAACATTCCCTCAAGTCACAATGTTGTGGCAGACACTCTGAGCAGGTCCTTAACTCAATCCCACAAATGGATGCTTCAAAGGGATGCGTTTCTGGACATTGTCCACCAGTGGGGTACTCCTCAGTTAGATCTTTTTGCCTCCCCTCTGAACAGATAACTTTATTGTGCAAGAGTCCTAGGTCCTTTGGTTTGGAAGGTGGACGCCCTCTTTTCTTCTTTGAAGGGGGTGTTTCTTTATGCTTTCCCTTCCCCTCCCCTCATTCCAAAAATCCTGTTCAAAATTCAACAGGATGCTCCTAAAATCTTGTTGTTGACTCCCTTTTCGCCAAGACAGTATTGGTTCCCTCTTCTGCTTTTAGGAAAGGGCAGTCATCACAAGTTACCTTACAGGGTGGACTTACATAAGACAAGGGATCTTTCATTCATCCTCACCTGTCCACTCTTCAGCCAACACTGTGGGCTATAGGATTTTGATTCTACATAGACACCTTTTTTTCTGAGGACGTGCTTAGGGTCCTGTAGGAGGCCAGGAAACCCAATAGTAGGAAATCCTACTTATCCAAATGGAAGAGGTTTTCTGTTTGGTGTCTTTCTCATAATCTGGATCCACTTTCTGTGGCTGTTCCTGTGGTTCTGTCTTATCAGTGTGAATTGCTCAATGCAGGATTGGCTTATTCTTCTGTTTAGGCCCACTTATCAGCTCTCTCTGCTTGCCTGCCTTTTGTCTCCTCCTTTAGCTTCTAGATTTGAAGATAAACAATTCCTTAAAGGCGTCCTTCATATTAGGCCTTCCAGGAAGCCTGTTCCTTCTCCCTGGGATCTTAATTTTGTTTTGGAAAAGTTAACTCAGGCTCCTTTTGAGCCTGTGGCTTCAGCTTCCTTGCAACATTGCTTTTGGAAGACTGTACTTTTGTAAGCCCTTACTTCTGCTAGACAGGTGTCTGAGCTTCAAGCCCTTATGGGTTATCCTCCTTTTTTTGGGTGTTTCATAAGAACAGGGTCCTTTTTTTAATGCCCAAGGTGGTGAATGACTTGTCCCTTAATCAGTCTGTTCATTTGCCCACTTTTTTCCTTTTCTGCAATCTGCCAGTGAGAAGGTGCTGCACACATTGGATGTGCATTGGACAGCTCAGATTTTATTTGGATAAGACTAAGACTATTAAAAAAATTCTGATCAGCTGTTTGATTCCTTTCATCCTAGGTCCGTAGGATTAACCATGTGAAAGTAGACTATTTCTTCTTCTTGGATCTCTAAAGCTATTTATTTTTGTTATTCCTTTCATGGTAAGAGCCTTCCTTGTTCTATTAAGGCTCATTCTACTAGAGCTGTGGCTTCTTCTGGTGCTTTTTTCAAGGCTTTGTATACTAACTCTCTTCTTTAGGCAGCCACCTGGGCTTTTGTGCATATATTTACCAAGCACTGCAAGTTGGTTGGAATTTCCAGAGCTAGAGTTGGTTTTGCTAGGGTCATCTTTTATGGCTTCTTCGAGGGTTCTGCTGGTCCTTCCTACTCCCTACTCCCTCCCTCTCTCCTTCCTGAGCTTTGGCACTCTCTCTCTCTCTAGTGTAATGAATCCTGCAACAGTGAAATGGAAAGACATAGTACAGTTGTGTAAAATCTTACTGTAATGGTAGATGTCCTCTTCACTGTTGCAATATTCACTCCCTCCCTCCTGCCCCTGGTCCATTTCTCTTCTGGATTTACTGCATACCTCTTTTATTCCTTGGACTAGATTTCCTGCTGGGGCTCTCAGTTCTGAGGATGGTACGTCCGGATGTCATCTTTATGAATTATGCTACGCAAGGACCATACACGTAGCATACAGTGCAACTTAAAGCAACCTAAAGGCTTTTGGTACACTGTCTGGATGTCGGGCTGCCCTTGACAGGGGATCCCTAGTGTAATGAATATTACAACAGTGAAGAGAAACTTGTACCCATTGTAAGATTTTACACAACTGTACTTTCTGGATGAGGTCTAGTGTGGCCATACATGGAGTTCCTAGATTTAGCCCCCCACCACCTCCTACACACTTACAGCTATAGCTTCTTTGAGCTGATCAGCACGTTAAGTGCCATTTTTATACAGTTTCTTTTGACATCAATCACTTAATATTGTGTCATAACATTGGAGCTGGCTTCTTTAACAGAGAGACTTCTCAGTTAATGGTAGACAGCATATGAAAGGGTAGGAAAAGAAGTGAAGTTGAGATTGTCTGTGCTGCATTGCATTGCATTGGAGTTGCTAACCTTTTTCACTCATTATGCACATTTCATATTTTAATTTAATATTTGCATAGCTATAATTTACAGATCTTCAAAGGGTATCTACCATGCAAAATGTTGCAGCAGAGGCAAATGCTTATATTATTTTAAAGAAATATGCTTCACTTTAGATATTGGAAATGTGTTACTTATTTTAAAGGTGGTCACTATTACCATATTTATATATTTTAATAAACTATCTAGCTAACTAACTATCAATCACTCCATGGTAAAGATACATGCCTGTGCATTCCAGTTTTACAATTGACTACAAAAATAATACAGTACAGTATTCAAAAATAAAATTGACTGGAGCACACCAAAACTAAATCTGAAGTTGCTTTACAATGCAATTGCTTTGTTTAGCATTATAAAACTTCTTTTAACAGTGCTTGTTTAATCCTTCCCTAACTTGTATTGACAGGGCAGATACACCATAGTGTAGTGAGGTATTAAAAAAATCTTAATAGTGTTACAAATTATTATGCTCATTTCAAATCTGCAGTCAGATACTGATCCTTGCTCGAAAAATCCATTATTATTTTAACTGTAGTGCACATTTGAGTTAATAAACAGTGAAAAGTGATTTAGTCCTCCTGTGTCCTACTTAACATGTTTGAGAGGTTACTGGATATGGAATTATTGACTTTTATACTTAGTTGACACTATTGTTTTTTTCCTTAAATAATAATAATAATAATAAATATATTTTGTTACTTCTCAAGAGAGCAACATCTAGAAATTATACCATAAATGCATAATGGTTGCAGTATGTTAAACCAGTCTCAAAAGCACATCTGTCTTCAGAAAAGTGGATCCAGTATGTCTTTTATAAGTCGTGTGTTCCATCGTAAGACTTACCCTTGCCTGGCACATGGGATAGCTTTGCCTGTACTGCTATGCACTAATAACTCCAATGCCAGTAACCTGTCCCTCCTTAACAGCCACTCTGCGATCCTTGATCCCACCACTGGATAATTGACTATCTCATATAAGCTTAATTGTGATCGTTTTTTTTTTTTTTTTTAAATTACGTCCAGTATTAAAATAACTATACAGTCTGTCATTTTTATTCGTTCCTCAACTCAAGGGGTTCCGATCCAAGACACTGATCTGACTCGACTGCGTCTACCAGATCATCGGATCCTAGAACTCACAAGCTCTTCCCTTCACCCCAATGCCACGCCAACCTAATGTGACCTAAATCTTGTTTGCCGCCTCTGGGTCTCAGATGCAGATTCCTAGCTCTTGAGTGATTTTTGTGCTGTATTCGGAGTTTTCATTCTTTTTGGTGTTGTGAGTCACTTAATTTTGGTATTTTAACTCTTCTTCCTCCCTCACATAATTTACTGTTCTTAGCATTCTTTCTTTGTTTAGTCCTAAGTTACCATTTTTGGTACTTATTTCATTACCATATCTGGTTATTTGCTTGTACTCTTTTGAACACTTTGTCTCCCATTCTTGGTAGTTTCTCTTTTCTACCCCTTCTTATACTTTCTGTAAAACAAACAAAAAAATGCTGTTGGTATAGATAGTTTGTTTTTCCTTGTAGCATAATTCTATTGCTTCTCTGCCTTTTTGGTTAAGACCCTCTACTTGTGATTTCTTTTTAGTTCCAGACTTAAGATGTCGGAAAAACCCTGTGGGTTCAAAAAGTGTATTTCCTCTGGGCATAAGATTTCAAATTCTGATGCCCACAGGGAATGTGTGTACTGTTTGGGACCGGCACATCTCGATACTGATTGTGATATTTGCTCAGGATTTAATTCTAGGGCCTTGATTGACCACAAAAACAAGTTGATTCTTACCCCCTACATCTTCCTCATCAGTGGCTGGGTCTCAAACCCCTTCAAAAAAGTCATAAAAATCTAAAATTGACTCTCAAGGACAAGAAGTCCCGGAAACGGTCTGATCATCCCTCGACTTTGACTTCTGCTCCCTCAACTGAGCCACCTACCAAGATTCACAGAAAGTAAGATCCATTGGTCTGGGATCTGACAGCTTAAAGTTCAAGGTCTCCATGGATCTGTACCCTTCTTCTTCCATCAGATCCTATTTCATCCAGGCTTCCCTCCCCATTCCCAGAAGAGTCGTCTCAAAGGCATTCCAGGCCTCTTTCCACTACCTCCTCTTTTCGATCCTCCAGAAGCAGATGTGGACAGGATGAAGAGGAAGTTCCTCAGAGCACAGACACGGATGTGGCATCTCCTGGCTCTGCCCCCTTTTTGGTCCTGAGAACTGACAACTGTCCACTTCCCCTTTTGTATCTCTTTCTCCGATCCATCCTTCTGTTTTAAAGCCATCAAAACTGAGATCCCTGGGGATAGCTACTTTTGATCCAAAGAATGTTTGCTCTTTGATGCCACTGGTTCCCCTGAGCTGACCAGCGTTGAGTGTTTTGGAGCTGGAGGACTCTTGGAGCTGAAGCATCAGTGCTGGATCCTTGCTTTTGGAGTTGACTCCATAGCCTTCAGAGCACTCTCTTCCCCTCAGAGCCTTGGTGATAGATAGCTTAGGTCCAACTTTCTCCTCAGGTGGAGTGCTGTTGGGGTTGTAGGAGCCAACAATCTGAGAAATTGCAACTTTGGGGCCATCAACTTCTATTTCAGCTAGGCATTCTGCTTTTGGTGGTGTGGAGAAGGCTTTCTGTATGCCTAGAGAACAGACATCCCTGCTCCCATTAGATCAGACAACCCTACCTCATAAAGTTCTGTGTCCTGAGCCTCACCCATCCATTTCACTGGGACAGCCAGCCTGAGTTAGCCTTCAGCCGGTCCATCAGGGCATTATCTCTTCAAGTACTTCTCCAGTGCACCCCACTGAAGAAGTCCCTTGTAAGAGAATGTTTAAGAGGATGCACTTAGATTTCCCCCAGAATATCTCACAGAAGTCACCAATTCTGATGAGAGGGAGGCTCATACCTCTCATCACATCTGTCTATATTTTCATAAAATGTCCGGATTTTTGTCTCGTACTTTGTTCTTAAAATTTGTTTTCTGCGAAGTCATTGATGACTGAAGTCATTAAATAAAGACAGACGTTTGAGTTTCAGACTTAATACCTTTCAGAAAATGTATGCTAATGCAAAACTTGTTATTCTGTCAACTTTTTAAGTTGATAAGAGCTATATTTAAAAGTTGTCTCTATTCTGGGGCCTTTGTCCCCCCCCAGTATTTTTGTGTTTGTCCAGATTTCTTGCACTAAGAGTTTGAGAGGTATGGGGAGGGGTCCCCAGATCACCACCTGATAGTGTCTCCTTTGGAGACATCCTGGAACTCTTGAAACAAAAAGGTGGTTGGTCTTTCGATACCCCTTCCCAAGAGGAATCTGTGTTTCTAGAGTCTTTTGGGTCTCTTGGCAGGCATGGAAGGAGACAGACACGTTTGAGCCAGTAACCTAAAGACTGGATAAGATTCTTGCCCGCCCCCAAGACCGTGTGTACTGGAGCAGGGGGAGTACCTGTTGATGCCATGCTTTTGGCTGCAGCTACAAGAAAAGAACTAGTCAAGCAAATTTCTTCTGTCCATTCCCCTAACAGGACGTCTGGGTTGTTGGACAAATTTGGGAAGCTTATTTATGCTTTAGCAACCTTTGCTCTTAAGTCGCTGAATTACTGGGCACATTTTACAAGACTGCAAAGGGATTTGATTAAGGGAGCTTACCAAATCCCTTTCTGTATCCATGTCTTCTGAGGATGGCAACAGGATCTTCTCGCAGCTGGCCACCATCCAGTCTATCTCAAATGTGTCCATGAGATTGATCTCCTTTGCTGAGGAAGGTACCTCAAGGGTGGTGGGTTCAGGCATAGCCATCAAGAGACATGCCTCGATATGTTTGTGATTTTGTGGAAACATGTAGGTCTTTGTTCATCAATGCACCTTTGCTGAGGAAGGTACCTCAAGGGTGGTGGGTTCAGGCATAGCCATCAAGAGACATGCCTCGATGTGTTTGTTATTTTGTGGAAACATGTAGGTCTTTGTTCATCAATGCACCCTTTCACAGATCTTCTTTCTTTGGCCCCAAAGTTAAAGACCCTCTCTCCAGGTGTGAACAAGAGAGATAGATCCTGTCTGTCGTGGATGTGTGTTTTTCTACTCTTCAAAGACCCTTTTCCAGGAACCAATGAGGTGCAGAAAGATGTGGTTTAAGAAGTCCCAGGGTTCTTTCCAGGATTCATATGGAGATAGTTGACCTGGGGCAGATGGGGGGTCTCAGATGGAAATATGCCATCCTTATTGCCGAAATGGCCTTACAGAACCAGGGATCCAGAGATTCTTTTTCAGATAGGCTTATCAGTGCTCTTGAGTGGAGGCTCAACTGTCCCACTCTGGAGGCAGTCGAGGGTTGCTTATCCCTGTACCAGAGAGCCTGGCTATCACAAAAGATTTATGGGTGCAGAGGATTATATCCAGAGTCTATACCATACCATTTTCTCTAGCCCCTCCCACAGTTCTGAAAAAAATCCTCGATGTTGCACCCAGTCAGAAGAAAGCAGCATCTTTAGAAATAAAAATGCTGTAAAAAAGAGAGTCATTCAAGAAGTCCCCCCAGACCTGAGAGGGTCCAGAACTTATTCAAGATTCTTCTTAGTGCCAAAAAAGACAGGAGATTTGAGACAAATTCTGAATCTCAGCAAGTTAAATCAGTTTGTTCAGTGTACAGAGTTTCAGATGGTAATGGTTCAGTCTGTTTTGCCTCTGCTGCAAAAGGGCAATTGGATGTGTTTGATAGATCTTCAAGATACATGTTATCATATTAAAATGAACAGGTGCTCCAGGAGATAGCTACGCTTCCAGCTGGCAGCCAATCGTTACCAGTTCAGAGCACTCCCCTTTGGCCTCACCGCAGCCCCCAGGATTTTCACCAAATGCATGCCAGTAGTAGCAACTCACTTGAGACTGCTGGGATTCTGGGTGTTTCCATATCTAGATGGCTGGCTCCTTACTGCCTCAGTCAGGCTTCTACTGATAAAGCCAAGGGACTACTTGCTGCAGTTGTATTTTCATCTGGGGATAACAGTCAGTTACAGCAAATCTCGGCTCACCCCTACACAGAGTCTGGAGTACATAGGAGCTCTTTTGGACACAGTCAGTTAGATAGCCTCTCTGACCTCCACTTGAATAAACACTCTGCAGTCCCAGGTAAAAAAAAGTGATCCAGAATTCATGTCTTCCTATCTGACTGATTCATCAGGCTTTGGGTTCTATGGCAGCAGCTATCACACTTTTTGTTGGCCAGGTTCCATATGAGAATCCTTTAGTGGACTCTGTTGACTTAATAGTCCATTCTCCAACATCCGTTTATCCATGCCAATCAAGATCACTCAAATGTGAAAAAGATATTTTCTGTGATGGATTCATTTGAACCAGCTCTGTGAAGGGTGTCCATTTTGTTCTTCCCTTCCCCAAGTCCATGGTGACCAGGAATGCCTCCTGGCTCAGGTGGGGTGGCACTGTTGAGAAGGCCAGCCCAAGGTACATCCCCTGAAGAAGCCAAGACACACTTCAATGTCCTGGAGATGAGAGATGTCCTTATAGCGTTGCAGGCCTTTCAAGAAGCTCTCCCATCTGGGACAGTTGCCATTCAGATGGACATCATGTCAGTGGTCTAATACATGAGCAAACAGGGAGGAGCCAAGTCTTATCCACTTTGTCGAGAAGCAGTGAGATTGTGGCAATGGGTGATCTCTTCCAATTGGTTTCTAATGGCAACACACATCCCGAGGAAACCAACGTGATTACAGATAAACTAAGCAGGTCCATTCTGATGCCTCACAAGTGGTCTTTCAACGTCAGTGTGGTGGAGAAAATTTCCCATCAGTGGGGCCAGCCATGCTGCAGTCTATTGGCCTCTCCACTCAACAGCAAATGCAGCATGTTCTTTGCCCTGATCCCTTTATCGGGGGAGTCACTGAGAGATGGTCTAGTTCACAATTGGGTGTCTTGTCTTCTGTATGCTTTTCCACCCTTGCCCACTAATTCCCAAGTTTCTTCAGAAAACAGTTTGGTTAAAGAGCACAGTTATTTGTCATTGCACCTTTTTGACCTCATCAGATTTGGTTCCCATTCCTCTGACCTCATCTTTTTCATCCACCTTGGATTTTGGATCCAACTCCAGACCTCCTGTCTCACCCGACAGGCACAACTTATCCAGACATAACAGGCCTCAAGTTGACCACATGGTTTCTCGAGTTCCACTGATTGCCAGACAGCCCAGGCTGTCCTCCCTGGTCTGTCATATTTTATCTTCCTGTAAGGCTTCTGTTAGAAAGGCTAGAAAGACTGTCTTCTGGGCCCTTAATAAAGGTCTGGACCCTTTATCAGCACCTGTGCCAGCGATCCCTGAATTGTTAGCTTCAGTTTTTAAAGGAGCTAGATGTTCTTCGTGTTTCACTGTTGCAGTCATCACATTTGGATTATCTGCTTGCAGTAGCCCTCAGTCGGCCTGATTATCAAAGTCTTGGGTCCTGCATCGGTTGCTGTCTCATCTTCCATGACTTCAGGGAGTCGGGGGGTATAAAGCATGCAGCCGACGCCATTACATCAGTCTTTTTTGCCATACGGTGCCCGAAGCAGAAGCAGTTGGCAAGTGCCAGTTGGCCGACTTCTGAAATTTTCATTTTTGAGTTTCAGAACCAAAGTCTTCAACTAAAGCTAAGTACCCCATTAGGGAAACTTTTTCTTGCTCTAAACTGATGTCAGTAAAAGTCAATAATTGTATTTCTTCTGGAAAGCAAATACCCCATAACGATTTTAATTCGTACTGTATTCATAAGTTCATAGGTAGGTACTAGGCTATCGGCCCTGGGGCCTATACAAGCCCAGCCAAAAATGTACCCTGGTTTTTGCCACCCAAGAAAATTATTGTCCTGTGCCACTGTCGAGCAGAGTCACAGAGGTGATCCTCGGGGTGAATTTCCAATTTCCCATCTAATCATCAAGATTTTTCTGGGAGTGTTAATGAGGAGCTTTGTTTGATATAGATAGGTTGTTTATTCCAGAGTATGGGAAGTCTCTGAGACAGGAATCTGTCCCTCCAGCATGTTCTGTTTATTGTGGTGACAAGGTTTAGGTCCCTAGAGCGTGTAGCTCGGAGGGATTGGGATTTCTTTAAGTGGAGCATGTCCAACAGCTCTGGGTTTGACATAGATGTTCATCGTGCATACAGCTGCAGTCATAACAGATGGGTTCTCTTGCCATCAGGCGGGTCCTCGGTCGGCCGAATTCCAAAGTCTAGGTCCGGCGTCGGTTGTGGTTGCTTTCTTTCCTGATGTCAGTGCGACAGGGGTACATAAGACACAGCCGACGCCATTTTCTTCAGTCTTTTTTGCCGCGCGGTGCCCGAAGCAGAAGCAGTTCGCAAGTGCCGGTCGGCCAGCTCCTGAAATTACGAAAATTGGAAACCGAAGTCTTCTTTAAAGCTAAGTACCCGTAGAAACTTTTCTTGCCTCAGACCGATGTCAGACAAAGTTAACAATTGTATTTCTTGTGGGAAGCAAATACCGCATAAGGATTTCCATTCCCTCTGTATACCTTGTTTAGGCCCAGACCACGACGTCTCGGGCTGTCGCTTT
This sequence comes from Protopterus annectens, assembly GCF_019279795.1. Taxonomy (NCBI): domain Eukaryota; kingdom Metazoa; phylum Chordata; order Ceratodontiformes; family Protopteridae; genus Protopterus; species Protopterus annectens. The sequence continues at coordinate 1,548,852,113 of NC_056745.1, read as the reverse complement.
TGTGCTACTTTCATTAAACGCACTATTAAGCGTCGGGCGGAGTTCACCCAGCACTTTTTTGGTAAAGCTTTTAATTATAAAATGTCGTCGGAGACTCCGACTACTGTTTTGTCCAAAAAACGCAAGGACAAAGACCGACACACGAGGTCCGCGGTCTCCACCAACACCACGCCAAAACCGGCTACACGTGGTCCGGTTCTCAGCGAGGCGCCTATGCAGCCCCTGACTACCGACGACACTTCTCTGGCGGTGTCTTCTGTAACCGAGACCGCAGGTTCCTCGGCCCATACCCTGACTACAGCTACCGAAGCCACTGTGAGTGTTGAGCCTCTTAATGTGGACAGGTCCACTTCCACCCATGGTGTCTTCAGACATTCATCTTTCTTTTCCATAAAGGCCTTCACTAAGTCTAAATCAGCCATGCATTCCAAGAGGCCTGTTGCACAGGGCCCATCTCCAGGCCCCATGCCTAAAAAGCAGATATTCAAAATGGCTGAGGATTTAATTACTCTTATCAGGGGTTCCCAACCCCCTCCAGACAAGAGACCCAGAGTGGAGGAAGATTCTCCTTCTTCTGACCAGAGCTCCATTTTTTCAGAACATTCTGATGAAGAGGAACACTCGTACTCCCCTTTTGAAGATTCTGATGCAGAGCAGTCCATTCCTTCTTTATCCCCCCCCTGGAGGATTTTTTTTTCGGGGAAACCTTGCATACCTTGAAGGAACACTTCCATTGGGAAGGCCAAGATTTTTCAGATTCCAAGAAAAGGCTTAGGGAATTTCTTTTGCTACCTCAGCACAGACCTCTGGCGATACCTCCTGTCTTGGACATACTTGATGATGTTTACTCGGAGGCTTGCCTTAATCCGGATTCCCTGCCTCCTGCCCCAGTCAAGCCTGATAGGTACTACAGAGTTCCTAACTCACACCATTTTCTTTACAAAAGCCATAATGCTGACCCTGAAACCATTTCTCAAGGCCCCAAGTGAATGAAGGCCTCTACTGGTAAGAATCCATTACCTTCCGAGAGAGAGTCTAGATCAGTAGTGTCCAACCCGCGGCCCGCGGGCCGCATGCGGCCCTCAGACCTCTTCCATGCGGCCCGCAACCCTTAAATTAAAGTTTTACTTTTTTTCCATTTTTTTTAAATGCTTGCGACCTTTCCCTGGTGTGCGCATGCGCCAAAGCACCCTCCCATTACTTTTTGCGCCGATAGATGTATTTGCGGCAAGGAAGAGCTGACTTGCGTCCTGTAGCTGTTGTGCACATGCGCGAAAAATACCCTTCCGTTCGTTTTCGTGCCGGTAGATGTGTTCGCGGCAAAGAAGAGTTGAAGGAAGACGAGACCATTGCGCCGAAGAAAAGCTGAGAGAGAGAGAGAGAGAGAGAGAGAGAGAGAGAGGGATTTGTCATTTTTACACAGACACCAGGTAAGCTAAGTATGTTGTAGTAATCTTTACTGTAGTCATTAAAATCCTTGCACACCTAAAACTATCTTACAAACTGTCATCTATTTGGGCCATAGAAACACTCTTATCCACAAAGCTGAATATGATCTACCTCTGGTAACAGTTAATTCCAGCTTAACACACACAAACTAAAAAAAAGCTGAAAATAAAATGTGGAAACTTACACTCCTGTCTGATGCACACAGCCACATTGTGACACTAAATTTAAAACATTTTCTGCAGCAGACAGTATAGAAATGGGCCGCTACATGGTTATTTAGCACCAAAATGCAACCCCAAAAAGAACAATATTAGGGAACAAATAAAATTCAACAAGGGGTAGTCACAATATGACTTTACTTTGGTCAGGCCACTCTTTTAATTAACCACAGGTGAAAGAGAATTCTTTAACCAGAGCACAGCACATGGAATCATCCTCTAAGTGGGGTAAGGAAACAACACTGAAAGGCTTCAAAGTTAAATTGAAACAATACTTACTTAATAATATCAGTTGTATCTGCATTCAGAATATTGAATAACAATGCATAAGAACAAAACTTAATCTTGTACAACTAAATAAAACTGTGATTAATAATTAGAAACAGGAAGCTAATGATCTTACATATGCTCTGCTGTAAATATCATTGAAGTGTTAGTGTTAGTCTGTTCTATGTGTAAATATGATTTTACAAACACATGTGCTTTACTGGCTAACCCCATTACACTCCAGGGCCCAATACTTTGACTTAATGGTCTGCAAGCTTCTGGTATCTATTTATGTAAATTAGTTTCTCTTTGTATATATTGTTTTTTTTTTATCTTTTTACTACTACTTCATTGGAGACTGGGTTGTGTGTGAAAAGGGTAATTTTATCCACCACCTACCTGTTTACCAAATAAATAACTACAGAAAGAAATAATTTATTGTTGTGTCTGCAAATAAAAATGTTAGAGCTGATAATCATGGATCTAATCTAGACACACATAGCCTTCTTAATGACCATTTGTATAGCAGGTGAATATAAAGAGCTAACCCAGCGACCATAAGCTAAATCCGCCCTACCTATAGCTTTCTTTCAGGTTCACAGTGAGGACATCATTGATGGTAGGTAGACACTTCTATCAGCAAAGCACTGCACTATGATTTATAGAACTAGTATAGATGCTTGTGTTGCACAGCTGAAGAACAGAGCTAAAAAAATCTAGGAATTTAATGAGCTGTATGATTCCATAATAAGATACAGAATAATTTGTATATAAGAAATAATGAAAAAGTGCCTACTTAGTAAGATAAACTGACCTAACCTTATCAAAAGCTGGGGGTGTTTGCAGAGTAAGTAAAATTATTGGTGCACAGTTGAAAGTTTTAACTGAGAAAAAGATAAAATGTTAGTGAAAAACACAACAGTATAACATTAAGTGAGGATATGCAGTTAAAATAACAGTGAATATGAAAAGGATTGATATTGTTACTTTGCAATGTTATGTAAACATTATTTGCATGCTAGATGGAAGTACGAGTGGCAAAATTGTGTACCTCGATATATACAAGAACACAATTTGCAGGATTATTGTAATTTCAGCATGGATGGAGTTATAAAAGGAGACATTTTTATTAGCAGATAAAATAGATCAGGGCTGGGAAAGTGACACAGCCTCATTTTCACTTCAAGGGATGGTTATAAGTTGATTCAGAGTTTCTTTTTTCCATATTGTGGACATAAGTTTAAATATAATAATTTATATATCAAAGTGGAATGCAGTTGAAATTCAGGGTTTCTAAGACGTCACAACATCATTCTACATATCTTGTTTAGGGCTGAACAGAAGACTGTTAAGGGAAGGCAATATTCAAGTTTTGGGATTAATCACTCCCTTTGTAATTACTTGGTGAATGTCAGCGGTGAGTAATGTATTTATTTTGTAGGATATTTTCTTTGCTTATCTTTGCCCCCATTGTCAAAAACCACAAAATATGGAGACACTTTCTGTATTAAAGACATTTTTTTTTTTTTTTTTTGCTCTTCAACGTGAGAGATCTTTTTTTTTTGGTTCTAACTTGCGGTCTACATGATATATTTTACATGCGGCCCCCAGACCAATTCTGTTAATGCGGCTCTTGCAACTGAAAAGGTTGGACACCCCTGGTCTAGATCCTTAGAAAGGTGGGGAAAAAAGGTATATACCTCGGCCACCCTAGCCATGAGGGCCTTAAATTGTCAGTTCCATATGCTTAAATATCAGCAGTTTCTGTTATCACAATTAAGGAATAAAATGTGACAACCTGAACAACCAGATTTGAAGGAGTTGCAGGATATGATGCATAGTGCAGAACAAGTGGGTAAACACACCTTACAATGTGGCTATGATGCTCTAGAGGCCTCAAGTAGAGCTGCTGTTACAGGATCAGTCATTCGTAGACATGCCTGGCTTAGGGAACAATCCTTGCCTGATCATGTTAAAGCTAAACTACTAGATGCTCCTTTACAAAAGGATGTATTATTTGGTACTAATGCTGAGGAGATACTACGGAAAAAGGAAGAAAAAGCCAAATCTATGCAAACTGTCAAAGCTTTTCTACAGGTACAACCACCACGTTTTAGCAAAAATTGGCCTTCAAAAAACTGGTCCTTTCCAGCCACGGACAAGCCCCAAAGAGGTAGATACAGGTGCACAGGGGGCAGAGGACAATCTCAAGGATCATACAGAGGCAATCTCCAGCACCAAGAGGTGGCGAAGACAATGCACAACAATACAGGAAACAAACCCAATGACTTTCCCCTTTGCATGCCAAGCAAGGCTCAGGTGGCAGCACCCTTGGGAGGAAAGCTGGCATTATTTTCAAAAAATTGGCATATTGTCACAAAAGACAAATGGATCCTGGACATTATAAACAGAGGCTACAGATTTCATTTTCACACTCTTCCAAAAATGAGAGGCATGCTGAACCTGCCACACAATCAAAGGGCAGAGGCTCAAATACAAATTTCAAAGCTCATGGACATGAAAGCTATTCAAGAGGTACCTACTCACGAACAAGGTCAAGGTTTTTATTCCAGACTATTCCTGGTACCAAGGAAGGGAACCGATTGGAGACCCATTTTGGACTTATCCATCCTAAACACATTTCTACTGCACTCAAAATTCAAGATGCTCACCTTACAGCAGCTTCTTCCCATGCTGGGCAAGGAGTCTCGGCTGGTAACATTGGACCTCAAGGAGGCATACCTGCATGTCCCAATCAGAGAAAGCTGCAGAAGATACCTCAGATTTCTTGCAGGTTCAATCCACTATCAATTCTCTGCATTGCCCTTTGGCTTATCTTCTGCGCCCAGAGTATTCACGAAATGCCTGGCATCAGTAATTGCCTACTGCAGACTTCAAGGGATACAAATTTACCCTTATTTGGACGATTGCCTGATCCAAGCGGACAGCAAACACATACTTCTGGAACATCTGGCTTATGTAACACGTTTATTGAATTCTCCGGGATACACAGTCAACAAAGAGAAATCCAGGCTAACACCATCTCAGAAAATAATTTTCCTGGGTGCCAACTTGGACACAAACACCCAGATGACCTATCTTACGCCAGAAAAACAGGGGCAACTAACTCAGTACTTCAAGATGCTAGCAAATTGTACCAGGCTAACTGCAAGGAAAATCCTGCAGGCTCTGGGCTTCATGGCATCTTGCATTCTTCTAATCCCATGTGCAAAGTTGCATATGAGGAAACTTCAATGGTACCTAAAAAACCTATGGTCTCAACACAGCCACAGTTTGGAAACAATAATACCACTAATTCCATGTTTGCAAAAGGAATTTCTATGGTGGGCCCAAGCATGCCAAACAAACACAGGTCTACCATTCTGCAAGCCTCAAGCAAATCAAGTCATCACAACAGACGCCTCAGACTACGCCTGGGGGGCACACATGACAGACAGGTGCATTCAGGGCAAATGGTCCCAAAAGGAAAAGCACCTTCACATCAATCAAAAGGAAATGCTAGCAGTGATAAATGCAATTACAGCTTTCAAGGACCTCCTGCATCCAGCGCAATTATTGATAAGAACAGACAACACCACAGTAATGTGGTACATAAACAAACAAGGAGGAACACATTCATACCCCCTGTGCAGGCTGGCCATGTCACTTTGGAACATGGCTCTGGAAAGGCAAATCGAGCTTCAAGCACAGTACCTGCCAGGTTTGGAAAATACTCTGGCAAACAATCTAAGCAGAAATATGACAGACCCGCACGAATGGAAGTTGCATCCTCAAGTGTTTACAAAGATAATCCAAGCGTGGGGAAGGCCAGACATAGATCTCTTTGCCTCCCACAGGAATCATCAATTGACAAAATTCAGCTCAAGGACATTTCATCCAAAGGCCTGGAGAGTGGACGCTCTTTCTTTCAGTTGGGCAGCACGGACAGTTTACGCCTTCCTACCTTTGCCTCTACTTCCCAAGGTGCTCTTGAAAGCAAGAGCAGACAGACCATTCTGCAAGCCTCAAGCAAATCAAGTCATCACAACAGACGCCTCAGACTACGCCTGGGGGGCACACATGACAGACAGGTGCATTCATGGCAAATGGTCCCAAAAGGAAAAGCACCTTCACATCAATCAAAAGGAAATGCTAGCAGTGATGAATGCAATTACAGCTTTCAAGGACCTCCTGCATCCAGCGCAATTATTGATAAGAACAGACAACACCACAGTAATGTGGTACATAAACAAACAAGGAGGAACACATTCATACCCCCTGTGCGGGCTGGCCATGTCACTTTGGAACATGGCTCTGGAATGGCAAATCGAGCTTCAAGCACAGTACCTGCCAGGTTTGGAAAACACTCTGGCAGACAATCTAAGCAGAAATATGACAGACCCGCACGAATGGAAGTTGCATCCTCAAGTGTTTACAAAGATAATCCAAGCGTGGGGAAGGCCAGACATAGATCTCTTTGCCTCCCACAGGAATCATCAATTGACAAAATTCTGCTCAAGGACATTTCATCCAAAGGCCTGGAGAGTGGACGCCCTTTCTTTCAGTTGGGCAGCACGGACAGTTTACGCCTTCCCACCTTTGCCTCTACTTCCCAAGGTGCTCTTGAAAGCAAGAGCAGACAGACCAAAGATGATACTGATTGCTCCAGACTGGCCAAGACAACACTGGTACCCACTTTTGAGGAGCTTAACACATTCTCCTCCCTGGACCCTACCTCTAATGCCTCTTCTCCTGACTCAGCACAGCTACAAAACTCTTCACGGTCAGCTGAAAACACGCAATCTGTGTGCATGGAAAATTCCTTAACACCACAACAGACCCTACTCTCCAAGGAGGTGCAGGATGTCATTTTGGAGGCCAGAAGGCCATCTACTAGAAAAGCTTACTCCGCAAAATGGAAACGGTTTTGCGCTTGGAATGAGAAAAAGGGCCAGGATCCTAGAAAACTGAATTTGCCCCAGATATTATAGTATCTAGCTGAGCTACTGAACAGTGGACTTTCATTTTCCTCCATCAAAATCCATGCCTCAGCCATTTCTGCAGAATACAACACTGATCCACCCTTATTCTCTCATCCACTCATAAGGCAGTTCCTCAGAGGGGCTAAGAATATAAGACCTCCAAGGAAACAACCAATACCAGCCTGGGATCTTAATTACATTCTAGAAAAATTAACATTGCCTCCCTTTGAACCAGCTGCCTTAACAGATTTGCAATATTTGTCCTGGAAAACAGCATTCCTTTTGACTATTACCTCAGCTCGTAGGGTCTCGGAACTACAAGCCCTCATGGCCTTGCAGCCCTTTCTCATCTTCCATCAGGACAGGGTTTCCCTACGAACCAACCCGTCATTTATGCCTAAGGTAGTATCCTGGGTAGCTTTAAATCAGGCCATACACTTACCTACCTTTTACCCCAATCCTCAAAACAAATGGGAAAGGCTGCTACATTCCTTAGACAGCCATAGACAGCTATGTTACTATTTGGACAGAACAAAGCCTTTCAGGAAATCAGATCAACTCTTTGTGTCCTATGCTGTAGGAGCTCAAGGGAAGCCAATTTCCAAACAGACAATTTCAAAATGGATAGGCCACTGCATACGGTTTTGTTACTCCTTTCATGATAAATCTGTACCTGCAGGCATCAGACCCCACTCCACAAGGGCCATAGCTACCTCTGCAGCCTTCCTCAGAGGAGTCCCTACCAAAGATATTTTGGAGGCAGCCACTTGGAGTTCTGTGCATATCTTCACTAAACACTACCACCTACCAAAACTAGAGCAGGCTTTGCCACTGCTGTGTTGCAGGGCATTCTGGCTCCTCCCAGTTCCACCTAGTGCCTACCACCCTGTGCGTAGCTTTGGGATTCTACCCATCTGTTATGACTGCAGCTGTATGCACGATGAACATAGTACAGTTTTGTACCTACCATAAATGTAGATGTTCGAGTGCTAATACAGCTGCAGTCCAGGTTTCCCTCCCTCCTTTCCCTCTGGGTACAGACCTAGTGGCTTACTCCTCATCTTACAACTTGATTGGGTTATCCTTCTATGGTGTATTTGCTTGCAACTACTGATTTTTGATTATATGGCATTGCATGATTATATATTTTATATATATATATATATATATATATATATATATATATATATATATATATATATATTGCCTTCCTTCTGGGGGCACCTGACATCTGGGGCAAGAAAGACTGAAGAAAATGGCGTCGGCTGTGTGTTATGTACCCCTGTCGCACTGACGTCAGGAAAGAAAGCGATGACAACTGACGCCGGACCTAGACTGCAGCTGTATTAGCACTCGAACATCTACATTTATGGTATGTACAAAACTGTACTTTTTGTATGTTAGGCAGAGAACACCCCTGAGTAGGCGATATGCGACGGAGTAAAGCTGGAGTTTTTTGAGACTGTCTGCGTAGGGCATCTGTTTGAGGCCGATAATCCTCTTTGTGAGGTATTTCTGCAGCCTTTCCAGTTGTTGTAGATGTTTTGTGAGGTACATACCAAAAGGGGCATTGTACTCTATAATGGATCTAATGAGTGATGCCTTGCCTAGGCCCTGACCACGAAGTACCTCGCTGTCAGTTTTGTGCCTTATTTAAGCAACAAACTATTCGTCATAGATATATTTATGCTTCTAAATATTTTGGTACTTGGTTCAATTATCCAGATATATCTTTGGTAAGCCATCCGACTACTGACATTCCGAAAAAAACGCAAAGATAAAGACAGAGACAGGCCGCCTAGATCCAAAGCTGCCAACAACGCTTCTCCTAAGCCAGTCCCCAGTTCGCCGGTACTCAGTGAGATGCTTTCGCAGCCCCTGATACCTGCTACTGTAGATTTGCAGGCCTCTACTGAGACCCATTCAGAGTCTGGTATGCCGCAAGATGCTTCAAGTGTGGAACCTGTGGATGTCTCTACCTTGGATGGATCAGGAGCCGCTGTGCAGGCATCGGCTTCTGAGGGTGTATTCAGGCCTACTGACTCGCATATTAAACCAACACCATCTTCTTCTTCAAGGCCTAAAACTTGAACCATGCCTAGGAAACTGACGCCCAGACCGCATGGTCAGGCCTCTATGCCTAAAAAACAAATGATAAGAATGGCTGAAGACCTTATTACTTTAATCAGGGGAAGCCAACCTTCCCCCTCTAAGAGACCTATGACTGAGTTTGCTTATGATACTTCTGACCAGGATTCTGAACTTTGTCTCCTCTGATGACCAGGATCTAACCTTATCTACTTATGAGGATTCTGATGCAGAGGACTCTATTCCCTCTGCTTCTCCCCCAGAGGATTTTTCTTTTGCTGAAACCTCGCATACTCTTAGGGAGCATTTTCACTGGGAAAGCCAGAATTACTCTAATTCTAAAAAGAGGCTTAGAGATTTCTTACTCCTGTCCCAACACAGGCATTTAGCTATCCCTCCTGTGCTGGACATTGTTGACAATGCCTTTTTGGAATCTAGCTTGGCCCCTGACTATTTACCTCCTGCTCCCAGGAAACCTGATAGATATTACAGGGTTCCTGATTCTCACAGTTTCCTTTTTAAAAATCCTACTGCGGATCCTGAGACCATTTCACAGGGACCCAAGGGCATTAAGGCTACTACTGCCAAAAATCCTACCCCCTCTGATAGAGTTTCCAGGGCCCTGGATAGATGGGGTAAGAAGGTATACACCTCTGCAACCTTGGCCATCAGGGCCTTAAATTGCCAGTTTCATATGTTAAAAGTATCAGCATATTATTGGATTGCTTAAACAGAAAATTATGTTGATTCCTGATTGTGCTGAAAATAAGGATTTACAGGATTTAATGCATTCTGCTGAACAGTTTGGAAAACATACTTTGCAATGTGGTTTTGATTCACTAGAGGCATCTTGCAGGGCTGCTGTCAATGAGTCTGTACTTAGAAGGCATGCTTGGCTTAAGGAGCAATCTTTGCCAGATCATGTTAAAACTAAATTGCTGGATGCTCCCTTAAATCAGGACCGCCTGTTTGGCAACAAAGCAGTAGAAGTTCTTAAAAAGATGGAGGAAAAAACTAAATCTATGCGAGCTGTTAAAGATTTCTTACAAGTGCAGCATCCAAGATTTAGTAGGTATTGGCCCTCAAAAAACTGGTCCTTTCCTGCCTCTTCCAGGCCTTCTCAGTTCAAACACAGAACCAGCAGAACAACCAGGCTTCAGTCCCAGGGTTCGCTCAGGACTAAGCAGTGGGGGGGCTCCCACCTCCAAATCAGGGAGTAGTAAGACACCCCCCTATGATAAGCTGTCTCGGTGACTTAACTTTAAAACTTCCAAGCACTTCTCAACTGACTGCTCCTTTAGGGGGAAAGATTGCTCTCCAAGCAAAAAACTGGGAACTCATTACCCAGGACAAATGGGTTTTAAACATAGTTTCCCAAGGATACAGATTTCACTTCCACACGTTACCAACCACAAACGGTTGGCCAGATCTACCCCCAAATCAGTGGGCAGAGGCTCAAAAGCAAATACTCTCTGTCTTTAAGATTAAAGGCTATACAGATTGTACCAGAAGAGGAAAAGGGACAAGGTTTCTACTCAAGACTTTTCCTGGTACCCAGAAAAGACAACTCATGATGTCCTATCCTGGACCTTTCTATCCTAAACACCTTTTTGGTGATTCCAAAATTCAGTATGCTAACTCTTCACCAGTTGCTTCCCATGATAGGCAAAGATGCCTGGTTGGCAACACTGGATTTAAAGGAAGCCTACCTGCACATCCCAATCAGGGAACCTTGCAGAAGATACCTACGCTTCAAAGCAGGCTGCATGCACTATCAGTTCTCTGCACTGCCCTTTGGCTTATCTACTGCTCCCAGGGTATTCACAACATGCCTAGCTCCAGTCATTGCATTTTGCAGGCAAAGAAATATTCAAATATACCCATACCTGGACGATTGTCTAATTCAGGCAGAAAGCCAGGATATACTTTTGAATCATCTGGCATTTGTACAAAAAGTGCTAACTTGTCTGGGGTACACCATAAACAAAAAGAAATCACACCTGGTACCCTGTCAACAAATTATATTCCTGGGAGCAAGTTTGAATACAACTTCCCAGATGGCTTTTTTCACGCCAGAGAAACAAACTCATTTGACAACTTACTTCAAACTAGTGGCCACAAAAACCCTGCTATCTGCAAGGCAAATACTGCAAGTCTCGGGGTTCATGGCCTCGTGCATTCTACTAATTCCATATGCAAGACTGCATATGAGGAAACTACAATGGTATCTAAAAAGCCTATGGTGTCAACATTCTTAGGATCTAGAAGCAATGATTCCTATCATACCTTGCCTACAGTTAGAATTCCTTTGGTGGGCAGAGGCCTGCCACCAAAACAAGGGACTACCATTCACTCTACCCCCTGCCGCCCAAACCTTAACACAGACTATGCATGGGGGGCTCACCTGGCAGGGAAGTGCATTCAGGGCAAATGGAACCCAAGTCAAATGCACCTGCATATCAATCAAAAAGAAATGTTAGCTGTACAGAATGCTCTGACAGCCTTCAAGGACCACATTCTTCCAGGACAATTAATGGTAAAGATGGACAACACCACTGTTATGTGGTACATAAAGAAGCAGGCAGGTACCCATTCCTATCCCCTCTGCAGACAAGCCATGGCTTTGTGGAACACAGCCTTGAGCTACCAAGTGCATCTGCAGGCTCAGTTCCTGCCAGGAAAACTAAATACACTGGCAGACGAACTAAGCAGAAATCTCATGGACCCACACGTGTGGAAACTGGAACCAAAGACTTTCAACATGTTGATAAACAAATGGGGAAGCCCAGATATAAACCTGTTTTCCTCCTCCCAGAACTACCAATTGGACAAATTCTGCACAAGGACTCCCCACAAGCAAGCTTGTAAAGTGGATGCTCTGTCCTTCAGGTGGAAAAATCCTGTCTGTTTATGCCTTTCCTCCTCTGCCGCTTCTCTCCAAAGTACTACTAAAGATCAAACAGGACAGATCAAACAGGACAAACCAAGGATGATACTGATTGCACCAGACTGGCCACGCCAACACTGGTACCCCCTCTTGCCCAGTGTGTCACAGCTAGCCCCATGGCACCTGCCTCAGACCCCTACCCTGCTGTCACAGCAGGAGAGCCAGATTCTGCATCCCCAGCTTCAAACCCTGAACCTGGCAGCCTGGCTAGTTACCTAATGTCTCCTTTACCATCCCTCAGTAAACAAGTGTTGGATGTCATTTTGGAGGCAAGGAGGCCTAGGACTAGAAAATCTTATGCTGAAAAATGGAAAAGATTCTGCGCATGGAACCAAACTCAAGGGATGGCCACAGCAGCGCCCACTTTACCTCAGATTCTTCAATACTTAACTGGGATGCTTCACAAGGTCCTTTCCTTTTCCTCCATCAAAATTCACGCCTCAGCCATTTCAGCCCATTACAACACAGAACCACCCCTCTTTTCTCACCCACTGCTCAAGCAGTTTCTCAGAGTGGCCAAAAACGTAACCAGAAGAGCCCCAACTCCAGCCTGGGACCTTAACTTTGTATTGGAAAAACTCATTCTGCCTCCTTTTGAGCCAGCTGCAAGTGCAGAGTTAAAATTCCTTTCTTGGAAAACAGCTTTCCTTTTAGCAATCACTTCTGCAAGAAGAGTATCTGAATTACAGGCCCTTATGGCAGTGGAGCCTTTCATCATCTTTCATGCGGACAAGGTGTCCCTCAGGACCAATCACTCCTTCATGCCCAAAGTGGTATCCAGTGTGGCTCTTAATCAATCCATTCATTTGCCGACCTTCTTTTCTAATCCACAGAACAAAGGGGAAAGGAAACTGCACTCCTTAGATGTGCACAGACAACTTAGATTTTACTTGGACAGGACTAAACTCAAAGGAAATCTAAACAACTGCTGGTGGCTTTTGCTGCAGGGGCAGAGGGGAAGGCTATTTCAAAGCAAACCATTTCTAAATGGATAGGCCATTGCATTCATTTCTGCTATAAGCACCATGGAAAACCTATCCCACAGAGGATTAGACCCCATTCAACCAGGGCTGCATCTACCTCTACAGCCTTTCTCAAAGGTGTCCCTACCAGAGACATCCTAGAAGCTGCTACCTGGAGTTCTGTACATACTTTCACCAAGCATTACCATTTGCCAATTTTCTCTAGATCCAGAGCTGGCTTTGCCACTGCAGTCTTGCAGGGCCTTATAGCTTGTCCTAATGCAATCTAAATTCCTCCTCCCATCATTAGCTTTGGGAATCTACCCAAATGTGATGACTGCAACAGGGAAACACGAAGAACATAGTAAAGTTGTGTACCCTTGCCATAAATGTAGATGTTCGAGTGTATTCACTGTTGCAGTCCTGGTTACCCTGCCTCCTGCCCCTTTACTTCTCTTGGCTCTACCTTTCCTTCTTGTTTAGTGTATTTAAGTTTTCTGGTGTATTTGCTTTTTGATGGAGGTGTACCGTAACATATAATTGCTTCCCAGTGAGGGGGCACCTGACATCTGGGGCAAGAAAAACTGACTTCTTTTGGCTATACCTCTACGTTCCTTTACTATGCTTAAAAGCTTTTTGGTGTATTTGCTTTTTTGTTAGAGGTATAACATCTTGGGCAAAAAAAAACTGATGTAATGGCATCAGCTGCATGCTTTGTACCCCTGACTCCCTGATGTCACGGAAGATGAGAAAGCAACCGACGCAGGACCCAAGACTTTGATAATCAGGCCGACCTGAGGGCTACTGCAAGCAGATAAGCCAAATGTGATGACTGCAACAGTGAATACACTCGAACATCTACATTTCTGGTAAGTGTACACAACTGTACTTTTCTCAACTATCAGAGTTCAGTTGGCCTCTTTTAATCTCTGCAAGGCTTTTCTCAAGGGATTTTTTTTTTTTTTTTGCTTAGACCTCCGTTAAAAGATCCTGCTTCTCTTTTGGATTTAAATATTATGCTTCAGGCCATAAATCAATCTCTCTTTGAACCTTCAGCCAAAGCAGACCTAAAGTTTTTATCCTGGAAAACCATTTTTCTAGTGGCTATTACATCAGGTAGAACAATATCTGTGAACTCCAGGTACTGTCTTCAAAGCCTCCTTACCTAATTTCTAATAAAGACATGGTGTCATTGAGAACTATTCCGTCCTTTTTACCTCCAGTAGTGTCCAAGTCAAATATTAACCAGGTCATTAATCTCCCAGTTTTCTTTCCCAATTTTTCAAACAAAGGAGAGTATATGTTACACCTGTTTGACATGCATAGAGAGCTTTGTTTTTACCTTCACAGAACCAAAAAATTTAGGAAGTCTGACCAGTTATGCATTTTCTTTTCTCCTACCAGATTAGACAATCCAGTATCTAAAGTTATATTGGCCAAATGGTTGACTGATTGTATAACCTTTGTCTGTGGTAAATTGCATTTAACTTTATCAAACTTTCATTCCACAAGGTCTGTGGCACTTTCTTCAGCTTTTTGGTCCAGAACATCTTTAGATGATATTTGTGCAGCTGCAACTTGGCTAATCCCCATAGTTTCATTGCTCATTACAAGTTGGATTTGATTTCTAGGAACAGAGTGTCCTTTTGCTCAGCAGTGCTTCAGATTATTCTTCCATAAGAGCCTCTCAGGGTTAGGTCACTGAGGACTGTGCTCCATCAGTTGAGGGAATGATAACATCGTAAAAAAGTCGTGTACTCACCATAATGTTTCATCTGTGTTGTCCATTTTCATTCTTCCTCAATTCCCCATCCTTTTTGCTTCTGCAGAGATCTAAGAGTTGTATGGGGACCTCTGTGCTTTGGGCTGTAGCTTCCCTTTTTCTTTTCTACTACTGTTATTTTCTATAATAAGATGTTCTGTTATATCCAAAGGCAACAAACTCAGTCTGAGGTATGTTAGAATGGCAGGGCATTGTGGGCAAAAGGAGAAGCTCAAGAGTTCTATGATCCGATGGTCTGGTAGAAGCAGTCAAGTCAGATCCAAACCCAAAGAGTTGAGGAAGAATGAAAATGGGCCACAGAGATGGAACGTTATGGTGAGTATATAACTTCTTTTACTCAACCATTAAAATTCCCAAAAATCTAATATATTTGTGGATTTTTTCAAAATTTCACCTTAAATTGGAATCTGAGAATTTCAAATATATTAAAGTTTAGGTATTTCAGTATAATGCTACCATGTAACTCTAAAGCCTTCTTTTTGCAAAAGTATTTCTATATAAAGTTAAGAAATTCACAGTAGAATCTAAAAATGTAGAACATGTTGCAGTAGCCTAAGCTAATGGGTTATATCCTTGCCCAGGATATGGCCACCAGCCAGCTTTCAAAACTTTAGGATAAACATCCATGTGCCCAAAATGCTGGATCAAACGGTCGTATAAAAGGTAGATTGGGCTCCAAAAAAGCTTCAAGGCTTTCTTAAGTGATTCGCCTTTGCGAGCTTTGTGGAATTGATGGTCAGCTAGTGAGCCTTTCAAGGCAGATAAGTCCCTTTCTGTGGAAAATCTTCCATCACATAATTTTTCTTTATTGAAGTAAATGTTTTTCTGTGCATTTGATAATTTTATGCTAGGAAATTATTTTTGTGGGGCTGTCATGTTACCTGAATGGATTTTTACTTACATAACTCTTGTGGGGAAAAAAAACAAAAATCTGTTTTTATCTGCATATTCTACTGGTTCATATTCAACCTTTTTGTATAGAGTAAGTGTATGTGGGGCAGGATTTGGCACATTTTGGGAAAATTTTATCTCATGTCAGAAGATTTACTAACTCTCTGAGGCTGTGCTCTCTACCTGAGTCTTCTTTACCAGCTTGAACATGGAACAGTTGTTAGTTTTTGTGATTCTTGCTTCCCCATGTACAAGAAGAAGAGGAAAGTTGTTCGAGAGTCTTTGGGTATCCAGGTAGCTCCATCACTGGCACAGCCACTTGTGGGTGACTCTGCTGCAGCCAAACTGTTTTTAGAACCATCCGTCTTTTACTCCTGGTACCTCTGGTGTAGCTCCTCAGTTAGCTGCTGAGGTCCGGGAAATTGACACATCCTCTGCAGCTGTAGGGTTGCCCTTACTGAGCAAGGGGGAACCACTCTTGTCAGACTCTGGTGAAGAAACTGGTGAGGATATACCATTTAGCTGGAGTAATGTGCCTGATTCCCAGGCTAGTGTTCCTGCCACAAGGTTGGTCCCTTTCCAGAAGGTCCACTTGGAAGAAAAAGCATAAACTTAAAAATGTCTCTTCTCTTGTATCTCTGTTTTTAATGTGTTAAATTCTGCTTCCCACACTACCTGCTAATATAAAAAGATGGTTTCCCTCATATTTTGACAGTGGTTTCCAGTTGTTTTAGTACAGAGGAGAGAACAAGTGTGATTCTTCATTTAATTCTCCTTAAGCTATTTTGATTCTGATAAGTGTTTCTTCAGATTTCCATCTAGAAGAGTTATTTTTTTTCTGATTATTACTACTCTATTCTTCCATCTTCCACAGTTGCAATGGGAGTCCCTTTCCCTTTTTAGGGATTCCTGCTCATCCTGCAAACCAGATGCCCCCTTTTCCTCCTATTTGGCTTGGGAGGTGAGAGGTCTTTTGCTGTCAGCCCAGATGGACAAAAGTTTTTGTTATAGGTTCATAGGCTGGTTACCCCATGTGAGAATCAAACCCTGCACCTTCTGCTTGTAAGGTAAACACCTTAACCATTACGCCATCTTCCCACCTGTGCTGTTTCCAGTCCATTCATTTCAGTTGTGGTCTGCCCCAGGAGTATTGAAGGATCTTTCCAGTACAGCTAAAGAGGGAACTTGGAGATAAGTCCTACACCTCTCCTTTTTTTCAAATCTTTTTATCAAGATTCCAAAATCTAAAATGTTATCCCTTCCAGGTCTGTTATTTGTCATACCCTCTAGCAGCTTCATGGTAACATTGGTCTGAAAAGATGCTTGTCATCACATTACAGTTTACAAGGCATTCAAACATTTTTAAAAGATTTTCTGTACCTGGCTACATTATCAGTGTTACCTTTTGGTTTGTCCACTGCACCATGGATGTTTACAAAGTCTTGGCTCCAATGATTGCTCACTGCAGGCTTCAAGGAATTTATCTTTCCCTATTTGGATGACTGTCATATATCTGCATACACTTTTTCCACTTGTCGGGATTTCCTTACAGGGGTCATGAAACTCCTGTTCAGTCTGGAATTTTAACTAAACTTTCAGAAGTCATCTGTCATCCTTTCCCACTTAGTAGTTTTTCGGGGCTGTCTTCTGGATTTGTACCCAAGAAGAGCTTTTTTTCCACGGGACAAGGTACAACAGTACAGGACCATTTTCTTGGATTTCTCTTGCCAATCTTGGGCTTCTGCAAGGGAATTACTCAAGATTCTGGTTTTCATGGCTTCTATGATTCTTGTTGATTTCCATAGCTAAAATTCACATGAGAAGAATTCATTGGCTGCTTAGAACAGTTTGGACTGTATATCAGTGCCCCTTATCTTTTCAGATTCTACTTCTGGGGTTTGTTGGAAGGGAGATTCTCTGGTGTGTGGAACAGTTGTCTGGCAGTCTAGGTATCCCCTTATTCTTTCAGCCTACATTCCAGTCTGTCTCAGCAGATGCTTTAGACATTGCTTGGGTAGCAGTTTTAAAAGGGGTGAAAATGCAAGGTCTGTGGAATTCTAAGGACAGACGAAAAGACACAGTCAAAGAGAGGTTGGTAGCTATCCCCAGAACCTCTGCAAACCTCTGCATGTTTCTCACAGATAGCACAACAGTGATGTGATGCATTAACAATGGGATACCAGATCTTGTCCTTTTTGCAGACTTGCTTTGATTATCTGGGGGGCAGCTACTCATCTTGTTGCAATTCTTCAGGGTTTGTGCATTCTGTCAGAGCAAAATATTGTGGCAAACAAGTTGAACAGGGCCAGGACAGACCCTCACAAATGGAAATTACACCCAGTGGACTTCCAGGAATTTATCCAGCTGCGGGGAACACCTCAAATAGATCCGTTTGTCTCCTAAAGAAATTTTGCTCCAGGATTCCTTCCAGACAGGCCAGGAAGACAGATGCCTTCTCATTTCATTCACTTTAAGGGAATGTTCATGTACGCCTTTCCACTAATTTCTTCTAAATCTCCAGAAGGACTCTCCAAAGATTGTGGTAGTGATTCCTCTTTGGCCAAGCAATTGTGGATGTTCATCATTAGATCATTGCTGCAGTAGCCGAAGCTATATGGGTTATATCTCACCCAGGTTATAACAGGCAGACAGCTTTCAAGCTTTTAAAACATTAGGGCACCTTCCACTTGTCCAGACTATTGGAAGCTTGAGATGAACAGGGAGAAAAACTCTGTTTCCTCTATTGTTGAGCAGATAAGTTATCCTTCCACATGACTAAAACAGTACTTTTGATTTAGTAACTGTTTAATTTTACTTGATTTTACTGTTTTTGGGAGTATCATGAGACATTCTTGTCGGCCGAAGCAAAGTTTTCTGTTTTATGTTTTAAGTGTGAACTTTTGTTTTTAGCAAATCTCAAGCAAGTGTGTTTTGTACTTGTCATTGTGTATTTTTTGTGAAAACACTACTTTTTTGATACTTACCTTTTATCGACTACTGCTGACATCACTAGTTATGTTTCTGGCTTCTTTCTTGGTTTAACATGGAACAGTTTACCAGTTCATCATTCTTTCTTCCTCCAGAAACAAGGAAAAAGAAACTTTAGACAACCTTTACCAGTTCACCAGGCTATTCCTTTACCTCAGCAGCATAAGGGTGACACTGCAGTGGCTGTTTCAGGTTCCTCAGACCACTGATATTTTTTCCTGGCATCCTTTGGTGCAGTCCCTTATGCCACCATGGACTAGGTTTAGACATGTCCTCTGCAGCTGTTGGGAGTGTCCTCTGCAGGCATGGGAGAACCACTCTTGTCAGCCTTGGTGGAAGGAGCAGGAAATTACATAGCCAGACTAAGATGCCTTTTTTTTCCTGAGTGATGTCCTGACTTGAGTCATGCTTTTGTAGATATTTGTGGTAAAAATAAGCAGAACGTTAAACATTTATCTTCTACAGCTCTGTTACCCTAAATTGAAAAAATCTATTGGACTTGGCTCAGGGTTTACTTCAGGCTGTTAACCCTTCACATTCTAGTCCTTCTGGTAAGAGAAAAAATAAATTATTCTGTTTCTGAAGGATTCAAGTTTAATGAACAGGGAATGTAATTGGAGGGGAACAAATTCTGTTATTTCTGCTCAAGCAACATATTCTGATTATGTTGAAAATATTTATTTTCCAGAGCTTGAATTAATCAGTATTTTCAAGGGGAGCAAAATGTCATTCCAGTTTCTTTGAAAAACTGGTGTGATTTATTACTATTGGAACTTCCCCGACCTACTGCTGTTCCTCCTGTTCTACCAGCTTTTGGAGGAGAAGGATGTTACAGCCTGCACCACACCTGCAGCCCCCTAAGAAAGCAGATAGATTGTGTAAGGTTCCCCAATCTTACAAACATGGTCTAAACTCAGATCAGACCCTGCAAGGATTTCCTTGTCAAAGCCTTCTGCAGCTTATTTGTTTATTTATTCATTCATTCATTTATTCAGTTTGGTAGCCAGGGTAGAGCACTGTTCCAAATGGACCTATTTCAGTCTCCTCCTGGAAAATATAAATAACAATAAACAAGCATGTTGCACAAGCAAATTAACAAGAAGTGTTATGAATACAAACAGAATGTTGTGTGCAGACAGCAATGAGTCATTACAGTAATAATGATAATAAAGTACATAGTGCAGAGGACAATATGAAGCATGGTTAGAGTAAGGAGAAAAGAAGAAAGATAACTAGTGAAGGGACTGAGAACAAAGCGTAAAAGATAACAGAAGTAAGATAAAGGTACACACAAATTAACTATGTAAAGTGTGGAAGAAATGTCACACATTAGTGTAGGCAAATAATGTGAGCAAGAAAATGTGCTTGACTGCTGATTTTTGGACATTATAGAAGTGGACCAGAGTGGTTAAATTTAGTAAATGTTAATCCTTTCCCCCTCTGAAAAGGATGGGAAAGCTTTGATAGGTTTGTGAAAAAAAGAATGAATTCTTCTGACATACTTCTTTTTAGAATTCTTAGTTATCAGGCTCACTTATTAAGGTTTTTGCTTGGTTCTTTTGAGAATATGAGGAACATAACTGCTACCCTTTCCTTCATCTGGGGTTACATCATCTCCAGTGTTCTTTTTTAAACTCCTTTATTATTAAGTTAGACAAAACTATCCCCAACCAGTGATAAAGTCCACGGATTAATTCAAAAATGTAGAAACCAAAAGATCCGTTCAACAGCAGGGCAGGCACACAGCAGCAACAAAGGCTCCAAAAATCAAGATAAAAAATATTTATGTATGTTAGTGCTGCCTTACGCAATGAACAACATTACTTCATCAGACATAAAAGCACAATGTTAAACCACCATAGATATAGTCAAACTAAAACAATTATCCAATCATAGTTAGCAAAATTCCCTCCAAAACAATCCCTTATTAAAAAAAAATACTTATTCACTCTAGCACACCATATTGAGTTGTAATGCATAACATATCATTTTATTTTCCTAGATTTCAACACAGGTCTCGTGGCATGGAGACAGAATCACTGAGCCCATACCCCCACTGTGCCCCTAATCTTAATATCCATTGTAACGCTACTTTTTCTGTCCTATTAATAAAGTTCCCCATCATATCCCTCTCAACTAAAACGTGCAATACCTGAAAAAGAAAAACGTGTTCAACTCTTGCTTGTAAAGTGTGCTTCGCTAAAGCACTACAGTCAAATGAAATAGTTTTTATCTTGATTTTTGGAGCCATTGTTGCTGTGTGCCTGCCTTGCTGTTGCACGGATCTTTTGGTTTCTCCTGTCTTAAGTTATCACTTAAGACATAGACAAGCATACATTAATAGAAAAGAAAACAAACCATTTTAGCATGTTTCCATCTAAACACAATATATATCACATGTATTTTCTTTGCTGCTATCATCAGTCCAACATTAAAAAAAAATTGCTGAATTTCTGCCTTCCCCCTCACTCTTTACCTTCCTGAACATTTGTATGCATGTATTGTTCCCACAATTTCCATTTGCTTCTTTACTCCTTCCCTCTTCTAAGGATCCCTCTTACAGTTCTTTTATCTCTTGTATAATATTTAGTACCTCAAGTACAGTTTGTGTAGACTTTGATTTCCATTTTCCAGTAATTGCTTTTTTGGCAGCAGTCAGAATTAAACTTAGTAAGGCCTTACTATGTCTAGGCAATTCAGATCCTGTATCCCATCTCAGGCGAATCATTTCCTTACTTACAGCCATTTTCTCACCCAATATTTCTAACAGAGTACTCTGTAGGGAATTATTAAATCTGCCAATTCATTGCACTTCCAGAACATATGTTACTAGTTGCTTCTTTCTTCTTCATCACACCACACCACCTTTTTCTGTCTACCTCAGGAATAATTATTTGAATTCTGCTTGGAGTATACAAATACCTATGCAGACGCGTCTAAGTAAAGATCCTAAAACTTCTGGACTTAGTTGCACACTTGGGAGCCATACATATGTCTGCCCATTGTTTTCTTCTAAATTGCTTTTCTGGTCTCTTCCCAATTTTCTCTAACCTCCACTGATTGATTCTTATAATTATCATGCAATATTTTATATGCCCTGCTAATTAATACTTTTTTAACAGCTGTTCTTTCAACTAAAACCTGTACCAGAGCAGCTTAAAATTCCTCTGTCCCTTTCTCTTTGCCTGTACTCTGAGATTAAGCCCTAGTTGGGAAGGCAGTCTATTGATTGCGATCCAGATGTGTTCTTGGCCTCATCCCACTCTGTTACCTTTTCTGCTTGAGTTATTTCCTCCCAATATCTTAGTTCCTTTTCCAGGTTTCCCCAGTAAATTACAGCCCCTTCTTTCCTATTTTCTGTACCCCTACTTGCAAGTCATCCGTATTGGCAAAAATCTCCTTTCTCTATTCTTGTATTGGCGTAGTTCTTAGAATACTTTCAGGTATTTTATGAATATAATATTCTGTATGGCTGTTACTCTTCTTAAGGATCTGTATCCAAAATTCCACCTTCTCTATGTATTTCTTGAACTTCCCCTTGCTTTGCCATCATTGTTTTCCACTCCTGAATTGTAACCCTCTGCTGTGTTATGTATATGAGCTCTGAAAATATCCCTTCAAATCAGGTAATCCTAAATTATCTTGTTCTGTTGGAAGGATCAGATTATACCACGTAACTCTTACCCTCTTTCCCTTCTAGATAAATTCCTACAGTTTTTTTTATTGTCCACAACTTCTCCTCAGGTTAATGAAACTGATCGTATACAAGACGAATGGGACTAGAAACATTTTCACTGCTTGTATCTTACTATCCATACCCATAAATAAGAGTTACCATTTTCTCATTGTTTGTATTATCTTTTGTTTAGTCTCTTCCCAGACATCCTTAGCTGCCACAACGGAAGCCTTTTCAAACCATGCTCTTAAGTACTTCATCTTATCATGTCCCCATAAATATGGGTATTACTGAACCAATTTGTGTGGGGTGCATAATTTAAAGCATTAGCCTTTGATGTGATGTCCTTTTCATTCTTCCTTGTGACTGGGTTATGGATCTGATCCTCTGATCCAATTCGGCCGTATTTTTACAGACTTAGGTTCCAGCCTTGAGCTCCTCTCATTGCCCACAGTGCTCCACACTGTACTAAACCTCCTCATATCTTGTTTGCCACCATTGCTGACAGACGTGGTTCACCAGTCTTGAGTTTTCAGTAGCTATTTCTTAGAAAACAGTTATCCATACCTCAGTGGAACTCCAGAAGACAGGAAACAGTAGATGGGCTTAACACAGTTTTAATGCAGTAAGAAAGCACAACACATAAACGATACTCCTTGAAAATACGTTTTCATCCTCAACTTCATCAGATACAACTAACAAACTAAATTACATGGCTTAAATACTTCAATTAAATACAAATTTACCAATAAAAACAGTGCATCACTAAAATTAACATGTTATAGGCTTCACCTCCACTAATATAAGTAACTTCATTTACAACAACAATTCTACACTTCAACAGTTCTTTTTAATGCCATTCATAATGTAAAATAAACCCTGTAACTGTTTGCATCAATAAATGTTAAAAACAACATCTCTCCTTAAGGGTAATAAATCATAAAAAAACTTGATATATGTTTATAAAATTTATAAAACGTTATTCATGTGTCCTCTATTGGATCGAAAACTTACAACTTCTTCACATTTAAAATAACTACAGAATCTCACTGTGCAGGGACTCAACACAATCAAATGCAAAATTTGTATACTTTCTTGTAAATGTTATAATCTTGCCGCTCTCAGCTTTAAAACTGGGGCCAGGGATAAACCATCGTTTAGTCCAAGGAACCTACTGGCTTCTAAAAATATCTGCCAGTAAAGTTCCCTGTATTCAATTCTGGTCTCCCACATACCACCCCTCATATCCACTGGGATCTCCTCAAGTACAAAAAAACTAAACTTTCCTTTTCCACATTCTATACTTTGCCTATATAGTGCATCATTAACATTTCTATTACTTATGTCATTCAAATGTTCATATACTCTCCTTTTCAGCTTCCTCTCAGTTTTTCCTACATAGAATGCCTTGCACTCACGTAAGGCAAGATATACAGCCCCGCTGGTCTCACAATTACTATAGCTCCTTGCCATGAAGGTTCTATTTCTGGAATCCAGGTGGACTAGTTCAGTATTCATAATGAAAGGGCATTGCACACACCTCCCACATTTGAATGTCCCTTTCTTTTTTCGAGTTCCAACCCCCTTAAAGTCATAGTATCCTTCCAAAACATTTTTGATACTTGTTCCGTTCCTATAGACACATTTAAAAGGGGTTTTAAAGTCTAGTTTAAGATCACTGATTCTGCTGAACATAGTCCATTCCCTTACGATGGTTCTACATACAACATTGGCATCCCCACTAAAATCATTGATGAATGCCGAACCAAAGTTCCCCTCATTCTTATTTTCTTTCAAATTTAAATGATCACACACAGGGCTAAATTCGGGAATTCCCAAGATTGGGGCATATTTGCCTGTCCTCCCACTAGCCACCTCCTGTTTAACTCGCGTGATTAAAGTTTCTGGGTGTCCACGTTCACAGAACATCCCATGTAACACATCACATTCCTTTCTAAATTCTTCATCATTAAAAGTCATTCTACTTTGTTCTTCTTTCGGCTTTTCCTGGTTAGGGGTCGCCACAGTGGAACTCTGGTTCGCTAATGATTGGTAGTAGATTTTTACGATGCCAAGGTACCAGCTCGACGCCCAACCTTCAATGAAGGCACGCCCATTTACGCATGTCTTTTGAATGCCACTCGACCACGGGGAGATTCAAAGTCATTCTACTAATTCTTATAAATTGCCCTTTTATAATACCTTTCTTCTGATGGAAAGGATGGGCACTAGCATAATGCAGAATAGAATTAGAGTATGTCTTCTTCCTGTATACCCTTGAATTAAATTTATTACCTTCCTTGTAAATAGTGACGTCTAAGTATGCAAATTCTTTATGGCCAATATTGTACGTAAACCTTACAAATTCAGTAGATTCAGAAATGTACTGATAAAATTCCATGAATGTTTCAAATGTTCCTTTCCAAAAGATACAAATATCTAAAAAACATTTGTAAAATACCCAGCAATCCTTGTATATACTATTCAAAACAAACTTCTTCTCCCATACCATTTGTATCAGGTTGGCATACATCGGGCACACCTTGCCCCCATTGCCACTCCACTGGTCTGTTGAAAAAATTTTCCCTGAAAGAAAATGTAATTATTTTTTAAAGCCAATTCCATCAATTGCATACAAATATGTATCTCGACAGGGTTAAATCTGTATCTTCTCTTAGGTATTCCTCAAACCATTCAATGCCAATAGCATGAGGTATTGAGCCAAATAAATCCACAATGTCTATAGTCAGATTTTTTTTTTAGAAGCCAGTAGATTCCCTGGACTAAAAGATGGTTTATCCCTGGCCCCAGTTTTAAAGCTGAGAGCAGCAAGATTATAACATTTACAAAAAAGTATACAAATGTTGCATTTGATTGTGTTGAGTCCCTGCATAGTGAGATTCCGTAGTTACTTTAAATGTGAAACAGTTGTAAGTTTCAGATCCAATAAGAGGGTACATGAATAACTTTTTATAAATTTTATAAACTTATGTATCAAGTTTTTTTTTTTTTTATGATTTATTACTGTTAAGGAGAGATGTTGTTTTTAACATTTATTGATGCAAGCAGTTACAGGGTTTATTTTACATTATGAATTGTATTAAAGAGACTTTTAAAGTGTAGAATTGTTCTTGTAAATGAAGTTATTTATATTAGTGGAGGTGAAAAGGATTGTGGGTAAAGCCTATAACATGTTAATTTTAGTGATGCACTGTTTTTATTTGTGAATTTGTATTTAATTGAAGTATTTAAGGCATGTAATTTAGTTTGTTAGTTGTATCTGATGAAGTTGAGGATGGAAATGTATTTTCAAGGAGTATCGTTTGTGTTGTGCTTTCTTATTGCATTAAAACTGTGTTAAGCCCATCTACTGTTTCCTGTCTTCTGGAGTTCCATTGAGGTGTGGATAACTGTTTTCTAAGTTACAATTGCACCTTTTTCTCCTTCATTGTGGTTATCAGTAGCTATTTCCGCCTTGCCTGACAGTTAAGTGAAATATTTTGTTTTTCATCTTCTCTTATTCATTGGTACCTCCCCTCCCACTAGTTTTTGTTGGCATTAGGGCTTTACTTTTGGTGCCTTAGCTTCTCTCCCTTCTGCTGATTTCTTAGTCTGTTACTGACATCTCCTTCTAACTTTTTGTGAGTTACTTAAAAAAGTAGTATAAGTAGTAAATAGAGGTTTCTCTTTCTTCTAATTTTAGTAGTTTTAAACCTGTTTTGGTTTTTGGGCTGTTCTTGCTGTTATGTCTGACAGGCCTTCTGGTTTTAAGTGCTGTTTGGAATGTGGGCATAAAATCCCACATGCCGATGCTCATAGTAAATGTGCATATTGTATGGGTGCTGAACACCTGCAGTTGACCTGTGACATTTGTGAAGGTTTTAATCCAAGGGCTATAGCCGATTGCAGAAAAGTACAGTTTTGTACCTACAATAAATGTAGATGTTCGAGTGTCTTCACTGCTGCAGTCAATACACTTGGGTTATCCTGACGTCAGGTGGTCCCGCAGTCGGCCAGAGTTCCAAAGTCTTGGTCTGGCGTTGGTTGCTGTCGCTTCTTCCCTGACGTCAGTGTGCCAGAGGTATACAAGATGCAGCTGACGTCATTTTCTTCAGCTTTTCTTGCCCCAGATGTCAGGTGCCCCCAAATAGGTAGGCAATACATATTTCTAATAAAACAACAATAATGGTAAAAACAAAACCTTCAGTTACCAGCAAATACACCACATAGGTAGTATAGGGTTGAAAGGTATAGATAAGTCCCAGCTAAGAAAGAGGGGATGGCGGGTGAGTAACCTGAACTGCAGCAGTGAAGACACTCGAACATCTACATTTATGGTATGTACAAAACTGTACTATGTTCATCGTGTTTCACTGCTGCAGTCATTACACTTGGGTTGAATCCCAAAGCTGAGTTAGGGTGGCTGGTTCTATAGAGGATTTGGGGTGGCGCACTGCGGCACTGCAGTGGCAAAGCCAGCTCTGGATCTAGAATAAAGAGGCAAGTGATAATGCTTGGTAAAGGTGTGCACTGAACTCCAAGTTGCAGCTTCCAAGATATCTTTGGTAGGTACTCCTCTAAGGTAGGCAGTTGAAGTGGCTGTTGCCCTGGTGGATTGTGGCCTAATGTTACTAGGTACAGGTTTCCCATGCTGTGTGTAGCAGAACCGGATACAGTGTCCTATCCACTTTGAAATGGTCTGCTTTGAAATCGCCTTTCCCTGTGATCCTGCAGCATATGCTACAAACAATTGCTCAGTTTTTCTGAAAGCTTTTGTTTTGTCCAAGTAGAAACGTAATTGTCTGTGTATGTCCAAGTAATGCAGAAGTCTCTCCCCTTTATTCTGGGGATTTGGATAAAAAGTTGGCAAGTGAATAGTTTGGTTAAGAGCCACACTGGATACCACCTTAGGCATAAATAAAGGGTTTGTTCTTAAAGAAACCCTGTCTTGGTGAAAAATGATAAAGGGCTCCACTGCCATTAATGCCTGTAACTCTGAGACTCTTCGTGCCGAGGTTATTGCCAGAAGCAGAGCAGTTTTCCATGATACATATTTTAATTCTGCTGAATTGGCTGGCTCAAAAGGAGGTAAAGTTAGTTTTTCCAAGACAAAATTGAGGTCCCAAGTTGGTGTTGGTGCTCTCCGGGGCGGTCTTATGTTTTTAGCCCCTCTGAGGTACTGTTTTAGCAATGGATGAGAGAAAATAGGAGGATCGGTGTTGTAATGAGCCATGAAGGCAGAGGCGTGAATCTTAATGGATGAAAAAGATGGTCCTTTGTCCAGCATCTCAGTTAAGTACTGTAATATCTGAGGAATATTTGGGACAAGAGGGTCAAAGCTTTGAGCCTGGTTCCAGGCACAGAATCTCTTCCACTTTTCTGAATAAGATTTCCTGGTGCTAGGCCTCCTGGCCTCCAAAATGACATCCATAACAGCTTTAGAGAGAGGTGTTGTCTGCTTGACTAATGAATCTGCCATGCAGCCAGGTTTAAGGTTTTGAGCTGACTGTGCATGATCTGATTGTTTTGTTGAGTCAGAAGGTGCAGAGTTTGAAGTAAAACCCATGGTGGGCCTTGAGCTAAGTTCTTTAAGATTGTGTACCAGTGCTGGCGTGGCCAGTTTGGGGCAATCAGGATCTTCTGTGGTTTTTCTTGTCTGGCTTTTAGGAGTACCTTTGAAAGGAGAGGCAGTGGTGGGAAGGCATAAACTTTTAGGCTTTTCCAGCTGAACGAGAGAGCATCCACCTTCCATGCTTGTGTGTGATAAGTCCTTGTGCAGAATTTTTGTAGTTGGCAATTCATTGGGGAGGCAAAGAGATCTATGTCTGGACACCCCCATTTTTGTGTTATCATGCTGAATACTTGTGGATTTAATTTCCACTCATGAGGATCCATGATATTTCTGCTTAAGTCGTCTGCCAGAGTGTTTTTCTTTCCTGGCAGGAATTGTGCTTGTAGATAGGTTAGAGCTGTGTTCCACAAGGTCATGACTTGCCTGCATAGGGGATAAGAATGAGTGCCCCCTTGCTTGTTTATGTAACACATAACTGTGGTGTTGTCTGTCTTTAATAATAGTTGTCCTGGATGCAGAAGGTCTTTGAAAGCTGTTAGGGCATTTTGTACAACCAACATCTCTTTTTAATTGATGTGAAGATGCATTTGGTCTGCGGTCCACTTGCCCTGAATACATTTTCCTGCCGTGTGTGCTCCCCAGGTGTAATCCGAAGCATCTGTTGTTAGTGTCTGCTTGGCTGTGGGTAGAGTGAAAGGCTGTCCCTTGTTGAGGTGACATGCCTGTGCCCACCATCGAAACTTCTGTTGTAGGCAGGGAATTAGTGGTATTACTGCTTCCAAACTGTGACAGTGTTGAGTCCAAACACTTTTTAGGTACCATTGTAATTTCCTCATATGCAGTCTGGCATATGGAATTTAGTAGTATGCAGGATGCCATGAATCCCAAGGCCTGCAGAATTTTTCTTGCAGGGAGTTGGGTTTTTGTTGCCATCAATTGAAAGTACTGAGTCAGTTGTCCATGCTTGTCTGGCATGAGATAAGCCATCTGGGCCGTTGTATTCAAGCTGGCACCCAGAAATATTATCTCGTGAGGGCACAAGTTTTGACTTCTTTTTGTTTACTGTGTACCCTAGGCAAATTAGTAACCTTTTTACAAATGCCAGATGCTTTAGAAGAATGTCATTGCTCTCTGCTTGAATAAGGCAGTCGTCCAGGTATGGATATATTTGAATTCCTTTTTGTCTGCAAAATGCAATTACTGGTGCCAGGCATTTTGTGAAGACCCTGGGCGCAGTAGATAAGCCAAAGGGCAGTTCAGAGAATTGGTAATGCATTGAACCAGCTATGAATCTTTGGTATCTTCTGCAATTTTGTCTGATAGGGACATGCAGGGTATGCCTCTTTGAGGTCCAAAGTAACAAGCCAAGCCTTCTTGCCCAGCATGGGAAGAAGCTGCTGTAGTGTCAACATTTTGAATTTCGGAACATCCAGGTAAGTATTTAGAGTAGAAAGGTCTGATATGGGTCTCCAGCCTTTGTCCTTTCTGGGGACCAGGAAAAGTCTTGAGTAAAATCCTTGTACTTGTTCCTGTCGTGGCACTTTTTGAATAGCTCTCATGTCCATGAGGGCTGTAATTTGTTTTTGTGCCTCTGCCCATTGATTTTGTGGCAGGTCTGGCATTCCTTTTAGCCTTGGTAGAGTGTGAAAGTGGAATCTGTAACCTTGAGACACAATATTCAGAACCCATTTGTCTTGGGTGATTATATACCAATTTTGAGAAAAAAGTGCTAGTTTTCCCCCTAAGGGAGCTGCCGAAAGGTAAGTGCTTGGCATTCGAAGGGGGGAGTCATTGGGACTGTTTCCTGTAAGGTTGTGACATGTCTTCACCTTCTTTTGGGGTTGAAGTACCCCACTGTCATGGTCTGTAAGAGCCTTGGGGCTGAGATCTGCCTCTTGGGTGTCTGTATCTGCCTCTTTGTGGTCTGTCTGACACTGGAAAGGACCAGTTCTTTTAAGGCCAATTTCTGCTAAATCGAGGCGGCTGTACCTGTAAGAAATCCTTCACTGTTTGCATAGATTTTGCCTTATCCCCCATTTTCTTTAATACCTCTTCTGCCTTAACACCAAATAAAACATCCTGCTGTAAAGGAGCATCCAATAATTTAGCCTTAACATGATCAGGTAAACCTTGTTCTTTTAACCAAGCATGCTTTTGAACTACAGATCCTGTAACTGCTGCTCTGCAAGAAGCCTGTAATGAATCAAAACCACATTGCAGAGTATGTTTTCCCACTTGTTCAGCTGCATGCAATAAATCTTGCATTTCCTTATAGTCAGGATGTTCTGAACTTGTAATAATTTTCTGTTTTAACAGAGACATTAAATATTGTTGGTATTTAAGCATGTGAAACTGGCAATTTAAAGCTCTCACTGCAAAAGTTGCAGAAGTGTAAACTTTCTTCCCCCATCTGTCTAATGCTCTAGAATCCCTGTCAGAGGGAACTGGATTCTTAGCCGTGGAAGCCTTTACCCCTTTGGGACCCTGGGAAATAGTTTCTCGGTCAGCAACAGGGTTTTTATAAAGAAATTTGTGAGAGTCAGGGACTCTGTAGTACCTGTCTGGCTTGACTGGAGCAGGGGGCATAGAATCAGGACTTAAACTGGATTCAGAGAACACATCATCCACAATATCTAACACTGGCGGAATAGCAAGGGGTCTGTGCTGAGGTAATAAACGAAAGTCTCTAAGCCTTTTCTTGGATTCTGAGTAATCCTGGCCCTCCCAATGGAAATGCTCCCTCATGGTATGTAAAGTTTCCCCAAAAGAATAATCCTCAGGAGGAGAGGCTAAAGGAATTGATTCTTCAGCATCAGAGTCCTCATAAGGGGGTAAAGAGTATCCCTGGTCTGAAGAGGAATCAGAAGAAATGGAAACCTGGTCAGAGGAATCATAGTCTGTATCCTGCCTAGGCCTTTTATCAGGAGGGGGATGGGTACCCCTGATCAGAGTAATTAAGTCTTTGGCCATTTTGAGCATCTGTTTTTTAGGCATGGAGGCCTGTCCAGGTGAATGCTGTACTTGCTTCTTTGTCTTTAATGGAGTCTTAGACTTGGCTGTAGTTTTTATGGTAAGCTGTGAAGGTCTGAAAACACCCTCAGAAGTCGATGCCTGCTCAGCGGCTCCGGACCCATCTGAAGGGTTAGTTTCCGTAGGCCCAACACCTTGAGTATCCAGAGGCCTAAACATCTCCACGTGGGAGTCGGAGGCGGCCTGTGGTTCTGAGGTAGCGGGTGTCAGGGGCTATGAAAGCACCTCACTGAGAACCAGCGACTGACCTAGAAGAGGCTTCATCGTCAGTTTTGGGCCTCGGCTGCCTGTCCTTATCCTTGTCTTTGCGTTTTTTGTGTATTCCGGTCATCGGTTGTTCCGACGGCATGGTATAATTAAACCTTCGTCCAAAGTAATGGTGAGCAAAATCAAACCGACGTTTAATAGTGCGTTTGTTAAATCTAGCACAAAACCGACAACTAGTGACGTCATGGTCTGGGCCTAGGCATGGAATACAGTAAGAATGAAAATCCTTATGAGGTATTTGCTTCCCACAAGAAATACAATTATTAACTTTTACTGACATCGGTCTGAGGCAAGAAAAAGTTTCCCCAACGGGGTACTTAGCTTTATTGAAGACTTCGGTTCTGAAATTCAAATTGAAAATCGCAGGAGTCGGCTGACCGGCACTTGCGAACTGCTTTTGCTTTGGGCACCGCTTGGCAAGAAAGACTGAAGAAAATGGCGTCGGCTGCATCTTATATACCCCTGGCGCACTGACGTCAGGGAAGAAGCGACAGCAACCGACGCCGGACCAAGACTTTGGAACTCTGGCCGACTGCGGGACCGCCTGACGGCAGGATAACCCAAGTGTAATGACTGCAGCAGTGAAACACGATGAACATCAAATTGATTCTTCGAGGGCTGTTGCTTTCTTCTTCCTTCTCCTCACCAGGGGCTCAAACCCCCTCATAAACTACTCATGGCTCTTCTGAGCTAAAGGAGAGCCCCCACAAGACTTTGCGAGCCACTTTGTAGCCACCTGCAAAATTATCCAAACCTCTGGATCCAAAGTTGTCGGATATGAGACCTACACTCCTGTGGATCCGGAACGTCATCTGTCAGAGCCAACAGGAAGTACATTGACCTTTACATCTCCCAGATCTTCTGCTCCTTCCTCTGGTCCAATAGCCTGGATCCAAACTCCTGATGTGTCCATTAGGTCAGTATCCCTGACCTTACCTCCAAAAATTCTGCAAACTCCTACCAGACATTCAAGACTGGAGTCAGTGGCTTCCTTCAGATCCTCCAGGTGCCTCTCTCAGATAGATATGGACAGGTTGATGTGGAAGTTCCTTAGAGCTTTGTCTGACATTCTAGCAGAATTCATGTCGGTGGAGGACTTCAAGAAGGTATCTTCCCAATTAGGTTCATAGGTAGGTACTAGGCTATCGGCCCAAGGGCCTACGTAAGCCTGGCTTACGCTACCCAAGAAAGTTATTTTCCTGTGCCACTGTCAAGCAGAGACACAAAAGTGATCCCCGGGGTGTATTTCCTATTTCCCATCCACTCATCAAGATTTTGAAGAGTGCTAATGAAGAACTTTGCTTGACATAGATGGGTAGCCTGTTCCAGAGTATGGGAAGTCTCTGGGACAGGAATCTATCCCTCCAGCATGTCCTATTTATTGTGGTGACAAGGTTTAGGTCCCTAGAGCATGTAGCTCGGAGGGATTGGGTTTGACATAGCTTTATATGTTAGGCAGAGATCACCTCGGAGTAGGTGAGATGCTGCGGAGTAAAGCTGGAGTTTTTTGAGGTGGTCAGTGTAGGGCATTTGTTTGAGGCCAGTAATCCTCTGTGTGAGGTACTTCTGTGGCCTTTCCAGCTGCTGCAGATGTCTTGTGAGGTACATTCCAAAAGGGGCATTGTACTCTTTAATGGGTCTAATGAGTGTCAAGTAGAGGGGAACAAGAACCTCTTTTTTCCTGGATGAGAACCCTTTTATGATGATGTGCCACGAAGAAGGGCTTCCTGACTACTGTGACGATGTGACTATCAAAGGGACGACTAATGTCCACTTGGGTCCCAAACTCTCTTATCACGCATTCGGTGTTAAGTAGATTGCTGCCTATGTGGTAGTTCATGGGTACAGAGTTTTTACCAAAGGGGATGATGCTGCACTTTTTGGCATTGAGCTTGAGGCCATGGCTCTGACACCAGGCATCTGTCTCAGCAGGGCCCTTCTGTAGGATGTGCACATTATTTGGGGACTTGACTATGGCTCCTAGTTTTCAGTCATCTGCGAACTTCATTAGCCAGCGGCCTTCTGTGTTACCTGTACTTCAGAGAAGTGGATACCAAACAGGAGAGGTCCCAGGACGGAACCCTGTGGTACTCCACTTGCCACTGCTTTGAGGTCAGATTTAGAGTCTGCAACTTTTACAGTGTGGGTTCTGTCAGTGAGCCAGTTGGCAACCCATCTTGTGACGTAGGGATTTATACCTAGTTTAGTGAGTTTAGCTATAATTCCAGAATGGGGGATGGTGTCGAAAGCCTTGGTGAGGTCAAGATAGGCTGTGTAAACCACCTTACCCTCATCTACGGCTTTGGTGACTGCCTCAAAGAAGTCGATCAGGTTCAGGAGGCATGATCTGCCTTTCACAAACCCGAACTGGGTGGGATCCAGAGTTTGGACGTTACCAATGTCTTTGTTCATGAGTTCCATGATAATACGTTCCATGGCCTTGCAGACCAGGCTCGTCAGGCATAGGTCGATAGTTCCCGGGATCTGTGGTGTCTCCCCCTTTGTGGAGTGGGATAACTGTTGCTGTGTGCCATTCAGTGGGCACAAAGCCTGATACGAGGCTATTATTGAACATGGTGCTTAAGTGGGGAGCCAGTTCGTTCTGAAGTTCGTATAAAACGCAGCCTGGGATGTTGTCTGGTCCCATGGATGTTGTGTTTTTGGCTTTAGAGAGTGCAGCTTTTACCTGCATAGTTGTGATTACAAGGACTTTGCGTTCTTCCTGTATAGATATGGGCCCCTTTAGGGGGTGAAAAGGGGATAAAGTTAGCACTGAACCTATCTGCCAGGATGTTGGCAATATCATTTGGTTCTGTAATTTTCTTGCTTTTGTGCTGTAACTCAGAGCAGATCTGGGTGTTGCCATCGAGATTCTTGACATAGCTATAGAATGCTTTGTCGTTGTCCTTGGAATTAGTGGCGATTTTGTTTTCATAGCTAGCTTTGGAGGATCTTATAAGGGATCTCAGCTTCTTACTGAGGCTGACCAGGGAGCTCATCCACTCATGGGATTTTACTCTCTTTTGCAACAGTTACTTCCTTCTGTTGTACAGTTTGTTTATGGCAGGGGACCACCAGATTGGCTTCCTTTTTTTGGAGGATAGCATCTTGGTTCTATTTGGGATAGCGCAATCCATGCACTCGTGTAAGTGCTTATAGAGTGCATTTGTGTAGGATTCAGCAGTTGTAACTGTATTATCCATCTTCATGGGTGTCATGAAGTTCACCACTTCTGTCTTAAGAAGCATGAAGTTGGCTTTGGAGACATTTTTTACTGTGGATTCCTTAATTGGGGGTGGGGGCGGGATGTGGATATCAAGGGTGATTAGCTTATGGTCGGATCAGCCCAACTAGGAGTTGACTTCAGGTGTGGAACACTGGTCACTTTTGTTGGTAATGACTAGGTCTAGGATATTGTTGCCCCTGGTGGAGGTGTGGATAAGTTGATCCAGGGCATTGGAGTTTATGAATTCCAGAAAGCAGTGAGCTAAGGAGTTGGTACACGAGTAGTTTTTCCAGTTAATGGTGGGATAGTTGAAGTCGCCCATTATTAGGGTGTTTGGTTGAACCCTAATATTTTCCAGTGCATCAAGAAAAGAGGAGTGGGAATCCTGGGTCATGGTGGGGGTTCTGTAGCAAGCTACAATTTGGATTGCAGTTTTGCCCAGAGTTACATGGCCAAAAAGTGTGGTATGAGTTATAGCGTGGTAGTGCAGGGGTGTGCTCTGGAGCGTTGAACCAGGTCTCAGTCACTGCACAGATATCGATGTTCTCCATTTTAAGGAGTGCCTAGAGTGAGTGCATTTTGAGATTTAGACTTCTAGCATTGAGTAGCATTACCCTCAGTTTTTGCTTGCCTGTTCTTGTTGTGGTGAATTTGTTATTTGAACCTTGCCTAAAAAAGGCACTATAATGGCAGCAAGAGCCTTAGCCAGTATCCAGAATCCCAGGGGTGACAGGTGCAGGCCATCTGTGGCAAAGCTTTGTGGTCTGTTGACCATGTCATCCCAAGCAGACAGGTACTGGATCCCCTTAGAATGACACCAGAAGCTTAGCCAATTGTTGAAGTCAATTATTTTGTCCTTGTACTGCGGTATCATTCTGGGCGATGACAGAATGCTACTCAAGGCTAGGGTCATACCTGCCTGGGCTACAAGTTCGGAGAGGTCTTCCATGTCTCTTTTCATGTAGCCCAGAGAGGTACGTCTCAGGTAATTCACACCAACATGGACAATGACAGAGTCATATTTGTACTTTTGGAGTGACCTGAGTGCGTGGGTTATGTGGCGGATCCTGGCATCCGACAGGCAGCTGACAGTAATCTCCTTGTTTAGCCTGGTGAGTGGGGCATCGGTGTGCCTGACTATAGAGTCACCTATGACTAGTGTGTTGGGTATGTTGTTTTGCCTTATTGGCTATGGTTGAGTAGCACAGAGTCTGTGGGCTATGTGTCATTTGGGTTGTGTTGGGGGATGGAGGTTGCTTGTGTTTCTGCTTTGGAGGTATCTTGTTGCTTAGACAAATTATTATTGAGAGCCTCCACAAATGTTTTTGTGTTACTATGTGTGGATTTTGGTGGTGTAGATTTAGTGAGACTATGTGATGAGTGTGGTGTGGTGCAAATGTTACCTTCTCCTCATGGCTGTCAAGTTCAGTCGTGGTTGGAGCGAGCTTTACCTCCAGTTTGGCTAGATAAGTGCATTTCTCACAGGTTGTAGTGTTTGGTGGTAGGAGGAGAGGGCTGTCTGTGTACATGATGCAATTTCTACATTGCCTCAAGATGCCCAGATTCATCAGATAGACAGGAGAGAACACTGGGAGCTGAACCTTGGACATTCCTGAATAAAAATCTGTTTTCCTCTAGATAAGTGAGGAAAGTGAGTACAACAGCTGTTTTTCTCTAAGCAAGTGAGAAAAGTAAGTACAAAAACAGTTTTCCTCTAGGTAATGAGGAAGATTGAGTGCTATAGTAATTAGTAGCTTATGTAGTGTTTACAAGTTCTGAACAAGTGCTGAGCATGAATAAGCAAATTTAAGTGCTAAAACTAAGACTCTGTATCTGCACTAGACGAGTTACAGGACAGAAACAAGTGCAATTGCAGGCTTTCAAATCAGAAAGTTGGGAGATGGAAGAGATTGCCCAAGCAGCCAATAACTACAATTTCTGGGCCAGAACCACTCCTTATGTGGTAGACAGGTTGCCTAGTGCTTACCACTCCCACTGATAAGCTAGAAGGCTTCCCTCCAACACAGAAAGGCTTGGAGGGCTCAGAAGCTTACACACAGTCCTGGATACAGCAAATCTGTATCTGGATCACTAGTTACAGGAAAGGTAGGAAACAGGCTTACAGTTTTTTTTTTTTTTTTTTCAGAAAAGTAGTAAAAACAATTCACGTGAAGTGCAAGCTAGCACACTTGAGTATGTAGCATTATTAGACCAAACACAATTTAAAAAATGCATTTAAATTAAAAAGGACTAAAAGGGTTATTTATATATATATATATATATATATATACATATATATATATATATATATATATATATATATATATATAAAGGTAATAAAAGGGACTAATTGGCTATTCTGTCTTTCTTGTCCAACTCCTCCATGAGGCTCTTCTACCATTCAGTGGAGGGTTCCTCATGCGCATCTGGCTCAGACATTGCTGTCAGGAGACATGCCTGGATGAGACTTTGCAGAACCTTTCAAGGTGTTCTTTGTCAGTGCTCCCTTTGATGGCTCATCTTTGTTCATGCCATTAGTCAAAGACACTAACTAACACCGAGAAGGAAGGGAAGACCCTGTCTGCTGTAGGGATCAAGTTTTCTACCCCTAAGCGGACTTTCTCAAGAAAGCAACAAAAAAGGTAAGATATCCTGGTCTAGAAAATACTAAGGGTCTTTTCAAGACTAACGCGAGGATTCTTCCTCCAGGGACAGAGGAGTGAGGTTTCAATGGGAGATCCTGCCCTAGAGGCAGAGGGGCTCCACAGAATCAGGGCTTTAGGGAACCCTTCTCTGATGAGCCCTACTAGCTGTCCTGAAGAGCTGCCCAACTGCTGTACTCTAGAGGCATTTGGGGGTCAATTTTCGCTACACCCAAACACCTGGCTGAAATAACTACAGATACATGGGTGTTAAGCATGATCTCCTGAGGCTGCTATATTCCCTTTTCCCTTCCACCTCCAAAAAAATGGAGGAGGCTCCCCATCGTTCCACCCAGTCAGAGGGAGCTGCAGTATGAGAAATCCAAAAGCTACTGCAAAAAGAGAGTCATCTAGAAGGTTCCAACTGGGCAAGGAGGATTCTGAACTTACCCGTTTCTTTTTAGTACCAAAGAAAACTGGCAACCTGAGACTAATCCTGGATTTAAGCACCTTAAGTCAGTGCGTGAAGAAGTCGAAGTTCTGGATGGTCATGGTTCAGTCCTTACTACTGCTTCTGTGGAAGGAGGACTGGATGTGCTCTATAGACTTGAAGGATGTGTACTACCACATCAAGATGGACCAGGTGCTCCAGAAGTCATCTGCTCTTTCGGCTGGGAGCCAGTCACTTCCAGTTTAGAGTTCTGCCCTTTGGACTCACCACAGCCTCCATGGTGTTTATCAAGTGTATGGCAGTAGTTGCATCTCACATCAGACTGCAGGGATTCCAAGTGTTTCCATATTTAGATGACTGGCTTCTAACTACTGTCAACCAAGCATCTACTTATATAGGCCAGGGATTATTTGTTTTGGATTTCCAGCTCTCTGGACATTACTATAAGTCTGGAAAACTCTCTTTTTTCCCCAGTTCACAAGCTGGAATTCATTGGGGTTGTCCTGGATACAGCTATTCAAGTAGCGTCTTTGTCGCCCCTTAGCATTCAGATGCTGAGAGAACAAGTACAGACTGTTCTAGATCTCCTGTCTCTGTCGGGGCAGTTAATACTTCATGCCCTTGGATCTATGATGGCTGCCATCAATCTTGTTCCATTGGCATGATTTTTTTATGCAAGTTCTCCAGTGGACACTGGCTGTTCAGTGGTCTATTCTTTACCAGCCTTTATCTGTTCCTATCAAATTGGCATCCATTTCCAAGAAGCACTTACTATAATGGGTTCTTTCAAATAATCTCCCCTTGGCAGGCTTTTTATACTTCCCTCTCCCACAGCCATTGTGACAACAGACAGTTGCCAACTAGGGTGGGGAGGTTACATTTCAAGGGGAAGATGGTCCAAGGCACATGCACTACAATAGAGACCAGATTGTATATCAATGTTCTGGAGATGATAGTGGTCCTCCTAATGTTGCAAGCCTTTCCGGGCGTTCTCCCTTTAGGAACTATTGCAATTCACACACAACATGTCAGTAGTCTGGTATGTCGACAAACAAGTGGGAACCCAATCATATCTTCTGTGCAGAGAGGCCATGAGGGTCTGGGAATGGGTGATATCTTCAGACTGATTTCTGATTGCAACTCGTATACCAGGGAAACTCAGCAGGTCCATTCTGACCCCGCATGAGTGGTCCCTCAATTTGTCAGTAGAGAATTTAATTTTCAGCCAGTGGGGCTATGCGACATGATTGCTTTGCGTCCCCACAGAACAACAAATGCAGCAGGTACTTTGCTCTGATCTCCCCTCAGGGGGGAGTCCCTGAGGGATGTTCCAGTTCACAATTGGCCCTCCGGTCTCCTTTATGCTTGCCCCCCATCACCACTAATCCTAACATTTCTACAGAAAGCAAAAAGGTTGAAGATCTTAGTAATCCTCATTGACCCCTACTGACCTCATCAGATATTGTTCCACTTCCTTCTAAAATGTCCTCCATGGATACTGGAACCCAGACAGGACCTCCTGTCTCACCCATCGGAAGGCCTACATCAGAATCTAACTACCCTGAAACTGACCACTTGATTTCTGCAATTCCAGTGGTTATTGAAAGGTCTAGGCTCTCTTCCCCTGTTCATGATATAGTTTTAGCTTCTCAGAAAGCTTCAGCTAAGAAGTTATACAAAAGCAAATGGAAAAGGTTTGCCATTTGGGCCTCTAAAGAGAATATTGATCATTTCTTGGCTTCAGTTTCAACCATCCTTCTTTTTTCTTTCTTCCTTTTTCAAGGAAGGGGCTAGTTTTTCCTCAATCAAACTTAATCTGGCAGCTATATCCTGTTGTCATGCTGGAGATTCTTCGAGGACCCCTGTCAGTGTCTAGGTTATGCAAAGCCTTTATAAAGAGAGTTTCCCTCTTTAGACCTCTGAAGACCCATCTCCCCCCTTTGGGATCTCATGGTCATCCTCCAAAAGGTTAAACTCAGAAGCCTTTTGAACCAGCTAGTAACAGTAACATGAAGTACCTTTCTTAGAAAACTGTCTTTTTTGTTGCCATCACATCAGCTAAAAGAATCTCAGAGAATCAGGCCCTTTCTTCCAAGCCACCATGTATCATTTTTCACAAAAATAGGATTTCTCTTCATACAAATCCTTCTTTAATGCCCAAAGCAACTGGAATCTAACATTAAACAATTGATACAACTGGCATTCTTCTTTCCAAATTTTACCAATAAGAGCAGGTACTTGTTACATCATCTTGATGTTCACAAGCAGTTACGGTTTTATTTTCACAGAAGTGAAGCAATTTAGGAAATCTGATCAGTTTGTGTCCTTTTCCCCCAACCATCTTGGCCTCGCAGTAGCCAAAGTTATGCTAGCCAAATGGATTACAAACTGCATATCTATGATTTATTCCAGCTGTGGCCTGAAGTTGCATTGTCCTCCAAAAGCACATTTTCAAAAGCACTTTTTACCAGATCTATGGTTGCTTTGGCTGCTTTCTTCCCTAGAGCTTCCATTGAAGTTATTTGTGCAGCAACCACTTTGTCAAAATCTCGTACCTTTATAACACATTACAAATTGGACATTGTCTCCTTTGGTTCAACAGTAGTCGCATGAGTTTGATGTTGTCTACTATGTTGTATCCATCTTTGTCACCCTACTTAAAACTGCATATGCTTATCTCTGAATGTTTCTATTGTTCCTAATGTATTTATACTCTGCTTTCTGGAGCTTTTCTCCTCGGGCCTCCGCTGAAAATGGACATATATCCAGTCAGACTTTCCCTGTAAAACAAATGTAAAATAAAATAAACAGTGCTCCGGCATATCCTTCCTTGAGGCCACTCGAGAGTTACGCAGCTGGGGACTCTGACCCAGTCATGAGAAAGAATGAAAAAGGAATCAGATTTAGAAGTTATGAACTTATCATATCCTGGTATCTGTGTTGTCTACTTTTCATTCTTCCTCACCTTCCTTCCCTCCCAGCCAATCCTCAGCCTAGGAGTTCCTAGAGCATCTATGGAGTTTTTTTAGGGATGCTGGGTTCCTGTTTTTTGAGTCTCTGGTTTTCCTTTTCTTTCCCATCCTTTTTTAAGTTTCTTTAGCATACAAGAATATGTCAGCAGCAACCTTGATCTGAGGAGGTTGAGTACAGTGTGTGGGGCATTGTGTATAGTGGGAAGAGCTCGAGCCTGAGATCTAAGTCTGTAAAAGTGCAGCTGAGTCAGATCTGAGGATCGGATATGTAACCCAGTTGTGAGGAAGAATGAAAAGTGAACAAAACAAATACCAAGTTATGGTGTGTACAGAACTTCTAATTTTATCTGCACTAATTTTATTTCCTGAAAAGACTTGAAACTGTCTAAAAATGTTCCAGAACACTGAGATGTCCTTTTGTATTTATCAGGTACAAAATAGTCATCTGTATGTAAAGCCAACTTTTGTTGATTACCATGCCAATTATATCCTTGTATTTCTGAGTCCCTTATTTTCTTTGCCAGTGGTTCTAAATATAAAGCAAATAAAGAGGCGTGAGGACACCCCTGCTTGGTTCCTCTGTTCAAAAACAGCTTATCAGAGAGGATGCTTCCCACTTTAATTCTTGCCTCCGATCCTTCATATATTCTTCTAATTAATCTTATTATTGTTATCAGGGAATGCAGATGCTTCCAGTGCCCTACTCATAAAATCCCATCTTATTGTCTCAGATGCTTTATCTGCATGAAGACCCACCAACAACAGAGGTATTTTATTTTTATTGCATTCTGCTTACCTCTGGATCATCATTATTCTATTAATGTTGTTACATATTTGCTTCCCCTCCCC
Organism: Protopterus annectens; assembly: GCF_019279795.1. NCBI lineage: Eukaryota > Metazoa > Chordata > Ceratodontiformes > Protopteridae > Protopterus > Protopterus annectens. Next base: position 1,548,810,853 of record NC_056745.1, on the reverse strand, counting down.
AAAACCACACAACTGATATCCATCAATTTCGGCAACACCATTGCCATTCTTTAGGCCAGTGTAGACATAAACACTATATATTCATAGTTTAAAATTGAAATGGGTCTATTTGAAGCTGGGTTTGAAGGGTCTTTGTCATCATAAGGTACAAAGCCATACAGCTTTCTTCCAAAATGTTGGTGCTTCCCCTCCTTTTAAAACACTGTTAAAATCTTCCAGATTTTTACAAGTTTCCTTCTCCTAATTTCCAGACTTCCACAGAAATACCATCTGATCCTGGAGACTTTCCTAAAGATAGATTATACATCAGTGTTTTTATCTCATCTCCTCCTTTCTTAACTGTTAGATCTGATGTTGTCAGTTTCATTATTCCTCACAACTGGGTCCTTGGATCCAGCATCGCATCTGAACCAGCCATTCCAAAAGACAGTTGTCACCAGTCTCGAGCCCCTCCCACTTCACAGTGCACTGCAGCTTCCCCAACCCCTCAGATCTCTTTTACTGCCTTCCTGGACAGACATGACTATGCTGATCTCAAGCTGTTTTAAAAGTTAAGTGCTATTTACATATTTTATCATATCCTTTTTTTGGTCTTAATTCCTTCCAATGTCTCGGAGCCATACACCGACGCAAGAAAAGTCTGTTTCCCGTTTGAGGTCTGCCCACTCCTCAGTGTCTTCTAGGTCCTCTAGACTCACCCACTCCGACATAGACAGGATGATGCAGAGCTTGCTCAAGGCTCAGATTGAAATAGGGCTCTTACTCTCTCCATCCCCATCTTGGATCCGTGAGACCCCCATCACCATTTCTTGTGATTCCTCATCCGATCCAATAGTCCACTTCAGAACCCCAAGATCTGGATGTCCTGAGAGAGATATTGTCAGGGACGAGGATACTGCCTTCCTCGACTCCAGCAGTATCCCAGACCGGCTTGGCTCTGATAGTCTTGGATCAGAGGGGTTCCCAGACCCGAGAGGTCAGTGCTGGCCCGGGGGGGGGGGGGGGTTACACTCTGCTCCAACATGGTTGGTTCCATCTCTACCACTCGGGGCATCAGCCTTTGACAGTTCAGGTCCTTTGTTGTCTGAAGGCCTCAAATCCTTTTTCTCCTCCTGCTTCATCTCTGAGGAGATGGGGGGATGGATCCCTTTGCTTGTCAGCCTTCCAGGTGGCAGAGAGGGCACTCTCTAGACCCAGAAGTGGACCCTCTGGACGCTATCTAGTCCTCATCTGGTCGGAGCCTTGGTCCTATTCATCCTGCCCAAGGTGAGCCTGTCCAGGACATCCTCCAGTGTGGTGAGGTCTCCTTCCTCTTCTGAGTCCTTCCCTGAGTGTCCCCTGGAGGGGGTGCACCAACAGAGGACATGCAAGAGGAAGCACGTCGACTCCCCTTTGGAGTCTTTGACAGAGGACACCGATCTCAATGAGGGAGAAGGGTCCCCTCGATCTCCACCCGTTGATATCTCCTTCAGAGATACTCTAGAGATCCTGATATGCAAGGATGGATGGTCAGCCCAACACCTTTCTTCTGAGGAATCAGTGTTTCTGAAGGCATTTGGGATGAGTCCATCTACATCCTGTGTGCCCCCACCAGTGGACAAGTGCATTGATCTGGTCTCTCTCCAGGCTTGGAAGGAACCTGATGCCATGGAACCTATTCCCAAGCATGGTGACAAATTCTTGAGCCCTCCATTAGATCACTCCCACTGGAGTAAAGGTATTCCAGGTGATGCCATTAGAGTGTTAGCAGACGCAAAGAAGGACCAAGTAGGGCAGAGCTCCTCTGTCCACCCCTGAACAAGGAGTTCTGGGCCTTGGACAGACATGAGAAGTGTGTATACACCTCAGTAACTTTTTCGCTGAGAGCACTAAACTGCTTGGCACATTTTATGTGTCTTCAAAGAGACCTAGTCAAGGAGGTTACCAGTGCATGTCTGAAGAAGACTTTAGTAAGGTCTCTTCCCCAGTTGTGAACACTTGTGTCCTTAGCTAACTCATTTTTGATGTTGATTTCCAACACTGGAGAAGTAACCTATCGAGCAGCTGAAACAGGCATAGCCGTAAGGAGACATGCCTGGTTGAGGCTTTGCGGAACCTGTTAAGGCATCTTTTACCAGTTCTCCCTTTGATGGGTGTTCACTGTTTGGACCATCGGTAAGGGATACACTTACCCACAGTGAGCAAGAGGGGAAGACTCTGTCTGCTGTAGGGATCAAGTTTTCTCCCTCTCAGAAGCCTTTTTCAAGGAACTTGTGTACTGGGAAGAAGATTTGATTCAGAAAGTCTCAGGGTTCTTTCCCAGATGCTCATGATGAATCCTCATCCAGATGCAGAGGACAAGGTTTCAATGGAAGTCACTGCCCAAGGGACAGAAGGGGTCCACAGAATCAGGGCTTCAGGGAAGCTTTCTCTGACAGGGCCCCATCAGCGCTCCTGAAGCGTTGCCCAACTGTCCTACTCTGGAGGCAGTCTGGGGCAGATTTTCATTGCACCTACTGGGTGCTAAACATAATTTCCAGAGGTTATTTTATACCCTTTTTCCTTCCTCCCACAAAGAAGCTCCCTGACATCTCACCTAGTAAAGGAAGTACATCATGGATGAAGTTCAAAAACTTCTGGGAAAGAGTCCTCCAAATGGTCCCAACCACGCAACAAGAATGCAGAAATTTATTCATGCTTCTTTTTGGTGACAAAAAAGACAGGGGACCTGTGTCCTATATTGGACCTGTGCAATCTGAATTTGTTTGTCAAGAACTCAAAGTTCCACATGGTGATGCTTCAGTCCATCTTGCCCTTACTATGCAAGGAGATTGTATGTGCTCTATAGACCTCCAGAATGCGTGCTTTCACATAAAGATCGACAGGCGCTCCAGGAGACATCTGCGCTTCTGCCTGGGAGCTGATCATTACCAATTCAGAGCACTTCCTTTGGACTCACCACAGTCCCCGGGGTGTTTACCAAATGTATGTTGGTAGTGGCAGCTCACCTGAGAATGCAGGGATTCTAGGTGTTTCCATACCTAGACAATTGGCTCCTGATAGCACAATCAAGGCATCAGCTGGAATTGGTGACACAATATCTCCTTCATCTCTTCCATCTGCTGAGATCACATTAAATCTGGCAAAATCAAATCTAACACTTGTGTGGGTAATAGAATTCATAGGAACACAACTGAACTCTGCCACTCGGATAATGAGCCTGCCATTACAGCGAGTGTCATCTCTGAGACATCAGGTTCAGCTCCTATTAGATATGCCTTATCCTCCAGCAAGACTTGTTTGAAGAGCTCTAGATTCCATGTCGGCTGCCGTACTTCCAGTGCCCTTAGCAAGGTTCTGTATGCGAGTACTTCCCTGGACACTAAACTGACTCCAGTTTGCAGACGGCATCTTCGATGGTGGATGTCATCAGATGATCTTCACCTAGGCAAACCCCCCCCCCCCTCCTGTCAGCCATAGTGACCATGGACACTTCCTTATAGGGGTGGGGGGGCATTTTAAAGGAAGATTGGTCCAAGGCACGTGGTCCATCATAGAGACCAAATTATACATCAAGGTTCTGGAGATGAGAACAGTCCTTCTAACATTGCAAGCCATTCAAGACTGCCTACCTCTGGGAATGATAGCAATTCATACAGACAGTATGTCAGTGGTCTGGTATATCAACAGGCAGAGGAAACCCTCTCCTACCCATTTTGCAGAGGGGGCATTAGAGTGTGGGAATGGGTGATCTCCTCGAATCGCTTTCTGATTGCAATGCGTATCCCGAGGGAGTCCAGCGTTCTTGCAGACAGACTCAGCTGATCATTTTGAGCCCGCACGAGTTGTCCCTGAATCAGTCAGTAGCTGACCAGATATTTCGCCAATGGGGCCAGCCTTGCTGCAACCTTTTTGCATCTCCTCTAAACACCAAATGCAGCAAGTACTTCTCTCTGATCCCCCCCCTGCCAGGGGGTCAACCAGGGAAGCTGTCATGCACGATTGGCCTCTGGGTCTCCTGTATGCCTATCCCCCAAATCCCATTGATACGAAAAGTCCTTCAGAAAGTCAGCAAGTTCAAGAACACACTAATCCTCATAGCCCACTTTTGGCCTTGTCAGGTATGGCTCCCCTTCCTACGGTCTCATGGCAAGTATCCACCATGGATACTGCATCCCAAACAGGATCTGATGTCTCACCCGTTCGATCAACAGTTCCCAGTCTTAAGTTCATTGAGACTAACCACTTGGTTTCTCTAATTCCAGTGATTTTAAGAAAGTCCAGGCTAGCTTCTCCCGTCCGTGACAGTTATTCTTGATTCTCGAAAACCTGCTGCCAAAAAGTTTACAATAGTAAATGGAAAAGATTCTTCGTGTGGCCATGGAACCAGAACATCGACCCCTTCTCAGCTCCCATCTCAGCTGTCCTACTTTCCTAAATTCCTTTTTTCAAGAGGGCGCTAGTACATTTGGTAGCGATTGCTGACTTTCACATCACAGATTATTCAGTCATTAGTTTCCATTTCATCATCTAGGTTATACAAGACCTTCATGAAACAGATATTCCTACATAGGCCTCCTGTGAAAGACCCTTCTCCTTGGAATCTGAATCTGTTTCTTCAAGGTCTTGCGCAGAAGCTTTTTGAAACAGCTGATTCCTATGACATGAAGTTTTTAACCTGGAAAACCATTTTTCTTGTGGCCATTACTTCTGCTAAGCAAGTATCAGAGTCCAGAATTTGTCTTCTAAAACCGCCTTACATCTGTTTTTTTCAAGGATAGAGCATCTCTAAGGACAAATCCTTCCTTTATCCCTAAAGTGGGTATGGAAACAAACATAAACCAGCCCATTCATCTTCTGGTCTTTTTCCCTAACTACTCTAAAAAGGGTGAATATATGCTTCATAATCTTGATGTTCATAGAGAGTTGCATTTCTCTCTGCACAGAACAAGGGAATTTAGGAAGTCTGAGCAACTATTTTTTCCTTTTCACCCAATTGAGTAGACCAAGCATTGTCAAAAGTAACCCTAGCTAAGTGGATCACCTACTGTATCTCCATTATTTACTCCCTGAAGGGACTATAATTGCCCCATCCACCAAAGGCCCACCAGATTGGTGGGTAAAATAGACAAACTTAAAAGTGGACAGTATAAAAGAAAATTCCACCAAATAACCTTATTAATTGAAGTCCTTAAACAACAAACTGCCCAGATTGCTGCTTTGGAAGATTCTGTGACAGATCTAGACTACAGGTTAACAGAAAGAGAGAAAAACATAAACTTTCTTCTTCAAGAAAACACCAGACTCTGAAAAGATAGACGGCATTCAGAATAGAACCAGGAGAAACAACATAAGAATCTATGGCATCCCAGAGCAGATGTAGGGGGACAATATGATTACTTTCCTGACTTCTTGGATTCCTAAAATCCTAAACCTACCTGAAGCACTATCCTTCAGGATAAAAAAGGGCACACAAGTCTTTAACTGCAACTTCTGTATCCAGTAAAAACAGCCATCCAAGATCTATTATTGTAAGATCTCCACTCAAGACAAAGACCTTGTTTTAAGAACTGCGTGTTCCCTTTCTCCATTAAGAATTGAAGACCAAACTATCAGGTTTGACAGTGACTTTTCACCCCTTGTAATGTCCAGAAGAAAAGCATGTGTCCCTCTGATAAAATCGTAAAAAAAGGAAGGAATTAAATCACAACTCATATTCCCAGCAAGAATAAGACTATCCCTGCCAGAGGAATGAAAAATTTTGATTCTCTCAAAGAAGCGTCCACATTTGTCCAAAAAAGAACCTTTTAAGTCATGAACCCATGGATTCTTCAATGAATTTAAGACAAGCTTCAAAAAATGAGTGTACTATTAAAGAAAAAAAAGAAACCCAGAGACAAATGATTATACATAACTTCACATTTCATGCAAGTTTTTTTTCTCCCTTCTAAATAATGTAGAATTATACACAGAAGGTAATGTAACTTTTTTTCTCTCCTGTTATCTTTCCCACAACAATGCTAACTTTATAAATAATATATATTACTCAAAATTCAAGTAAACCAAAATGTTATTCAACTGCAAACTATTTTATACTTTTATCTCTTTATGTACATGGCATAGCACTAGCGAAATGGTAAAAAAATCACTTAGTCATTTCATATATTTATATATATTTATTTTATATCGTATATGCATGTATGTGCCTTCCCTTTCTGTTTTAGTCCTAGTGTCATAGCATTTAATGACTACAGGAGAGAGAAATGCTTACTGTGTTACTATTAAGTAATTAAAAAGAAAGTGGTGACATTTTATTATTATATATAGATTTACTACTTAACTGAACTTCTGCAATGTGCTCCATTTAGCTAATATATCTTATAGCTGTGTATGGTTCGTAATTTGGAGCCTTTATTTTAAATATTCACCATTTTACAAGTTATGCTTAAAAGCTTCACTTCATTAGAAAATTCCTGCCTACTTACTTTTTTGATGGAATTTTGATAGCTTTTGTGACAAGTTCAAGCTTCTAAACGCTTCAATTCATTCACAGACACATGAGAAACAATATGTGCTGTCTTCCACGAAGTAGGCGTGACCTGTAAACCTGTTTGTGTTCACTGAACTCTAATAGCCAATCAAATTCAAGGATGATCATTTGAACTGTTTTCATTTATTTTAGCAATTTTTTTTTATCTAAAAAGACATAAGCATATGTTTTACTGTAAATAGTGATTTATTTAATCTGAATTACATTTATATTTAAGTAAGAATTACAGATATGTTTCTGACAATGATAGTTTTCAATGGATCTTTTTTCCTGTCTGCTTTAATGACATTACAGTCCTATATTTTACTCATAGCAACAAATAATTATTAAGATTAATCAATTTATCTTAGTCTGTTTAGATGAAAAGAATTTTAAGAAATTGTATACAGCTTCATGTTCTTAGTTCATGCATACATAGTAAATTAACTTGAATTTTTCCTTTCGTATGTTTTTAATGTCCATGCAGTTTTACTTCTGCTTGCCATTAACCTGCATAGCTAGGAATTCTCACTAGATCTCATGAGAGGATTCGTTTGTTGCTTCTATGAGAGTTATAGTAAGCCTGGATGTAGATCGTCTTCATGTTTCACTGTTGCAGTCATTACATCTGGATAATCTGCTGGCAGATTGCCCTCAGTCTGCCGGAATATCAAAGTCTTGGGGTCCTGCGTCGGTTGCTATCTCTTCTTCCATGATGTCAGGTCGTCAGGGTTATAAAACATGCAGCCAACGCCATTTTCTTCAGTCTTTCTTGCCTCGCGGTGCCCGAAGCAGAAGCAGTTTGCAAGTGTCGGTTGGCTAACTCCTGAAATTTTCGCATTTGAGTTTCAGAACCGAAGTCTTCAATTAAAGCTAAGTACCCCGATGGGGAAACTTTTTCTTGCTCCTTACCGATGTCAGTAAAAGTTAATAATTGTATTAGTTGTGGGAAGCAAATACCTCATAACGATTTTCATTTGTACTGTTTTTCCTTGCCTAGGCCCAGATCATAACATGCCTTGCTGTCGGTTTTATGCTAGATTTAACCAACACAATATTAAGCATCGGTATATCTTTGCTTCAGAATATTTTGGAAACAGATTTAATTACTCTGAAATGTCGTAGGATAGCAATCCGACTACCGGAGTTCACAAAAAAATGCAAAGAAAAGGACAGAGACAGACCGTCGAGGTCCAAAACCGACAGCGAAGCTTCTCCTAAGCCAGTCACCGGTACTCAGTGAGGCGCTTTCGCAGCCCCTGATACCCTCTACATTCGAGTTGCAGCCATCTACTGAGACCCATGTGGAGTCCGGCATGCCGAGAGATTCTCAAAGTATTGTACCGGCAGATGTCTCTCCCTTGGATGGGTCCGGAGCTGCTGAGCAGGCTTCTGAGGGTGTTTTCAGGCCTCAGCATTTCTATATAAAACCGACGCCAGCTTCAGAAACAGACAAAAGCAACTTCTAAGGCTAATAAAAACGACACATGAGCCACATGCTCAAGCCTCTATGCCCAAAAAACAGATGATCAAAACGGCTGAAGACTTAATTACCTTGATCAGGGGTTCCCAACCCCGCCGATAAGAGGCCTAGGCAAGACACTGATTATGAATCTTCAGATCAGGTTTCTATTTCTTCTGACTCCTCTTCTGATCAAGAATTTTCTATACCACCGTATGAGGATTCAGATGCAGAGGAAGCCATCCCATCTGCATCTCCTCCTGAAGAGTATTCTTTTGGAGAAACCTTGCATACTTTGAGGGAACATTTTCATTGGGAAAGTCAGGATTTCTCAATCAAAAAAGAGGCTTAGGGATTTCCTCCTCCTTCCTCAGCATAGGCCTTTGGCCATACCTCTTGTATTAGACATTGTTGATGTGTTTTCGGAATCAAGCTTGGCTCCAGATTACCTACCTCCGGCTCCAAGTAAGCCAGACAGATATTACAGGGTTCCTGACTCCCACACATTTTTATTCAAAAATCCTGCTGCTGACCCTGAAACTATCTCACAGGATCCCAAAGGTGTAAAGGCCTCAACAGCTAAGAATCCTACTCCCTCTGATAGAGATTCCAGGACGTTAGATAGATGGGGAAAGAAGATTTACACGTCTGCAACCTTGGAAATTAGGATCTTAAACTGCCAGTTTCATATGCTTAAATATCAACAGCATGTTATGGGATTATTGAAACAGAAAATGATGTTGATTTCTGAATGTGTGGAAAATAAAGAATTACAGGAATTATTGCATGCAGCAGAACAGGTTGGAAAGCATACTTTGCAATGTGGTTTTGATTCCTTGGAGGCCTCTTGCAGGGCCGCAGTTACTGGATCTGTAATTAGAAGGCATGCTTGGCTCAAGGAGCAAAATCTGCCTGATCCTGTTAAAGCTAAATTGTTGAATGCACCTTTACAGCATGATACTCTGTTTGGTAATAAGGCAGAAGAGGTTTTAAAGAAAATGGAAGACAAAGCTAAGTCTATGCAAACTGTAAAAGACTTCTTACAAGTGCAGCCACCCAGGTTCAGTAGGCACTGGCCTACTAAAAATTGGTCCTTTCCTGTGTCCAACAGAGCCACTCAGGGCAAACCCAGGCGCTCAAAAGTCTCCAGATATCAATCACAGGGTTCTTACAGGTCAAAGCAATGGGGTGCCTCCACCTCCAAATCTGGAGGAAACAAAGCACAACCCTACAGTAAGCAGTCTCAATGACTTCCCTCTATCATCTCCAAGCAGTTATCTTTTGGCAGGCCCCTTGGGGGGGAAACTATCAGTTCATGCTCAAAATTGGCAGTTAATCACCCAGGACAAGTGGGTATTAAACATAGTTTCCCAGGGGTACAGATTTCATTTCCATACTTTGCCAATTCCAAACGGATGGCCGGATCTGCCACAAAACCAGTGGGCAGAGGCGCAGAAACAAGTTATGTCCCTCATGGATATGGGGCTATTCAACCAGTACCAGAAAAGGAAAAAGGACAAGGATTTTATTCAAGACTTTTCCTGGTACCCAGAAAAGACGATTCATGGCATCCAATACTGGACTTATCGATTCTGAACACGTTGCTGGACATTCCAAAATTCAAAATGCTGACGTTACAACAGCTACTGCCTATGCTAGGTAAGAATGCTTGGTTAGTAACTTTAGACTTAAAAGAGGCATACATGCATGTCCCAATAAGGGAATCATGCAGAAGATACCTCCGCTTCAAAGCAGAATGTTCTTCGTGTTTCACTGTTGCAGTCATTACATTTGGGTAATCTGCTGGCAGGTTGCCCTCAGTCGGCCTGAGTAACAAAGTCTTGGGTTCTGCGTCGATTGCTGTCTCCTCTTCCATGACGTCAGGTCGTCAGGGGTATAAAACATGCAGCTGACGCCATTTTATTCAGTCTTTCTTGCTGCGCGATGCCCGAAGCAGAAGCATTTCGTAAGTGCTGGTCGGCCGACACTTGAAATTGTCGCATTCAAGTTTCAGAACCGAAGTCTTCAACTAAAGCTAAGTACCCCGTTGGGGAAACTTTTTCTTGCTCCTTACCGATGTCAGTAAAAGTTAATAATTGCATTACTTGTGGGAAGCAAATACCTCATAAGGATTTTCATTTGTACTGTATTCCTTGCCTAGGCCCAGATCATAACGTGCCTTGCTGTCGGTTTTGTGTTAGATTTAACCAACGCACTATTAAGTGTTGGTATATTTTTGCTTCAAAATATTTTGGATCTAGATTTAATTACCCTGAAATGTCGGTTAGCAATCCGACTACCGGAGTTCACAAAAAACGCAAAGACAGAAACAGACCGTCGAGGTCCAAAACCGATGACGAAGCTTCTCCTAAGTCAGTCGCCGGTTCACTGGTACTCAGTGAGGTGCTTTCGCAGCCCCTGAGACCTGCTACTTTTGAGTTGCAGACCTCTACCAAGACCCATGCGGAGTCTGGTATGCCGCAAGATTCTCTGAGTATTGAACCCACAGATGTCTCTCCCTTGGATGGGTCCGGAGCCACTGAGCAGGCACCGGCTTCTGAGGGTGTTTTCAGGCCTCAACATTTTATATAAAACCGATGCCAGCTTTAAAAACAAGATCAAAAACATATTCTAAGTCTAAAAAACTGATGCATGAGCCACGTGCTCAGGCTCCTATGCCTAAAAACAGATGATCAAAATGGCTGAGGACTTAATTACCTTGATCGGGGGTTCCCAACCCCTCCCCCCCGCTAAGAGGCCTAGGCAAGACACTGGTTATGAATCTTCAGATCAGGTTTCCATTTCTTCTAATTCCTCTTCTGATCAGGAATTTTCTAATCCACCCTATAAGGATTCTCAGATGCAGAAGAATCCATCCCATTTGCATCTCCTCCTGAGGATTATTCTTTTGGAGAGACTTTGCATACTTTAAGGGAACATTTTCACTGGGAGAGTCAGGACTTCTCTGAATCAAAAAAGAGGCTTAGGGATTTCCTTCTTTTTCCTAAGCATATGCCTTTGGGAATACCTCCTGTATTAGACATTGTTGATAATGTGTTCTCGGAATCAAGCATGGCTCCTGATTCCCTGCCTCCGGCTGCTAGTAAGCCAGACAGATATTACAGGGTTCCTGACTCCCACAAATTTCTTTTCAAAAATCCTGCTGCTGATCCTGAAACTATTTCTCAGGGTCTCAAGGGTGTAACGGCCTCTACAGCCAAGAATCCTACCCCCTCTGATAGAGATTCCAGGGCGCTGGATAGATGGGGAAAGAAGGTTTATATGTCTGCAACCTTGGCAATTAGGGCCTTAAGCTGCCAGTTTCATATGCTTAAATATCAACAGCATGTTATGGGCTTATTGAAACAGAAAATTATGTTGATTTCTGATTGTGTGGAAAATAAAGAATTACAGGAATTATTGCATGCAGCAGAACAGGTTGGAAAGCATACTTTGCAATGTGGTTTTGATTCCTTGGAGGCCTCTTGCAGGGCCGCAGTTACTGGATGTGTGATTAGAAGGCATGCCGGCTCAAGGAGCAAAATCTGCCTGATTATGTTAAAGCTAAATTGTTGGATGCCCCTTTACAGCATGATACTCTGGTAATATGGCAGAAGAGGTTTTAAAGAAAATGGAAGACAAAGCTAAGTTTATGCAAACTGTAAAATATTTCTTACAAGTGCAGCCACCCAGGTTCAGTAGGCACTGGCCTACAACAAATTGGTCCTTTCCTGTGTCCAACAGAGCCTCTCATGGCAAATCCAGGTGCTCAAAAGGCTCTAGATACCAATCACAGGGTTCTTACAGGTTAAAGCAATGGGGTGCCTCCACCTCCAAATCTGGAAGAAACAATGCACAATCCTACAGTAAGCAGTCTCAATGACTTCTCTCTACCTTCACCAAGCACTCATCTTTTAGCAGCCCCCTTGGGGGGAAAATTAGCACTTCATGCTCAAAACTGGTAGTTAATTACCCAGGACAAGTCGGTATTAAACATAGTATCCCAGGGGTACAGATTTCATTTCCATACTTTGCCAGTTCCAAGTGGTTGGCCAGATCTGCCACAAAAATCAATGGGCAGAGGCTCAGAAACAAGTTACGTCCCTCATGGATATGGCGGCGATTCAACCAGTACCAGAACAGGAAAAAAGGACAAGGTTTTTATTCAAGACTTTTCTGGTACCCAGAAAAGACCATGCCTGGCGTCCAATACTGGACTTATTGATTTGAGCACGTTCCTGGACATGTCTTATGCTGCCCGACTGAAGGAACTCCAGCTCTATTCAGTCGCTTACCGTCTGCTCAGAGGTGACCTGTGCCTGACATACAAGGCCATGTCCAACCCGGAATTGATGAACATGCTTCATCTCAAAAAATCTAGCTCCCTCAGAACTACAAGGGCGGGAGACTTAAACCTTGACACGGTTATTAATAGGACGTGCTGGAGGGACAGATTCATCACCCAGAGACTCCCTATGCTGTGGAACAAAATCCCGCTACATGTGAGGCAGAGCACCTCGCTGGCCTTGTTCAAGAGTAATCTTGACCAATGGATGGGAGATCGCAGATATACCCCAGGGATTACCTCAGTGTCACTGCTTGACAGAGGCGCAGCAAAATAATGGGCATAGTATCCTTCAAACTAAAGGGGTGGCGAAAGCCACAAAACTCTGGGCTAGGCTTATAAATGCCCTTGGGTAGATAGCCTAGTATGAACCTATGAACCTATTCCAAAATTCAAAATGCTGACTTTATAACAGCTACTGCCTATGCTGAGCAGGAACGCTTAGTTAGTGACTCTAGACTTAAAAGAGGCATACCTGCATATCCCAATAAGGGAATCGTGCAGAAGATACCTCCGCTTCAAGGCAGGTTTTTTGCATTACCAATTCTCTGCACTGCCCTTTGGCTTATCTACTGAGCTCAGGGTCTTTACAAAGTGCCTGGCACCAGTAATTGCATTTTGCAGACAAAGAAGCATACAAATTTATCCTTACCTGGATGACTGTCTCATTCAAGCAGAGAACAAAGACATTATTTTTCAACATCTGGCGTTTGTAAAAAGGCTTCTAACATGCCTAGGGTACACAATAAACGAAAAAAAATCCCAACTGGTACCCTCTCAAATCATTACATTCCTGGGTGCAAGCTTGAATACATCTGCCCAAGTGGCTTACTTTGCGCCAGACAAACAAAGGTAACTGACAACTTACTTCAAACAGATGGCAACAAAAACCCAGTTATCTGCAAGACAAATTCTGCAGGCTTTGGGGTTCATGGCATCCTGCATTCTACTAATTCCATATGCAAGACTGCATATGAGGAAACTTCAGTGGTATCTAAAAAGTTGTCAGTCTGGAAACAATGATTCCTCTCATTCCCTGCCTACAACAGGAGTTTCTTTGGTGGGCAGAGACATGTCACCAAAACAAGGGACTGTCATTCACTCTACACCCTGCCACCCAAACCCTAACTACAGACGCATCAGACTATGCTTGGGGGGCCCATCTGGTGGGAGATGCATTCAGGGCATATGGAGCCCAAAGCAAATGCATCTGCATATCAACCAGAAAGAGATGCTAGCTGTTCAGAATGTTCTGACAGCCTTCAAGGACTTACTTCATCCAGGACAACTACTGATAAAGACGGACAACACCACGGTTATGTGGTACTTAAACAAGCAGGGGGGTACACATTCCTACCCCCTTTGCAGGCTAGCCATGGCATTGTGGAATACAGCTTTGACTTACCAAGTACATCTTCAGGCTCAATTCCTGCCAGGAAAACAATACTCTGGCAGACGACCTAAGCAGAAATCTTATGGACCTGCACGAGTGGAAACTGGATCCACAAATCCTCAGCATGGTAACACAGAAATGGGGGAGCCCAGACATAGATCTATTTGCCTCTCCCAAAAATTATCAACTGGACAAATTCTGCACAAGGACAGACAAGCATGGAAAGTGGATGCCCTATCCTTCAGTTGGAAAAACCTATCAGTCTATGCCTATCCCCCTCTGCCTCTTCTCTCCAAGGTCTTATTAAAGGTCAGACAGGAAAAACCAAAAATAATCCTGATTGCTCTGGACTGGCCTCGCCAGCACTGGTACCTAATTCTAAGGAATATGTCTCAACTCCCTCCTTGGTACTTGCCTCAAATACCTCATCTATTGTCTCAGCAGAACAATCAAATTCTGCACACTCAGCTCCAAACTCTGAACCTTGCAGCATGGCTGATCATTTAATTATTCAAACAACACCTCTCAGTAAATCTGTGATGGATGTCAGTTTGGAAGCCAGAAGGCCTAGTACTATAAAATCTTATGCTGATAAATGGAAGAGATTCTGTGCTTGGAACCAAGCACAAGGAACGGACACAGCAAAACCAAATATCCCTCAGATTTTATAATACTTGACTGAGATGCTTGACAAGGGCCTATCTTTCTCTTCTATAAAAATTCATGCCATCTAAGCTCTTTACAACACAGAGCCTCCCCTCTTTTCTCATCCTCTGCTAAAACAGTATCTTAGAGGGGCCAAAAATTTAACGTCTCCCAGAAGATCACCAACACCTGCATGGGACCTCAATTTTGTGCTGGAAAACTCACCCTGCCTCCTTTTGAACCAGCAGCTACTGCATATATAAAATGTTTATCTTGGAAAACAGCTTTCCTCTTGGCAATCACTTCAGCAAGAAGTGTTTCAGAACTACAGGCTTTCATGGCTGTGGAGCCTTTTTATTACATTTTACCCAGGCAGGGTGTCCCTCAGGACCAGTCCTTCCTTTATGCATAAGGTGGTATCCAGTGTGGCTCTTAACCAAACAATTCACCTGTCAACTTTTTACCTAAATCCGCATAACAAGGTGGAGCGGATTCTACATTCATTGGACGTACACAGACAACTAAGATTCTACTTAAACAGGACCAAATCTCTAAGAAAGTTTGAGTAACTACTGGTGGCATTTGCTTCAGGATCAGAGGGGAAGGCTATACCAAAGCAGACTATTACTAAGTGAATAAGCCACTGCATTCGTTTCTGCTGCTTGCACTATGGTAAACCTTTGCCCAAGGGAAGCAGGTCACATTCCACCAGGGCTGCCTCTACCTCAGCAGCCTTTCTCAGAGGAGTTCTAACCAAAGACATTCTAGAAGCTGCTACTTGGAGCTCTGTTCATATGTTCACAAAGCATTATCATTTGCCTCTCTTCTCCAAGTCCAGGACAGGCTCTGCCACTGCAGTTCTGCAGGGCCTTATAGCCGCTCCTAATGCTATTTAGTTCCATCCTCCCATCCATAGCTTTGGGATTCTACCCAAATGTAATAACTGCAGCAGTGAAACACGAAGAACATAGTACAGTTGTGTACACTTACCATAAATGTCGATGTTCGAGTGTGTTCACTGTTGCAGTCTGGGTTACCCACCCACCATCCCCCTTTTCTGTAACTTCTCTTTCCTTCACTGTATTCTAAAGCCTTTGTGGTGTATTTGCTTTTAGATGAAGGTAAAGTTTATGTTGCTAAAAGTGCATCTACATATATTGCTGTTTATTTATTTATATATATATATATATATATATATATATATATATATATTTTTTTTTTGCTCTCCATTTGGGGGGGGGGGGGGCACCAGATATCTGGGGCAAGAAAAACTGAATAAAATGGCGTCGGCTGCATGTTTTATACCCCCTGACGACCTGACATCATGGAAGAGGAGACAGCAACCAACGCAGGGCCCAAGACTTTGTTATTCAGGCCGACTGAGGGCAACCTGCCAGCAGATTACCCAAATGTAATGACTGCAACAGTGAATACACTCGAACATCTACATTTATGGTAAGTGTACACAACTGTACTTTTTTTGCATTACCAATTCTCTGCACTGCCCTTTGGCTTATCTACTGTGCTCAGGGTCTTTACAACGTGCCTGGCACCAGTAATTGCATTCTGCAGACAAAGTAACATTCAAATTTATCCTTATCTAGACAATTGTCTCAGTCAAGCAGAGGACAGGGACACTCTTCTTCAACATCTGGCATTTGTAAAAAGGCTTCTAGCATGCCTAGGATACACCATAAATGAAAAGAAGTCACAACTGGTACCCTCTCAAATAATTACATTCCTCGATGCAAGCTTGAATACAACTGCCCAGATGGCTTACCTCACACCAGACAAACAAAGGCAATTGACAACATACTTCAAACAAATGGCAACAAAAACCCAGTTATCTGCAAGACGAATTCTGCAGGCTTTGGGGTTCATGGCATCCTGCATTCTACTAATTCCATATGTGAGACTGCATATAAGGAAACTTCAATGGTACCTAAAAAGTTTATGGCGTCAACATTGTCACAGCCTGGAAACAATGATTCCTCTCATTCCCTGCCTACAACAGGAGTTTCTTTGGTGGGCAGAGACACGTCACCAAAACAAGGGACTGTCATTCACTCTACCCCCTGCCACCCAAACCCTAACTACAGACGCATCAGACTATGCTTTGGGGGCCCACCTGGCAAGGAGATGCATTCAGGGCAAATGGAGCCCAAACCAAATGCATCTGCATATCAACCAGAAAGAAATGCTAGCTGTTCAGAATGCTCTGACAGCCTTCAAGGACTTACTTCATCCAGGACAACTACTGATAAAGACAGACAACACCACAGTGATGTGGTACATAAACAAGCAGGGGGTACACATTCCTACCCCTTTTGCAGACTAGCCATGGTCTTGTGGAACACAGCCTTGACTTACCAAATACATCTTCGAGCAAAGAAAACATTTTAGCCATGGTTATGCCCACAAATGAAAAAAAAAGTTGTTTAACTGCAGTCTTTCTAAACTCGTGAATATTATCCAGATATTCCCTTATTTTCTGTGTAGCACTCTGCATTTGCTCCTCCTCTTCTATGAGATTCCCGCTAACTTTTGTCAGCCCGTGTAAGTAGATGTTCTTTGTGTTTGGGTTATCTGCCTGCAGGTAGCCCTCAGCTGACCTGATTACCAGAGTCTTCGGATTTCTGCGTCGGATGCTGTCGCTTCGTCAGGCGTATAAAACATGCAGCCGATGTCATTACATCAGGCTTTCTTGCCATGCGGTGCCTGAAGCAGAAGCAGTTCGCAAGTTCTGGTCTGCCAACTCCTGAAATTTTCGTTTTCAAGTTTCAGACCAGAAGTCTTCAAAAAAGCTAAGTACCCCATTGGGTATCCTTTTTCTTGCTCTAAACGATGTCAGTAAAAGTTAATTGTCTTACCTGTGGAAAGCAAATACCTCATAGAGATTTTCATTCTTACTGGATTCCCTGTTTAGGCCCAGACCACGAAGTCCCTCGTCAGATTTCTGCCTTGTTCAACGCCCAAACTATTCGTCGTTGGGCTACTTTTGCAGCTAATTACCTTCGTACTCGTTTTGTGTACTCCGAAATGGCTTTGTCTAGCCATCCGACTACCGATCTACCAAAAAAACGTAAGGATAAAGACAGAGACAGATAGCATAGGTCCAAACCTGCCGATGATGCTTCCGTTAAGCCAGTTGCCAGTCCGCCGGTAGTTAGTGAGGCGCTTTTGCAGCCCCTGATACCTGCTACTTCTGATTTGCAGGCCTCTACTGAGACCCATTCTGAGTCCGGTATGCTGCGAGATGCTTCTTCGACTACGGAACCTGCAGATGTCTCTACCTTGGATGGGTCTGGAGCCGCTGTGCAGGCGCCCGCTTCTGAGGGTGTATTCAGGCCTACAGACATTCATATTAAACCAATGCCATCGTTTTCATCCAGGCCTAAAACTCGCACTATGCGTAGAAAACCGATGACCAAACCGCAGGCTCAGGCCCATATGCCTAAAAAACACATGCTAGCTATAATTTCTGAAAATATTTTTATCTTCCCTAATAACTCTCAAATAATTTCCACTACCCATTCCTTAAATTCCTCTTTTTAACAGATAGATGAGAAAGCATCATTGTCTTATTTTTACTTTATTACCCTGGATTTTTTGTTAGTCTTTATTGGTGCATGTTCAGAAGTAGTTATTGTATGTGTATCTAAGCTTTCAGTTAAATGTACATGTTCCTGTGAAATTAAATATAATTTCTATCTAGTCTAACCCATTTTTATTGTACCTTGGGGAATAATATATAAATTCTATCAGTTTCTACTGCTGAATTCACATCTTCCATACCAAATATTTTCATAAGTTTCTTCAGAAATCTACACTGTTTTGTTATATTGCCCCTTCTAGGTTCCCCTGATACATTCTCACTATTACAAATCAAATTCCAGTCCCTGCAGATTAATAATATTCCCTGCTGAAAGCTGATTATTTCTCCAAATATTTTCTTAAGCTCCCTAATAGTTTTCGGTGGTATATAAATACATGCTGTTTTAATCTTCCTCCTTACCAGTACCCCTTACTACTACAGATGTACCATTTTTATCTTTTTTTCTTCATGTATCACTGTTTTGGAGCCCCTCTAGCAATTAGTATAATTACCCCCTCTTTCCTCTGTCCTTGATATTCTGTTGAATATCCATTCTGAAATCCATTGTCAAATTCACGTGCTTATTTTTTCCAAATGCGTCTCCTGCAGTATTGCTGTTTGCACTCTGCATTTCTTAATATAATTCAGTATTCTTTCCTTTTTATCTATACCTGTAAGACCATTCACATTGCAGGGTAATATGGACATCACATTATAGCCATCATGACAAAAACTATTCCTTGTCATACATGGCAGTATTTTTAAAGTATTTCCGGCTTTTTGTAATTAAATCAAAAGGTGTTTCAACAAAGTATTAGTTTAAGGGTGTGCACACACAACAAAGTATTAGTTTAAAGATGTGCACAACCAGCGTATTGTACGTTTTTACCCCTAATGGATTTGTTTGTTTTTCAATTGAATTGTACAGGTTATAGGTCACATTAAAGGTGGGAAAAGTTTTGAAATGATTTATTGTGGTCTCACTTTTTATATTACAAAAACCTGGCATTTTAGTAGGGGTGTGTAAACTTTTTATATCCACTGTATACGTAACATCAGTTTATATCATAAAATGGTTTATACAAATAAGAACAAAAATATTTTACAGTTTTCCCCTTTTATTGTCCTTCTAAACATTAATGATATAAAGTGGAGGTATATGCCTTACAGCCCCCCCACAAGTTTAACAAAGTCAAGAAAAGTCCAATGTTTTTCAGCCACTTTTTCGTGCAAAACCATATTTCACAAATGTGATAAGATGCGTTATACTTTTAATTTAGTTTCAGAATTGCTGGTCTTCTTCCTGTTCATCTCCATCTTCCACCAGACTCTTGTTCAAGTTCAAGGTACTGATGATTCTTCTAGTCAACTCCTGTGCAATTTTCTCTCTCTCTCAAGTGTCTTCCTTTGGATCATTGGAAAAGGTTTCACTGGCAAAGTATGTCTATGATCCTTACTGTCAGAAGAAAGAGAAGCAGAGTCCCTTTCTGCTTACTGACTCACTTTTTGTTGGTTAAATATTTTTATTTCCTCTGTAGCCTGTTCTGCATCAAAAAATTAAGCCTCAGGGGAAGAACACTTTGAAGATTGCTGGATACAGCAGCTTGAATCTTACACCTGTCTCTTGACATTCCCTGATTGCTGGGACAGATTTGCATCTGCCTGGTGCGCACAGTAAGTAATCAATTTCTACAAACACTCTTCTGTGTCCAATTTCTGTACTTTGCCCCTTCTGCCATAGTTATGCCAGATGGGAGGGTGGCCTAATGGTTAAGGTGTTTGCCTTACAAACACAAGGTGCAGGGTTTGAGTCTCACAAGGGATAATTGGCTAGGCTTACAATGACTCGCAAGGGCAGTTAGCTTAGTACTAACCTATGAACCTATAGGATTAACTCTCTGCTAATATGATTGGATGTTTGCTGTTATAGGTCTTGGCTGTTTCTCGTGGCTGGGTTTGGAGCATACACTGTGCACCCTTTCAGTTAACAAATTCTGCAGGGGAATGCTAGTCCAGTTCCTTATTTGTGCTTTCATAAAATTAATGCAGTCTGTTCCTTCCAGTTTTTGTGGTACAACATGTGTGCTCTATCTTCTAACTCTACTGTTTTTTTTAAACTGTTCTTCTTGGGGAAACCTCAATATTCAGATAGCTTTTTCTTCATATCATCTTCTGTTTTATGCAGTTTTATCAGTTCATCTGAATAGCTAGTTAAAGTTTCTATTTTTTCCAGCCTTTTATTTGAATTGATATATTCCTTTTCAATGGCACTCCTTTGTCCCAGTTTCTGTTTTCACACTGGGAGAGCTGAAGTTCTGCTGTTGATCAGTGTGCAGCCATCTTGGAAGTTCCTATCTCTAACTGTTCTTATCAATACTGTTTCTCAAGTAACAATGCATTCCTTGAAGTGTTTTTATGACTCCGTTGATGCTTCTTCCAGAGCTATAGTTAGTGAGTCTGTTATTTAAAGATTTGCATGGTAACATTCTCAAAATTGGTCTGATTGAAATTTTGAATTCTTCCCTTGATAAGGGAGGTTGTATTTGGACCATCGGCTGTTGAGTTCCTGAAAAAAATGTGATGGGAGTAAAATTGATTCAAGGGGTGACTCAGATTTTTCAGTCTTCCTCCTTCAGGTTTGTTAAATGTTTCATATTTAATTCAGGATCCTTTTATAAAAAGCAAAATAAACAGTCCCAACAAACTTCAGACAAGCAATTGTTCATAAAAGCAATGGTTAAGTGGCTTTAAAAAGGAGGAGGAGGGGGCTGTCAGACACCGTGACAGTCCAGGTTGGAGTGACTTGTCTACAAAATGTAACTCACCCACCCCTAACTTAAATTCTTACACAAAATCTTGCTCTCCATTTCTGTATTTGGTAGCAGATGGTCTCAGACAAATGGATTCTATGAGTTATCCATCAAGGGTACAGATAGGAGTGGGAGTTCCTACCTCCTTTTCAGGAGATCCTCATTTACTAGATCAGACTTCTTTATTTTCCCCTGTCTTTCAGCATCTGCTGGCTCAAGGGGTAATAGAACCTCTGCTTGTCTGTCTCTTGCAAGGAAAAGTTTTTATTCAAGGATGATGTCATTCATATTTCACTGTTGCTGTCCTAAATGATTGAATTTCGTGCAGTGAAAGCCCTTGGCCAGCCCGACTACCATAGAATTTTCTCCTCCTCCGCCTGAAGCTGGCGGATGCCCTGACCAATGTCAAGACGTCCAAGTATAAAGGGAGTCAGCTAGTCCCATAACCTCAGTTCTTTCTTTCTTGCCGTTGGAGCCTGTAGCAGAGTGCTAGTCACTGCATCAGTCGGTCCACACCAGAGAAAGAAGACATCTAAAGCCAAGTACCTAATTAGGGAACTTCTCATATGTTTCTTGACTAATGTTAGAGAACGTTAATAACTGACTCCACTGTGGCAGTCTGATACCACACTGGGACTTTCACTCTGTGTGTTACTTATTTAGGCCCAGAAAATGATGATTCTAACTGTAGGTTCTGTGCTTGTTTTAACAGAGCACTCAAGCATAGGGCTGAGAATTTGGTTAAGTACTTTAGTGAGTCACCGTGGTCATCACATACAGTGTTGCCCATCGGTTGGGCCGAGGTTGATCTTCCTTAGACGTAAGAAGGAGAAGCATACAAAGCTTACAACTTAGGGCCCCAGGCAATGCTCATTCACCATCCACCACCAGTCCACCCAAGTTTTTTATTGTTGAAGAAGGTGAGATGCTTTTGCAGTTCCCTCCAACAACTGAGGTTGTGGCACAGCCCTCTGTTGAGATCCAGTCAGAGTCCGATACACCCCCTGGACCCTCTACTTTCACATAAGCTTAAGGACTTGGCTCATCACTTGAGTCTGAAGCCACTTTGCAGGTTCTAGCTTCTGACAACCACTCTCAAATTGCTGAAGGGGTGTCAGGAGTCTCTTGTCATCAGGTGATCACCTCTATTTCCCATCCTCAAAATTTGGCTCCCCTTAGGTCCATACCTAAGCCCTTACATAAGAAGACTGGATCCAGCTTGGATCCAGCTTGTCTCAGCTGAGCTCTACTGGCTGTTACTTCCAATCCCAGGCCTATCAGTGGGATATGGTTAGCTTGGCTGAGGATTTGATCATCATAAACAGATCCATACGCCTTTCACTCCCAGGTTCTGCACCTGAATCTTTTCTTGATGAAAGGAAAAGGGATATGTCCCCCCAGGAGTCTTCTGATTCTTTTGACTCTGAAGGCAAAAATGATAAATCCACCTTTGAGGAAGGTTATCTGTTGCTTTCTCTGGGGATTCCAATTCTGATGAGAACCTTGCCTCAGCTTCCCCTCCTGAGGACATTTTCTTTGTGGAGACCCTTCATACCCTAAGGGAACACTTCAAATTGGAAGCACAGGACTATCTCCAATCTAAGAAGAGTGTTAAAGAATTTCTAAAGCTCCCTGAGTATAAACCTGTTGCCATTCCTCCGTTTATGGTGGTAGTGGATTATGTCTTGCTGGGATTCTTCCTTACAGCTGTATCCCCCCTTTGGAAACCTGATAGATTCTACTGAGTTCTGGACTCCCACAGACACCTTTTCAAAAAACATGTATCAGACCCAGAAGTGGTGATGCAGGGTCCTAAGTGAGCTAAAGCTAGCATTTTCAGAAATACCCTACTAACTGACAAAAAAAGCAGAGCCCTTGAACAGGTTTGGAAAGAAAGTCTATACCTCTACTACCCTGGTCATGAGGGCTTTAAATTGCCAATTTCATATGGTGAAGTATCAGGAAACCATCTTTGACCAGATGAAACAAAAATTGGTGGGTATGGAAAATAAAACCCTTTACAAGAAACTGCTAGACTTGTGCAGTTCTTGCTCATATGTAGCTAAGCTTTCCTTCCAGTGTGGCTATGATGTTCTGGAAGCTTAAAGCAGGGCAGCAGCTACAGGATCTGTCATTGAAGACATGCTGGCTGAGGAAACAGTCTGTCCCCAAACATGAGAAATCCAGTCTCTTGGAGGCATCTTTGGACAAAATTTCCTTTTTTGGCTCCAAGGCTGAAGCCATGCTTAAAAAGATGGAGGAGAAGGCCAAGCCCATGGAAATGGTGAAGGTCTTTTTTCAGGTTCAACTTCCTTGCTTCAACTGCATTATCCAGCCAAACACTGGACATTTTTCAGCCTCCCAGTCTAGACCTAGGCATAGGAGATCTCGAAGAGAAAGAAGTCAGAGGCAGCACCAGACACCAAGAAGGTTCCAGTAGGCCTGTGGGTTCCCATTAACAGGGACCAAGCAGAGAGCAGTCATGACTCTTCCATGAAACTCATTTTCCCCCTCCCTTCGATGTCCTTCAAGAATACAACTGCAGTCATAACATATGGGTTGTCCTGCCTCAGGCAGCCCTCGGTCGGCCGAATTCCAAAGTCTGGGTCCGGCATCGGCTGGTGTGACCTCCTCTCCGACGTCACCACGGCTGGAGTATAAAGGCATCGGCCGACGCCATCTTCTTCAGTCTTTCTTGCCGCACGGTGCCCGAAGCAGAAGCAGTTCGCAATTGCCGGTCGGTCAGCTCCTAAGTTTTCAGTACGAAGTCATCTAAAAGCTAAGTACCCCATTGGGGAACATTTATTCTTGCCTCAGCCGATGTCAGAACAAATTGAGAAAGTTAATAATTGTTTGTCTTGTGGTAAACAAATACCTCATAAGGACTTTCACTCTCTCTGCCTTCCTTGCCTGGGCCCAGACCACGACTTCTCGGCCTGTGCTGCCTGTGCTTGCTTTAATAAGCGCACTCTCAGGCGCCGGGCAGAATTCGCAGAGAACTTTTTCGGTGAATCTTTTGCATATATCATGCCGTCGGATCAACCGACAACCCAATCTGCTAAAAAACACAAGGACCGGGACCGACACCCTCGGCCCGCGTCCACTACTGATGCTACTCCTAAACCCTCTGCTAGTGCTCCGGTCCCTTCGGAAGTGGTAATTCCACCGCTCCAGACCGTTGACACAGCATTAACACGACCTTCGGTCTCAGAGATCTCTCCGGTGCCGGTTGTTGATTTTCCTCCGGAAACTGAAGCTCTAGATCTATCCGACACCATTTCAGTGGACAAGGTTACACCTGCACGTGGGGCTGCTAGGCCCCCTGTATCCATGTCCATCAAGGCCTTTGCACGTGCTAAGGCCGCTAGTCAGGCCAAGGCCTATCCTAGACCTACTGCCCAGGCCCCTTCTTCTGATAAACAAATCATGTCTCTGGCTGCTGATCTTATTTCCCTTATCAGGGGGTCTCAGCCTCATCCGGAGAGGGGTTCTCAGCCACCTGCAGAGTAAAGGCCCAGAACTGAGCAGGCGGACGACCTCTCTTCGGATGAAGCCTCTGGGGATTCTGAACATTCTGATACCCAAGAAGAATCCTTCCAGGCCTACGAGGACTCTGATGCTGAGGAATCAATTCCCTCTGCCTCCCCTCCAGAGGATTTCTCATTTGTGAAGTCCTACATGCCATGAGGGAACATTTTCAATGGCAGGTTCAGGAATTCTCTGACTCCAGGAAAAGGCTTCGTACCTTCCTCAAGCTTCCCCAGCACAGGCCTTTAGCTATTCCACCTGTTATGGATGTTTTGGATGATGTTTTCTCTGACTCCAGTGCTAACCCTGATTCTCTTTCTCCGGCTCCTGTCAAGCCGGACAGATATTATAGGGTCCCTGACACTCACAAGCACCTTTTTAAGGCCCACTCTGTGGATCTAGAAACTATTTCACAGGGCCCCAAGGGAGTGGCTACCTCCTCTGCCAAAAACCCACTGCCAGCAGACAGGGAAGCAAGGTCCCTGGAGAGATGGGGTAAAAAAGTATATACTTCCACTACCCTGGCCATGAGGTCACTAAATTGCCTTTTTCACATGTTTCAGTACCAGGATTTTCTCCTGGATGATTTACAGAAAAAGTTAGCCTCGCCTGAGCCTATTGATAAAAAGGCATTGCAGGGTCATATACATAACACTCAGCAGGTTAATAACCATTTCCTTCAGTGTGGTTATGATGCACTGGAAGCTTCATGTAGGGCAGCTATGACTGGGGATGTGATACGTAGACATGCTTGGTTAAAGGATCAGTCTTTGCCTGACCATGTTAAAGTAAAGTTACTTGATGCACCTTTGGAAAAACAGAAGCTTTTTGGTGCTAATGCACAAGATGTACTGAAATCCATAGAGGAAAAAGCAAAGTCAGTACAGACGGTCAAGGATTTCCTTCAGGTTCAGCCACCCAGATTCAGCAGAAACTGGCCCTCAAAGAATTGGTCCTTCCCCGGCTCAGACAAATTTCAAAGGGGAAAAAAAAGACGTGCCAGAGGTAGAGGGCAATACCGAGGATCTTACAGGGGACGCCAATGGCAACCTCCAAGTCAAAGAAGTGGTACAGATAGTTCAGCTGCACCACAAGGACAATCACAATGACTTGATTTTCATTCCGCCTACAAAGGTTCAAAGAGAAGCACCCTTGGGCGGAAAATTATAATTATTCTCACAAAACTGGCATATCTTAACCAAGGACAACTGGATTCTGGATTTGATAGACAAAGGTTACGGATTCCACTTCCACACATTACCAAGAAGACAAGGCATGCCAAACCTGCCACATCATCAAAGGGCAGAGGCACTCTCTCAAGTTTCCAAGCTGTTAAGTATAAAAGCAATAGAAAGGGTTCCTCCTCAGGAGCAAGGCCAGGGATTTTATTCAAGGCTGTTCCTTGTTCCAAGAAAAGAAAACAAATGGAGACCCATACTGGACTTGTCATCTCTAAACACTTTTCTCATAGTGCCAAAGTTCAAAATGCTGACGTTGCAGCAACTCCTTCCCATGCTGGGCAAGGAGTCTTGGCTGGTCACTCTGGACCTCAAGGAGGCATACCTGCATGTCCCAATCAGACAAGGCTGCAGAAGATACCTCAGATTTCTTGCAGGGACAGAGCATTATCAATTCTCAGCATTGCCGTTTGGCTTATCTACTGCGCCCAGAGTGTTCACGAAATGCCTGGCATCAGTAGTGACACACTGCAGACTGCAGGGGATTCAGATATACCCCTACTTGGACGACTGCCTCATACAAGCAGACAACAAACCTTAAAAGAAAATTTGGACTATGTCATGCATCTACTGCAGGCCTTGGGATACACGGTCAACATTCAGAAGTCAAAACTACTGCCATCCCAACAGATTATTTTCTTAGGAGCCAAACTGGACACAGAAAACCAAATGGCCTACCTCACAGAGGAAAAACAGCAGCATTTACTAGAGTACTTCAAAGGCCTAGCAAAACTCTCCCAGCTGACTGCAAGAAAAATCCTGCAGGCCCTGGGGTTCATGGCATCTTGCATCCTTCTGATACCTTTGGCAAGACTTCATATGAGAAAGCTGCAATGGTATTTAAAAAACTTATGGTCTCAACACAGCCAAAGCCTAGAGGACATAATCCCACTTATTCCATGTCTGCAAAAAGAATTTTTATGGTGGGCTCAAGCCAGTCAGCAAAACAAAGGCATGTCTTTCAACAGACCTCAAGCCGGCAAAATGATTACAACAGACGCCTCAGACCATGGATGGGGGGCGCACATGGAGGGCAGATGCATTCAAGGGCAATGGACCCCAAAGGAAAGACATCTGCACATAAACCAAAAGGAAATGTTGGCAGTGATACATGCAATCGAGACTTTCGAAAAATCACTACAACAAGGGCATTTACTGATAAGGACAGACAACACCACTGTCATGTGGTACATAAACAAGCAGGGAGGCACTCATTCTTATCCCCTCTGCAGATTAACAATGCTTCTCTGGGAAAAATCCCTGAGCCTGAAGATACATTTACAATCCCAGTTTGTACCAGGAAAGGACAATGTACTGGCGGACAACCTGAGCAGAAATTTCATGGATCCACACGAATGGATGCTGCATCCTCACATTTTCTCTCAACTGACAAAGACATGGGGAAGACCGGATGTAGATCTTTTCGCCTCCCACTTAAATCATCATCTGAAAAAGTTCTGCACAAGGACTCACCATCCTCTAGCCTGGAAGACGGATGCTCTCTCCTTCAGCTGGAATTCTCTAAAAATTTATGCATTTCCTCCTCTGCCTCTGCTGACCAAGGTGATACTGAAGATCAAAGCAGAACAACCAACAGGTATTTTGATAGCTCCAGACTGGCCAAGGCAGCACTGGTACCCATTGCTATTGACCATAACTCGGACCAAACCATGGCCTCTGACCCTATGGCCCCTGCTCCTAACACAACACAATTACAGGACTGTACATCAAGACCTGAAATCATTACATCTGACAGCCTGGAGGCTAACATGATTTCTACACCTAACTCTCTATCAAAATCGGTTCAAGAAATCCTGCTGGAAGCACGCAGACCTTCCACAAGAAAAACATATTCAGCCAAATGGAAGAGATTCAGCATCTGGAATGCCAACAGGGGTCAGGGAACAGCATTACCGAGTATACCTCAGATTTTAGAATACTTGGCAGAACTACTTCATGCTGGACTTTCATACTCTTCAATAAAGATTCATGCCTCAGCAATCTCAGCAAAATACAACTGTGACCCTCCAGTGTTTTCTCATCCATTGCTAAGACAGTTTCTAAGAGGAATAAAGAATATCAAACCTCCCAGAAAACAGCCAGTACCTGCATGGGACCTCAATTATGTGTTGGAAAAATTAACTCTTCCTCCATTTGAGCCAGCAGCAAGTTCAGAAATGCAATTTATTTCATGGAAGACGGCCTTCTTATTGGCAGTCACATCTGCAAGAAGAGTTTCGGAGATACAGGCACTCATGGCAGTGCCCCCCTTCCTCATTTTTCATCAAGACAGAGTTTCTCTAAGAACCAATCCTACATTCATGCCCAAAGTTATTTCCAGGGTGTCTCTAAATCAAGCTATTCACCTGCCTGCATTCTTCCCCAATCCTCAAAATAGGGGGGAAAAGCTACTGCATACTTTGGACATACACAGACAACTACATTACTACTTGGACAGGACTAAGGCCACCAGAAAATCTGACCAACTGTTTGTAGCCTATGCTGCTGGAGTGCAAGGAAAAGCAATCTCCAAACAAACAATTTCAAAATGGATTGGACATTGCATCAGGTTCTGCCATTCTTTCCATGGAAAAGGTGTGCCAGCCAATATTAGGCCACATTCCACCAGAGCTATGGCCACTTCCACAGCTTTCCTAAGAGGAGTGGCAACAAAGGACATTTTAGAGGCTGCTACATGGAGCTCCGTGCATACATTTACCAAGCACTACAACCTGCCCTGCCCTTATATTCCAGATCCCAAGCAGGCTTTGCTTCGGCAGTCCTGCAGGGGATTTTAGCTACACCATCCTTATCATAGTTCCATCCACCCCCAGCATGGCTATGGTATTCAACCCATATGTTATGACTGCAGTTGCATTCTTGAAGGACATAGTACAGTTTTGTACCTACCATAAATGTAGATGTCCGATAGATATGCAACTGCAGTCGGATTTTCCCTCCCTCCTACCCCTCTTTATCCTTCTTTTTGGGTCCCTACCCCTTTTCCCATTAGCTGGGAGTATTCCTATGGTGTATCTGTTTATTACTGTTGTGCATGTTTGGGATTATTTTTATCCATTTACCAAATTTAGCCTTCCTAGAAGGGCTCCTGGCTTCTGGGGCAAGAAACACTGAAGAAGATGGCGTCGGCCGATGCCTTTATACTCCAGCCGTGGTGACGTCGGAGAGGAGGCGACACCAGCCGACGCCGGACCCAGACTTTGGAATTCGGCCGACCGAGGGCTGCCTGAGGCAGGACAACCCATATGTTATGACTGCAGTTGCATATCTATCGGACATCTACATTTATGGTAGGTACAAAACTGTACTTTTCCCCACTTCACCCCTCAGACTAGGAGAATAGCTGTCCCTCTTTTTAAACAATTGGAATGTGACTACCGGGGATCAGTGGATAATGAAAATCATAAAAGGGGATGTTATGTTGTCCTGTCTCACGTTCATTCTTACAATGATGGGTTCTGAGCCGATTCTCGGCTCCGACTCTGCTGAATACATAGCTGAAAGTCTCAAATCTGGCTCGTGGCAAGAAGGTATCCCACAATGCAGTGGTGTAATTCCCCAGATCTTGTTTGCCGCTTTATGAGGTTGGATACGCTCATCTTGGCCATGGCTAAGTTGTGACAAATTTTCTCTTATTTTTCCTCTATACTGGTATATTTGATAATAGATAGCTTACCTTTTAATTATATTTAAATCGTTTTGCATTTTATTACATTACAGTTAGATAGGGATAGTTTTATTCCCTTTGGCGTGGCTTTTGCCGTCGCTTTGTAGGCCTACTTGTATCCCTTGTAGTGGTTGTTTCTGTCTGCTAGTTTTTTAATAGCTCATTTAAGTTAGAGGGCTTGTAGTTAATTGTTGTCTTGTCTGGAAAATAGGACTGTTTGAGTTAGAGGCCCTATTTTTTTCTCCCTGGTTGTTTTGTTTCCTCATGTTTCCCGTAGATGTTCATTGTATTTCACTGTTGCAGTCATTACACTTGGGTTATCCTGCTGGCAGGCTACCCGCAGTCGGCCTGAATTCCAAAGTCTAGGTCTGGCATCGGTTGCTGTCGCCTCTTCCCTGACGTCAGAGTGCCAGGGGTATAAAAGATGCAGCTGACGCCATTTTCTTCAGTCTTTCTTGCCACGCGGTGCCCAAAGCAAAAGCAGTTCGCAAGTGCCGGTCGGCCGACTCCTGAGATTTTCATAAGCGAATTTCAGATCCGAAGTCTTCATTAAAGCTAAGTACCCCATTGGGGAAACTTTTTTCTTGCTCCAGACCGATGTCAGAAAAAGTTAACAATTGTATTTCTTGCGGGAAACAAATACCTCATAAGGATTTTCATTCTTACTGTATTCCTTGCCTTGGCCCTGATCACAACGTTGCTAGCTGTCGGTTTTGTGCTAGATTTAACCAACGCACTATTAAGTGTCTGTTCGATTTTGCCTTTCATTACTTTGGCCGAAGATTCAATTATATAATGCCGTCGGAACAGCCGACGACCGGAGTTTATAAAAAAAACGCAAGGAAAAAGAAAAGGATAGGCATCCAAGGTCCAAAACCGACGACGAGGCTTCCGCTAAGCCAGTCGCCGGTTCTCATTGAGGTGCATTTGCAGCCCCTGGCACCCGCTACCTCAGAGCCACAGGCCGCTGACGACTCCCACGTGGAGTCAGCTAGGCCTCTGGATACTCAAGGTATTGGACTCTCGGAAACTATTCCCTCAGATGGGTCCGGAGCCGCTGAGCAGGCATCGGCTTCTGAGGGTGTTTTCAGACCTACACAGTTGTATGTAAAGCCTACTTCAGCTCCCAAAGCAAAGACTAAAGCAGTATTAAAGACAAAGAAACAAGTACAGCATTCTCCTGGACAGACTACCATGCCTAAAAAACAGATGCTCAAAATGGCCGAAGACCTAATTACCTTGATCAGGGGTTCCCATCCCCCTCCTGACAAGAGGCCTAGGCAAGAGATAGAATATGAATCTTCAGATCAGGTTTCCATTTCCTCTGACTCCTCTTCTGAACAGGAATACTCTCTTCCTCCTTACGAGGATTCTGATGCTGAAGAATCTATCCCTTCAGCCTCATCGCCTGAGGATTATTCTTTTGGGGAAACTCTGCATACCATGAGGGAGAACTTCCACTGGGAGAGCCAAGACTACTCAGAATCTAAGAAAAGGCTTAGAGATTTTCTTTTACTTCCTCAGCACAGGCCTTTAGCTATTCCTCCTGTGTTAGACATTGTAGATGATGTATTTTCAGAGTCCGGACTTTCTCCTGACTCTTTACCTCCTGCCCCTGTTAAACCAGACAGATACTACAGGGTTCCAGATTCACATAAATTTCTTTATAAAAACCCTGCTGCTGACCCAGAAACTATTTCTCAGGGTCCCAAAGAGGTCAAGGCTTCTACTGCAAAAAACTCTATCCCCTCTGATAGAGATTCAAGGGCACTGGACAGATGTGGAAAAAAGGTTTACACTTCTGCTACTTTGGCTGTGAGGGCATTAAATTGTCAATTTCATATGCTTAAATATCAGCAATACTTAATGTCAATGTTAAAACAGAAAACGTCAAATTCTGATTGTGCAGAAAATAAGGAAATGCAGGATTTATTGCATGCAACTGAACAAGTGGGAAAGCATACATTACAATGTGGTTTTGATTCTCTGGAGGCCTCTTGCAGGGCTGCAGTTATGGGTTCTGTCATTAGGAGGCATGCTTGGTTAAAGGAACAGAATCTGCCTGATCATGTTAAAGCAAACTTATTAGATGCTCCATTACAGCATGATACCTTATTTGGTGTTAAAGCAGAGGAGGTGTTGAAGAAAATGGAGGACAAAGCTAAATCTATGCAAACAGTAAAGGATTTCTTACAGGTACAGCCACCCAGATTTAGCAGTAACTGGCCTACAAAGAATTGGTCCTTTCCAGTGTCAGACAAGCCGCAAAGAGGCAGATACAGACGCCCCAGAGGCAGATCCCAGCCCCAGGGCTCATACAGGCCTAAATAGTGGGGTGCTTCTACCTCCAAAGGCAGAGAAGACAAATCACAGCCATATAGGAAACAGTCCCAATGACTTTCCTCTGCCAGCACCAAGCACTTATCTTTTTGCAGCCCCCTTAGGGGCAAAACTAGCACTTTTTTCTCAAAATTGCACGTGATCACCCAGGACAAATGGGTCTTGAATATAGTGTCCCAGGGCTACAGGTTCCACTTTCACACCCTGCCAAGAGCAAAAGGTATGCCAGACCTGCCACACAATCAATGGGCAGAGGCACAAAAACAAGTTTCATCCCTCATGGACATGAGGGCCATTCAGCATGTACCACAGCAAGAGCAGGGACAAGGATTTTACTCAAGACTTTTCTTGGCACCCAGAAAAGACAAAGCCTGGAGACCAATACTGGACCTGTCTATTCTAAACACATTTCTGGACGTTCCAAAATTCAAAATGTTGACTCTGCAACAGCTTCTGCCCATGCTGGACAAGAAGGCTTGGCTTGTAACTTGTAACAAATTCTGAATGTACTGAGAACAAGGAAATGCAGGAATTATTGCATGCAGCTGAACAAGTGGGAAAGCATACTTTGCAATGTGGTTATGATTCACTAGAGGCCGCTTGCAGGGCCACTGTAACAGATTCTGTCATTAGAAGGCATGCTTGGTTAAAGGAACAGACTCTGCCTGATCATGTTAAAGCAAATTTATTGGATGCTCCATTACAGCATGATACTTTGTTTGGTGTTAAGGCAGAAGAGGTGTTGAAGAAAATGGAGGATAAAGCTAAATCTATGCAGACAGTAAAGGATTTCTTACAAGCGGAGAAGACAAATCACAGCCATTTAGGAAAGAGTCCCAATGACTTCCCTCTGCCAATGCCAAGCATTTATCTTTTGGCAGCACCCTTAGGGGCAAAACTAGCACTTTTTTCACAAAACTGGCACATGATCACCCAGGACAAATGGGTCTTAAATATAGTCTCAGGGCTACAGGTTCCACTTTCACACCCTTCCAAAGGCAAAAGGTATGCCAGACCTGCCACACAATCAATGGGCAGAGGCACAAAACCAGGTTTCATCTCTCATGGACATGAGCGCTATTCAGCCAGTGCCACAACAATAGCAGGGACAAGGATTTTACTCAAGACTTTTCTTAGTACCAAGAAAGGACAAAGCATGGAGACCAATTCTGGACCTGTCTATTCTAAATACTTTTCTGGACGTTCCGAAATTCAAAATATTGACTCTGCAGCAGCTTCTGCCCATGCTGGGCAAGAAGGCTTGGCTTGTAACTTTTGACCTCAAAGAGGCATACCTGCATGTCCCAATCAGACAGTCTTGCAGAAGATACCTCAGATTCATAGCTGGCTCAATGCACTACCAATTCTCTGCACTGCCCTATGGCTTATCAACTGCGCCCAGGGTCTTCACAAAATGCCTGTCACCAGTAATTGCTTTTTGCAGACAAAGAGGAATTCAAATATATCCTTACTTGGACAATTGCCTTATTCAAGCAGAGAACAAGGAAATTCTATTACAGCATCTGGCGTTTGTAAAAAGATTACTAATTTGCCTAGGGTACACAGTAAACGAAAATAAATCAAATCTAGTACCCTCTCAAGAGATAATATTCCTGGGTGCAAGCTTAAATACAACTGCCCAGATGGCTTCTCTCACGCCAGACAAACAAAGGCAACTGACTTCTTTCTTCGAAATGTTGGCAACAAAGACCCAGTTATCTGCAAGAAAAATTCTGCAGGCTTTGTGCTTCCTGGCATCCTGCATTCTGCTAATTCCATATGCCAGACTGCATATGAGGAAACTACAATGGTATCTAAAAAGTGTTTGGACTCAACATTGTCACAGCCTGGAAACATTAATTACCCTCATTCCTTGCCTGCAAGAGGAGTTTTGATGGTGGGCACAGGCCTGTCACCACAACAAGGGACAGCCATTTACCCTACCCACAGCCAGGCAGTCAATAACAACAGATGCTTCAGATTATGCCTGGGGAGCCCACATGGCAGGAAAATGTATTCAGGGCACATGGCCCACAAGCCAAAGGCATCTTTATATCAATCAAAAAGAGATGCTAGCTGTTCAGAATGCCCTGACAGCTTTCAAGGATCTACTCCATCCAGGACAACTACTGATAAGGACGGACAACACTACAGTCATGTGGTACATAAACAGGGAGGCACTCATTCCTACCCCCTCTGCAGGCAAGCCATGACTTTGTGGGACACAGCATTGACTTATCAAGTACACCTGCAAGCACAATTCCTGCCAGGAAAGAAAAATACTCTGGCAGACGAACTAAGCAGAAACCTCACGGATCCCCACAAGTGGAAACTGGATCCACAAGTCTTCAGCATGATAATAAAGAAATAGGGATGCCCAGACATAAATCTATTTGCCTCCCCTCACAACTGCCAGTTACAGAGATTCTGCACAAGGACTTATCACAAGCAAGCATGGAAAGTGGATGCTCTATCATTCAGCGGGAAAACCCTAACAGTATATGCCTTTCCTCCTCTGCCTCTCCTCCCCAAGGTACTCCTAAAGGTCAGACAAGAGAAGCCAAAAATGATTCTGATTGCTCCAGACTGGCCCCGCCAGCACTGGTACCCAATCCTAAAGAGCTTGTCTCAAGATCCAGCCTGGACATTGCCTCTAATTCCTCATTTACTGACCCAACGAAACAATCAGATCCTGCATAGCCAACTCAGAACCCTAAATCTGGCAGCATGGGGGATAATGTAGCCATTCAGAACACACCTCTCTCTCTAAAGCAGTGATGGATGTTATTTTGGAGGCCAGGAGGCCCAGTACCAGAAAATCTTATGCAGAAAAATGGAAAAGATTCTGTGCTTGGAACCAGGCACAAGGAATTGACACATTTGTACCAAATATTCCTCAGATTTTACAATACCTAACTGAGACACTGGACAAAGGCCTATCCTTTTCATCAATTAAAATCCATGCCTCTGCCATTTCAGCTCATTACAATATGGAACCACCAATTTTTTCACATCCGTTGCTAAGGCAGTACCTCAGAGGGGCCAAAAACATAAGACCCCCAAGGAGAGCACCAGTACCTGCATAGGACCTCAATTATGTCTTGGAAAAACTCACACTGCCGCCTTTTGAGCCAGCCAATACAGCTGAAATAAAGTTCTTATCTTGGAAAACAGCTCTGCTCCTAGCAATAACCTCTGCAAGATGAGTCTCAGAGTTACAGGCACACATGGCTGTGGAACCTTTTATCATTTTCCATCCAGACAGGGTTTCTCTGAGAACTAACCTGACATTTATGCCTAAGGTAATGTCCAATGTGGCCCTTAACCAAACCATTCATTTGCCTACCTTTTATCCAAACCCACAGAATAAGGGTGAGAGGCTCCTGCATTCTTGGGACATACACAGCTACGCTTCTACTTGGACAGAACTAAAGCCTTCAGAAAGACTAACAGCTCTTAGTGGCATATGCTGCAGGATCACAAGGAAAGGCTATCTCAAAGCAGACTATTTCAATATGGATAGGCCACTGCATTCGTTTCTGCTATTCACAACATGGCAAATCAGTGCCTAAGGGCATTAGGCCTCACTCAACCAGAGCAGCAGCCACTTAAGCAGCCTTCCTCAGAGGAGTACCAACCAAAGACATTTTAGGGGCTGCAACTTGGAGTTCAGTGCACACATTTACCAAGCACTACCACTTACCTCTCTACTCTAAATCCAGAGCAGGCTTTGCCACTGCAGTTCTGCAGGGCCTTATAGCTTCTCCTAATCCTATGTAGACCCAGCCACCCAACCTCAGCTTTGGGATTCAACCCAAGTGTAATGACTGCAACAGTGAAACATGATGAACATAGTACAGATGTGTACCTACCATAAATGTAGATGTTAAGAGTATATTCACTGTTGCAGTCCAGGTTATCCACCCACCATCCCCCTTTTCTTTGCTGGGACTTATCTGTACTTCTCTATCCTATACAACCTATGTGGTGTATTTGCTTGTAGATGAAGGAAATGTTTATTTTTGTGCATGCATACTTATTGGCATAATTTTCAGCCTACCAATTTGGGGTCACCTGACATCTGGGGCAAGAAAAACTGAAAAAAATGGTGTTGGCTGCATCTTTTATACCCCTGGCGCAGATGGACATGTTATATGTGTTTATTGCCTTGGTGTTATTCACCTACAAGAAGACTGCACTTTGTGTCACTCTTTCAGTGCAAGAGTACTTCAGGAAAGGAGAAACAATTTGATCCTGAAAGAGCTCTTAAAGCCAACTTTTGAGGAAGCTATCCATAGTTCTTCCTCTTCTCCTTCTTCCAAAAAGGGAAAATCCCAGAAAAGACATTCGCCTGCTACATCGGCTCAGTCAGAGCCACCAGTTATGCTACCAAAAATCTCTAAGGCCGCTACCTCCTCAGCTCCACAGTCCTCGGAGCCATCGGAGGTCATATTAGTTGACAAGCCTGGTACTTTGGCTCCAAATTCCTCGGAGCCGCAAGATACCTCTACTCGGAGCCGGCCCACGGATATTTCACTGGTTTCTCCGACACTGAGATCTCCAATTCTGCACAGGTCTCGCTCTCCATCCCTATCTTCCAGGTCCACCAGGAGCTTATTGGACGATGACATGGAACGGGTGGTGCGCAGACTCCTGAAGTCGCTGGCGCTGACTAAATTATTCTCAGCTCCCACCCATTTGGTCTCAGAGCCTACTGTACCAATTATACCTACTGTTGTTCCTACTCCAAGCCAAGCTGGACCTTCGGAGCCAGAGTGCTTGGTACTGCTTACTGTGGATCCATTGGTTACAGGACCCCCTTCGGTGTTCATGGAGCCGACTTCTGGTCCAACTCTCTCGGTGCCGTCTGGAGAATCTGAGAGCCGGGGTTCCTCATTCGGCCCCGGGGGGGGATTCTCAGCCCCGATCTTCAGTGCTGAGTCTGCCTCTCTGAGCATCAGACTGGGTTAGCTCGGCTCCCACATAGGCCTCGGGTCCGATCTCGTGGGTTCCGGTGCCTTACTCTGTCTCCTCGGAGCCAAGGGAGTCTTCGGTGCTGGCGGGATCTGCCTTTGAGCTAATGAGGAGTGTGTTTTCTACCTACTCAGCACCACAAAGGGATACTAGCACTCGTCCCCCTAAGGCACCAGCTACTGTCTCGGCACCACCCATTCCACAGGACAGCAGAGATCCAGAGCCTCAGGATCCCCCAATGGGCGAACCCCTCTCCTCCAAGGCCTCCCCAGAATATCCTTCTGAGGAACCACCTTAGAAGAGAACTTGCAAGAGAAAGCACGTAGACTCCCCAGATGAGTCAGTCACTTCAGACACTATCCTCGATGAGTCGGAAGGATCCCCGCAGTCGTCCTCTGATGATATCTCATTTGCAGAGAGATCCTGAAGCAGAGAGGTGACTGGCAGTCACCACCCCTTCTGAGGAGTCAGTGTACCTGAAGGCTTTTGGGTCTCCACCTTCAGCCCCCTGGGTGTCTCCGCATTTCGATGAGCTAATGGACCTGGTCAGTCGAAATGCATGGGAGTCACCTGATGCAATGGAACCAGTCCCTTGGAGGCCAAACAAATTCTTGTCAGCTCCTTCGTGAAAGGATTTCCTCACTAAGGGGGTACCCGTAGATGCTATGGTGATGGCAGCAGCCACCAAGAAGGAATTTGCAAAGACTTTCTCATCTGTTCATCCTCCGAATAAAGACTCTCGAATGATGGACAGATACGGGAAGCGTGTCTTTTCGTCAGCGACATTCTCACTGCGATCGCTGAACTACCTGTCTCACTTTACAAGGCTACAAAGAGATCTCCTGAAAGAGCTAGGAGATGCACTACAAGGTACATTAGCTGCGGGAGTGAATGAGAAGGTCTCCTTCCAGCTGTCCACATTAAATTCCATTGTCAACTCTTCCATAAGGTTCATATCTTACGCAGAAGATGGAGCGATCAGGGCAGTGGGTTCCAGAGTTTCCCTTAGGAGAAACTACTGGATGTGCTTGTGCAATTTTGGGGAGCCCTTTAAGTCTACTTTTACTAATGCCTTTTTTGATGGTTCCTCACTCTTTGGACCCAAAGTAAAAGACACTCTAACCCGGTGCGGGCAGGAAGGAAAAACTCTCTCTGCCGTTGGAGTACGTTTTTTTGTACTTTCAAGACCTTATCCTAAAGGCCAGAAGAGTGGGAAAATGTGGTTCAAAAGATCCCATTGAGTTTTCCAGGACGCACGGGGTGATTCCTTCCTCAGGGGCATAGGGGGAGGCAATAACGGTAAATGCCACCCCAGAGGCAGAGAGGGCCCACAGAACCAGGGTGACCATTAATCTTTTCACAGACGTCCTTATTAGCACTCCTGAAAGGAGGCCCGACTCTGGAAGCAGTCGGGGGATGTTTATCCATGTACCCAGAAGCCTGGCAAACTATCACGAGACAAATGGGTGCTAAAAATAATGTCCAGAGGATACTCCATTCCATTTCCCAATCCTGTTCCACAGACCAGAACAATCTCAGATGTTACACCCAATCTAAGGGAGCAAGCAACTAGAGAGATTCAAAAGTTGCTGCACAAAAGAGTCATCCAAGAAGTCCCCACAGACCAAATAGGATTCAGAACTTACTCGAGATTCTTTTTGGTGCCAAAAAGAATAGGGGACTGGAGGCCCATATTAGACCTAAGCAAATTAAATAAATCCGTCAAGAAGTCAAAGTTCCGAATTGTGACACTGCAGTCTATACTTCCCTTTTTAGGGAAAGACGATTGGATGTGCTCAGTAGACCTTCAAGATGCTTACTACCACATAAAAATGGATAGGACATCAAGAAGGTACTTACGCTTCCGGCTGGGAGCCAGTCCTTACCAGTTCCGAGCTCTGCCCTTTGATCTCACTACAGCCCCCAGAGTGTTCACCAAATGCATGGCAGTAGTTACGGCTCACCTGAGGTGTCTAGGATTCCGAGTGTTTCCCTAACTGGACGACTGGCTCCTATCTGCCGCCACCAAGCATCTACTCCAACAAGCCAGGGATCTAACTTTGGACATTTGCAATCAGCTGGTTATTACAGTCAACTTTCAAAAATTTGACTTGTTGCCCTGTCAACATATTACATTTATAGGCGCAGATCTAAACACCTCCTCTATGGTAGCACATCTTCCAACAGAAAGAGTTGTAGCACTCAGGCAACAGATACTTCACCTCCTTCCCAAGACCAAAGTGAAAGCAAAGGTAATTCTAAGACTACTAGTAACAATGGCTTCCATGGTTACACTGTTCCCTCTTGATAGAATGCAAGAGGATCCTTCAATGACTGTTGTTCTCCCAGCGGTCACTTCAAGAGCTTCCTATGTCTCACCTGATCAGAATAATGGAATCATGCAAGAACAACTTAAGATGGTGGTACACTCCACTCATGTGACCATAGGGAGACCCTTTGTTCCACATCAACCCATAGCTACGGTGACCACGGACGCTTCCCAGATAGGATGGGGGGGGCATTATCTAGGAAGAACAGTCCAAGGTACATGGCAAGAACACGAGGCTCACTTGCATATAAATGTCCTAGAAATGAGAGCAGTGCTTCTTGCATTGCAAGCACTTCACGACTCTCTCCCTCTAGGAACAGTTGCGATACATTCAGACAATATGTCTGTGATTTGGTACATAAACAAGCAGGGGGGATCCAGATCTTACCCCCTTTGTCAAGAGGCCCTAAGAATTTGGCAGTGGGCAGTTTCTTCCCCGCGCTTTCTAATAGCAATGCACATTCCAGGGAAGTCCAACATGCTAGCAGGCAAGCTGAGCAGAGCAATTTTAATGCCTCACGAGTGGTCTCTCAATCAGAATGTAGCGGAAATTATTTTCCGAACATGGGGTCCTCCTTGCTGTAGTCTCTTTGCCACTCCCATGAATGCCAAGTGCAGCAACTACTTTACCCTAATCCCCCCTCCGGGGAGACACCGAGACACACTTGCTCATGATTGGCCCTCAGGACTTCTGTATGCTTTTCCTCCATTTCCTGTCATACCCAGAGTCATTCAGAAAGCACAGTACTCGAGAAGCAGGATAATTCTCATTGCTCCTTACTGGCCTCGCCAAGTTTGGTTCCCCTTCCTTTGGCCTCCTCTTTAGGACAAGCCTTGGACTCTGGACCCAGTGCCAGATCTGCTGACTCATGTCAGGGCAGCTTAATCCTTCTCTCCACACTGTAAAATTGACAGTTTGGCTGCTCCACTTCTCAATTTAGTCAGGCTTCACAATTTCACTCCTACAGTTAGACATATTTTAATGTCCTCTCATAAAGCTTTCACTAGAAAACTGTATTCTAGCAAATAGAAAAGGTTTTCCTTTTGGGCTCAAAACAGGAACATTGATCCTTTCTTTGCACCTATCCATTCTATTTTGGAATTTTTGGCGGACCTCTCCAGCAGGTTTCAGCTGCAGCAACAGGGTTCAACTCGCTGCAATGTCAAATTTCCACATTGGTGATTCTGTCTCCAACTTAATGTCACACAGGTTGTGTACACCCTTCTTAAAAGGTGACTCCTTATTAAGACCTCCCTTTAAGGAACCCCTTTCTCCCTGGGATTTAAAATTTGTTCTATCTCACCTCATGTTACCACCTTTTGAGTCCTCATCATCTTCAGGCCTCAAGTTCCTTTCCTGGAAGACCTTGTTTCTAGTGGCTATAACTTCTGCTAGAAGAGTAACAGAGTTGCAAGCTCTTTCTATTAAACCGCCATATTTGATTTTTCATAAGGCTAGGGTATCCTTGCGAACTAATCCATCTTTCGTACCCAAAGTCTCTTCTTCAAATAACATAAATTATTCTATAGCACTTCCAGTGTTCTTTCCTAATCATAGCAACAAGGCAGAATACAAATTACATCAACTAGACATCTCAGATTCTATTTGCATAAGAACAAAGATTTTAGAAAATCTGACCAATTATTCTTATCCTTCTCTGATGCGAAAAAGGGGTAGCTCAGTTTCTAAAAGTACTATTTCCAATTGGCTTTCTAATTGTATTACATTCATCTATACCTCAAATCACAGAGATTTACCTTTCAAAGTGAAGGCTCATTCCACTAGAGCAGTGGCTGTGTCGTCTGCTTTTCAAGCCAGAATTCCCATGGCTAATATTTGTGCAGCAGCTATTTGGACCACTCCACACACTTTTGTCATGCATTACACAGTGGATTTGGCCTCCAGGGACAGGGCCACCTTTGAGTCCATGGTGCTTAAAGGTGTACTCCCGTGAGCACCCAGGGTAAAGGTGCTAGGGACACTGTCCCAACATTGTAAGAATGAAGGCTAGATAGGACAGCATAACATAAAGAAGTTATGTACTCACCATAACGTTCCATGTTTGTTGTCCTTCTCGCCGTTCATTCTTACGAACCCTCCCTCCTTCCCCCTGCCAAAGACTCCTTGTGGACCTGGTGGATGTTTTTACTACCTTCAGGAGTTCTTTGTTTCAGTTTGTATCGCCTTCTATTGGCTATAGTATATATTTGTAGGTATGTGTGTTTATATATATATATATATGTATGTATATAGTGTACATATTCAGTAGTAACAGCAAACAAGATCTGGGGAATTACACCACTACATTGTGGGATACCTTCTTGCCACAAGTCAGGTTTGAGACTATCAGCTATGTATTCGGCCGAGTTGGAGCTGAGAATCGGCTCCGAACCCATCATTGTAAGAATGAACGACGAGATGGACAACAAACATGGAACATTATGGTGAGTACATAACTTCTTTTTTTCAAACTTCACTTCAAACAACCTCTGATTTGATCAGGTCTCCCAGGTATCCCACCAAACCAACAAATACAGGGCTTAAAGCAAATACAGCTCCTGTACACCCAAGGCTCTGTGGGACCAGTACCTAACACATTACAAGGAAAGGGATTCTACTCAAGACTTTTCCTTGCCCCCAGAAAGGAGGGTACCTGGAGGCTTATTCTGGATTCGTCCAGGCTCAGTATATTTTTGCAGGTACCAAAATTCAAAATGCTAACTCTTCAAAAACTGCTGTCCATGACTTCTCCCAATGCTTACATTGGAAACCTTAGATCTAAAGAACGCATACCTCTGCATTCCTATAGAAAACTCTCACAGGAGCTTCCTGTACTACAGAGCAGGTGTGACTCATTATCAGTTTTGTGCTGTACCCTTTGGCTTGTCTACTCCAGGGTTTTCATAAAATGACTTGCTGCAGTGATAGCTTTCTGCAGGTCAAAAGGAATTCAAATTTATACCTACTTGGACAACTGCCTCCTTCAGGAAACAAATCTAGAAAAACTCAAAACAGATCTGTTTTACATTCAAGAGATCCTGGCTTCTCTGAGGTTTACCATCAATACCCAAAATGCTCAGACCACCCAACGAACAGGATTGTGTGCCTGAGGCCATTGCTGGACTCTTTCCTTCAGAAAGCCTTCCTCCCTCTGGACAAGGTTACCTTTCCAATCTGGTACTTCCAAAAGCTTCTTCTCATGAACTATCTAAATGTGCGGTACCTCAGAAATGTGTCGTGCCAACATTCCCAATACCTCAACTGCAGGATGAAACTTCTCTCCTGTCTCAGAAAAGAATTTGCCTGGTAGGCTTGAAACTGCTTCCTCAGTCCGAGCCTTCCCTTCAGCTTTATTCCTCAGGACCAAACTCTGACCACACATTCATCAGAAGTAGCCTGGGGAGCACACTACAACAACTTACAGACTCAGGGCAGATGGGACTCCCAGTTAAAGAACAAACACATCAACATAAAGGAACTGTTGGCAGTCTAAAATGTCTGAATGCCTTCAAAGATCAGTGAAAACCAGGAGTACTGCTACTAAAGGTAGACAGTACCATAGTTATGTGGTACATAATCAAACGGGTGGACTCACTTTTACCCTCTTTGCTGCCTAGCCATAGACCTCTGAATAACTGCAAACTCCCTAGCCCTGCACCTCATGTCTCAGTACCCACCCGAAAAACCAAATCAACTGGCAGATTATCCAAGCAGGAGCCTGTCAAACCCTTATGAGTGGCAACTACATCAGGAAGTTTATCTCAGTATCACCAAAGAATGGGGTGTGCCAGAGATGCACCTTTTTGCCACAAAAGAAAACGCACGCTTGAAAAGGTTTTGCTCATGGTCCAAGACAAGGGCAGCCTGAAAGGACACACGTCTTATCCTTCCCTGGGACAGGCCCTTTCCTTTATGCCTTCCCCAATCCCCTTGCTTCTCAGGGTGTTAAGGCCTAAGATCATTCTGATAACCCCAGAGTAGTCAAGGCAGAAATGGTATCCTCTAATGCTCAGTGTAAGCAGGAAGAAACCTTGGTTGCTGCCCCAAAGAGTAGACCTATTAACACAGTTCAAGGACATCATCATACACCCCAACCTGAACACTCTCAAATTGACAGCTTGGATGATACATTGACCCCCTGGATGGGGACAGCCCTAGACAAACAGATCCTGGACATTCTTAAAGAAGCCAGGAGGTCTAGCACAAGGAAATAATAATCCAAAGGTAAAAAATGCACCAATAAACTGTAAAATACAAAATGAAAGGTGCCTTTTGTACAAGGAAATCTTACTCTGCCAAATGGAAGAGATTCACTATATAGTGCAGACAAAAGGGACAGAGCCCATTTCAAGCTCAGATGCCGCTGATCCTTACATACTCATCAGGACTTTTGACAAAGGACTTTCTTATTCCTGTATCAAAGTATATGCTTCTGCAATTTCTGCTTATCTGGCTATTGAACCCCCTCTCATGAAACAGTTCCTGAGAGGGGTTATTCACAAGATACCTGAGAAAACCTCTTGTTCCCCTGTGGGACCTCAGTTTCATTCTGGAGAAGCTCACCTTCCCCCCATTTGAACCAGCTGCCTCTACAGATATCAGATTCCTGACCTAGATGACGGCCTTTCTGCTAACCATTACTTCCTGTAGAAAGGTTTCTGAGCTTCATACCTTTGTGTGTGAAACCTTCCATCATTTTCCACCCTGACAAAGTCTCCTGTAGAACCGGCCCTTACTTTATGCCTAAAGTGGTCTACAGAGATCTCTTTAAACCAGACCATCCACTTACCTTCTTTCCTAACCTCCAAAACAAGGGGGGAAGAATTCTCCATATATTGGATGTGTTTAAGCAATTG
This sequence comes from Protopterus annectens, assembly GCF_019279795.1. Classification (NCBI taxonomy): domain Eukaryota; kingdom Metazoa; phylum Chordata; order Ceratodontiformes; family Protopteridae; genus Protopterus; species Protopterus annectens. The sequence continues at coordinate 1,548,767,141 of NC_056745.1, read as the reverse complement.
CATTACTGCTCAAGCTGAACAAAAAATGTCAGGAAATCTAACCAGCTTTTTGTGGCCTTTGCCTGTAGATCCAAGGGGAGACCAGTTTCCAAGCAAACAATCTTCAAATGGATCTTGCACTGTATTCTTGTTTTGCTACAACCATCACATGAAGAAGCCATCAAACTCTGTGAAGTTTCACTTCACTAGGGCTACTGCTACATCTTACAGCCTTTCTTAAATGGGTGGCCACTAAGGATGTTTTTGAAGCCGCTACTTGGTATTCTGTGCATACCTTCACCAAACATTATCACCTTCCAACCTTCTCCAAGTCCAGAGCAGGGTTTGCCACTCTGTCTTGCAAGGCATACTTTCCTGTGCTTGACTTTGTCTACCCTCCGCTCAGCTTTGGGAGTCATCCCATCAGTTAGGACTGTAATAGTGCAGCACAAAGAACATAGTACAGTCGTGCACACTTACTATAAATGTAGATGTTAAAGCGTATTCACTGTTGCAGTATTCTTTCCCTCCCTCCTTCCTTCCTCTCTTGAGCCATGAGTTTTTGGTGGACACTCTCCTCTGTAGTTCTAGCTTGTTCCCTCCTCCTATTTAACATAGTTTGAAGTTTCTGAGCATTAGACCCTTGACCTTAGATTCTGGTAAAGGGGTTTCCTGTCTATTAGAGCAAGAAATTACTGAGGTTGTGGTGCTGGCTGACCCCCTTTATACCTGGATGTCTTGACATTGGTCAGGGTATCTGCTGGCTTCATGAAGAGTAGAAAATTCTCTGGTAGTCAGAACTGCCAAGGGTATCCACAGCAGGAAATCTCATCAGTTAGGATAGCAAAAATGAATACACTGAAACATCCACACTTATGTTAAGTGTACACAACTGTACTTTTTTGGCAACAAGCGCAGTATGTATAATGGCCGAGCCGGTTCTGAGTGGTCGGAACCGAATCCCATTCATCAGGAATGAATGAAGATCGACAGCAGAGACGGAACATTATGGTAAGGATGGAACCTTTTTCTTATTAATACTATATGTGTGCTGATATATTCATTTTTTCAAAGGCAGTTCAGTTTTGCATATGTAAAAATGGGACAGATACTGCAGCAAGCAAAATAAACTACTCTTGAAGTGTTGCAGTTAAATTTGCCTCAGTCTATCCATCTGTCTATGCTGTTAACCTACTTTTTATCATCTTTGATTGACCTTGACTGCAACTTCCACATTTACTAGCATGTGAAAAAACATACTTATTTAATTTCTTTACTGATTACAAAATGTTTTTAACATTAACCTTTTTTTTACAAGTAGTGTTTAGTTTTAGTCGTATAATATCTAAAGGGAGACCCAAATTATTATTATTAGGTTTCCCAGTATTTAAAAATCATGCCAGTAGAGTCCTTATTGTCTTGCTTAACCATAGATGCATCCCCTTAGGAGTTGTGTGCCTTTGGGGTAAATTCAAACCGTACTTTAAAATCAGTTTGTACTAACTCTTCTTTCTATCAATCACTTCCTGTGTTATATTATCAGCCATCCCTGTTTACTTATTTACATTTGATTACCGGGTAGTGTCCGACTGGGCCAGTGGCCCATTTTCAGTAGAGACCTGGGGAGAAAAGCTCCAAAGAAGTTACACACTTAGTACAAAAATGTGAGTGAGTACCATCAAAAGCGAAAAGAGGTCCAAGTAGTTACAAACAATATATCATAAGCAATCAACATTGAATAAGAAAATACATTAACAGTCATAATTAAATAAAAATCAAACAATGTTATATATTTTTATTTATATAAAAGACTAACTGAAATTGTGAGTATCAAAGGAAGGTGGAAGTCTCATTGCCAAGAGGACACGAGGCTAAGTGAGAGTATTGCAGGTAGACAGTGAAGGAGGGTAAGAATAGATTAGCCTGGGAGCACAGCCAATGATTTGAAACATATTCTTTTAGGGCCTGTTTGAAGTAATGTGTATCAATGATGGATAGTATATGCTGATGGAGAGAATTTCAGTATGCGGCAATTTTGTGGCAATATGAGGAGTCTCCATGTGAGTTATGGGTTTTGTTAATTTTAAGCAACACTTTATCAGCTGATCTAAGTGACTTAAAGTTAGTGTAGGGTTGAACAAGATCAGATAGAGCTGGAATATGCTGTCACCTTTATACATGACTATATGGGCAGTAAATATTTGATTTAGCATTAGTAAGTTAGGGAGTTCTAACCAGTTCAGATGGTGAAGGGCAGTGGAGTGATTTTATCGTTGTGGTTGATTTGAGCAAAATTGGCTATTTTGTTTTAGCAAGCTTTGAGGTTATTTAAATCTGATTTGCGAAGGTTGGTAAATATTTGAGAAAAGTAAAGTAGGGAAGATAAGAGGTAGGTTTTAGCTGTTGCAAGTCTGACGTAATTGGTGAAATAGGATTTGGCCCTGTAGAGAGCACCAGGTTTTATATGGACTTTTTAAATTGTTAGTGCTATATGTTTGTCAAACGTCAGTCCATTGTAAGTAGTGACGCCTAGAAGTTTTGTTTGTTTGGGTTCTGTTTTAGTGCTATTGGAGGAAAAAGTAGAGGTGGTTGGTTATTTGTTATTGAGGTATTGTAAAAGGGTTTAGTATGGGTTGATGGACTGCTAAGTAGTTTTCTATACTTTGGAGGGCAACCTGAATTTTTTCTTGAAGTTCAATGATAGTGTGGCAGAGCAGATGAGGGAGGCATCATTAGCATATTGTATGATTGAGGCAGGTCAAGCAACAGAACTTCGGTCATTAGTAAAAATAATGGGCCAAGGATAGATCATTGTTGGACTCCTACAAAGATGGGAAGCTGAGGGGAGAGTTTATTCTCCCATAAGGTGGCTTGTTTTCTGTTAGAGATATAGCTATGAAACCAACCCCTAGGGGCTATATGTATGAATATGCAGTACTCTATGGACAGTAAGGATTCTTTTGGGGTGATTTCTAAATATTGGGAGATTTTTTTAAGCACCTGTATTAAATTATCACTTAACGCTTAGACAATATAGATTAACAGAAAAGAAAACAAACCATAAATGTTATGTTGTCCTATCCCGCCGTAATTCTTGCTGGTTGGGGTTCAGAACCAAGCATCAGTTCTGACTCAGCCAAATACAAAAGCTCGAGAGCTTCCACTGGCTCGAGGCTAACCCCCTATCCCATAATGAACCAGGTAAAATCCCCAGATCTCATTTGCTGCTGAAGCAATCGAGAAGTTTTCCTGCTGGCTCATTGGGTAAGTATTCTATTTAGTTGGATTTTTGTGAAAACTTCCTAAGATCCAATTAGTTTTTCGCTATCCATGTGCAATAGAGTTCTGGTGATCCTTTTTATCATAGTGTACTGCCCTTCTCTGCTGTTATCAAGAGATCCATTTAAGTTAGAGGGCTCTCAGCGGCCCATTTAACTTAGGGGGGATGCTTCCCTTTTCCCTTGTGTGTTTCTCCGTTTTGGAAGAATCCTTTTTAGTTAGAGGATTCTTCTTTTATCGTACTTCTACAATAATCTTTGTTGTGTAAAAAAAAAAAAAAAAAGAGTAGAGTTGTTGGTTAAGGATTTTCTTAGAGTAGTGCTAGTTTTGCATTTTATCTTTCTATTTTTTTCTTCTGGTGTGCTTTACTTGGTTACGAGGCTCTGTAGTTCATGTGTTAGAGCCATGTTCGTTGATGTTCTTATCTTATTATACTAAAGAGTTGTTTATTTTGACTTGTACAGTGCATATTTGTGTCATGTCGAAAGAGAAAGAGCAAAGAGAACATAAACAGTCTGGGTTTAAGAAGTGTGACCAATGTACCTAGAAAATGTCCCTTACGGATGGTCACACTACCTGTGTGTGTATTGTCTCAGCGCCATCCATTTTCAGGATCCTTGAACTATTTGTCATGGATTTAGCAGTAGAGTGCTTCAGGAGTGTAAAAACAAATTAATGGTTAGAGGCTTACTTGAAGGGTCCTTTCCAGGAATCCTTAGAGATGTCTCAGATCACCAAGCCTACTTCACCATCCTCGTCTCATTCGAAAGCCTCAAAGAGACCTGCCACTGTGACTTCAGCTTTGGAGCCACCGAAGAAAATTGTTGCATCAGAACTGAGAGCTCTTGGCTCTGATAGCCCAGGATCATCCTCTTCGGGTCCATTAGTGTCTGCGGAGCCAATAGAGGTACCGAGCAGGAGACAGTCTCCTATGTTGGAGCCGGTCACCCCTATACAGAGATCACCCAATTTGGAGAGGGCCAGTTCTCCCTCATTATCCTCCCATTCCTCCGGGAGTTTATCTGATGATGACGTGAATCGGGTGGTGAAGAGATTGCTTAAAACTCCGGCACTGGTAAAAGTTTTATCGTCTCCAACCCCAAAGGATTCGGGACCGTCTAAGGCACCAACTCCAATTCCTCCTCTGACTCCTGTGGTGGTTTCAGAGCCAGAATGTGGGTCGGATAGTGGAACCGTCAGTACCGGGACCTCCTTTAGGATCATCGGTTCTGCCATCTGTTTCCGAAGTTGTCGGGTCTTTCGGATCTCGAGGAGTCTGGGAGCCAACACTCACCTGTTGGGTCCGGGGAGGGGAGTCGTCGCGAACAATTGTCTGAACCGACCCTACTCCTCAGTGCCTCAGCAAGGTTGAGCTCGGCTCCTACATCTTCGAAGCAGAGGATCTCTTTGGTGCAGAGTGAGGGAGCATTTGAGCTGATGGAGAGAGTGCTGTCATCCCAGACAGCTCCACTCTCAGAGCCATCTTCTCTTCCCTCACAGGCGCCGATGTTAGTCTCTTCATCTTCGCCCACTCCTTCCTAGCATAGAGATCCAGAGTCCCAGGAAGCCCCTGCGGGCAGCATCATCTCCTCCGAAACTTCACCAGAGTATCCCTCTGAGAGGAATTCCCTCGGAAGAGACTGTGCAAAAGGAAGCACATAGACTCCCCTGAGTCGGTTACATCGGACACCGATCTGGATGAGTCCAAAGGGTCCTCACAGTCCCCCTCTGAGGATGTCTCTTTTGCTGACATCCTTGAGATCATGAAACAGAGGGGTGGCTGGAAGCCCAACAACCCTTCAGAGGACGCATCGGTATACCTGGAAGCATTTGGATCTCGCCCTTCCACCTCCTGGGTGACTCCCTCCTGTGACCAACTACTTAACGTTGTTTCACATAAGGCCTGGACTTCCCCTGATACAGTGGAACTGGTTCCGTGGAGGCCAAACAAATTTATTACTGCCCCTACTGAAAAGGGGTTTCTGACCAAAGGAGTCTCTGTAGATGTGATGGTGGTGGCGACGGCCACTAAGAAGGAGTTATCGGAGACCTCCTCATCTGTTCAGCCTCCCAAGAAAGAGTCACGGACTATGGACATATAGGGAAAGCGTGCTTTTTATTCAGTGGCCTTTACACTGTAGTCGCTGAACTACCTGACCCATTTTACGAGGCTTCAAAGGGATCTCCTCAAAGAGCTAGGAGATACCCTTCAGAGTTCTGTAGCTTTGAAGACTGCAGACATAGTTTCCTCACAGCTCTCCACCCTCAACTCCACTGTGAGTTCTTCCATGAGACTGATTTCATATGCAGCCAATGGAGCGAGCAGAGCAGCAGCTACAGGAATTTACTTAAGGAGACATTCCTGGATGTGTCTTTGCAGTTTTGCTGAACCCTTCAAGTCTTCCTTCACCAACTCCCCTTTTGATGGTTCATCCCTTTTTGGGCCAAAGTGAAAGATATTTTGACCAGGTGCGAGCAGGAAGGGAAAACCTTGTCTGCCACTGGGAGTCCGTTTTTTCGCCACATCTAGACCTTATCCCAAAGGTCAGAAAGGTGGGAAGATGTGGTTCCGCAAGTCCAAAAAAGGTTTCTGTGATGCATGTTGGTGACACTTCCCCCAGGGGCAGAGGGGGAGGTGCTAATGGAGGATGCTGACCTCGCGGCAGAGGGGGGTCTGCAGAATCAGTGCAACAGAGTGACGTTCTCTGAGTGACCCTTCCAGCGCTCCTGAAAGGAGGCCTGCCTGCTCTTCTCTGGAGGCAGTCGGGGGATGCTTGTCACTGTACCAAAACGCCTGGCTAGAGGTCTCCCAAGACAGATGGGTACCAACAGTCATATCCAGAGGATATTACATACCCTTTTCTACTCCCCCTCCCATAGACCAGTCCATACCAGACATTCCACCTGGTCAAAAGGACTATGCAACACAAGAGATACTCAAATTGGTAGGAAAAAAAGTCATCCAAGATGTCCCCACAGACCAAATTGGATCCAGAACTTACTCAAGTTTCTTTTTAGTTCCAAAAAAAGACAGGACCAATGACCTATTCTGGATCTCAGAAAACTACACAAATCTGTAAAGAAATCAAAGTTCCGGATGGTGACACTGCAGTCAGTATTTCCCTTTATAGGGAAAGATGATCGGATGGGCTCAAGAGATCTTCAGGACGCGTATTTCCACATACAAATGGACAAGCGGTCCAGGAGATATTTATGCTTTCGGCTAGGAGCCAGTCATTACCAGTTTTGGGCCCTGCCCTTTGCTCTCACTAAAGCCCCCAGAGTGTTCACCAAATGCATGGCAGTGGTCACTGCTCACTTGAGACATCAGGGATTCTGTGTGTTTCCATACCTAGACAACTGACTCCTGTCCACCACCACCAAGCATCTACTTCTGCAGGCGAGGGACGAAACAGTGCTTATTTGCACTAGGTTAGCCATTAGAGTAAACTTAAAAAAGTCTGCCTTGTCGCCTTCACAGCATATTACTGTCTTAGGCGCAGAATTGGATTAAAAAAAGATGGTGGCAAAACTTACCCCAGAGAGAATTCAGTCCCTTCATCATCAAATCAAGATATTGCTAGCAAAAATAAGCCAGGGTTGTATTACAGGTTCTGGGTACCATGGCAGTCTCAATTCTTTTAGTTCCCCTAGCAACTGCTACACATGCGGGTTCTACAGTGGTTACTGTTTGCCCAGTGGTCCATGCAAGATCTGCCTCTATCACACCAGATAATCATTACGGAGTCATGCAAGAAAGATCTTCTCTGGGGATTACAGACAGAACAGTTATACCTAGGGCGCCCCTTTGTTTTTCCACACCCAACAGCAGTAGTGACCACAGATGCTTCCTAGATCGGGTGGGGGGGGGCATTATCTGGGAATGACAGCCCAAGGCTTATGGCAAGAACACGAGAGTCACTTGCACATCAATGTCCTAGAGATGAGAACAGTGCTGTATGTGTTACACGCATTTCAAGACTCTGTTCTGATTGCGATTCAAACAGACAACATGTCAGTGGTGTGGTACATAAACAAATAAGGAGGAACCAAGTCATATCCCCTCTGTCGAGAGGCACAACGAGTGTGGCAGTGGGTGGTCACTTCTCATTGTTTTCTGATAGCAACGCATATCCCAGGGAAATCCAACGTGATAGCGGACAAACTCAGCAGAGCGATTCTGTTGCCTCACGAGTGGTCCCTAAAATCAGAAATTGTGGAAGAGACCTTCCAGAGATGGGACCAGCCTTGCTACAATCTTTTCGCCACCTCCATGAATGCCAAATGCAGCAGCTGCCCCCCGAGACTACTCTATGCCTTTCCCCCTTCCCCTTAATACCCATAGTACTTCAGAAACCAGCACATTGAAAAGCACTATAATACTCATTGCACCTTACTGGCCTCGACAAGTTTGGTTCCCTTTTCTCTGGACCCATTTACTGGAGGAACCGTGAATTCTGGACCCAGTTCCACACCACTTGACCCACTCATCGGGAACGTTCCATCCAGAACCTGAAGTTGACAGCATGGCTGCTCCAGTTCCACCTTAGCCAGGTGTTACGAATTTCCCCTGCGCTTAAACATATCTTAGTCTCTTCCCACAAACCATCTACGAGGAAACTGTACTCAATTAAATGGAAAAGATTTTCTTACTGGGCTGTTAAACACAATATAGAACCTTTTACAGCTCCTATTACCACAGTTCTAGAATTTCTGTCTAAGCTTTTTGACAAAGGAGCAGCAACAGCTACTGTCATAGTTCAACTGGCAGCCATATTTAATTTTCATATTGGTGAGATGGGAACGCCTGTTATGTCTCACAGATTATGAAAGACCTTTCTAAAAGGTGCATTTTTACTCGGACCCCCGATCAGAGAATCTCCAACTCCTTGGGACCTTAATTTTGTGCTATCTGCCCTGGTTTAGCCATCCTTTGAACCCGCATAATCTTGTGATATAAAGTTTTTGTCCTGGAAAACTCTCTTCTTGGTAGCTATTATTTCTGCCAGACGGGTGTCAGAACTTCAAGCTCTCTCTGTATGCCCTCCTTATATAGTTTTTCACAAAGACAGCATGTCATTAAGAACTAATCCCTCATTCTTACCCAAAGTTTATTCAGAAAACAATCTAAATCAATCTATTGAATTCGCTGTGTTCTTTCCAAATTATACCGACAAGGCAGAGTATACATTACATCAATTAGATGTGCACAGACAGCTGCATTTCTGTTTGCATAGGACCAGAGATTTCAGAAAGTCTGACCAGATTTTTGTGTCATTTTCAGACAAAAGAAAAGGATTGCCAGTTTCTAAAGTAACCTTGTCTAAATGGCTTCGAGATTGCATCTACTTCTCATACAGTAAGAATAACAGACAATTATCAGGCAAAGTAAAAGGCCATTCCACGAGAGCGGTTTCAACATCCTGTGCTTTTCAAACTAGGCTTCCCATTGACTCTGTGCAGCCATCACATGGGTGAGACCTCATGCCTTTATTACTAATTACAGAGTTGATGTGGCCTCCTGGTGCAGGTCTTCCTTTGGTTCCACTATTGAGGAGTCTTTTTTTCCTAAGGCACCCTAGGGAAAGGTGCTAGGGATGCTGTCCCAACCAGCAAGAATTACAACGCGACAGGACAACATAACATTAAGAAGTTATGTACTCACCATAACATTCCATGTTTGTTGTCCATCTCATCTATCTTCTTGCATCCCACCCACCTTCCCCCTCCTTCGTTCCTGGAGGAACAGGTGGATAATCTTATAGATATGTATGTGGTTATGATGGTTTAGAGTCTGATTCTTCTTTCTATAGTCAGACAATCTGTATGTATTAATATGTGGGCATACTAAGTCTGTTTTCATTTGCAAACAAGATCTGGGGATTTTACCCAGTGCATTCATGGGATAGGGGTTAGCCTCGAGCCAGTGGAAGCTCTCGAGCTTTTCTATTCGGCCGAGTTGGAACTGATGCTCTGTTCCGAACCCAACCAGCAAGAATATAGGCAAGATGGACAACAAACATGGAACGTTATGATGAGTACATAACTTCTTATTACATTTTTCCATTTCTGTACATTATACATCACATATATGTTCTTTTTTGTAATTATCAGCCAAAAATTGCTGAAATCCTGCCTTCCTTTAAACCTCACATCTCCTGAACATTACTCTGCATGTAATGTTCCCACAATCTCCATTTATTTATATGTAATTTTCTCCTTCCCTTTTGTAAAGATCCATCTTCTAGTTGTTTTTTTCTTTTTTATAATATTCAGTACTTCAAATACAATTGGTTTAGACTTTGTTTTCCAATTTCTAGTAATTGCTTTTTTGGCAGCCAACACAATTAATCTTAGTAAGTCCTTACTATGTCAGGGCAATTCAGATAGTGTCCCTGTTCATACAAATCGTATCTTTAGTTACAGCCATTTGCTCACCCAATATTTCTGACAAAGTACTTTAAGAATTTTTAAAATTTACCAACTCGCGGTCGAGTGGCGTTCGAAAGACATGCATAGAATGGGCATGCCTTCGTTGAAGGTTGGGCGTCGAGCTGGCACCTGTAAAAAATCTACTGCCAATCATTAGCGGACCAGAGTTTCGCTGTGGTGACCCCTAACCGGGAAAAGCCGAAATAAGAACAAAGAACCAACTCATTACACTTCCAAACACATATTCCCAGTTACTTTTCTTCCTCATCACACCCCCAACATTTGCCATCTACCTGAGGAAAAATTCTTGAGATGTAAAAATACCTAGGCAAACACTTTCAAGCAAAGATCCTAAACTGTCTCAACTTTGTTTCATACTTTGGGAATCATACATATGTTCTTCTGTTGTTATCTTGTAAATTGCTTTTCCAGTTTCTCTTTCCAATCTTTTCTAATCTCGTCTGACTAATTTTAATAGTTGTCATGCAATAGTTTATATGCCCAACTATTTATCCCTTTTTAACAGCAGTTTCTGTTCTAGATTCAATTACAAAAGAAAAAAAAAAAGAAACAGAGCAGGTCTTTCACTTAAGATTCCAGTATCCCTTACTTTTTGCCTATACTCTGATATCAGTCCCAGGTAGTAGGGAAGGCAGTCTCTACCCTGTAGTCCAAATATATTCTTGAACTCATCTTACTCTGTTGCCTTTCCCTCCATAGATATTTGCTCCTGATACCTTGGTTCATTTGAGAGTTTTCTCCAGTAAATTTCAGACCCCTCTTGCCTGATTTTTGTACGCCTTCTTGCAGTCATCCCTATTTGATATCCTGTCTACATTCTCGTATTGGCTTAGTTCTTAGAATACTTCCTGTTACTTAATCAGTATAATGTTCTCTATGGTTGTTATTCTCCTTAAGGATCTGCATCCAAAGTCCCACTCTGTCTTTATTTCTTGAACGTCTTTCCTGCTTCATCATCATCCCTTTCCATTTTGAATTATGACCTTCTGCTTGTGTTGTGTGTATGAGCCTTAACTGTGTAGTTGTAAAATATCTCTTCAAGTCAGGTAATCCTAAACCACCTTGCTCTATTGGAAGGATCAGCTTATCCCACTTAACTCTTGTCCTCTTCCCCTCCTAGATAAATTCCTTCAACTCTTTATTATTGGCCACAACTTCTCCTCTGGTTGATAAAAATATGCCTGGCCAGTATGTAAAATTAAAGGGACTAAAACATTTTCACTGCTTATATCTTACTATTCATATCCGTAAACAAGAGCTTCCAGTGTCTCAGTTTTTGTGTTGTCTTTTGTTTAGTCTTTTCCCATTTGTCCTTAGCTGCCATGACAGAAGCCTTACTCCTGAATCTACCTCATCATATTGTGTTCCTGAACCAGTTGATGTGTGGGTACATAATTTACTGCTATAGAGTTTTATCTTCATTAATTTTATGTCCCAGAACAGATTTGAAACTGTCTCAAAGTGTTCCACAACACTGAGATATCCTTTTTCTGAATTTATCAGGTACAAAATAATATAATCTACAAATAAAGCCAACTTTTTTTGATTTCCCTATCAGTTATATCCTTGCATTTCTGAGTCCCTTATTTTCTTTGCCAGTGGCTCTAAATATAAAGCAAATGACAAAAGAGAAAGAAAGAGAACACCCCTGTCTGGCTCCTTTGTTCAAATGCAGCTTATCAGCGAGGAATCTCCCATTTTAATTCTTGCCTCCAATCATTCATATATTCCCCTAATTAACCTTATTACTTACTCTATTGAATGCTTTCTCTACATCAAGACCCACGAACAGCAGGGGTATTTTCTTACATTCTGTTTCGCTCTGGATCATCATTGTTTTGTTAATGTTGTCAAATATTTGCCTCCCCTCAATAAAAGGACACTGATCCATATCTGTTCATTTTGGCAGCACATTTGTCATTCTTTTAGCTAGTATAGACTTAAACATTTTATAATCATGGTTTAAAATTGAAATGGGTCTGTATGAAGCTGGGTCTAATGGGTCTTTACCATCCTTGGGTAAAACAGCCACCATAGCTTTCTTCTAAAATGTCGGTGCTTCCCCTTTTAAAATACTGTTAAACAATCTTTTTTCTTCCCTCCTAACTTCCCAACTTGTACAGGAATACCATCTATTTCTGGAGACTTTCCTGAAGATTGATTACACCCCACTGTTTTTATCTCATTTTCTCCTGCCTTGTTGAGCCTCATCCACCTGTAAACTTGGCATAATTAAGTCTTCCATAACCACATTTCTTTGTTTTGTACATATTTTCATAACATTTCTGAAATATCTATAAAAACTTCTATATGATCTTTGGTTATTTTTCTTGTTAAAGGCTATGGCAACAACACTTTGTATTGTCTGCTGCTCTTTTATTTCAACCCTGTTTTTAAACTCCATTTTCATTTTATCCCACTCACTAGCTATAACTTCTGAAGAATGCTTCTATCTTCCCTAGTAACACTTAAATAATTTCCACTAACCACTCCTTAAATTCTGTTATTTTTAACAGGTAGGTGGGAAGGCACCGGTGTCCCATTTTTACTTCATTACCCTGTATTTCTGTCTAAGCTTTTATTTGTGCATGATCTAAAAAAAGGTTATTGGATGTGTGTTGAACCCTTTCAATTAAATGCAGCTATTCCTGTGAAATATAATTTCTATCTAGTATAGCCCAGTTATTGTTCCTTAGAGAATATGTAAATTCTCTTCCTACTACTGGGTTAATGTCTTCCATACCAAATCATATATTTCTTCAAAAATCTACTCTGTTTTTTTTATTTTCCCTTCTGGGTCCCCCTGCTATGTCTTTGCTATTGCTAGTCAAGGGCTAGTCCCCACCTGTAAGTAATATTCCCTGCTGACAGCTGATTAGTTCTCCCCAATTTTTCTGAAGCTCTGTAATATTTTTTGATGGAATAGAAATACTCACCAGCGTAATTGCCTTCCCTTGCCAGTAGTCCCTTGCTAGCACAAATCTACCATTACTGTATTTTTTCCTCTACTGTCTTTGTTTTAATGAAAACCCTCAAACAGGAAACTGTATACATTTTCAAACCACTTCTATACCCTATTATTTGAGAAAAGACACAGAAAACCATTTACATTTTCAAAAAATTAAGTTTAACTCTCCAAGTAGGAGCAATTGCCCCTAATTGACACTGCACCCACAGGCATTACCTAACCTAAAATTAAGGTTATCCTTGCCAAAGTACATGCTACAGCCTATGTTCCCACTTATACTGACTGCTGACTGTTCTTAGCTTATCCTCTGTTCCCCTCCTAGAGGTGAATTTTTTCACTGAACTGATTGCCATTTTACTTTTATATTTTGCATTTCCCTCAGCAAAGAATACCCAGAACTCTCCAGATTAATTTCTTTTACCTGCAGACACCTAATCTCCATGGATTTTATAAATTTCACTCAGAACAGAATGTACAACTGTCTTCTTCTGTAAACCTGAATCTTACTGCGCATTTGCTAATCGAAATAAAAACAAGCTAATATCTTTGTATTTGGAAGAAACAGCATTTTTCACATCCTTCATCATTTTATCTTATTTTTAGAGCTTACTTGCTTACAAAAACACTTGATCTGATGTCTTTTCCATTAGTTCCTTAATGGATGGGTCTCTGATCTGACCTTACTTTCGGCCATGGCCACTTCCAGTCTTTGGATCTGGTGCTCATGTTCCACCCCCTAGCCATTATCCATGTGAATAGAATGAGCTACCTCAGATAGTTTGCCTATGTCAAAAAAAAAGCAATGTAAATTATAAAATATATCTGTAAGTTACCTTAAAAGAGCATGCAACTTAAATATTGGTAACCTGCATGAAGAAAGAGAGGCAGAAAAAGAAAATACCTTCAGGAGCTAGAGCCAGGTCAGTTTGATCCATCCTAGGCATTGCATCAAGTTTTTATTTGTATGCAATATTCTACAGGTAAGCTTCCAATGCTTGGGAATAAATTAGCATAATTTATCTATCTGTCTTTCTGTCTGTTCTTTATTGTTTGCGTTAGCCCCACTAAGCTAATGATTTATTTTCAGGGGAGACCCAAGTTAATATTTTATCCTACTAGGGGAAATTTGGCCAGAACATTGGAGAACTTCCCTGGTATGCTGGCTGGACGTATGGCTATTCATGGTAGGCTATCCCATCTGCTAGAAATTCTGCAACATTGATCAGTCGGTCGTCTTCTGTAATGGTAAATTCATAACACAGCAGTACTTTCTCTGTTTTGCCATTTGGACTTTCCACTTCACCAAGGGTATTCATACATCTTTCTATATTTGGACAATTTTCTTGTGTTGTCTTTGCAGACTTTTTTTTCAAGCTGCCAAGAATCATTACCAACTGTTCCAAATTTCCTACTCAGTCGGGGTTTTCAAATCAACTTACAAAATTTTTCTTTCTTCCCTTCTCACAGAATTGTGTCCATGGGATGTCTGTTAGATGATGTCCAGTGAAGAGCCATTCTTTCTCCAGACAAAATAGAAATATTTCAACATTTATTCCTAATTTTCTGTATTCAAAGCCAGGTATCTGCAAGGGACTTTACTAGGATTTTGAGGTATGTAGCATCGATGGTTCTCATGTTTCTCATGGCGAGATTCTGCTGAAGAAAAATCCATTGGTATGTCAAACCAGTCTGGAATCACTGCCTTCACACTTTCTTTTCATATCCCTTTTTTGGGATTTGTTGGAAAGGAGATTCTCTGGTGAGTAGACCAAGTTTCTTTTAATCCAGATTTCCCATTCTCATTTCTGACCCCTCAATAGCTTGTTACTACAGATGTATCAGTATTGGCATGGGGAGCAGTTTGCAAAGGGGTGAAAGTGCAAGGTCTGCAGAACCCGCACAACAGACAGAAGCACATAAACGTTAGAGAGATGTTGGCAGTGATCCAGCCTTAAATCATCTCTGGTCCCCAGGACACCTCCACCCGGTTACACAAGCAACACCACAGTGATGTGACACATAAGCAGGGAGCTACCAGATTGTACCATCTTTGCAGACTTTCTATGACAGCCTGGGAGGTAGCATTTCAGCTCAGGCTTCATACATTTCTGTCAGCACAAACCTTAACTTCAGACAACCCAAGCAGGAACAGGACAGACCCTCATGAATGGAAACTTTACCTTGAGATCTTCTAAGATTTAATCCAGCTGTGGGGAACACCACAAGTAGATTTATGTGCCTCCTCTCAGAACAGACAATTAAAGAAATTCTGCTCCAAGACTCATTGGAAACATGCTTGGAAAACAGATGTTTTCTTATTTTCATGGATGCCTGTTCCTGCATGTTGTTCTACCCTTTTCACTAATATCCAGAGTTCCAAGGAGGACTCCCCAAAGTTGTGGTGGTGACTTCCTTTTGGCCCAGGCAACAGTGGTTCTCCCATCTTTTCAGTCTGGCCAAGGGCAATTACTGCATGCTACAGACTGGATTTTCTTACACAAGACAGAGGTTGTTTGATATACTCCACCCTGAAAACATTCCAACTAACTGCCTGGATGTTAGGCACCTTTTTTTCTGAGGACATGCAGCAGTTACTAAAGGATTTGAAAAAAAAAACATACTAGAAAGTCATGTATATGCAAGTAGAAAAGATTTTCTAGTTGTTGCCACTCCAAGAAACAGGACCTTTTTCAGGATGGGCTGCCTGTTTTTACATTATTTGTGTGAATTACTGTCATCTGGTCTTTCTTATTTCAGTATCAAGTTTCATTTGTCATCCATTGATGCTTCTCTGCCATTAATTTTCTCCCTTTTTAACAATTTTCGGGTTAAACAGTTTTTGAAAGGGGTGTTGCATATCCATCCACCTAGAAAGCAAATGGCTCCTCCTTGGGATCTTAACTTTGTGCTTGCAAAGCTGTTTTTTTTTCTCTTCGAACCAGCTCATCAGGCTGAATTGAGGGTGCTAACACAGAAGAATATTTTACTCATTGCAGTCTTCTACTAAGAGAGCATTTGAATTACAAAAACTCAGTAAGTCAACACTACCTTATTTTTTCACAAGGACATGGTTTCTTTGAGAGCTAACCCTTCTTTCATGACTAAAGTGGCCTTAGGAGTTTACCTTGAGCTAGAGGATCCATCTCCACTTCTTCCCTGAACCCAAGAACAGAGGAGAAAAGATTCTTTACACTGTATATGTCCACAGGCAGCTAAGATATTACCTAGATAAAACTTAAGCTTTCAGGAAAGCTGATTAGCTGTCTTCAGTTAAGTTAAGAGTGAAGAACAGTGTCAAAGCAGAATATTTCCCGATAGATGTCATGCTTTTGCCTTTTGTAGTACTCACTATAATAAACCACTTCCAGGTAGGATTAGGGCCTATTCCACAAGGGCTTTGGCTTTCTGGAAAGGGCAGGGCTGTAGAAGTATTCTAGAGACATCAGCTTGGTCCTGTGTACACACTTCCAAAGCAGGACAAACTAGATTCCATTTCCAGGTCCAGAATAGGCTTTGTTATAACCATTCTGGACCTCCTGGATTCTCCGTTTATTTTTCTCCTACCTACTTAGTTTCTAAGCTGCAGTAATCAACTCAGGCTACTGCAACAATGTTCTTAATGCTGAACATAGCATATGGAAGGCGCATTAAAGCTTTGAAAGCTAGATGGCACTTTGTGTAGTGCCCAAACAGCTTATGCTACTGTAACAGTGATCTATTAGAACATCTACTGTTATGATGTTTACTTACACGACTGTATTTTGTATACACACCTTTAAATAGGTAGCCCATTAGCTGCTAGCTGGCCACTGTAAGCAAAAGTTGGACTGTTTGGAAGCAGCCTTTTTCCCTTTATCATACAGGTCTGCAAAAGTGGAATGGGTTGAGAAGTCCACCCAGTGCTTCCAAGGGCATACGATATTCAAAACCAATAGTTCTAGAGTTTCATTGTGGATACCTCTAGATTCTGTTGAGAAGTGTTTCTAGTCCAGGACAGCTAACTGGAAGGTGGGATTTTGATTCCAGGACGATCTCAAATTCTGTGCCAGGTTCATTTAAGAGAAAGTAGTTGCCTTTGGTCTGAGAACTTTTCAGAACATGTAGGTAAAAATACCTTGTAACTGTTTTGTATGTTTCCTATCAAAGAAGGGAATAATGATTCCATGGCTTTCTTGCTCAGTGGAGGAAAAAAAACTGAAGCTTTGCCCGACATTTCTTCATCCAGAGGCACTTGTGTATAATAATTAATTCGGTGTGAGGTGTGCAGAAAAATTGATTGCATCATTTTTTGGTTGCAGCAGCCATGATTTCTCCAGAAGCAGAAACTGAATGTGTATGATGTGAAACCCCAGTAGGGATGGTATAGAGCTGAATGTGGTCCCATGCAGGGAGTGTTGCCTTAATCAGGAAATGATGAAACTTCACTTTTTCCTGATTAAAAAAAAGGGCAGTAGGATAATATAATAATTTTTGCACTCCTTCTGTTTTAAGGTTACTGCCATGTTAAACTTTGTCTTAATTGAAGTCATTACTGAAGCATTTAGTAGCAAAGGTGATTTTATTCAGAGTGACAGAGCTAAATCTTTTCACATTTTTCAAGGTTTGAAGGAAAGTGGGGATATGTTGGGGAGTCTGTCTCAGCAGGAAAAGGGAGAGGTGAAGAGAGACAAAGCTGGTAGTGTGTGGATAGACACATGGGGTGTGTGCATCACTCCAGGCACAGGGCATTTCTCCCACACAGAGCTCCATGGGCATGCACATACCCATGTAACCCACCATGCCAAGGAATTAGGGTGTAACTTAAGCTGTAGCAGCAAGTTGCAATGTGACAGCTTCTGCACATCTGTTTCTCTGCCTTGTCCTGTAGGATCCAAGTCCTCACCTCTAAGAAGACCCCTTGTCTGGAGGAGTGAGACCTGATGAAAAAAGACACCAAGGTTTCGCATTTGCAGTGGCTTCAAGTAAACTGGAGCAAATGGATGCGCAGGGCCTCTAAGGTTAGCTGCAACTAACCCTGACAAGCATACCTCCCAGATGACCCTGATTTTGCAGAATGTCTTTAATTTTGCCTCATGTTTTTGCCCTGTAGGCTGTAAAAATGACTTTCTGGCAAGTCACTGAGGATTACAGAAAGTCTGTAATGCTTTACATTACTTATTACATCTTTAGCCTAGTACTAATCTGTGAATTTATATCTTTTTTCCATACTTCTTATTGTTCAGAAAATGCATGTTGATACAAAACCTGTTCTGTTGACTTTCAAGTAAATTACAAGTAATAATTTAAATTTGTGGGCCTTTGTCTGCCAGAATCATTTTTTGGCTTTGTCCAAAATTCTTGACCAATGAAGTTGAGATATGATGACAAGCCACTCCCAAGAAGATAAAAACAAGAGTTGGTAAAAGAAAGAAAGAATCATGAACTTGTAGAGGATAAGTCTTTAACTGGATTTCGTTCAGACTTTCTGAAGGGAGAGTCCTGAGAGTCATTTGTTCCATTTACCTAAACTCTGTTGAGTGGGCCACTTAAATTTGTCACTCTGACTCTGTGTCATTATGTGGGGGTTCCCCTTCCCTCAGGGTGCAGTGAAGTTCAAGTTTCTTATAATAGTAAGGTGGATTCAAGGGCCACATTTTTATGTATGTGGTTCTGATCGTTAATTTGTGAATGTAAACTACATTTGATTCAGTGCTGTTAAGAATTACTTACACAGAAGTCTCATCATTAATTGGTACATTTACTCTTGGAATTTGAATTTTATTATGGAAAGATGATCCTTAACTCCTATGACACTACCTTACACTGGCATGCATATCTTTTCTTGAAAGGTTCTGTTTTTGAATTTCAGAACTCCGTGATCTCAAAGTAGACTTTGCTCCCTTCCCTTATAATGTCTACCTTAAGAACCAATTCTTATGCAGAACTCCCATTTCCTGCATAAGACAGTTGCCAAGCTTACGCTTAAGTAGTCTTTTATTTGGTTGTCTTGTTTCCCTAAGAAGTCCAACCTCTGGTCTGCTGCTCTGAGCAAGCTATACCTTCACATAGCACTAAGTCATTATGTTATGTTGGAGAGTTGCAGTTCATACACACAAGTAGCACTCCCCCCCCCTGTCTCAAGGGCTTAAACAAGATGAATAGATCTTGAAGTAGTCTGCCTAGTCTGGCTTTGAATTTACATCTACTGATATTTTGCTAGATAGTAGCAGTCCATTCCAGGAACATATCAGTAGTAGTGGTGGTGCTAATTTCACTGCATGCTTTAGACTGCTGTCTACACAGTTTTGAGGAAACACTCTCCTTTCCTAAGAGGCTGTTATTGTAGAATGGATATTTTTTCTGAGCTTCTCACTCTTTAGGATGAATCTTCATGCATTTGTTGGATTTAAGAGGATTACAGTTAAGATTTAGGTGTCTTTGCATTCAGGTGAAGTTGAAAGATTTTCATATCTTGATCAGGCAGGGTAAGAGAGAGTCCTGCTTGACAATGACATATTAGGTGATCCCTCATTTGATTAAGAACCCTGCACAGTATCTCTTCCTACAGAAGTAGTTGGTGGGTCTTTTAGTCATGGAGGGGCTCATAGGCCTGTTCTTAAGCAGACTGCATCTGCTCTCTGCTTGTATCATCTCCCTTAGGTTACAAAAAAGCAGTTCCAGCTTATTCCCTTATGGGGTTCTTGCTGCTTTTGTTGCATAATTTTGAAGGTCTTTTATGGTGACCTGCAGACAGCATTGTCTAAAAAATCTGCTCAAGATTTGAGTATTTTCTTGCATGGTTGTTTCATGGCATTTCCTGTGGTTATCAGAAAAATATTATTTTGTATTTGATCTGGTCCTGTATACTGTTGAAATTGCAGATTTAGCTGTTTGCTGTTGAATTGTTTCTGTTCTGAAGACCTGCAGTGCATACTGACTTAATTTCATCTTCCTTTAACTGTTTGGGAGCCACTTCAGTGTGTATTAAATATCTTCTGGCTGAGATTGCCAAAAAGAAAATTGATTTTTTTTAATGTTGGTAACTCCCATTGCTCCAGCTGTTCAAGAGCGTCTCAGCCAGCAGGTCCCCATTCTCTACAACAGCAGAAGTATAAAGTGACTTTCATGTGCTCTGTTTTCATGTTTACCTTTTGTGGCAGGAAAAAGGCCTGGCCTGGTTCCTTCTCTTGAAAAACGTCCACCCATCCACAATCCTTTTTTCCATTTTTGCACAAGAGGTCAGGGTGTCACTTCAGCAGTGACAGTAATCTAGAACCAAGGTTTACACCACCGGGTGGCTAGCCCTACAGCAGTACTTCTTTCATACAACACACTCAAACGCATGGCCAGTTTAGTGTCCAGTCCACTTACTGCATGTCTTTGGAATGTGAGAGGAAACCGGAACACCAGGTGGAAACCCACAGGAAGACAAGGAGGACATGCAGGTTCTGCACAGAAGCCAGCCCAGACGAGAATTAAACTAGGGAACCTCTTGCTGTGAGGCAACAGCATTGTCCGTTGCACCACTGTGAGAAGAGTGCTGTTTGATATCATTTGTTAAGTTTCTGAAAGAGGATCAGGTCAAGCTAGAAGTCGCTGCTACAGCTGTTAGATAAAATGTAGGCAGACAAAGTATGGTGTAAAGCGCAAATGAAGACTAACTGGCTGAAATGCTGTTGAAGGTATGGAGTTAATGTACATACTTACATTACCATGAATACGTTTAACTTAATTCAGGCCTGTGGATTTCCTACAGGGTAAATCTATATGAGCATTGGTTACTAGTGTGGAAAGAGTTAAACTGCTCATATGTTGTTTATAATTATTCTTTATGGATTTGCTAAAATGGTTTATATTTTTGTGTGTTGTAGGTGAAAAGGACTTATCACTGATGCAGAAGATGGTTTTACTGGACTGCAGGAAGATACCATCTGACAAGCTGATAAACCATTGTCTATTTAGTGCTGTTTTCTTTAATGGTTGCAGGACGAAGTGAGCCAGAATGGTTAAAAAAGAATTTGCAATATCTAGCAGCAAGTAATCTGTGTTCATTGTAACATGGATCTAGAAAATTCTCTACAAAAATTGTGCAGCTACTATTCCATTCTGTCACCGCTGACTCAATTTCCTCACAATGTGAATTCAGTTTTTTTAGGTCAGCAATCCTGATTAAAATTACAGTCATGGATATATATATTTTTTTTTAATTTGAGGCATGCAACACGACTCAGTTTGCAACAGTATTTTTATATTGCAATATATTTCATTTAGGAAAGCTTTATTTCCACATTGTAAATATTGTGTATAAGAATATGTGTTCTGTAGGTGTATTATATGTGTAAATTAATATCTATAAGTTGTATAAATGAGTTATGATGCACTTGAATGTGGTTCTTCAAAGTATTAAGGTCATTATTAAAACCATAACAAAGCACTACACTTTCAGAATGTTAAAATGGATACTGTCTGTACTCATTATTAACACAGTAAACCATAGTTTGCTTAAAGTGCATCATAAGATGTAAAGGAAATTGGTTTAAAATATTTGTAGAGATATGTAAATATAATTAGATATTTAAAGTATACATTTTTATATTTATATGTTAAGTATCAAGACAGTCATGCTAATTTTTAAAATATTTTTCAGGTACTTTTGTTTTTTAAAGTCTAGTCCTGGGGTGGAATTTTGTATTCTGTAATGGGGAGAGTATTTTATTGATGCCTCTAAATTTTAACACATGGTTATTCAAGTGACTGAAGAAAATGGTACAATTGGCAACATTAAAAAATGCTTACTTGTAACATGTGTGTCTGTGTGTAAGTAATTAACACAGTAGTGGATTGTGACAGTAGTTGCTTGGATTCAGTTTATTATATAGCCTGTAATATTACATGTTGTGACCTGTACAAGGAATACTTCAGAAGATTAGGAGTTGTACTGTTTTTGTAGCTGGCATCTCTAGGTGTATTGGACACTCTGAATTGTCTGCAAGTGTGTGTTATGGAAGCACAGTCATGGCAGAGCTAGCCAGCCAGCAGTGTGTGGGTCTAGACGGTGGTCACTGTTGATGTGACATCCTGACCCCCCCCCCCCGGTGCATAAATGGGAAAAAGGGGGGTGATGGATTTTGGGCATAGAATCTAAACACTTCAATGGAAGACAGTTTAGTGCAAGTCTGGAAAAGTTGACTATTTCCCGAGTCTGTAGCTTGTTACAGACATTATAATTAACCTGCTGGTATCCTGTTCACTTCCAGTGGCATTATCACTTACCCTGGGTGACCTCGGAGTATGGAACTATATGATGTGAAACCCCAGTATTGAGGGTATAAAGATGAATACTTGTATTTTTCTCTAAGTGGAATTTCTACATTATTTTTTTTTCTACATTGCATTGTTTGCTGTCCATCCATCTGTCTGTCTGTGTTTATCTATATCTGTTAGGAAGAGTCCCATCCTCTGTAACAGCAAAACTAAGGCAGACAAGAGGCATTAGGACTGCTTGGCAAGCAAAACTTTCCCTGGCTGCCTGACACCATGCCTGTCTCTAATTCACTGGAGTGCCACATCTCTTCAGATCTACATTGCCTTACACTGACTCGGGTGAAGCAAAGTGGTCCCAAGCCGCCTTTTGACACTTTGAATTTTTTTGTGTTCTTTTGTAAATAAAAATAAAATAAATTAAAAAAAAAAAACTTTCTAGTTTACATTGTTACACTTTCTTATGTTCTACTTTATCCTTAGTGGGATTTTTTTTAAATTTAGATGTTTTCCCTCTGTCACACATTGCTACTTTCATTTGGCCTAGGTCCTCCTCAAGTCTGTTAAATTGTAACATTTGTTCTTAAATTTACCTCCCCAAAGCAGGCACTCTTAATTGTACTGTTTCAGACACCAGCATGTCCCTAAGTGTCAATTTTCAAAGTGCTCTCAAAAATATGAAAAAAAGGACAACACCAGAAGCTCCCAAAAGTCGGAGCCGAACAAAATAAAGAAAATGCGAAAACAGAATGGTCTGACCACCCTGGCCTGGAGCATAAACTTTAATAAAACAAAAACTAATAGATAGATAAGCACATTCAAGTCAACAAACTCTTCATCAGCTCTATTAAAACAAACCATAGTTGACTATTTAAAATACATCTAACCAATCAAACTTCACCTGATAATACATGTCACTTACCCTATACACAAATTACAAACCAAGTGTTCACCATCATTTTGAATTCTTAATCTCATTGGTCAAAACACTGATGCTTATACATATGGAAATTAGATGACAAAGTATCAGTAAACCATGTATTAAAAGAACCAATCAAATTTGTTGAAAACTGTCACTGTCCAATAATGATATAAGACAGCACTATGGAGTCATGTCATCCCATTATGTTAAGCATTAACGCTCCATTTCCATATGTATGTCTTGGTGTTTTGTGACAAGAAACATGTTAACCAGTACTAGTTACCATTATGTTTTACAGTGGTAAACATAATAGGGATTTCCAAGATGGCTGCACATTGAGTAACAGTATGTTTCTAGCTCTCCCAGTGTGAAAATAGAAACTCGTCAGAGAAGGCCAGCAGACTTGTGCTTATTGGTACATTTCAGTAATTGTCTAGTAAGTGCACTGCCTGGATGCCAGGAATAAAGAAATACAGACCTGGAAAAATCAGTTACAAAAAGTAAGGAAGAACACTGACTGGGGAAAGTGTTGCAGCTGTTCAGCAAAAAGCAATGCAACCTTCAGACAGGACTTCCAATAACCTGCAGGAAGATACAAGATAACTGCATACAGACCTGGTTAAAATAAACAAAACACTGATAGAGTATATCAACACAAACAACAAAAGGCTGGAAAAAATGGAAGCAGTTTCAAGTAGATATTTAGGTGAGATGATGAACATGCAAAAATCAGAGGTTGAAAAGAAAAGGCTGGCTGAATATGAAACTGCTCAGGAAGAGATATTTCAAAAAATAAAAGAAAAGGCTGGCTGAATATGAAATTGCTCAGGAAGAGATATTTCAAAAAAATAATAGGACAGAGCACATAGGGAAAACTTGAAATTTTCAACTATACCAGAGAAGCTGGAAGGAACAGACTGCATTAATTTTATGAAATCACAAATAAGCAACTGGACTGGTATGCTGCAGCAGGACTAGTTAGTTGAAAAGGCACATCGTGTGTGTGTGTGTTCCAAACCTAGCTATAAGAAAGCAACCTAGACCTTTAATAGTAAAGATGAAATCCTCCCAGCAGGAGTTGATTCTGACAAAACTGTGGCGGAAGGACTAAATACTAAAAGTGGGAGACAGCAGAGTGTTTGTGGAGAATGATTACTCATTGTACACCAAGCAGAAGAGGAGTAAATTCATTCTGCTATCAGGGAATGTTGAGACGCAGGTGTGAGATTCAAACTACTGTATCTAGCTGTCTTTAAGGTACTCTTTCCTGGAGGGACAGAATAATTTTTTGATGAAGGACATACTGAGGAGGAAATGCAAAAGTTTGCCCAAAAAGTGAGCTGTCAAACAGGAGATTCTGCTTCTTGTTCTTCTGGTAATAAAGACCATAGAGACTCTGTACCTGTGAAAACTTTTCCAGTATTTCAGCGGAAAATGTAGAGAAGGAAGGGAGCAAGAGAGTTGAATAGAACAATCAAGAGTATGATGGAAAAGAACAGTATTAAAACTGGTAACTTACTATGGGATTACAGTGCAGTAATTATATTTGTGAAATATGATGGAACAAGAAAATCTGAAAATATTGGAATTTTTCAAAATTTGCTGGACTTGTGGGGCCGCTATAGTATGTGCTCTACTTCATGTCATTAATGTTTGGAAAAATACTTTGGGGAGGGGAAAAGAGGGGAGAAAGCCAACTGTAAGTAAAGATAACATTTTCTTTTTTAATAGTACTGCCAGAGATGCTGGGTGAATGGATTGGACTGACTGGAGTGATGATTTTTGAGCTATGATACTGAATCGGAATTGACTACACATAGTAAAGCCTTGCTGAGTCTAACTATGGTGGCTGCCAAAAAAAGCAGTTACTAGAAAATGGAAATCAAAGTCCAGACCAACTTTACTATAAGTAGTGAATATAGTAACAGAGATAAAACACCCAGAATTGGGATCTTTAGAAAAGGGAAGGAATGAACTACATAGGAAAAACTGGGAATTGTGGGAACAATATATGCAGAGAAGGAACAAGGTTTAAGAGGCAGGATTTGAATGAGCCATATGATGCATAATTGCCAATATCTGGACAGATTATAAGTGATGTATAATATTTGCAACTAGAGTTTCAGTGGTGTCTGTGATATATAATGTTTGAAGCTAAAATGGTGTCAGTGATGTTTGTTTTTCATTTATATAAATATAAGATTGCCTGTGTCATACGTCATAATTTAATAAAGATGTTTTTTGGAAAAAAATGGTAAACATCATAAATCTAAGCCTGATGGCCAGGTTTCTTCCACCGTTACTAAGACCAGGGATGCAGCCATGATTTTTGGAACTGTAAAACAGCTTCCAGAATGTAGCTCCCCAAAGACCGTAGACATTGCACGTTTCTGGTCAGTATACTTTTTCAGTACTAAAAAAAGAGAAACTAAATTGATGGACTTGAACAAAAATTGCATTTAATTATCCAGGCATTCCAGAAAAGGAAGGATATTTAACAAAATAAGTAGCCTGAACAGGGATAATTATGTCATTTCCACTCATTACACAAAATTAATTGTTTAAACTGTGCACACAGTGGCATACATGGTGTATGTCTGGCTACATCCATAACTAAGAGTATTGGTTTATCCAGTAGAAAAACGTAGTGAGTGTGTGTCTGAAACTTCTGCCTGGTAAGGTAAAATTGATGACTTTGCTGAAGTCGGTAACATTAACTACATCATCTTATTCTGTGACAGGGGGTTTTCTTTTACCTCAGAGATCTCCTAACCACCTGCAGTAGCTTCCCCTCCCTTGCCTTCCCACACATATGTTATGGTGGGTTAGCAGAGGCCTTCCTAAAGGCTCAGATGACCTGCTTTAGTGCTCAGACTCCTCCTCTGTGGGAAGCAAAATTCTTGACAGTTCAACAAAAATAAAACACAAAACACTCATAACTAAAATAACAAAAAGCCATTCTTGATAGTTTTCTCACCAAATCCTAGGTTGCCTTAAATTTCCTCTCTGTAACCACAGTTTTTGCTTCAAGTCTTGAGGACACTGCCCTTGACTTCAGTAATTTCAGTCTACCTGTTGGAGCCTCTGCTAATTTTGGCACTGTGGGGCAGTGACAAGTACTGGGTGCTGTCTTGACAATGATTTTGTAGACACCATTGATTTTGGCACTAATGTTAATAGTGCTAATGCCAGCTGCCAAGATCTTGATCATTGTCTGACATGACCAGCCTGGCCCTGAGATCTGATGTCTTTTTCATCTGTTCCTTAACCAATGGGTCTCAGATCAAACCTCGGATCCAGCTTCAACCACTTCACTAGACTTTGGCTCCACAGCTTGAGCTACTGCCCGTACCCATAATCCTCCCCTTAGCCTAGATTACCCCAGATCTCATTTGCCACTTCAGCACTGAGACAAAGTCTCCTATAGCTCGAGTATTCTTGGATATATAAGTGCTGTTTTTTCTTGTTCTTTTATACTGTAGTTTCCAAAATTGTGTCTGTATATACAGGTAATAAGAGAACAGTTATCTCAACTTTTCCTTTGGGTCTCATGCCCTGTCCCTTCTACTGTTTCAAACATATAGTGTCAGAGTTTAGACTTTAGTTTCTCCTCTCGCTACTCAGTTGGGGGTACTTCTGAATTTACTATTGTTGGTATTTCTGGCTGCTTACCATAGTTGGTACTCAATATTTATATTGTTGGTCTTCTCACTGTTTCTACTGATAGTTGTTGTTACTGTTGCTACTGCCACATTATTGTGGTTTTTGTAGAGATGTCTGACAAGTCAACTGTGTTTAAAAAAGCGTGCTTCTTCTGGGTACAATATACCAAACTCAGACGCCTACTGTGTGTCTATTGCCTTAGACCAAGGCACCTCAACATTGAATGTGACATTTGTGCTGGAGTCAATCACCAAGCGTTTCTTGAATGCAAAAAAAAGCTAGATTTGAAAGGCCTGCTTCCATCTTCCTCTGCATATTCTGGAACTCCACCCCTTCTCCAAGAAATTGTTGGAGAAATCCAAGGGGGATTCTACTGGGAATGTGAAGGGTTTAAGGAAGCATTCCTCAGTCGCTGTCCTCCTTCCACTTCGGGTTCAGCTCCACATGAAAAGATGACAAATTCTTCAGAAATTACTGGTTTCTCAGATATGACTCGATCAAAGTCCAAATCTCCACTCCATTGGTCATCTAGGTGCTCTCTGGAGTCTATACCCTCAAAGCTCTATTTGCCATTTTTGCAGGAGACTCTTCGATGGACTTCCAGGCCACCTTCAACTTCTTTCAACCCTCAGGTCAGCTAAGAACTTAACAGAAGCAGATGTGGACAGGATGATGAGAACATTTCTCAGAACCCAGATTAAGTTGAGAGTAATTCTGGCTGGGTCTATATTATAAGATCAACAGTTGAAAACATTGAACAACATATGGTCGACACCATACCCTAATGGGTTTAAGAAGGGGGGAAGCCCCCCTGCACCCCCCCCGCTACTTAAATATACCAACTCCGAGATCGCACTACATTGCAGTAAACGGAAATCTCCCCTTACGGAGATTTCCGTTTAGACGCTCGAGATTCTGAGCGTTCGATATTCCCGTGTTGACAATGTCAGATTCGACATTGTCAGCATTCGAGAATATAATATAGACCCTTCTGACTCTTGCTCCCATCGGACCTTTGAGACTACCAC
Source organism: Protopterus annectens (assembly GCF_019279795.1). Lineage (NCBI taxonomy): Eukaryota > Metazoa > Chordata > Ceratodontiformes > Protopteridae > Protopterus > Protopterus annectens. The sequence goes on along the minus strand of NC_056745.1, from coordinate 1,548,739,609 downwards.
AAGCTCAGTCCCAACTTTTGACTTCTACTCCGATCCATCCTGTGGTTTAGGAGTCTTCGGTCCAAGAATTCTGAGTTTGTCTGTGTTGGATTCAAAGGCCTGTCCTTGGTCAATTCCAACTCGGTCTGTGATTTAGAAGGCACTGTGTTGGGGCCAAATGGATCTCAAAGCCATAGTACCAACACTGGGTCTGGAAGTTGGATATGACTCCAATGTTTTGGAGCCATCCCTTCCCCTCGGTGCCTCAGTCCTGAACATCTTGTCTCCAATCTCTGTGTCAAGACAATATTGTGGAGATTCTTTTAGCCATCCTGAGTAGGTGGTTTCAGCTCCTACCAGGTCACTTCTTGGTTCCCCCATGACTTCTACCTTTGAAGTAGTGGAGAGAGCATTTTCCACTTCTGTGGACAAAGCATCCTTGCCCCCTTTGGATCCATTTCCTCCACAACTGTCTGCTTTGAGGGCCACGCCTTTTCTTCCTACCCCATCAGGACACTCAACAATCAAGCCTAGAGACATTTATCATCCAGGACTCTGCTCACACTTCTGAGTAAGCACCCTCGGAAGCATATGTGCAAAAGAAGGCACTTCAATTTCTTACCGGAATCTTTGATGGAAGATACTAACTTTGATGAAGGGGAGGGGTCCCCCAGATCACTCTGAGGATGTCTCTTTCAGTGAAATCCTCAAACATTTAAGACAGAAAGGTGGCTGGTCTTCCGACTCGTCCCCCCCCCCCCCGAGGAGTCTGTGTTTCTCAAGACTTGTGGAGATGGCTCAGCTATGTCCTGGATACCCCACCCAGTGGATGAGATGGTGGATTTCATTTTCTCCTGGCCTTGGAAGGATCTGGATGCCATGGAGCCAGTCCCCAAAAGGCCCGATAAGTACCTGGTTGTGCTAAAGGATCATGCCCATTGGGGCAGTGGTCCCCCAGTGGATGCTATGGTGGTAGCAGCGAACACCAAAAAAGAACTTGCTGAACAGTTCTACCATCCATCCTCCAAACAGAGATTCCAGGGCGTTGGACAGATTTGGAAAGCATGTTTATGCTTTGGTGACCTTCACTGTCTGGTAGCTGAAGTAAATGTAACATGATTTCAGAGGGACTTGATCAAGGAGTTTTCCAGTGCCCTCTGGTCACAGTTCAGAGTCAATGTCTATGGAGGATAAGACTGTTTCTTTGTAACTGTTCACCCTTCAGTCCCATTTGAATGCTTCCATGAGGTTGATTTCTCATTCCTCAGAAGGAGCTTCTAGAGCCACAGATTCAGGAATTGCCATAAAAAGGCATGTCTGGATACTCCTTTGTAATTTTGTACAGCCCTTCAAGACATCATTCATCAATGCTTTGTTTCATGGAGCCATCTTATTTGGTCCAAAGTTGAGGGAAGATTTTTCAAGGAGTGAACAGGATGGGAAGATATCTGCCATAGGGATATATTTCTGTACCCCTCAAAGGACTTTTTCACAGAACAAGAGAGGAGATCTGGTTCTGCAAGTTGCAAGGGTCTGCCCAGGAAGATCTCCAACAGCAGGGGGAAACTCTATCAGCAGACAATGCCCACATGGCAGAGGAGGCCTGCAGCACCAGGGCTTCAGGGGTCTATTCTATGAGAAGCCCTTTTAGCTCTCCTGAAAGGTTGACCAACTGCTCCACTCTGGAAGCAGTCAGGGGTGTTTATCACTGCACCCAGAAGCCTGAACAACCATCACCAAAGATACCTGGGTACAGAGTATAATAAGAGTTATTACATGCCCTTTTCCCTTTAACCTCCCAATAATCCCAGAAGGATTCCTAATGTTCCACCCAGTTTGAGGAAATTGGCAGCTATATAAATAGGAAAACTGCTGGCAAAAAAGTCATGTAAAGGGTGACGACCCCCCTCCCCACCGAGACCAGCAAGGATTTGAAATGTACTCAAGATACCTTTTGGTGTTAAAAACAGGGACCTAAGACCTGTTTTGGAACTCAGCAGTTTGAATCAGTTTGTCAAACGCTCAAAGTTCTTGATGGTCATGGTTCAATACATTCTGATGCTGTTACTCAAGGATGATTGGATATTCTCAACAGATCTCCAGGATGTGTACTACATCAAAACAGGCACTACAGGACATCTATACACTACTACTACTAGCCAGATGCTACCAGTTACAGGCCCTGCCCTTTGATCTCACCAGTCCCCAGGGTGTCCACCAAGTGTATGGCAGTGATTGCTGCCCACTTGAAACTGCTAGGATTCTGGGTGTTAACATATATTGAAAACTGGCTCCTTTCTTCTGCCACCAAATCTCTACTCATTCAAGTCAGGGTCTGCTTGCACAACAATGTCTGCAACTGGGCATCACAGTGTACTACAAGTCTCAGCTCTCTCCTACTAAAGTCGTGGCTTTCATTGGTGCTCATCTAGATATGGTGACACAGATTGCAAGCTTAACTCAGACAAGTTAAACATTTCTCTCTTCCTTTCTGTCCAGACAGGTTAGTCTTGTAGCTTCACAGGTCTGTGGCAGCTTCCATAACTCTGGTACCATTAACAAAGTTTCACAAGAGGGTACTACAATGTACGTTAGCAGTGCAGTGGCTCAGTAGGATGACACCCCTTAACTGCACCATTTCAGATTGCAAGGATTTGCGAAGAACACAGTGTGGTGGATCCAGCAGAAGACGTTTCTCAGGGCCACCCTTTTATCCTTCCTGTTCCCAAGACCACAGCAACTATGGATGCCTCCCAAGTAGAGTGTGGGAGGGCATTACGTGGGAAGGACAGTCCAAGACACTTGGTCTCAGTTGGAGGTTAATCTTCACATCAGTGTCCTGGAAATGAGAGAAGTCCTATTGATGTTGCAAGTGTTTCAAGATGTTCTCCCTCCAGGGATGGTTGCTATTCAGACAGCATGTTGGTGGTCTGGTATGTCAGCAAACATGGGGGTGCAGTTCCTACCCCTTACGTTGAGAAGCACTGAGAGTGTGGCAGTGGGCAATTTATTTTGGCCACTTCTGTTGGCAGTGCATATTCTGGGGAAGTCCAACATGCTATCAGACAAACTGAACAGGTCCATCTTACTCCCTCATGAGTGTCTCCCAACTTTAGTGACAGAATATTTCAGCAGTTGGCCAAACCATACAGTACCTTCTTCACTTCTTCCCACAATTCCAAGTCCAGCAGGTACTTCGCCATGATCCCTCCAGAGGATTCATGATTGGCCCTCAGGTCTCCTCTATGACTTTCTCCTCGCCCCTCTCATTCCCAAGTTTCTTCAGAAAACATCTCAGCAGAAGAGCAAAATAATCCTCATTGTACCATTCTGGCTTCAACAAGTATGTTTTTTCTTCATGTGGCCAGATATGGTACAGCTTCCCTGGGTGTTGGATTCTTCTCAGCACCTAACTCACCTATCCAAGATACCTCACCCAGATGTTCAGATCCTCAAGTTGTCTGTGTGTTTTTTCCACTTCCAGTGATGGCTAGGCAGTCCAGGTTTTCACAGTCTGGAAGAAGTTGAAGAAGCTTGAAACAGATATTCAGATGGTGATAAAACTGCAAAAATCAGAGGTCAAAATGAAGAAAAGGCTGGCTGAATATGAGACTGCTTAAGAAGAGTTGTTTCAAAAATAATAGAATTAGAGGACAGTGCACATAGGGAAAACCTGAGATTTTCTGCTGTACCAGAGAAGACAGAAGAAACATGTTGCATTAATTGAAAGCACAAAACCGGACTGATATTCCACAGCAGGAGTTAATTGAAAGGGGACATTGTGTGTATGCCCCAAACCTGGGCATGAGAAAGCAACCTAGGCCTTTTATAGTAAAGATGAAGTCCTACCAGAAGAAGGGGTCGATACTGACAAAACTGTGGCAAATGGGCAAAGTACTAAAAGTAGAAGACGGTAGAGTGTTTGTGGAAAACGATTACTAACTGTACAACAGGCAGAAGAGGAGTAAATGTATTCCAGTAATCCGGGAACGTTGAGAAGCAGGTATAGGTTCATACTAGGCTATCTGCCCTAGGGCATTTATAAGCCTAGCCAGAGTGTGTTTGGCTTTCACCACCCATTTTAAATTAATTTTGCTATGCCCTTTTTCGAGGTTAGTATACTTTGCCTCTGTCTAACAGTGACACAGAAGTGATACCCGGGGTAAACCTATGATCCCCCATCCACTCATCAAGATTCCTCTTGAAGAGAGTCAATGAAAGACTCTGCCTAACCTGGACTGGGATTTTGTTCCAGAGTGAAGGGAGCCTCTTGGTTATGAATCTGTCCCTCCAGCATGTCCTATTTATTTCAGTGCTGAGGTTCAAGTCTCTCGAGCGCGTAGCTCGATGGGATTTGGATTTTCTGAGGTGTAGCATGTCCATTAATTCCGGGTTGGACATGGCTTTATACGGCAGGCACAGATCGCCTCTGAGCAGGCGGTATGCCACTGAGTAGAGCTGGAGTTTCTTTAACTGGGCAGCATATAGCATCTGTTTGAGCCCTTTGATCATCTTGGTGAGGTACTTTTGGGGTCTTTCCAGTTGCTGCAGGTGTCTGGTAAGGTACATCCCAAAAGGGGCATTGTACTCAATTATGGGCCTGATGAGGGATGAGTAAAGAGGCACGATGACCTCCCCTGATCTAGATGTAAATCCCTTCATGATTAGATGGGCTATATAAAATGTTTTTCTAACCACTTTGGCCACGTGGTTGTCAAATGAGAGATTGCTATCAACTTGGGTCCCCAGGTCCCTAATTACTTCTTCCGTACTTAATGGATTACCACTTAGTGGTAATTTGTGGGCACTTTGTTTTTGCCAAAGGGGATGACTATACACTTTTTGGCGTTTAGCTTGAGGCCATGGTTCTGGCACCAGTTGTCTGTTTCTATGAGGCCCTTTTGGAGGATGTTTGTGTCAGCTGGAGAGTCGATTATGGCGCCCAGTTTGCAGTCATCTGCGAACTTGGTCAGCCACAGTCCTTCCGTGTTGGCCTGTACCTCTGAGAAATATATACCGAACAAGAGTGGTCCCAGGACTGAGCCTTGTGAGATGCCACTTGTAACTGGTTGGAGTCTGACATGGCTCCAGCAATTCTAACCATGTGGGTTCTGACCTTGAGCCAGTTTGCAACCCATCTAGTGACATAGGGGTTTATATTTAAGCTGGTGAGCTTATCTATAATGCCTGAGTGGGGTATTGTATCGAAGGCTTTTGCGAGGTCCAGGTAGGCTGTGTGGACCACCTTCCTGTCGTCAATGGCCTTGGTGACCGTTTCAAAGAAATCAACCAGGTTTAAGAGGCAGGATCTGCCCTTAAAGCCGAACTGGGTAGGATCCAGTGTCTGTAGGTCCCCAATATCTTTATTTATAAGGTCCATGATGATCCTTTCCATAGCTTTGCAGACCAAGCTAGTCAGGCTTATGGGGCGATAGTTTCCAGGATCCGTTGATGCACCACCTTTGTGGAGAGGGATCACCGTTGCTGTACGCCACTCTTTGGGTACATATCCTGTAGTAAGGCTGAGATTGAACAGTAGTTTTATGTTTGGGTTTAGCTCTTCTTGGAGTTCATGTAGGACACAGCCTGGGACACAGTCTGGTCCCATTGATGCTGTTTTTTTTTTTGCTTTGGAGAGGGCGACTCTTACCTGAGCATCTGAGATGTCAGGGGGGCAGCACTCTGCTGGGATAGATATTTGCCCTTTTGGTGGGGGGGGGGGGGAGAAGTTTGCGCTGAACCTGTCCGCTAGGATGTTGGCAATGTCTGTGGGTTCCGGTGTATTTTTTGTCATTTTGGACTAATTCTGAGCATATCTGGGAATTCCCACCCAGGTTCCTAACATAACTAAAGAAAGCCTTGTGATTATCCTTAGTGTCCTGTGCAATTTTTCTCTCGAAGCTGGCCTTAGACGATTTTATGAGTGCCCGTAGATTTTTGCTAATACTGATCAGAGATGCCTTCCCTTTTTGGGATTTTGCTCTATCATGTAGTAGCTTCTTCTTTCTATTGTATAGTATGTTTATGGCTGGGGTCCACCAGACAGGACGTCTGCCTTTGGAGGATTGGGTCTTGGTTTTATTTGGGATTGCATGATCCATGCATTCCTGAAGGTGTTCGAGATTCAAACTGCTGTACCCAGCTATCTTCAGAATATTTTTTCCTGGAGGAACAAAATCATTTTGATGCAGAACATGCCAAGGAGGAAATACAAAAGTTTGTTCAACAAAAAGTGAGCTGTGAAACAGGAGGAGATTCTTCTTGTTCTGGTAATAAAGACCACAGATAGACTGTGCCAGTGAAACCTTTTCCAGTGTTTCGACAGAAAAAAAAACACAAGAGTCGACTAGAAGAACAGACAGCATTCTGGAAACGAAGCAGATATGAGCTTTGGGAGATGGAGGTAAACAGGAATAAAGCCAACAACTTGGAAACTGACAAATAAATGTGGGCTTACAAAGCATTAATTATATTTGTGAAACGTGACAGCTCAAGAAAACTGGAAACATTGGACTTTTTTGACTTTGTTAAACTTGTAGGGGACTCTAAAGCATATGCCTTACTTCATGTCATTGATGTCTGGAGGAACACTTAGAAGAGAAGAGGAGGGAGAGAGTTAATTGTAAGTAAAACACAATTTTGTTCTTAACAGTAATATTTTATAGTGCATGATATAATTTGCATGCTATAAAGTACAATTTTCTTTTTTTTTTTCAAGTGTATTGGGAATACTAAAGTAAACATAATGTTCATCTAGCAAATAGTTATAGAAGCAACTCTGTATCTAGTTCTCATGCCTCTGTGGAGACAAACTGATAAAGAGCAATAAAAGCAGAATACCTCTTTCTTTTAATGCCTTTCTTTCAATAGCTGAAAGCATTCAAGTGTTTTCTCATTCTGGGAGAGCAGTAAAAATGAGATAAAACCAGACAGCACTTAGAAGCACAGGCTGTACCGTGCTTCTTAGCATGGATAACTTTCCTTTTAGGTTAACCAAAGTCTATAAGTGTGGCTGTCAATTTCAAATTGTTGTTCTTATTAGGAAGATACACTAAAATATTTGAAGAACAACATAGTTTTGCACGTTAGTATTAAGTTTATAGATTTTAGGGGTATACTGCAGTGTACTTTTTTTGACGGCTTTCAGTAAAACAAAAAGTTTTATAAATGTGACATAGGCATAAATGTATATGACAAGAAACAACTGTATAAAAGATTAACCTGCCAAACGTGTGCATGTAACACAAATGCTGGAACTAGATACTTAACAAAAAATCTGTTACAAATAAAAGGTGACAATAATCACTTTTAACATAATGATGCTTTTTATACTATCTTTAAATGTCAATGGTCTCACAGATATATACAAAAAAGACAAAGTAGTGAACTATAATAAAAATGTAGAGTGCAAAAAGCTATGCTACAGGAGACACGTTTGGAAAGAACTGAACATGTGAATTTGATAAAGAAAGGTTTTCATAACAGTTATTCACTGGAATACCTGGGACAAAGGAACAGCGGATTTTATAAAACTTTTTGTTTTACTCTTGTGGGAGGAGAGGCTGGACTCTGCCCTTCTGATCTGGGAATTTCTGGTTAAAGGCTTATAGTGCCTGCATATTTGAACTGTTTCTTACTGAAATTGGTACACCTTGTTTGCTGTAGCATAGACTAGATCCAGGCCTGCTGAATCTAGGTTTGTTTGTATGCTTGTTATTTCCCTGAAAAGCTAATTCCACCTAAAACGCAGCTTTTCAGTGCTTCTGTGGATCCCTAGTGATATCTGTATTGCTTACTGTACTTACTTCCTTGTTTCACTTGAAAGAAAGTTACTGTTTGTTGCTTTTACATTTAAGTTACCTGTAACGCATTGCATTTAAGTTACCTGGCACTTGCTTACTAAAGCAATTATATAAGTCAGCACTAAAAAATTAAAAGCAGTACACCCTCACAAACTTCCCTTGAGTACCTTGTTCCCCATTGGCCCTTTTTTTCAATTATAAAGGAATTCCCAATACTATTCTAGCATGCCCAAAGGTCAGTTGTCAATCTCCTCTCTGGTCCAGCTGGTGAATCTGGGAATCTTGAGGCAATGTTACAACTGCCTCATGTACACAGACAACCTTCTCCTCCTCCCAACAAATTCCAACATGTGAGAGATGCAACCATATAGCCAAACTGGAGGCTAAGCTCTCTCAACTCAGTACTGGCATAACCAGTCAGGAGGAGAAGGAAACCACACTCACTACAATTCCAGTCTCACATAGACCTACCACGACAGCAAACCAAACACATAAACACACAAAAACATACTCGGAGGCTCTAAATAAAAATCTGCCTAAGCAGCAGAGACCTCCAAAGCAGACACCCAAGCAAACGCTACCCCAAAACAAAACACGTGCAACACACAGCTCACAAAGCCAGTGTGCCGAACAGTCATAGCCCTTAAGGCTAAACAACACACCTGATACACTTGTAATAGGTGACTCTATCGTCAGGCACACTGACGTCCCGCTCACCAGGCTGAACAAGGAGAAGGTCATGGTGAGCTGCCTGTCGGGCGCTAGGATCCGCCACATAACACAAGCACTCAGGTCACTCCAAGGCAAGTACAAATATGACTCAGTCATTGTCCATGCTGGTGTGAATGACCTGAGATGTACCTCCCTGGACTACATGAAAAGAGACATAGAGGAGCTCTCTGAGCATGTAGCCCAGGCCGGTATGACCCTGACCTTGAGTAGCATCTTACCCTCACCAAGAATGATGCCACAATATGAAGACAAGATGATCAATTTCAACAATTGGCTTAAGTATTGGTGTCATTCAAAGGGGATCCAATGCCTGTCAGCCTGGGATGACATGCTCGACAAGCCACAATGCTTCACTAGGGACGGCTTGCACCTGTCACCCCTGGGCTTTCGGATATTGGCAAAGGCTCTTGCTACCTCCATAGTGCCTTTTTTAGGCAAGGCTCAAAAGACAAACCCACCTCCATAGGTATCACAAGGGATAAGATATTAAGAGTAATGCTACTCAACGCCAGAAGTCTAAACCTCAAGATGCATGCACTCGAAACTCTCCTTAGCATGGAGAACATCAATATCTGTGCAGTAACAGAAACCTGGTTCAAGGCTCCCGAGAGCAACCCAGCACTACCAGGTTATACCTCATACCATGCTTTTCAGCCCCAAAACTTGGACCGAACCACAAAATGAGGGGGAGTATCAATATTCGTCAAAGATACCCACACCTCCAGGTTGGTGGCACAGCACGAAGCATCAGAGACTATCCATGTGCAACTAACAGTGGGTAAAACTGCCTTCCAGTTTATAGCCTGCTACAGACCACCCTCCCAAACCCAGGAACCCCACTTGGCCCTCCTGAGAACACTGGAAAATATGAAGGTCTCTCCAAACACCATTATATTGGGCGATTTCAACTACCCAAACATAGACTGGGAGCATTACTCTAGCCCCAACACCCTAGCCCAAACGTTCCTAGAATTTATAAACTCAAATGCTATGGAACAACTTGTTACCACTCCCACAAGAGGGGAAAACATACTGGACCTAATCATCACCAACATGGGGACTCTATGCTCCAGACCAGAAGTGTATCCCTCACTGGTAAGATCAGACCATAAACTAATCTCACTGGATATTCACATCCCGACCCCACCCCCTGCCCAGAAAACCACAGTGACAAACTTCTCTAAAGCAAATTTCACACTCCTCAAAACCGAGGTGGAATCCTTCAAAGCCCCCGGGCCTGTGGAAAATACGGCCCAGACCGCAAAATCCTTTATAAATGTATTCTATGAACACCTTCAGGAATGCATGGGTCATGCAATCCCAAATAAAACCAAGACCCAATCTTCCAAAGGCAGACGTCCTGTCTGGTGGACCCCAGCCATAAACAAACTATACAATAGAAGGAGGAAGCTACTACATGATACAGCAAAATCCCAAAAAGGGAAGGCATCTCTGATCAGTATTAGCAAAAAACTACGGGCACTCATAAAATCGTCTAAGGCCAGCTTTGAGAGAAAAGTTGCACAGGACACTAAGGATAATCACAAGGCTTTCTTTAGTTATGTTAGGAACCTGGGTGGGAATTCCCAGATATGCTCAGAATTAGTCCAAAATGACAAAAAATACACCGAACCCACAGACATTGCCAACATCCTAGCTGACAGGTTCAGCGCAAACTTCTCCCCCCCTCCCTACCAGCAGGGCAAATATCTATCCCAGCAGAGTGCTGCCCCCCTGACACCTCAGATGCTCAGGTAAGAGCCGCCCTCTCCAAAGCAAAAAACACAGCATCAATGGGACCAGACGGTGTCCCGGGCTGCGTCCTACATGAACTCCAAGAAGAGCTAAACCCAAACCTAAAACTACTGTTCAATCTCAGCCTTACTACAGGATATGTACCCAAAGAGTGGTGTACAGCAACAGTGGTCCCTCTCCACAAAGGTGGTGCCTCAACTGATCCTGGAAACTATCACCCCATAAGCCTGACTAGCTTGGTCTGCAAAGCTATGGAAACGATCATCATGGACCCCATAAATAAAGATATTGGGGACCTACAGACACTGGATCCTACCCAGTTTGGCTTTGTTAAGGGCAGATCCTGCCTCTTAAACTTGGTTGATTTCTTTGAAACAGTCACCAAGGCCATTGACGAGGGGAAGGTGGTCCACACAGCCTACCTGAACCTCCCAAAATCCTTCGATACAATACCCCACTCGGGCATTATAGATAAGCTCACCAGCTTAAATATAAACCCCTATGTCACTAGATGGGTTTCAAACTGGCTCAAGGACAGAACCCACATGGTTAGAATAGCTGGAGCCATGTCAGACTCCAAACCAGTTACAAGTGACATCCCACAAGGCTCAGTCCTGGGACCTCTTTTGTTCGGTATATATTTCTCGGAGGTATAGGCCAACACGGAAGGACTGTGGCTGACCAAGTTCGCAGATGACTGCAAACTGGGCACCATAATAGACTCTCCAGCCGACATAAGCATCCTCCAAAAGGGCCTGATAGAAACAGACAACTGGTGCCAGAGCCATGGCCTCAAGCTAAACGCCAAAAAGTGTACAGTCATCCCCTTTGGCAAAAACAAAGTGCCCACAAATTACCACATAGGTGGTAATCCATTAAGTACAGAAGAAGTAATTAGGGACCTGGGGACCCAAGTTGATAGCAATCTCTCATTTGACAACCACGTGGCCAAAGTGGTTAGAAAAACATTTTATATAGCCCACCTAATCATGAAGGGATTCACATCTCGATCAGGGGAGGTCATTGTGCCTCTTTACTCATCCCTCATCAGGCCCATAATTGAGTACAATGCCCCTTTTGGGATGTACCTTACCAGACACCTGCAGCAACTGGAAAGACCCCAAAAGTACCTCACCAAGAGGATCAAAGGGCTCAAACAGATGCCATATGCTGCTCGGTTAAAGAAACTCTAGCTCTACTCAGTGGCATACTGCCTGCTCAGAGGCAATCTGTGCCTGACGTATAAAGCCACGTCCAACCCGGAATTAATGGACATGCTGCACCTCAAAAAATCCAAATCCTACCGAGCTACGTGCTCGAGAGACTTGAACCTCAGCACTGAAATAAATAGGACATGCTGGAGGGACAGATTCATAACCCAGAGGCTGCCTTCACTCTGGAATAAAATCCCAGTCCAGGTAGTCCCTCAATGACTCTCTTCAAGAGGAATCTTGATGAGTAGATGGGAGATCGTAGGTTTAACCCGGGTATCACTTCTGTGTCACTGTTAGACAGAGGCACAGTATACTAACCTCGAAAAAGGGCATAGCAAAATTAATTTAAAATGGGTGGTGAAAGCCAAACACTCTGACTAGGCTTATAAATGCCCTAGGGCAGATAGCCTCGTATGAACCTATGAACTTATATTTATTGCAAGAGGAGCTCCAAAAGTGATTGAAGAGGACAAAAAAGATAATGGTAGCTTTGTAGTACTAAGGGGGTATTGGCAAGGGGGAAGGATTACACTGGCAAGTATTTATATTCCACCTAAAACTGCTATAATGGAGCATAAGAAAACTCTGGGAATATTACTTACAGGTGTGGAATGGAATTTGATTTGCAGCAGTGAAGATGTGTCTGGGGGCCCAGAAGGGAAAATATAACAGAGGAAGGTAGATATTTGAAGAAATGTTTGAAAACATTTGGCATGGAAGATGTGAATTCAGTAGTAGGAGTTTGGAGTGAATTTACATATTATACCCAAAGATAAAAAACTGGGCCAGGCTAGACAGAACTTATATTTCACAGGAACATGTGCATTTAATTGAAAGTTTTGATATGCATCCAATAGCTATATCAGATCAAGTGCCAGTAATAACTAAAGTAAACATGTGGGGTAATGAAATAAAAATAAGACATTGGCAATTTCCCACATATCTGTTGAAAAGAGAGGAATTTAAGGAATGGGTTGTGGAAATTATTCAGGAAATGTTAGAGAACATAGGAATTTCTTCTGAAAATATAGCTAGAGAGTGGAATAGAATTAAAGTGAAGTTTAAAAATAGGATAGAAATAAGAAATTTGGTTAAGAAGCAACAAATTGTTTACAGGGACTGATAATTATTGCAAAATAGGGAGAATCTCACAGAAGAAGAGGAGCAATTGCAGAATGCTAAGCAGAAAATAAATGAATACCTCTGTAATATGCAAGAGTTTAGAAAATTGCTGTTAAACAACTGTTTTTGATAATCCCAGAGCACAAAAACTTTTGGTGCAATGACTCAAACAACAGAAAGTAGGGTTGTTGTCAAGCCTAGGCAGCATATAACAAAGAAGATAAGAGATCTTATGGAGGTGCTATAAATATTTGGGAAATTTTATGAAAGTCTGTCTAAAACAAAGAAATATAGTGATCAAGAAAAGATACAAATGAAAAGGTTTAAGGAAGAAGTGAATATGCCAAGGTTAGAGGTAGATAATGGTCAGTTACTAACAGGATAGGAGGAGATGAGATAAAAATGATGTATAACTAATCTACATGAAAGCCCCTAGGAATAGATAGTATTCCTGTGGAGGTTTGGAAGCTAGGAGAGAAAAACTGATAAAAGATCTGGAAGGTTTTGCTTAACACTATTATAAGAGGAGGAGAAGCACCAATATCCTGGAAGAAACTGGTGGTTACTGTAATACTTAAGAGGGTAAATACCTATTGGATACAGCTTCATACAGGTAATTTCAGTCCTAAACCATGATTTTAAAGTGTTTATGTCTATAATGATAAAAGAATGTCAAAGAAGTGCCAAGATTGATAGGTATGAATCAGTGTTGTTTTGTGGAGGGTAGGCAAACATTTGACAACATTAACAGACTGCTGATGATCCAGAAGGACGCTGAATGTAAGAGAATACCACTCTTGTTGGTGGGTCTTGAGGCAGAGAAAGCATTTGCATTTCCTGATAAAATTATAAGGTTGATTAGGAGGACATATGAGGAATCAAAGGGGAAAATTTAAGTGAGTGGGTTCCTCTGATAGTTTCTGTTTGAGCAGAGGAACCAGGCAGGGGTGTCCTCTTTCCCCTTCATTTGTACTTTATTTAGAACCTATGACAAAGAAAATAAGTGACTCAGAAATTCAAGGATATAACTGTTATGGTAGTCAAGAAAGTAGGAATTGTGGGAGCAATACATGCAGAGAAGGAATGAGGTTTAAAAGAAGTCAGGATTTGAATTAGCAATGTAATGTTTGACAATGAATAGATTATAAGAGATGTATAATGGTTCCAACTAAAATTATATCAATATGGTTTGTGATGTATAATGTTTGCAACTAAAATTATGTCAATTTGGTTTGTTTTCATTTATATAAATGTATAATTGCCTATGTCATACATGAAAATTTAATAAAGATGTTTCTTGTTTGAAAAAAGATGCATAACTTCACATCCCCATCCATCCTCTCTTCAGGAAATGTTTCTGTTTCTTTCTTGCATTTTCATTCTCTGCATTGCCCTTTGGCCTTTCTATTGCCCCAAGCTTCAATGGTGGATTCATCAACTTTCTGTCAACCCTGGACTTCCGTTTAAAGCTCCAGTTCTGACTCAGATGCCTCAAGTAGGGGGTGGGGTACCTCCTATGGCCTCCTCAAGGTTTAGGGTATTTGGCAACTTCCAAGATGGCTGCACACCAAGTAACAGCTTGTTTCTAGCTCTCCTAGTGTGAAAACAGAAACTCGGCAGAGAAGGGCATGTTTAGGAAGTGTTTACTGAAAGCATATAAGTGTTTTCTCAACTGGGAGAGCTATAAAGATAGACAAAATCAAATAGCACTTACTGTTAGCACAGGCTGTACCATGCGTCTTAGCATGACTAACCTTTCTTTTTGGTTAACTCTAGCCTGTCTGTGTAGCTATCAACTTAGAACTTTCATTCTTATTAGGAAGCAAAAACTTCAATATTTAAAGATGTACATAGTTTTCTGTGTTGTTATTAAGTTAATAGGTTTTTGGGATGGGCTTGGGGGATTGTTTGTTCTGTTTGAGGGCTTTCAAAAAAAAGTTATGTAAGATGTGGCATAGGCTCAAATGGATATGACAAGAAGCAACTATATAAAAGACTAACCTGCTGAACAGTATGTGCATGTAACATAAAAGTTGGAACTAGACATTTAACAAAAACACAGTTATACATAAAAAGTGGTAATAGTAATTATATAAGAAAATGATGCTTTCTGTAATGTCTTTCAATCTGAATGGTCTTGCAGATAAATATACAAAAGAAAGAATAGTGAACTATATTATAAAATGTAGAGTGCAAATAGCTATGCTACAGGAGACACCTGGAAAGAAATGAAAGTGAATTTGATAAAGAATGTTTTTCAGATGGTTATTCAGCTGAATATCCGAGGTAGAGGAAAAGAGTAGTACTTATATTAATTGCAAGAGAAGCTCCAATAGTGACAGAAGAGGAGGAAAAAGATAATAATGCAAGATATATTGTACTAAAGGGCTACTGGAAAGGAAGGAGGATTGCACTGGCATACAATTACATTCCGCCTAAAACTGCTATAATGGAGCTTAAGAAAATTCTGTGAGAAATAATCAGCTTTCAACAACAAATATTACTTACAGGTGGAGACTGGAATTTAGTTTGCAACAGTGAAGATGGGCCTGGGGGGCCTAGAAGGGAAAATATGACAAAGGAGGGTATATTTTTGAAAAAAATTATGAAAATGTTTGGCATGGATGATGTAAATTCAGTACTAGGAGTTTGGAGTGAATTTACATATTATTTTCCAAGATAGAAAAACTGGGCTAGGCTAAATAGAATTTATATCTCACAGGAATATATGCATTTAATTGAATGTCTTGAAACACACCCAATAACTATTTCACATCATGCACCAATAATAACTAAATAAAAATGTGAGGTAATGAAATAAAAATGACATTGGCTCTTTCCCACCTATTGGTTGAAAAAAAA